>NC_060141.1:409890372-410502665 GCF_021461385.2 Schistocerca piceifrons
CTACTTAACCTAAGTTATCCTAAGGACAAACACACACACCAATGCCCGAGGGAGGACTCGAACCTCCGCCGGGACCAGCTGCAGCAGTTCCTTATGACTGGTAAGTATCCTACTTCGCTTCGTTTATACTGAGAATAAAAAGATTATGTATGTAAAATTATTGACCAGGATCAAGTGGCATTCTCCAAAATGATTAAGCGTAAAAAGGGCAGCTTCTGTGCACAAATTAAGTGCTTTGGGAGGCATCGAGTACGAAACACGGCGACTTCAACTATCATTGTACACAATAACTATATTGCAATTAGTACTGCATCATGGGGAGTTGATTGGGTTGGTTGGTTGGTTGGTTGGTTGGTTGGTTTGGTCTCCTAAGATTCATGAAAAGCGTTACAACGAAAGACACTTTTGACTCATAACAATGTGAAAGTGTCGTTTTATGTAAATGTGTAATTTGACAAATTCTCCATAGGTAGAATACCGTATACTGTCATCGGCTACGAAGTTTCGTGCATCAAGGCGAAAGTGATGATCAATAACTATATGGAAACCCAGAATGACTTAACCGAAATTTACACACACCTTAGAGACCGTTATGAGTGGCATTTCGCCCCCACAGTCGGAAAAAAGATAATGCTCTAAAAACAAACCGAATTTTTCGACTACAGCATTAGGAACAAAACACTATCGCGGCCATTACACGTCTAGGGATAACGTTTCGAAAGGACATGAAATGGAACGAACACCTAAATTCAGTTTTAGAGAGGGTGAATGTGAATGATTTGTGAAAGGATAGTGCAATTGAGCTCGAGCTCCTCCGTAGGGTGGTTAACAGGAGGTGAGACTTGTTTACGTTTTGTTATTAAGTAATAAAATTAAATACAGGATTAATATGCCCTAAGTCTGGAGGTTGCTTTGAACACCGCAATGCATCGCTAGTCGTAGTCCTATGGCGGCTGTGCCCTGCCCTTCCCTTATTTCCGACTTTCCAACTGCCTTACCCAGCCGATAATGTGGCGGACTCACAATTTGAAGTGGACTTTGAACCGAGCCACAACCTGTCATTTTTCTCGTATACGAAATCTCAGAGGTGAAAGGAGCGGTACACTACAGGGACAATACCAGCATCAAAGGAGGACTGAAGCAGAGATCTCTGGATTTGTAGTCTGACATCTTTTCACTTAGCTACCGAGGCAGTTAGCCTGACATAATTATCACTAATATTACTTTTTCGTCTCGTCTTACTTAGTCTTTATTTGCTGTAATTTACATATCAGTGTGTTGTAACTACAAACAATCTGGCCTAACAGTCATATTTTAGTTACCAGTTATCACTATATTACGAACTCCTAACATAAAATTTGTGGCTGTGTGGTCGAAACTTCAGAGCATTGAACTCTTGCCCTTAGAGGTCTCATGTTCAAAACCAGATAGGGGCGGGGACTTCCTGCCTCTCCAGTCCCTCCACGACGGCCTCGTGTGTCGAAGGAGAAATATCAACATATCAGACCATAAAAACTTCGGCTGCAAATGGTAAATATACTGCTGGTTTTAGAGTTATATGTTTAAGTATTGATTTATAATTAGACATTCTGCACATCGATAAACTAGCAGCCTGCCTTTCCCCCTTTGAGCAAGAATTGAAATAAAAACACATAATTTGAAAATTTGTAAGTTAATTGTGGAATTTTGTGCAGGTGAAAAGCTTCTATTACAATACCTTTTTGGTTGGCTGTTGTGTTGTTAATTAACAACAGTGTACATGGTGTATTGTTATGATATATTTCATTCCAGTTAAGCTCGAACCCTTATCTTTTTTAGTTTGTCATCTGATACACGTCGAAATAAACCTTTTTTCACGCTGATGTATCAAAATTGTGAGGTGAAGCTAAAGGTTGCAGTTTTTGTTGGTAGCCCAGCAAAGAGTAATCTCGTCATTTAGATTTTCTGCTATTGTTTTTGAAGAAAACTATTGTAAAGAAATAGCAGACTAGCTGCTTTAAAATTTTTTCAACGTAACCGGTGTGCTATTTCTTCACAGCAGGAGCCTTGTTATACCATTTACACCGCGCCACCCGCACTGCCACATATACACTACTGGCCATTAAAATTTCTACACCAAGAAGAAATACAGATGATAAACGGGTATTCATTGGACTGATATATTATACAAGAGCTGACATGGGATTACATTTTCACGCAGTTTGGGTGCATAGATCCCGAGAAATCAGTACCCAGAACAACCATCTCTGGCCGTAATAACGGCCTTGATACGCCTGGGCATTGAGTCAAACAGAGCTTGGATGGCGTGTACAGGTACAGCTGCCCATTCTGTTTCAACACGATACCACAGTTCATAAAGTGTAGTGACTGGCGTGTTGTGACGAGCCAGTTTCTCGGCCGCCATTGACTAGACGTTTTCAGTTGGTGAGAGATCTGAAGAAGGTGTTGGCAGGGCAGCAGTCGAACATTTTCTGTATCCAGAAAGGCCCGTACAGGACCTGCAACATGCGTTCGTGCGTTATCCTGCTGAAATGTAGGGTTTCGCAGTGATCGAATGAAGGGTAGAGCCACGGGTAGTAACACTTCTGAAATGTAACGTCCACTGTTCAAAGTGCCGTCAATGTCAACAAGAGGTGACAGAGACGTGTAACCAATGGCACCCCATACCATCACGCACGCCTGGTGATACGCCAGTATGGCGATGACGAACACACGCTTCCAATGTGCGTTCACCGCGATGTCGCCAAACACGGATGCGACCATCATGGTGCTGTAAA
This sequence comes from Schistocerca piceifrons, assembly GCF_021461385.2. Classification (NCBI taxonomy): domain Eukaryota; kingdom Metazoa; phylum Arthropoda; class Insecta; order Orthoptera; family Acrididae; genus Schistocerca; species Schistocerca piceifrons. The sequence continues at coordinate 409,893,150 of NC_060141.1, forward strand.
CAGAACCTGGATTCATCCGAAAAAATGAGGTTTTGCCATTCGTGCAACCAGGTTCGTCGTTGACTACACCCATCTGTTCACTCAGGGATCGAGACGTGGCTGCACGATCCGTTACAGCCATGCGGACAAGATGCCTGTCATCTCGACTGCTAGTGATTCGAGGCCGTTGGGATCCAGCACGGCATTCCGTATTACCCTCCTGAACCCACCGATTCCATACTCTGCTAACAGTCATTGGATCTCGACCAACGCGAGCAGCATTGTCGCGATACGATAAATCGCAATCGCGATAGGCTACAATCCGACCTTTATCGAAGTCGGAAACGTGATGGTACGCATTTCTCCTCCTTACATGTGGCATCACAACAACGTTTCACCAGGCAGCGCCGGTCAACTGCTGTTTGTGTATGAGAAATCGGTTGGAAACTTTCCTCATGTCAGCACGTTGTAGGTGTCGCCACCGGTGCCAACCTTGTGTGAATGCTCTGAAAAGCTAATCATTTGCATACCACAGCATCTTCTTCCTGTAGGTTAAATTTCGCGTCTGTAGCACGTCATTTTCGTGCTGTAGCAATTTTAATGGCCAGTAGTGTACTTCAGAGTCAGGGAGAGACTGGACGTGATGAAAGCCCAAAGGGTAGTAAGACCCGGTAACACAGTGAAAGTAAAATTATTTTCCACTTCAATTTCACAAGAAACATTGCAAATATTTACCGAAAATTGCGAAAAAAACTATAATATAAAAGAAAAATATCACTCGATATTGACATTTTGACATCGACATACCGATATATCGGGGAAGAATATCTTGCCGATATATATCGAAATTATCTGGGGTAATAGGCATATCGACATGTTATCAGCAGACCTGCTTGCTATCACTTGAGTATAGAGGGTCCGAGGAACTTACCCAGAGTTAAAGGTGGCTTGAGCAAGAGGCCGGCCACCCTTCGCCCCCCCTCCCCCCCCACCTGCCCTAGTGGCAAGGCGAGTGGAAAACCCGATAGTTCCGGCACGAGCTTACTCCACAGACTTCGTCTTTACCTCTCAAAATAAAATTTAATACCAATTTGAATACACGATGCCTTTCACAGAAACAGTTAACTAGAGTTTCCTAAGATTTGTGATTGCTTGTGTGCCAATTTCCTTCGTGCACCTTGAGAGAAATAACTTACCGCACGACTTTCCGCGAAATAATGGCGGATACGTTTTTTGGCAGTTTATACGACGATTCTTCTGTTTCCACGCTGTGACTCGTTCGAAGACATTTTGGCTGATAAACTCTAGAACACACTAGGGGCCACTACGTTTTCTCAAACTATTATTCTTTGCCATTGTCGTTCACTTATAGTAATTTTCTGCTAAAAGCTGCAGTTTTGTAATTACATTTATTTTTTCTCCATTTTTCTAACTTACAGTAAAAGTCTTTACTGTGTTTGCATTTATTAAAATGAAGGCAAATTCTTAAAGTTGTATTTTGACAGATGTAGGATTCCAGATGTGCAAAATAGACACGTCTGTTAAGTTTACACTGTCTTTTAAAATGTATGAACAAGAACTAAAATGTGCAATGCGTAATGTACTTTGAGGTTGTTATTAAATGTGTTTATCTTTTCTGTAACCCATCATATATACTGAAATGTATTATAGTAACTTGTCTTTTAATTAGTTTTCATTCATTATTTTCATTTTATGGTGGAGGAATCTCACCTACACTGTTCTAATATACGACCGCATGAGTTACACACAGGGCTGTACAAATTTTTTCCCTCACCACAAGCTTGTATTTAACGTTAGTTGGCAAACTGCTCCTGGCGACGCCAGGTATGTGTGGTTTCGTAATAATGTGTTGGAACTTTCGATCGTAACGTTTGTAATATCACACTTTTGTATTTTCTTAGTGTTGTTGCCTTTCTTGTGTTCCAGTTTATACCTGAAGATGACCTGCAGCGCACATTGAAACAGGTTCTCGGTAATAAAAAGTTATGATCCAGACGTTGAACGTACGAACAGTTCTTATGTTCTCATTAGGCATGAAAGCTTTATTCACTATGGCACTTTCGCTCTGATGGCTCATGGTGTTGCTATCTCTGCATGAAAATATCGCCTGTGGATGGTCTTAAGGAAATGCAAAACGACTCAGAGCATTGCCATCTGGTGTTTCTGTTTCTGAATGAATAAATGCGAGCTCGTGCCTATAGCAGAGATAAGGACCGGGAAATAAAAGACTAAAAGTTCGGTGGTAAACTTCTGGAGACTCACATCAGTAGTATGGAGGGCGAATAAAATACTTCGATTTAGCAGGAGAGATCTGGGGAAGTGCACCTTAAGGGAATCTCACTAAAGCAGCGAGTGCGACTGGTTTTAGAATACTACTTCCGCCATTGGAGTCGGTAGGAAAGAAGCATGACAGCAGCCATTAAAATAGTCAGAGATGCACTATTGCATGTCAGTACATTCATCAAAAAAGGTTAAGAGCGTATCAGAGCACTCAGCTGGGAATATTTGGATGACGTAAGACTTCCTTCTGGCTCTATTATGTGATTTAAAGTATCAGTGTACGAGGTAGCGTACGCAACACTCCTGCTTCTGTCGTACATCTCGAGCAGCACACGTGAGAATCCTCAGCACAAGAACACGAAAATTCATGTGTTTATATGGGGTGTTCAAAAAGTCTCTCCGCAGTGCCGTATGATTGTTCACCTGCCTGGGTTACTTCCCTTCCAGTGGACTCTCCCAACATTCCACTGTTTCGTTTCTCAGCTAGCGTCAGTAGTATCGTTGGTGTGTGTCGTTACGTATTGACGTGAACGTTTTAGTTCCTTTGTTCGTTTGTTCCGTTTTTGTCGCTGTTAACATGCTAACCATTGAAGAACGTGTGTTTTTAGTCGAACAAGTGTTCAAAGCTGGCGGTAATTACACAGTTTCAGTTCGTCAAACATTTAATTCAGTTTTCCCGGAGACAACACTCCCACATCGCGATACTGTGCGAGATTTGATTAACAAATTTCGAAGTACGGGTTCAGTGACAGATGCACCGAGAAGTGGTCGTCCTAGCGTCTTGTCTGAGGATAAACTAATCGATATTTCCGATAAAATGTCCATGAGTCCGAAGAAGTCAGTAAGAAAACTCGCCCAGGAAATCGATGTTAGTGTCGGAACGGCCCACACAGCAGTAAGGAAAAATTAGAATTTTCCCATACAAAGTGACAAACTGAAAAATACTGATCATGGCAAGAGACTGCATTATTGTCAGTGGTTCAAAAATTTCGTTCAACAAAATGGAAGGGATGTTCTTAATGACGAGACGTGGTTTCATTTATCCGTGTACATGAATTCTCACAATTCTCGTATGTGGAGTGCTGCAAATCCATTGTGTATTAATGAGGAACCACTTCGTTCTGTGAAAATAGGAGTTTGGATTGCAATTTCTAGACGTCGGTTGTGGGTCCCATATTTGTCAACGAAACAATAAACGCACAACGATACTGCAGTGATATTCTGTACCAATTCGTAGGAGAACTTGTGTTAAGTGAAATACTGAACTGTTATTTTCAACAAGATGGTGCAACCGCGCGTGCTACTGACGTTTCAATGTCACTGCTTGCTGATGTTTTAGGTGATCGCATAATTTCACAGGGACTTTGGCCTCCACGAACGCCTGACCTAACACCACCTGACTTTTTCTTCTGGGGTGCAGCGAAAGCAACTGTCTATAAAAACCGTCCACAATCCATCGATGAATTGAAAACTGCAATATCCACTTTCACTGTTTCTGTTACAGAAGAAATGTTACAGCTTGTGTTTGGAAACATGATTAGACGAATTGAACTGTATATTCAACAACAGGGGGACACTTTCAACATTTAATGTGACAATTTGTAAATAAAAATGAATATTCAATAAATTAATAACTTGTATTTCACTGAGTATCGTTTCAGTATCTTCACTGCGGCATACGGCACTGTGGAGAGACTTTATGAACTCCCCGTATTATTTGTTAGTTTACTCTTCTTGAGTGTTAAGCGGAAATCCGTAATAATTACTTGAGAGATGGTGCACATCTTAGCCCAGATCACTTGTTCACAACCTTCATTGTCGACTACCAGTTTCGATAAGCATGGTTACCATCTTCAGATCTCGATAAAACGTTGATACGTGTCTCCTATACCAGCTGTACAAGTACTCTTTCTAAAACATTGCTCGGTGTGTGAGAGACGAGATGAATGATGCATCGGCAAGTAAGGTTAAAATCACAACATACAGAGTAGTTCGCCAAATGTTCGTGTCTCATATCAAACACCAGTTTGTACTTCACTGCAGTCCAGCGGTACCCTGGCTGTAACGTACACTGCAGTGTGTGCTAGGGAACACGAGGATATGGCAATTACTCTGTATCTTGTGATTTTAACCTTGACTTGCCGATGCATCGTTCATCGTGTCTCTCACATACCTCGCAATGTTTTAGAAAGAGTAATTTTGCAGCTGAGCTGGTATAGGAGATATGTAATAACCTTTTACCGAGATATGAAAATGGTAACCAATCTTCGAAACTGGTAATCGACAATTAAGGTTGTTTACAAACGATCTTGGCGAAGAAGTTCAAGTATATGTTACTTGTACTGATACGTATCTAAATATAGATGATTTTCGATACGTCTCACTTTTTTGCGTAATTGACATATATTTATAACAATGTAATTAGCTAATAGCTTCGCAACTAAAGTTGAAATGGGACGGAAATCTGAGAATAGTGCGCGTACAGAGGCTCAGTCAGTTATGTGCGAAGTACCCTCCTCCATACGGTGTGCAGAGGTTCGCTGAGCGTAAATGCAGATGTACGTGTGAAAAGGCTGCAACTAAAAATGTCATGAAGCGCATTGTACCGTTTACTATGGTGTCGAGCGAGTTACTAACGACGTACACGTATCCGAGCATTTAACGGTAGATCACACGAAGAATGTAATGGGAACTCGGTGCCGTCGTGCGGAAGTTGCACAAGCGCGTGCAGTTTTGCGGTATGCGATCCGACGTCGCGTCATGTCGCTTCCTGGAGTTCCACATTTACCGGCGCGTGGCGCACGTGACGAGACCAGCGCAGCGCCCCGCGCACATGCGGGGTGGGCAGGGAAGGGTGGCTTACGTGCACGTGGTCACAGCGGCACCTCTGCGCCGGCTGACGCAACGAGGGCGCAACGGCCGGAGGCGTGGCCCCGCCGCGTCTATTTTCCCCGAACTGTCAGCGCGCGAGTCGGCGTCGCGTGTCGCCGCTCAGCTGTTTCAGCTCCACGCGCACCGCGCTAGTCAGCCGCGCTCCCCACCGCCGCTTCGCCCCTGCTGGCTTCCCGTTGTAGAGGAGCAGCAGCGGCGCGCGTCGCTGGCTTGACTCACTCCGTACGCTCAAGGGCACCTTGGAAACTCGCGCCCGCGCCTATTCGCGACGGGATAAAGGCGGCTCGGGAGGAAGTTCGGCGAGTTTTCTTTCCGACACTGAGGTACGTGAGTCTCGGGGACCATGAGTGGTACGTAAGCTACCAAACGGCACTTTAACCCCTTCACTGACGGCTATATGTAACTGCTTACTCAGCAGTTTAAATTTAATACTGGCAAGTGGCACGCCCATTTATGTGTCAACGCACTTCAATTTATCGCTTTTAAAATACCTAATAATTTCCTTCATAAATATATATCGTACTGTTTCTACCTTTCTTAAGTAATTCGTCTATCTACACCATCTTTTTTTTTTCTTTTTTGTATTTGTAATGACTGTTCTGTTTCTCTTATTAAAAATCGGTGGCTATTTTTGGGCTTGTTGAAATTTATGGCGCCACACTGCGCACAGGCTATTGTTAAAATTTAAATACATGCAGGTCATCTTTGTCCGTAAATTGCTCTCTAATTGGAGATTGGATTGATCTGTCCAGCGAACAATGTGAAGTGAAGGTGAGAGTTTACTTCGGTCTGCTCTTTATACATTTTAACTTGATTTTTAATTTTTTGCTAGGTTCGCATTCCTGCGACTCAACAATTTTTTTTCGGGGGGGGGGGGGGGGGGGGGGGGAATAGTATCACCCTTCGTCCTGTCGAAAAAGGAGGGAAAAAACCTACGTTAGCATTAGCCCCCGGCGGTTATTGAAATTAAAATGTATGCGATAACCGTAGGCAGATTTGAATCCTAACTTTACTTTTTGAGTCTCAAGCGTTCGGTTGTTGACCAACCAAGATCGATCCGTCTCGCCTTCCAAGTCAGAAAGTCAGTCACTATTCAAGTGAGGTTATGAGCCAAAGGATCGAGTGGTGGGAAAAACTCGTCACTATTTCGGAAGCGATATTAAAGCAGCAGTATTAAGAACTGATTGCTTAATATAGTTTCTCCATACTCGGTGTATTGACTTACACATTTTCCGTGCGAACGCCGTCTTTGTTCACGTCCGGCTTGCTGCCAATATAGTTCTTACACTGCAGCTATTGGCTACGCAAGGGTTGTTATTCTCTAAATAATTCTCGAGGAATTTAAAAAAATATATAATTTCGTTGCTAGTGTAGTGTATTACGTTAAGTAAAAGACGATGGAGACGATATAAAAGGTTTGCATCTGTTGTGCGCCAGTGGCTTCTTACCGCAAAATGCATGCATACCGCTGCATTTGGACGTTCTTTCCCAGTTCAGATTGGTGTGCTGCGTCTATATAAAGTGTAATGTTTTATTTCTCTTCATTTTTCCTCTCAGCAAAAAGCTTTTCGCTAAAATATTGTCATCGTTATCAGTTTTTCACAGTACATATGGTTATTTATCCGGCCGGCCGGTGTGACCGAGCGGTTCTAGGCGCTTCAGTCTGGAACCACGCTACCGCTACGGTTGCAGGTTCGAATCCTGCCTCGGGCATGGATGTGTCTGATGTCCTTAGGTTAGTTAGGTTTAAGTAGTTAGTTCTAGGGGACTGATGACCTCAGATGTTAAGTCCCATTGTGCTCAGAGCCATTTGAACCATTTTTTGTTATTTATCCGCTCTGCCTGAAATGGAATTATGTTTTTACGATTCGAGTGTCATTATCCATGTCGAAACTAAATATAGCTAGTGTTTGTGTACAGATGTTCGACGCATAACATACTGGTGTATAAGGCAACAAAAGCGCCCCGCTACAACTAAATTCAATAAAAGCTTATCTTACTTTTTTAAAACTAAAATTAGAGGCTTTAGAGAGACGCAGTAGCAAGCAGATACATGTAGTATTTCCTTCGACAATCTAGATTTCATGTTCTCGTAACTCCAGTTACCGATGGCTTATTAAGCTCTGATTTCTTGATACCACGTTCCGTACTGTTGATGATATATGAATAGCAGTCAATTGCAAACATACAAACCACGCTGACGAGTGTAACAGTTGAACAAATCTCATGTTTCATATTCACCCAACGAGGTTACGCATCGGTAATAGGGCACTAGACCGCTTTCGGGAGGAATACGTACAAATTCCTCCCCATTCATAAAGATTGTTTCAACGATTTCCCTGAATAGCTTAGAACGCATACTGGGGTGGTTCCTTCGAAAAGGATGCTGTCGAATTAATTTCCGAACCTTGTTCAATTAGAGCTCGCGTTCGACCTTAATGACCCCGTGCTTGGCAGAATGTTAAATCCTTAACTTCCTTTACGTTAATCACCGTAAAATTTCTCACGAATATGATCTGTGAAACGCATAAATTCTCTTTCGGCACTGCAGTGGTTTCTTAATGTAGAACGTGGATATCAGAGACTGTGCGATGGACATCTCTTCAGTAATACAAGCATTCTGGCATGTACTACTGACCTCAGTTCCTTCAAAAAATGGTTGAAATGGCTCTAAGCACTATGGGACCTAAGTATCTGAGGTCATCAGTCACCTAGACTTAGAACTACTTAAACCTAACTAACCTAAGGGCATCACACACATCCATGCCCGAGGCAGGATTCGGACCTGCGACCGTAGCAGCAGCGCGGTTCCGGAATGAAGCGCCTAGAACCGCTCGGCCACAGCGGCCGGCTCAGTTCCTTCCTTCGATCGGAATCGTAAGGAAATGCCCAGTCGTTAATATGACCATATCTGTTACGATCTGGCAGTCTCCAGAACCTGAGAGAGTATTATTCTTTTGTTTAGCGCGAGGTGTTTCGTAGACCACTATTCAAGGCTGGCTGCGTATTGTTCCGCGTTCAGTATTGCGCACATCCGTCGTCGGGCGATAATGACACAGAGCTACCAGTAGGCGGACAAAGTACAAATAAAACTACCGAGCAAACGGATGCTGCGGTATTGGAAAGTTCGGCACGAGAGTAGCTAAGAATTTTAACTTCTGCTGTATTTTCAGGAAATCTTCTGAGCTCTGAAAGGACGAGTAATATCGATTAAAAACTGTATTCACTTGTCACAGTACACCTGTTATCGCAGCTGAGGACTGTCGCTAAGATTTACGAGGTACGATTTATCTGGATATACCGTCCCCTTCCTGTGAAGTGGCCACTCACCGTATTTAGAAAGAAGGCGTGTTTCGCGCTATAGAGGGGACACACCGCTTGCGCGAACCGGCTGGTGCGTGACGTCACTCCAGCGGCCGGATCCTCGCGCTGCGATTCGCTGAACAGTGCCTGCCCCGCCGGTGCCCTGGCTGTCGTGCCAGTTTCCCGCCTATCAGCTGTTACCTCGGCTCAGTAGCCGTGCGCGACCGTTCCTGGCAGGTCGTGGGTTGCTCTATCTTCTGCACTGAGTCCTCTGCTCTCGGTAAGTGCCGCACCAGCCAACTTCGCTTACTAATTCTGCCCTGTGCTGGGTGCTGCGATTGCGATAAGGGACCGGCGTCCTCTAGCGCCGTGTGTGAAATCTGTTGTGAACAGCTGAAAGTGACGGCCTTCCACTGCGGCCGATCTTCGTTCACCGCCTTAACCTATCCCACGTCCACTAGTAGAGTCCGCTTATCGTTGTAGGTGCGTCTTTCGATACTGCATTTGTAACCATTACCTCGAGGAGGTTGTGTGACCCCTTGGACATGAACACTGGCCTTCTATATGGGGCAACAAACTCCTGGAAATTAAAGATCTCCCAATGGCTTAGAGACTTCCTGTGACCCCTCTCGTCGCGCGGAGATACTCAGTACCTAGGCTGCGTACTGGCACTGTCATTCAGGAGCCGTTATTTAAGTGGAGACTCCACACCACTCTATGCCTACTGCAACCAAACACTAACAGTGCGCGATTTTCTGACCCAATGCTGATTTTGTAACCGTTTACGTTTTATTGTAAATTTGCCATCTGAATTGTCAGCTAGTTTAGCAGATATAGCACGAGCTGTAGATTACGTTTTACTTTTTATTCGTCTTAATAATATGGCGCCGGCCGCTGCGGCAGAGTGATTCCAGGCGCTTCAGTGCGGAACTGCGCGACCGCTACGGTCGCAGGATCGAATCCTGCCTCGGGCATGGATGTGTGTGATGTCCTTGGGTTAGCTAGGTTTAAGTAGTTGTAAGTCCTAGGGGACTGATTACCTCAGATGTTAAGTCCCGTAGAGCTCAGAGCCATTTGAACCAATAATGTGGCGAAGGAAATTTAATTTTGAGCCATTTGAGCATCGTCCTCAAAGGGGATGTGATAGTTTTTCGCCATCCTTCTACTCCCGTCGGTTAGGCTCGTGAGTATTATCGACTCAAACTTCATCTGGTGATTGATTGACTTTAAAATTGTGATATGGCGCTCATGGCCATTGCCGTTTAGTGACCCAAAGCAGCTACAACCACCTCGAAAAGGTTGTCGCAACTAGTTTAGTCTTAAACCCGGGTCAGTGCGAACACACCAGATCATGCAACAGACCTCTGTGACCGCGTAATAACTAGAGGGCGACAGCAGCATTATTAAGCACGTAGTATTGCCTACTGTATACGGGTATACAACGTTGTTCGCTCTTGTAAATAGGGAAAATGAACAGCAGCAAGAAACGTGGCTGCTTTTACTGTTACCTTGCGTCGTTTGGGGTATTCTATATATTTTTTGAAGTCCACTGGACAGCCGAGGCTGCTGTACAAAAAGACAAAAGCGGTGCATTTTGCTGGGCGTAATGTGTCATTAACCTAGTGGCAAGTGTGCGTAGGAGCTCGTTTCGGGCTGCGCCAGCTGTAGGCAACGTAGTGCGTGCGCGCACTGCGACGATTACCTGACCCACTTTCACGCAGGATACGCACCGGAGGGTGAAGCAAGGCGGCGGTAGGCAGGTGGCTGAAAGTGGATCGATGGCTGCGTGCACACAGAGGGCGATTCGAGGTCATTCCAAGGACGTGCAAAAAGGAGCCAGCTGCTTGCCGTGTGTGGTCTCCGGATCTGAAAATACCTCAGCTGTGCGCTGGCGGCTCTTGATATCGCACAGAATAGATACCGGAGCGACGGAGGGAGACGCAAGTTAAACTCGCGCTGTAGAGGCCACGAAGTGTGATGGTTGTTCGTGTCACAGGATGAAATTCTGCGCGTAGGGGCGTAGGTGGTGTGTAGGGGTAGACAGAGAGACGAAAGTGAAACTCTGGTTCGTGAGGCTATTGACATTATGCTGTTAGCGGAGCCTTTAGCAGATGGTTCACCAAAAAGATACGCGGTTTCTTGTACAGAGTCCTCAAAATTGAAAAACTCCTTAAAACCACGATCATTTTTCTGTTACCCGTGTAATACGCTGGAGAAACTAGTATTTAAAAAATCAAGTGTGGGTAAATGTGTTACTAGATCAGTATGTAACAGCATGTTGCGCCATTTTGAAGGAAATTACGTTAATTTATATATTTTGAATCAAGAAAATTGAAAAAACTGTGGAACATTGAAGTTGCTTCTTGTATGGTGACCAAAAAATAAGAACTTCACAACTATAGAGGGTCTGGGAGTAGACTATTGCTAAAGATACTACAAAATTTTAATTAATTTTTTACTGCTTAAGTGAACGTTACATTCTTGTTAGGGCACAGTTTAATGGGTATTCTGTTCATTTTTTCTTAGTTATTTACTAAATTGCCGCGCGGGATTAGCCGACTGGTCTGGGGCGCTGCAGTCATAGACTGTGCAGCTGGTCCCGGCGGAGGTTCGCGTCCTCCCTGGGGCATGGGTGTGTGTGTTTAGACAAACCTTCTGAAAAGCTCCACTCATGTTAATTATACATCAGAATATTAAAGTAAATTTTTTCAAGTGTTTTAGAAGATACATAGCTACTGTTACCGATGAATGCCACTAATAAACGAAAAATTCAGTTTAATCCTCTCACTTCCCCTATCGAGATACTCCGTACAAACGCTATAACCAACGCATTACTGCAGGTTGTCAAAGATTTCCTATTCAAAGACCAGCGTCGGAACGAAACTCCTTACAAATAGTAAGCAGTATTCTGTGTTCGAGCACAGAATGTTTCGTTATTAGGCTCCTTCTTCGACGCAGACAGCTTAATTTCAACAGCTACCACTTCATGAACTATAGGTTTTGATAGCACAGTTACATTACGAATCGTAGAAACATTTTGTCGTAAATAGTTTGCTAAACAAGCAACTTCCTCTTACCAATTAATCGAAGAGTGGACCCTGACTTACATTCCACCGGCCACAAAGGGTTCACTTCGCTGCATAAGCCCTCCCATTATTACCCAGGGTGCTTCTAGGATATACCCATTTCTGTGGCCCATTAATCAAATAATCAAGGCTAGCGTATTCATATTTCATGAAGTCCATAACTTACTATCTGTGCACAGTGCTGAATGCGTGTCATTGTTCAGTCCGTGCATTCTTTTTTTCTTATCTAACAATTTTTGCGAGAATCATAAGTCTTGCCACTCTTCGCTGAGATTCGGTCAAACCATTCTTAAAGTTTTCGTACAGTTATCGTAAAATTGTTGTTATTGTATATTTTGTTACACTACATTAAAATAGGGGAAATAATTCTACTTGTCACCAATGCGGAGAAGATGCGGCCAACCAAACTGTGACGTTTTTCAAGGTTTTAGAGCGTCGGAGATATAATTCGTGCCTTCTGACACCAGTGAGGGTGACTCCCGAAAATATGACAGCAATATCGAATACAACACCCGAAGGAAAAATGGAAATATCCCATGGAAATGCACGCGTAAATGGGTGCGAGTGCAACAGGTGGCGGTTAGCGATGCACATGGCTCACCTGGCTGAAGGAAGGCTAATAGCAGTGAGTCACTCAATGTTCACGTGAAAACTTGCTGCTTCGCACCTGAACGTGGGTGACATTACATTGCGCGTCATATAGTCTACACAGGATCCCCAGTATTATCAAGGACGTACCCAGAGACGGGGCAGGGGTGAGCAAGTACTACCCTCCGCGGAAACCCCCGGCTCCCAAGCATAATCACAAACCGAACTCTCAACATGTCTGCTTCAATACGGATCTTGAATATTAGCAAATGTAGTCATTTGTCGTGAAACATAGATTATTCTCAGCATAACTACACCACTGGCCATTAAAATTGCTACACCACGATCATGACGTGCTACAGATGCGAAATGTAACTGACAGGAAGAAGATGCTGTGATCTGCAAATGATTAGCTTTTCAGAGCATTCACACAAGGTTGGCGCCGGTGGTGACACCTACAACGTGCTGACTGGAGGAAAGTTTCCAATCGATTTCTCATACACAAACAGCAGTTGACTGGCGTTGCCTGGTGAAACCTTGTTGTGATGCCTCGTGTAAGGAGGAGAAATGCGTATCATCAAGTTTCCGACTTTGATAAAAGTCGTTTTGTAGACTATCGCGATTGCGGTTTATCGTATCGCGACATTGCTGCTCGCGTTGGTCGAGATCCAATGACTGTTAGCAGAATATGGAAGCGGTGGGTTCAGGAGGGTAATACGGAACGCCGTGCTGGATCCCAACGGCCTCGTATCACTAGCAGTCGAGATGACAGGCATCTTATGCGCATGGCTGTAACGGATCGTGCAGCCAGGTCTCGATCCCTGAGTCAATAGATAGGGGCGTTTGCAAGACAACAACCATCTGCACGAACAGTTCGACGACGTTTGCAGCAGCATGGACTATCAGCTCGGAGACCACAGGTTCTGTTCACAGCATCATGATGGTCGCATCCGTGTTTGGCGACATAGCGGAGAACGCACATTGGAAGCGTGTATTCGTCATCGCCATACTGGCGTATCACCCGAGGTGATGGTATGGGGTGCCATTGGTTACACGTCTCGGTCACCTCTTGTTCGCATTGACGGTACTTTCAACAGTGGGCGTTACATTTCTGCTGTGTTACGACCCGTGGCTCTACCCTTAATTCGATCCCTGCGAAACCCTACATTTCAGCACGATAATGCACGACCGCATGTTGCAGGTTCTGTACCGGCCTTTCTGGATACAGAAAATGTTCGACTGCTGCCCTGGCCAGCACATTCTCCAGATCTCTCACCAACTGAAAACGTCTGGTCAATGGCGCCGAGCAACTGGCTCGTCACAATAGGCCAGTCACTACTCTTGATGAACTGTGGTATCGTGTTGAAGCTGCATGGGCAGCTGTGCCTGTTCACGCCATCCAAGCTCTGTTTGACTCAATTCCCAGGCGTATCAAGACCGTTATTACGGCCAGAGGTGGTTGTTCTGGGTACTAATTTCTCAGGATCTATGCACCCAAATTGCGTGAAAATGTAATCACATGTCAGTTTTAGTATAATATATCTGTCCAATGAATATCTGTTTATCATCTGCATTTATTCTTGGTGTAGCAATTTTAATGGCCAGTAGTGTAATAAAGTTGCGCTGCCTCGACCTCCTTCCCTCAACTTAAATCCTGGGTATTGTATTTTAGTCGGGGAATGAAAGTCTCGTTTCGCTCAAAATTGCAGTTTACGGCGCCGACCGCGTACTGGACAAATCCCATTGTCGAACGTCTTTGCCTTACGGAGTTGCACTTCTGATATGCTATTCCAAAAGTTTTCCGGTAACATACTGATTGCCCTCCAAACTTTTCGAGCTACAAATTTCTTTAGATGTGGGAATAAATAGAAGTCAGATGCTTCCAAATCTTGTGAACAGCGTGGATACATCTATTATTTATAATGAAAATTCTCCAGATTTCCCACTGGCAAAGCTGTTTTGTGGGACGGTGCATTGCACTGATGTTCTGTTGCTTTCCTCTTTTACGAGTTGTACTCAAGTATTTTCATCATATTGTCCCGTAAAACTGGCGTAATAGCCGTTAATTTTTTTATTCTTTGGAAGCTTCAAGAGCATTCCTTTCGCAGTCCAGAAAACATTGCCCTTTACCTCGAAGCCAGGTGAAATACTTCGCCTTTTTGCGCGAGACCACCGGCTTATTCCACCCACTGCTTGGGTCGTGGCTTTGTTTCTGGCCTGAAGGGCCCATATACACCGCATCTACATAACAATAAGGGCTACACCGAATGCAGTACCTGTCTTGCACAAGCTCTTCTCATAGTTATTTCTTCGTGCAGAAAGTTCAATACCTGTTATTCGCCTCAAGTACCGATGGCATCAGTGTTTTGTATGCTTCTTAATAACAGATTGTTCAATACGATTCTGCGCACGTCTGTGGCTACGGTTTTGGGACATCCACCACTGAATCATGTTAAAGAGACGTTTTGAATTTAGTATCCTATTTATAAATGATAGAAATTGAGGGCGTACGCACCTTGTAGAACATCAGCATTTGATGAACTTCCGTTGAAGATAAGTCGTCCAAAACAAGAATTTTTCAGTGTAGTAGTCCAGTTACTTCACTTCAATAAATCACAAACAACACTATTACTTAGATAAGCCGAGTAAAAAATTATTTCGCAGGTCTTGTTTACACTTAAATGTACAGATACAAAAGTAAATATATGTATATAATCAGTGTAATCACGGGGCTGGGTTTTCTGGCTTGTCTGCTTATTAATAGTTTGCTGGAAGGTGTTTAATGCAGATAATGTTATTGTTTTGCAAAAATAGAACACTGCAGTACTTTCGGGGACTTCAGGAAGTGTATGTTAACGGTCAAGGGGCTAGGGAGAGGAGGGTGGTGGGGGACCTTGAATCAACGTCATGATTCTCCATGATATACCGGTAGGAACCACAGGTACAAGGACACGTAAGTGCGTCGTAGTGGGGTACCCTCCATTTGTAACGAAAACGAGGTTTTCACTGTCCCTACTGTTGGCACATGTAGTCGGAAGAAGAATATTTCTTGTGTCCACCCTCAAACCCGTTCGTGGGGTTTTCTAAGCAGTTTTTCGCGAGATATTAGCCGTCGTTCTCGTCCTTCAGTTCGGATCAGTCTACATCTCGGTTTCTCAATCACTCAGATCTATCAATATTCGCACTGCCCTTCATCCACATTTTTACTTAATTATTTCGCAAGCCAGTAAAGTATGGAAGTACTTTGTACTAATATAGGTTTTCCGTCCTATTCTGTTCGCGTGTCGAGCGAGGCAAAATGACTGTATATGCGTCTCCGTACGCGCCCTAATCTCTCTTATCTTCTCACAATTCACACGCAAGATAAAAGATGAAGACCTGTCACACACGCTTCCTCAAACACTGGTTCTCTGTTTCGACCCAACAGGCTTTCACAAGAGCAGCGTCAACTTCCTCCCTATTTTTTATATGATCTCCGCAAGCATTTTTGTTTGACTTGTGGTGTGGACCATACTCACCTGTAAAGAACCTAGTAACGTGATTCAGAATTCATTAAATGTCTGTTGTCATGGTCTGTACAATGGCTACAAACGCTTGCCGAGTACCCCGTATTTGGTCAGACAACCGTCTTGGCTATTTCTTTTTTCAAAAGCACTGCTTCGTCCCAGAATTCTACCGACAAATGTGCCTTCCATTCGCCTTCCCTACTACAAGTTTCACCAGTTCGTCATAATTTACGTCGCTTTAGCACTACCCTGAATATTTAAACGATGAGACAGTTCTAGAACTATACCACTGATATTGGAATCACGTTTGGTGTGTGTGTGTGTGTGTGTGTGTGTGTGTGTGTGTGTGTGCGTGCGCGCGCTGTTTCTTTGTGCATGTGTCTGCCGTGAGTGTTTCACCCGAGTGGTTCTCCCTTCACCCCTGCAGTTCGTTAAGAGAAGCTTGAACCCTCCAGAATCATCATCGCTATGCATAAATTGCTCTGTAATTGTGTGCAACTATTCGTTTTACCCTTATGGTAAATAGGGGTGACCTTCAACTCTTGCCCAGCCACACGAGACTCTTCAGCGTGCGAGATAAATAAGAGTTCAGAAAGGGGCTGATTCCATGGCGCATTCAGTGTAATATATAACAATGGAAAATCCAGGATGGAATGTAAAAATACTAGAGAAGGAAAGTTGCTACTCACCATATAGTGGAGATGCTGAGTCGCAATAGGCACAACAAAAATATTCACACAATTATAGCTTTCGGCCATTAAGGCCTTTGTCAGTAGTAGAAACACACACACACACACACACACAACTTGCACACACGTCTGCAGTCTCGGAGAGCTGAAACCACATTGTGAGCAGCAGCAACAGTGCATGATGGGAGTGGCGACAGGAGGGGGGTAAGGAGGAGGCTGGGGTGGAGAGGGGGAGGGATAGTATGGTGGGAGTGGCAGACAGTGAAGGGTTGCAGTTTAGACGGAGGGCAGGAGAGATGATGTGGAGGATGGACGGGGTAAGTAGTGGAAAGGAGAGAAATAAAAAGAAATTAAAAGACTGGATGTGGTGGTGAAATGATGGCTGTGTAGTGCTGGAATGGGAACAGGGTGGGGGCTGGATGGGTGAGGACAGTGACTAACGAAGGTTGAGACCAGGAGGGTTACTTATCCCCTCCCCCCTCTGCACCTTCTCTCCTGCCCCCCATCTAAACTGCAACCCTTCACTGTCTGCCACTCCCACCATACATCCCTCCCCCTCCCCACCCCAGCCTCCTCCTTACCCTCACCCAGTCGCCAATCCCATCATGCACTGGTGCTGTTGCTCACAATGTAGTTTCAGCTCTCTGAGACTGCAGACGTGTGTGTGTGTGTGTGTGTGTGTGTGTGTGTGTGTGTGTGTGTGTTTTTCTACTGCTGACAAAGGCCTTAATGGCCGAAAGCTATAATTGCGTGAATCTTTTTGTTATGCCTATCATCACTCAGTGTAATATCTAATAGTTTCGTCAGGGTCTTGTGCCTTATTCTTTTTTGTACACACTAAGAAAAAAACAGACGCACCAAAAAAGAACTATCTGAATGGGATGGAAATTGGCAGACGTGATGTACATGTACAGACAAACAGATGATTACAATTTTAGAAAAACTGGGAAACTGAGCAATTCAGTAATGCATTGGTCCACCTGGCCATCATGCAAGCAGTTACTATGTTTGGTTCAAAATGGTTCAAATGGCTCTGAGCACTATGGGACTTAACATCTGAGGTCATCAGTCCCCTAGACATAGAACTACTTAAACCTAACTAACCTAAGGACATCACACACATCCATGCCCGAGGCAAGATTTGAACCTGCGACCATAGCAGCAGCACGGTTCCGGAATGCAGCGCCTAGAACCGCTCGGCCACAACGGCCAGCACTCTGTTTGGCATTGATTGATTGAGTTGTTGGATGTCCTGCTGGGTATTGTGCCAAATTCTGTCCAATTGGAGCGTTAGATCGTCAGTATCCTGAGATGGTTGGAAGTCACTGCCCATAATGCTCCACACTTCCTCAGTTGGGTAGAGATCCGGTGACCTTGCTGGTTAAGGTAGGGTTTGGCAAGCACCAAGACAACGGAATAACTTAGACGAGGTAGAGACGAGGTAGGAGCAGCACTGGAAGTCCGAAATATAGTTGAGCCGTTTAGTAGTTCGGACTGGTGTCTCTAGTGTCTCTTCAGAACAATGTATGAACTCAAACTGAAGCCATACATAGTGGCAGTCGTATGTTGACTGATTCAGTTCAGGTACTGTCTCTCGATGTCACTCCTGCAAAGGCTATGGCAGAATGCACTTGACTGGAGACGTTGATCTTGAAACGATCTTTTCTTTCTCATGGAAAAAATGGAAATGAGCATTTGGCGTCATTGACCGTGGGGGACCCCTTGCGGGGTGCGTCTGGCTGCCTTGGTGCAGGTCTTACAACATTCGATGCCACATTGGGCGACCTGCGCGCCGGATGGGGATGAAATGATGATGAAGACAACACAACACTGACTCGCTGAGCGGAGAAAATCTCCAACCCAGCCGGGAATTGAACCTGGGCCCGTAGGACGGCAAACCGTCACGCTTACCACTCAGCTATCTTTTTGTTGTTGTTGTTGTTGTTGTTGTTGTTGATCTTTGTGTTTGGTCGCTGTGGACGTCACATGACATCCTTTCCGTTAAATTTCGTTTATTGATCCTTCCAGTTTTTTTGCTGAGGCCAACCAGCTCTTTGACCGAACACGCTGAGCTACCGTGCTGGCTCTGTCGGGGTGGACTTCTTTCTCATGAAACATGGCTACTTTCATCAGGGCATGTGAACTCACGGAACAATCAATGTTGGAGTTCTGAAAATCCTTTGAAGTTATATCAAGAGCTTGTGCATGGCTTGAAACAAGTGTATGGTGTGCAGTTAATGGAACATGTTTGGGTTTCTTCGCGTAAAAGCAGAACCTGATGTCCAATAATTTTTTTTGCAAACGCGGCTACTGCAGGAGCTGTAAAACTAATTGACGAAAAAATATATTATCTTTCATCAGAGAACTAACAACTAAGAAAAGCATCTACGATTACTTCATTCAGGACAATGCAGTAGAAAAGCACACACCGTCGGTGCATCTGCAACAGTACTACAATGTGTTTTTGAAGATAGTTACAATTTTCTTGGACTTATTTTGCTGGGACTTATTTTGCTCGCTCGGACTTATTTTGCTCGCTCGGACTTATTTTGCTCGCTCGGACTTATTTTGCTCGCTCGGACTTATTTTGCTCGCTCGGACTTATTTTGCTCGCTCGGACTTATTTTGCTCGCTCGGACTTATTTTGCTCGCTCGGACTTATTTTGCTCGCTCGGACTTATTTTGCTCGCTCGGACTTATTTTGCTCGCTCGGACTTATTTTGCTCGCTCGGACTTAGTTTGCTCGCTCGGACTTAGTTTGCTCGCTCGGACTTAGTTTGCTCGCTCGGACTTAGTTTGCTCGCTCGGACTTAGTTTGCTCGCTCGGACTTAGTTTGCTCGCTCGGACTTAGTTTGCTCGCTCGGACTTAGTTTGCTCGCTCGGACTTAGTTTGCTCGCTCGGACTTAGTTTGCTCGCTCGGACTTAGTTTGCTCGCTCGGACTTAGTTTGCTCGCTCGGACTTAGTTTGCTCGCTCGGACTTAGTTTGCTCGCTCGGACTTAGTTTGCTCGCTCGGACTTAGTTTGCTCGCTCGGACTTAGTTTGCTCGCTCGGACTTAGTTTGCTCGCTCGGACTTAGTTTGCTCGCTCGGACTTAGTTTGCTCGCTCGGACTTAGTTTGCTCGCTCGGACTTAGTTTGCTCGCTCGGACTTAGTTTGCTCGCTCGGACTTAGTTTGCTCGCTCGGACTTAGTTTGCTCGCTCGGACTTAGTTTGCTCGCTCGGACTTAGTTTGCTCGCTCGGACTTAGTTTGCTCGCTCGGACTTAGTTTGCTCGCTCGGACTTAGTTTGCTCGCTCGGACTTAGTTTGCTCGCTCGGACTTAGTTTGCTCGCTCGGACTTAGTTTGCTCGCTCGGACTTAGTTTGCTCGCTCGGACTTAGTTTGCTCGCTCGGACTTAGTTTGCTCGCTCGGACTTAGTTTGCTCGCTCGGACTTAGTTTGCTCGCTCGGACTTAGTTTGCTCGCTCGGACTTAGTTTGCTCGCTCGGACTTAGTTTGCTCGCTCGGACTTAGTTTGCTCGCTCGGACTTAGTTTGCTCGCTCGGACTTAGTTTGCTCGCTCGGACTTAGTTTGCTCGCTCGGACTTAGTTTGCTCGCTCGGACTTAGTTTGCTCGCTCGGACTTAGTTTGCTCGCTCGGACTTAGTTTGCTCGCTCGGACTTAGTTTGCTCGCTCGGACTTAGTTTGCTCGCTCGGACTTAGTTTGCTCGCTCGGACTTAGTTTGCTCGCTCGGACTTAGTTTGCTCGCTCGGACTTAGTTTGCTCGCTCGGACTTAGTTTGCTCGCTCGGACTTAGTTTGCTCGCTCGGACTTAGTTTGCTCGCTCGGACTTAGTTTGCTCGCTCGGACTTAGTTTGCTCGCTCGGACTTAGTTTGCTCGCTCGGACTTAGTTTGCTCGCTCGGACTTAGTTTGCTCGCTCGGACTTAGTTTGCTCGCTCGGACTTAGTTTGCTCGCTCGGACTTAGTTTGCTCGCTCGGACTTAGTTTGCTCGCTCGGACTTAGTTTGCTCGCTCGGACTTAGTTTGCTCGCTCGGACTTAGTTTGCTCGCTCGGACTTAGTTTGCTCGCTCGGACTTAGTTTGCTCGCTCGGACTTAGTTTGCTCGCTCGGACTTAGTTTGCTCGCTCGGACTTAGTTTGCTCGCTCGGACTTAGTTTGCTCGCTCGGACTTAGTTTGCTCGCTCGGACTTAGTTTGCTCGCTCGGACTTAGTTTGCTCGCTCGGACTTAGTTTGCTCGCTCGGACTTAGTTTGCTCGCTCGGACTTAGTTTGCTCGCTCGGACTTAGTTTGCTCGCTCGGACTTAGTTTGCTCGCTCGGACTTAGTTTGCTCGCTCGGACTTAGTTTGCTCGCTCGGACTTAGTTTGCTCGCTCGGACTTAGTTTGCTCGCTCGGACTTAGTTTGCTCGCTCGGACTTAGTTTGCTCGCTCGGACTTAGTTTGCTCGCTCGGACTTAGTTTGCTCGCTCGGACTTAGTTTGCTCGCTCGGACTTAGTTTGCTCGCTCGGACTTAGTTTGCTCGCTCGGACTTAGTTTGCTCGCTCGGACTTAGTTTGCTCGCTCGGACTTAGTTTGCTCGCTCGGACTTAGTTTGCTCGCTCGGACTTAGTTTGCTCGCTCGGACTTAGTTTGCTCGCTCGGACTTAGTTTGCTCGCTCGGACTTAGTTTGCTCGCTCGGACTTAGTTTGCTCGCTCGGACTTAGTTTGCTCGCTCGGACTTAGTTTGCTCGCTCGGACTTAGTTTGCTCGCTCGGACTTAGTTTGCTCGCTCGGACTTAGTTGCAAACCCTTTCCTAAGTCATCCTATTGATTGCAAAGGTTCTCTACACTGTGCAACTGACAGGAGCGTCACACGATGAATGCAGCCTGCATATTGGCCAGTGTCTCCCTTTATTTGCAACGCCGGAGACAGCGCTTACGTCATCAGTGAAATAACCTGTTACTGCAGAGGGAGACGTCTTTGCTGATGACTACGTGGCATGATGTATGGGCATTGGGTGACCATACCGTAATTTGTGGTACTGGTTACCACTATGTGCAGAGGTACAGAAATTCAGGTACTGCATCCACATGTGAAAGTGTTGAAGTTTACCAAAATGTCTTCTTTATTGGTGATGATGTTCGTCCATGTAAAAGGAGGGAAAGCTGAAAAGTGGAAGGGATGCTTAGATGGGCTTTGGAAACGAACTTGAAAACAGTGCCATAGAAAGGGGTATATGAAGAAATGGGAGATTCGATAGGCAAGAAAATGTTGACAGGGCACTGAATGATCTAAATAGAAGAGACATTGCCTTAATTATTGAAATCCTAGGGAGAATTGGCATTGCTATATCGCTGTAGCGCAACCTAATACCAATTGCAGGTTGTGTATCTAACAGCTTCCAGCGGTAACAAAAACTCGATTTTCAATACTTCACGTAATTGTTGACCATATTTAAAAGCTTAAATGCGGTCATAATCTACTCTTTATACATATCTTGTGTTAAACGTTTAACTCAATAAGACGGTATTATAGTTAGAAACTGTTTATCTTGACACAGTATAACTGACGGCCCGCAAACATCCGGAATGAGACATTTGAGAATGAGAGCATTTTCCAACTTCCGAAAATTTTAAACCTGTACAAAAGATTTTTTCGCTGCCATCCCCCCCTCCCAAATAAGTGGCGAAGGGAAAAAGTTAATCGCTTACTACATTTTTGCTGTTTGTGCAATCAGACTTCATCATCAGCCTTGAAGTTTTAATTTATTACTACTTTACTATTAACTCTTTCGTCATTCAATATTCCTGCACAATTACATCGTTGTACGACGCACAGTTCAAGAGGTATGGCATCGTAAATATTTAAACGGGCGTAAAACGAGCTTTTGCTTAAAATCGAGCCAAAATTATTGGACTATATTCACCAGTGTTTCATTATGAGAGCATTTAGTCACTTCCAGCACACTTTAACCATGATTTCAAACCTTTCCTAAACTTTTTTCTCACTTGCATGTTCAAAATGAAATACTCAACACATTAGCTATATTTATAAAATACACGTTTGAAGCTGTTTTAAACATGCAGGCTAGATTCCTTAAAGAATCAGGGCTTTTACTGGTGACAAAACTATTCCGCGTCGGTGGAAGATATGAGATCGGAGAAATACCCTCAGACATCAGGAAGTATGTTATAATTCAAATTCCAAAGATAGTAAGTGCTGACAGGTTCAACAAGTCATGACTGCAAAATAGTTATTCAGATTATTTACAGAAGAATGGAAAAACTGGTAGAAACCAACCTTCGGGGAAAATCAGGATGTCTCAGAAAGTGTCCCACCAAGGTATCCCTTCTTCTAGTCAGGTTGTGCCATAGATTTTTTCCCCAATTCTATTCAGTACCTCCTCCTTAGTTTCGCGATCTACGCATCTAATCTTCAGCATTCTTCTGTAGCACCACATTTCAAAATCTTCTATTCTCTTCTTGTCTAAAATGCTTATCGTTCACTTCAATACATGGCTACACTCCATACAAGTACTTTTAGAAAAGTTTTCCTAACACTCAAATCTATATTCGATGTTAAAAAATACTCTTCTTCAGAAGCTCTTTTCTTGCCATTGCCAGTGTCATTTTGTATCCTCTCTACTTAGACCATGATCAGCTATTTTACTGTCCAAATAGCAAAACTCATCTACTGCTTTAAGTGCGTCGTTTCCTGATCTAATTCCCTCAGCATCATCTGATTTCATTGGACTACATTCCAGTATCCTTGTTTCGCTTTTGTTGATGTTCATTTTACATTCTCCTTTCAAGACATTGTCCATTCGTTCAACTGCTCTTCCAAGTCCTTTGCTGTCTCTGAGAGTATTAAATTGTAATCGGCATACCTCAGAGTTTTTATTTCTTCTCCCTGTACTTATAAAATTTCCTTTACGGCTCGCTCAAGGTACAGATTGAAAAACATCGGGGATAGGCTACAACCCTGTCTCACTCCCTTCTCATCCACTGTTTCCCTTTCATGTATCTCGACTCTTGTAACTGCCGTTTGGTTTCTGTAAAAGTTGTAAATAGCCCTTCACTCTCTGTATTTCACCCCGATTTCAAAGAGAGTACATCAATCAACATTCTTAAAAGCTTTCTGTAAGTCTACAAATGCTAGAAACGTAGGCTTGCCTTTGCTTAACCTATCGTCTAAGATACGTCATAGGCTCAGTTGTGCCTCTCGTCTTCCTACATTTCTTCGAAAGCCAAAATGAGCTCCCCCCGGAGGTTCGAGTCCTCCCGCGGGCATGGCTGTGTGTGTGTTTGTCCTTAACTGTCAGAAGATGGATTAAACAAGGAAAAAATCTACGTTTACAGAATTCATAGTCTTAGAAAAAACATTTGACATTGTTGACTGGAATGCACTCTTTGAAATTCCGAACTTACCAGGGATAAAGTACAAGGAGCGTAATATTGTGTACTGCTTGAACTTGTACACAAACCAGGTTGTGTCACAGAACATGAAAGGGAAGCAGTAGTTCAGAAGCCAACAAGACTGGGTAGTAAGTAATCTATCCCCGATACAGGACCGGTTAAAGCCCAAGCGACACAAGCCACTGCTCGAGGTGTCAAACTGGGAGGGGCGCCCTAGTGCAAGATCTGTGTACAGTGCGTATCACAATTAGCAGCGAAAACTGACACGGATTAAAGTATAAAGGGGAAAGAGGAGAGGGGGAGGCAAATGTTCTCGAATCAGACCTGCACCGATGTTATTCAATCTGCACACTGAGCAAGCAGTTATACACGAACGGAATATCTGCACAAAAGATTAAACTTCAAGAAGAAGAAATAAAAACTGAGTGCGCTG
The DNA here is from genome assembly GCF_021461385.2 of Schistocerca piceifrons. NCBI lineage: Eukaryota > Metazoa > Arthropoda > Insecta > Orthoptera > Acrididae > Schistocerca > Schistocerca piceifrons. The sequence goes on from NC_060141.1 coordinate 409,917,333, forward strand.
ATGATATTGTGATTATTTCAGATAATATAGGACTCTGAAGAGCAATCGAACGAAAGGAATAATGCCTTGAAAAGGTTATAAAATAAGCGTCAACAATGGTAATGGAATGTAGTCAGATTAAATCAGACAATGCTGAGGGAATTCCACTAGGAAATGAGACACTAAAAGTAGTAGATAAATTTTTCAATTTGGGCAGCAAAATAACTGATGGTGGCCAAAATAGAGATGAAACAAGGACTGGCTACAACAAGGAAGGTATTTATGAAAAAAGAGGAATTTGTTAACATAGAATGTTAATTTAAGAGTTATGAAGTCTTTTCTGTAACTATTTGTCTGGAGTGTAGCCTTCTGCAGAAGTGATCTGTGGGCATATGCCGCTCAGACAAGAGCAGAATAGAAATTTTCGAAATGTGATGCTATAGAAGTATGCCAAAGATGGGAAGGGTAGATCCGGTAATGAATGAAGAGGTACTGAACCAAATCTGGGAGAAGAGAAATTTGAGGCACAACTTGACTATGAGAGAGAATGAACTCGTGTGACACATTCTGAGGCGTCAAGAAATAGTCAGTTTGGAATTTGAGGGATGTGTGGGCGGAGGGAAGGAGGGGGTAAAAATTTAGAGGGAACCCAAGAAATGTAGACAGTAAGCAGGTTGGATGAAGATTGCAATATGAGGATGGGCTGAGAAGACTGGTAAATTTCCATGAAAGAATAGAACATTTTTGTTACCGCTTCATGGTTGGTAAGCTCGATTATTCCAAAGATCTTATAAATAATTTTAACAATGTACAGCCTACAGTCCATTGTTGACGGCCGTCTGAATTGGGAAGTGCCTCGGCTGCGATTGAAAATGGAGGAAAACAGAGTTTTGTTCTGTTATTAAAACGTTTTCATTTGGCGGGCTGGACTGCCGCACAAATCGAAACATAATTGGATGAAGTTCACACGGACTCTGCACCATCATTGAAGAACATTTACTTTTGGATTAATGAATATAAACGTGGTCAGACAAGAACCGAAAACGAAGCGAGCTGCGGCCGTCCAATTGGGATCACCACAAAGGAAACCATTGACAAAATCAGTGATATGGTAATACAAGACCGGCGAGTAAAAATTCGTAGAACTTCTATCACTGTAGGCATCTCAAGTGAGCGAGTGCATAATATCACGCACGGGGAATTGGCTATAAAGAAGCTGTGTGCAAGGTGGATGCCACAGTTGCACAGTCTCCCAAAAGCACACCGAGCAGATCATTCCTACACAATGTCTGGCGATATTTAACCGCAATCCGCAAGACTTTTTGAGCCGATTTGTGACTGTTGATGAAACATAGGTCGATCGTTACACACCAGTCAAAACAGTGCACAAAGGCTGGTGAAAGTGTACAGAAGAATGCAAAGTCCATTTTGTCAGCTGATAAAGTGACGGGCACTGTCTTCTTGGGTTTCCCAAGGAGTAATCCTCGTATATTACGTGGAAAAAGGTAGAACCATAACAGGACCCTATTATGCTTCATTGTTGGATCGTTTGAAACTTGCGTTGGCTGAAAAAAGATAAATATTTGTACGCAAAAAGGCGCTCTTCCCACAGGATAATGCACCACCGTACTCATCGGCGATAACGATGGCGAAGGCGCATGAACTGGGCTTTGAATTGGTTCCCCATCCACCTCATTCACCATAATTAGCCCCAAGTGTCTTCTTCGCGTTTCCTAACTTGAAACTTTTTCTTGCTCTGAAGCAAGTGAGGAAGTAACAGCTGCAGCCACCAAATATTTTGCAGAAACTGACAACTTATTTTACCGATGGGATGAAAAAGCTGAAGAATTCCTCAAAGGAGGCTGTCGAGAAGTAAGGGGAGTTTTTTACGAAACAAACATTTATCTTTTTACCAGACTTTCGTAGCTACAGAGATGAAGAGGTTTGCACAGGATAGACTAGGGTGGAGACCTGCCTCAAACCAGTCTTCGGACTGATTTGAAGACCACACCACCACTTATCCTGGAGACTGCTGTACGTCACATGAATCGCGACAAAGCTACCTTGTTAAAGATTGTATTGAAAATTAATAACTAATACTCTGAAAAAGGAACAGTATATGTATCTAGGTAGCGCACAATAATAAGTGTTTGTGTTTATAATATCCTAACCTGAAGGTAACTTGCTATAAATCGTATAACCCTCTGAAGTCTGCAACTTTTTGCATTCTTATCGTAGCAGCCTTTGGAGATGAAAATGTGAAAAATTTGACTTATCGTTTCTTTTAGTATTCGCTAATACAGGGCATCGTATTCTGAAGCAACTCTCGATGGGCATTTTGCAGAGGCGCGTATTAAGGATAAGTATAATAAGTGGTACCCACTTGCTATGGGTTTATTTACCGATTGTCATTTTTTATTTGTAATTCAATGTTGATATCATACGAAGATAGCGAGTGGAGCTGTGGACCCTAGAAAATGGAGTGCCAAGTGGAGAAATCGGAACATTTCCGATATATTCTTCTGTTTTTGACTTAAATAAGAGGGGTGACAGCAGCGGGAGCAGCCAGAAACATTTGCGTCCTGTACGGGGATAATGCTATTGGACAGAGCACGACAAGAAAATGGATTTCTCGTTTTAAGCGTTCTTACATTAGTGACTCAACGTTCAGGACGACCTTCGAGGTTTGATGAAAATCGTGTAAACGTATCAATCACAATGATGCACGTCAGTGTACTCGAGAACTGGCAAATGTGATGAACTGTGATCATTCCATCATTGGACGGCATTTTATGCAATGAGGAGGGTTCAAAAATCGGGCGTATGGATACCGCATGCTCTAAGCCAAAGTCATGTGCTCATCATCAATTGGCTCGTGAACAACACCGACCAATCCTATACCGTATCGTTGCTGGTGACAAGAAAAGGCGTCTTTATGCTAACATAAGGAAAAGGAAAGAAATGAATGGTCTCGGGCCAAACAAAGCAGCAACTTCCGGTATAAAGACCTGTGGCACTCCGTCTTCAGGCCACAAGTGGCCCATCGGGAGAATCCGACCGCCGTGTCATCATCAGTAGAGGTGCCTGTGCGCAAGCACCAAAGATAATGTTATGCATCTGGTGGAACATCAATGGTGTGGTGTACTACCAATTGCTTCCCCAAGGTGTAACCATGACTGCTGACATTTATTGCCAACAACTGAGACGTCTTGCAGACGCACTTTAAGAACGACCAGGAATACTGCGTGTAGTGATGGTTCTCCACGATATCGCATGCCCCATTTCTGCCACAGTGACAGAAAACCCTATACAGGAATTGGGTGGGGAAATCACTCCATCCCCACCTTATTCAAATGATCTTGCGCCCTCAGATTTTCACTTCTCCCGCTCTCTATCGACGAACCTTGAAGGAACTTCCTTCCCGTATGAAAATGCCCTCCGAACATAGCTCGACGAGTTGTTACCTCAAAACAAAGTGATTTCGCGGAATCGAAAACGTGCACCAGTGTTGGCAGACTTATAAATAGTGAGTTAGAATATATTATTGATGACTAACGTCTGTTGTGTGTATCTGTTGTGTTCATTAAACTTATGGAAAAACGCTATGAACTTATACACCAACCTAATGTATTTTCAAAATATTAAAGTAAGCAGTGTCGTTAGAGAATCCTCCGATGACCATTCTAAACTGTCACGTACAATGATTACCTTCGCATGGGTCTACTAAAATTCTGTTTCGACAACTTGAAAAATTGAATCAGAGGTACGATGTGCAGAAAAGCGAATTGAAAATATAAACAGTGCCCACAAATACCGTGTGTCAGGTTCATCAAGTGTCGTCAACATCTGAATGGAGAATATTGTCAAACCGTCAATACTTGATCTCTCATGTTCATTATGCATTGACAATACAAAGAGTATTTGGGGGTCATCAGTGCTATTCGTCAATATTTCTAGTATTGATAATACGTCAATACGCGCCATCAGACGCTCAGTATATTGACGTTTTGCGAATACTAACGAACGTGTGAGCGCCCCTTGACAATAATGCTCTTTAGTCTTGTTTTGACCTCATTTTCCGCACAACTACTGTCCTAACAAAATACCTTCTTGGGCTGTGCAACAAGCGAGAGACTGTCAAGGATATTGTCACTACTGCCCCTGTCCGCAGGCAGGACAATATGTTTCCGAAGTTTTTAGTGTTTTCAATATTATTACGCAACATGTCAATCTCAGTGTCATTGCGCATCCGGGAAATTTGTGTGTTGTTGACGGTGAAGGGGCCGCTTTTCAACGCCTCTTTGTGCGCCTGATCTTGATTTTTCTCTTCGCGGTCATTACTGAAGTGACTAGTTGGGTGCTACATATGTACCTAAATATCTTACTTAACGCTGGTTCTTGAAAGCTTTGTAAACAGGGTTTCGCAGGATAGTTGACACTATAATAAAGTGTTTGACAGTTCAGATTTACGTCACTTCCGCGATACTCTCTCATGGGGTCAGATTTACGTTTATGCAATAAAGAAGGTGCGTTGTACACACGTGTGTGAGTGATTTATTGCAGACCAGTCGTCGCATATTTACTTTGCTAGTTTATATACCTATACAAATAACGACAGTATAAAGCCACGATCTGAGATCTGCTCCTGGCTCGTCTGTGTACTTCCCCTACTCACAAAAGCGTGGTGGTGTTCCTTGCCGGCATTGTCCCGTTGGCGGCTGTTGTCCACGGTCAGGGCTGCCCAAAATAGTCCGCGGTCAGGGATATCCAAAATAGTTTGCGGTCAAAGATGTCCAAAATACTCGTGCGTCCCAGTTCTGTTAGCAATGCGGCTGTCAAAAATAAAGGCCATTGATTATGTCAACAAAATCACTTTATTTATTCGTAATAGTCTCCCCCTGAATCAAAACACAACTGAAGTCATTTTAAAAGTGTTTTGAAACAGTCGCTGTAGTCCTTTTTTGGAATTTCATTTAAACCTGCAGTACAATTTTCTTGGATGTCGTTAACTGTGGCAAAACGGTGTCCTCTCATTGCCAACTTCAATTTGGGGAGCAACCAGAAGTCGGTTGGGGCCAAATTTGGCGAATACGGTGAGTGATCCAGAACTGTCATCTATTTGCTGGTCACATACTCGTGCACAGTCTTCACCTTGTGGGCTGGAGTGCCGTCATGGAAAAGATACGAGGAACCGGCCTCTCGGTATTGGGGTCGAATTCGACGAATTCTAGGGCACAGAAGCTGGAGGGCGCAAAAAAAGTTGATGGTATCTCTCTGCCTGGCTAGTTTGCGTACTTAGCTGAGAGGCAACGCGTTTGCCTGCCATGCATCGGACGCGTGTTCGAATTCGGACCAGGTTAGAGATTTTCCCCGCTCATGGACTGGGTGTTGTGTTGTCATCATCATGTCATCGCCACGGAAGCGCAAGTCGCCCAATGTGGCGTCACCTGAAATAAGACATGCACCCGGCCGCAGAACTTCCCTGTTGGGGCCTCCCGGCCATTACTGCCACACAGTCATTTCATGTTACTGCTCCACTGCCATTTCCGACGAGTGTCGGACACCTACTTGCATTCACGTTCAGGACACCTGGCGCAGCTTTGACTTACTACGCAGCTATTTTTGAAACTTCAAGGGTCGTAACGCAGCAACTCGCCATGAGATAGAACTGCAGTTTGGAATTTCACACAAGCAGTCCCAATGGACCTGTGAGACACTATGTACATTTTCGCTCGCACTCTCACACTTATACATTCGGTGATGTTTCAGCAACACATTTACTTGTATGATGCATTAAAATGCTGGGTCTTCTTCGGATGTAGTTAGAAGCTGCCTGTGTTGAAACTCTTAGTGAGAAGAAAGGTGACAAGAAGTCTCTTGTCATGAATATAACATCGACAGCGGAAACAAATTTGTCAGTAAAAAAAAGAAAAAAATGTAGAAAAGAGGCGTTAATGTTACTTTTATTTCATGCATTCTCCTTAGAAGGAAAGGATTGGTTAAAGTTTACGACTTACCACCAACTCTGAATGTTAATGATAGTACAAATGTCCGACAGCCCGAAATGTAAAAAAAAGCTGAGTTTGCAGAAAAATACGCCAAAATGAAACATCCGAGACTGTGCTTGTTGAAGACCAAATACCATTTTCAGACACATTTTCCAGTGAGAGATCTCAAAAATTCAGATCGTATTTTATTATTATTATTATTATTATTATTATTATTGTCATCGTCAGTCACTGTTATTATAACAGTAAAAATGGTAAATACGTTCACTATGGTAGATTTCGTATTCTATCACTAGTCAGACGATTCCTGATCTTCTAGAACTGCCCAATGTATCAGTTGATGATTTTTGCAAATCCCAGTAAAGCGGCATTTTGTAACTGGCAGATGGATATTTTATCAATACCAGTGGTTTTCAAATGTCCACAAATACACTGACGAGCTAGAACATTGACCATAGCCCACCGCAACGTTGGATGCCACCTAGTTGCATTGCAGGCACGTGGCACGGTAAAAAATGTAGGCAGAGCAGACACGGGCGGGGGATCACCCTAGCGAAGACATGGGCTGCAAATGGGGAAATTCATTGAGGTAAGAGACTTTGACGAAGGGCAGATTATTATTATGCAGCGCCTGTGAACGAGTATCTCGAAAATGGTGAAGCTAGTCGAATGTTAACGTGCTACTGTCGTGAACATCTACCGAAAGGAGGACAGAGAAGCAACTATTAGGCACTCAATAGTTGGACGTCCGAAGCTCTTCACAGCACGTGGGGTTCAGAGGCTTCTCTGATCTGCATTGTAGGTGACCCATGACTGCCGAAAGAGCACAATGCTGGTGCACACAAGTGTTTCGGGGCACACCGTTCATCGCACACTGTTGAACATGGAGCTCCACAGCAGACCACCTCTGTGTGTTCACATCTTGACCCAACAACATAGTCAGTTACAAATGTGGTGGTCGTAGAACCATTAGGATTCAACTTTTGGTAAGTGGAAACTTGTCATCTCCTCAGGTGAATTACAGTTTTGCCGCACTAGATCGTTTGTCACCTCCACAAGGTCCATCATCGAGGTGAATGGTGGCTCGAAATGTGCAGTGTGGCATGGACGCAGACTGATGGGAGCAGTATTGTGCTGTGGGAGACATTCTCCTGTGCTTGCATGAGCCTGTGGTAGTAACCAAATACATGTTGACAGCTGCTAACCACCTGCATACCTCCATGTTTGGTGTCTACACTGACGGCAATGTCATCTTTAAGTAGTATAATTGTCTATGTCTTGGAGCCAGAACTGAGCTACAGTGATTTGAGGAGCATTATAACGAACTTGTGTTGATGTCTCAGTGTCCATCACAGTGTACGCAAATCAGTGGCCTGTTATTTACGTGAATTACATGACCTGTGCGTAGACATCTAATGCCACATACCTCCACAAAAATAAGATCCATGACATGCAGAACTAGAGATGTATTTCATCCCAAAGATGGATAAACAAGCTGTTAAGCAGGTGGTCATAATGTTTTGGCTCATCAGTGTATCTTTTGACACTGCTCCTAGTGTGACAAGATCCCAAGGGACAACTTTCATTGGTTTGCGCCAGTGTCGCTGTAGTTTGATTTTCAAACCCTCGTATCTGACAAGTTCTTCATGTGGTTTTTTGTGAGTTCTGCTATCTCATGGGATGACAGTCTGTGATGCATATTTTTTTTCCCACAATTGAGATGTGTAGTGTATCCTGGTCCAGCATTGAGCGGTCTGAAATCCCACAGTAATTTGACATGTTTACTTTTTTTTTGACAACTTTTTCTGGTTCTTAATCCCACCAGTTCCTTGCCACCATGGAATAAGGTTCGGTGGTTCATTTGTACATCATCATCTCAGTTGTTCTTCAGCTAAGCAGAGTCTTACTAACCTATCCATCTGTGACAGAACTATTGTTGCTGTGACTTATAATACTTTTCTGTTTGTAGGAAATTCTTCCTAAACAGTATCACTATATGGTGTAAGTTAGGGGACCTGACAATTTTTCACATGTCTCCCTATTCTGTTCACCATCATTTAAGTATATTTGCATGGGAACTCCACATACCTGTTGTTCTTTCTGGGATACACTTGGATGGAACAGACAAAACACTATTTTTGGTCATGTCCCTGCATTTTCAGCAGTATTTAGTTTTCCAGTAAGAAGTATATAATTTTTGTAATCTTCCCATTTAGTCAATTAAGTATCACATTTAGCCCTCACAAGTGGACAGACTTAAGGTAAAAAGTCTTCCAAGTTTTCAACCGATCTTTTGGAAGTCCTTGGTTAATGAAGTAATCACTCTCCTCTCTCAATCCTCCTGCCTAAAAAGAAGAGGAAAAATTTGTGCACATTCCTCCCCTCCCCCCCACACACATGTAGTAGTGAGTAGTTTGCTAGTAGAGAGAATTCTGGGAGTTATTCTTCTTATTTTACTGTCACAATCTAAGTATGTAATGTTTCATTTGTTCCTTCTCTAAGGATAATAATACACAGAGACAAACACATTTGATATAATGTACAGTCATTTCAGTCAGTTTATTTATAAACTAATTTTTTTACAGGAATGGCTGAAATTGCAAGTGCTCTGTTGAGCGAAGTGGCGGAGCCACAGGGAACATCCGGCAACAAGGTCACAGTTGTGGGGGTTGGTCAGGTTGGAATGGCATGTGCCTTCAGTATACTGACTCAGGTAATCCAAACATTAGCAGAAATGACTTGAGACTTCATAACTGAATTCTGCGAAGTTTTGGTGTTTCATTTGGCGTAATTTTGTCTTCATTTTTAGCATGTTGCAAGTGAAATAGCACTGGTTGATGTTGTTGCTGACAAACTGAAAGGTGAAATGATGGATTTGCAGCACGGTCTTACTTTCATGAAGACAGGAAAGATTGTGGCTGGCACAGGTATTTTTTAATATTTTAAAGTGTAGTTTGATAGTTCTGTAGTTTTTCAGTTTCTGAAATTGTGTGCTGTTTATGCCATAAGGAAATTACTTAAATGAAGTTTACCACTTTAATTGAATCAACTGTGGGTTGTCGATGAAACAGTGTTACTCAACTAACCAAACACTGTTCTTTGCCTCATTTAACAAATTTTATTATGGTTGCTGCACGACCCAGGTTACAAGCACATTTTCAAGTATGTTACTGATTCCAAATATGATAAGGCAAAGATAAAGATCTCAACTTCTTAATTTATTGATCCTTGGCTTAATATGAAATTTCTTCAATGTCCGTTTAAAAAAAAAAATTATGTATGGAATTAGGCAATTCAGCAATTACACTAATACGACTAAACATACCTAGAGATAAAGTTATGCATCACCCTAGAAGTTTCCTTGTACTCATGGATTGAGCCCAAAGTTTTACTTTTATCTAGAAGTTGTGATGTCCTGTAAAAGAGGTGAATAATTGAATTGGGTTTGCTCATTTAATAATAGGTGTTGGGATATACACACATTTTTTTTTTTTAATTTTTAGACTGTCTCTTTGCCAAGTTTTGCCACCTTTTCTTCTAAGTGTGAGACTTCTACATCTATTACATATTTGCGGTTTTTGTTAAGGCAATGTTCTGTAAAGGTTGAATCAAGCTTCTTCAGCCATCAGCTTCTATGACGTTCTTTAAACCTGATGCATGTTGACCTCCATCTGTCCCATGTAGCAAGAATGACACTCCCAGCATATGATCTTATAAACATCACTTTTGTGAGGTCAGTTTGTTTGTCTTTTGCATTGAACAAGAAACTACCTATTGTCTGAGGGACGTAAATGAGCACAGAGAGAATCTTTGCCTTGAAAATATTACTTATCCTTTTTGACATTTTCCCTATGAAAGATAATCTGCACCATTTCTTTTCCCCATTTGTCTGTGTTTTTCATTGGGGACAGTAGGGACCTGGTTTGCTTTTTCCTCTTATTAATTAGAATTTTGTCAATGACTTTGGGGCCAAATTCATTATTTGTGGCTATTGATTTTATTGTATAAAGTTGCTGATCCGTCTTCTTGGGACATGGGAATAGAAAGGAGACTGAGGATCGTGTGGTGGAATGCTGCATGTTCATATGCTGTTGGATGTTGGGACGAAACAGGGATGAATGTGTCAGTGAATGAATCTTTTTGATAAATTTTAAATTTATATTGCTGTATTCTATCTGTAAACTGATGTCCAAGAAATTTATGCTGGGTCTCTCTAACTCCATGCTGACCTTTATATTAGTGACTCACTGTTTCATATTTTCCACAAATCTTTGGAGCTGTCTATTGGAATCTTTCCACATACAAAGAATATCATAATCATATCTGTACCATTACACCAAATGTTTTGCCAATGGTTCCCTGTTAAGAAAATCAGTCTCCCACTTGAATGAGATTTTCATTCTGCAGTAGTGTGTGCACTGATGTGAAACTTCCTGACGGATTAAAACTGTGTGCTGGACTGGTACTGGCAGAATTGAAGCTGTGAGGGCGGATCGTGAGTCGTGTTTGGGTAGCTCAGTTGGTAGAGCACTTGCACGCGAAAGGCAAAGGTCCTGAGTTCGAGTCTTGGTCCGGCACACAGTTTTAATCTGTCAGGAAGTTACAGTCTCCCACTTGTCCATCAACATTTCAGCTAGAAGTTGGATAATGGTGACCCCATTGCCAGACCATCCACTTGCTTATAATAGCTCTGTTGAAAACAGAAATAATTTTCATTTAAACAACATTCCACTGTACTAAGAATGCTCAACTGTTCTTCTGAATGAATGTTGTGTGAATACAATGATTATGACACAATATCTACACAGCTTTCACAGGAATACTTGTTACCCAGCTTTGGACATCAAAAGAGACTAATTTTGCATCTGTTGGAACCTTGACATCTGTTAACTTGGTAATTAAATTGAAACTGTTCTTATTGATTTATTTCCCTTTGAAGTTCAGTTTCTTCTTCAGGAAGGTGTTGATCCTCTGGCAATCTTGTGTACTAGAACTTGTGTTGCAGATACAAGGTCCAGTACAGAAGATTGCCATGGGAGATCAACACCTTCTTGAAGAACAAATTGAGCTTCAAAGGGAAATAAATCATTTAGAACAGTTCAGGTTTAGCCAACAGGTCAACAGATGTTAAGGTTCCAACAAATGCAAAATTAGTCTCTTTTGATATACATAGTTTGTTCACAAGTATTCCAGTGAAAGACTGTATAGATATTGTATCACAATCATTGTATTCACCAACACTAATCCAGAAGAAGAGCTGAGCATTCTTAGTACAGTGGAATGTTGTTTAAATCAAAATTATTTCTGTTTTCAACAGAGCTATTATAAGTAAGCAGATGGTCTGGCAAAGGGCTCACCTCTATCCTCCTCACTAGCAGGAATGTCCATGGACAAGTGGGAGACTGATTTTTGTAATAGAGAGCCATCGGCAAAACATGTGATATATTGGTACAGGTATGGTGATTATATTCCTTGTTTGTGGAAAGGTTCCGATAGACAATTCCACAAATTTGTGGATAATATGAAACAGTGGCACACTAATATAAAGGTCAGCATGGAGTTAGGGTGACACAGTGCAAATTTCCAGGACATTAGCTTACAGATAGAAGACAGAAACCATAAATTTAAAATTTATCAAAAGATTCATTCACTGGCACATTCATTCCGACTCTGTCCCAACATCCTGCAGTGTATAAGCATGCAGTATTCCACCCCATGTTCCACTGTTTCCATTCTGTCCCCATGTCCCAGAAAGACTCACTAGGTACATTATACGAAAGAAAAAAAAAATAGCCACAAATAATGAATTTGATCCGAACACCATTGACAAAATTCCAGGTAAAAAGAGGAAGAAGCAAAGCAAGTCTCTATTGTCCCCAAGAACAACACAGACAAATGGTGCAGATTACTTCATATAGGAGAAATGTCAAAAAGAATAAGTAACATTTTCAAGGCACAGTGCTTCTCCATTCTTGTCTATGTCCCTCAGACAATAGGTAGTTTCTTGTTCAATGCATAAGATAAACAACCAGCCATTACAACAAATGAGGTTCATAAGATCACATGCCAGGAAGATCAACATAGAAGCTGGAGACTGAGAAAGCCTGATTCAGCCTTTTCAGAACATTGCCTTAACAAAAACAACAAATACATAATAGATGTAGAAGTCTTACACATAGAGGCAAAGGCAGCAAACTGTAGCCAGTTAGAAATTGTAGAAATTAAAAAAAAACAGATGTTTGTCTCCACACCTATTATTAAATGCACAAACCCAATTCAACTATTCACCTCTTTTAGATGATATCACAATTCCAGATAGAAGTAAAACTTTGGACCTCAATCTCTGAGCCGACAAAAAGTTCTAAGCTGATGCATAACTTTATTATTAGGTATGTTTAATCATGTTAGTGTAATAGCTGAGTCGTGTAATACCATATGTAATTGGTAAAAAAAAAATGGTCATTGAGTAATTTTACATTAAGCCAAGGATCAATACATTAAGAAGTTGAGGTGTTTATCTTTACCTTATCATTATGTTTATCTTTGCTTTACCATCTTTGGAATCAATAACATGCTTGAAATTGGTCTTGTAACATGAAATCTAAGTTGTGCAATAACCATAACAAAAAATTGGTTAAACAAGGCAAAAGTATGTTTGTTTAGTAAAAAATGATCATCTTAATAAGCATACAATGCCATTCTCTCACTTCTCAATCAATATATCTTTGTTCTGATTTATATATATATATATATATATATACACACACACACACACACACACACACACACACACACACACACACACACACACACACACACACACACAGAAGCGCTGGCAGGTCGATAGACACACAAACATACACACAAAATTCTAGCTTTCGCAACCAATGGTTGCCTCGTCAGGAAAGAGGGAAGGAGAAGGAAAGACAAAAGGATATGGGTTTTAAGGGAGAGGGTAAGGAGTCATTCCAATCCCGGGAGCGGAAAGACTTACCTTAGGGGGAAAAAAGGACAGGTATACGCTCGCACACACACACATATCCATCCACACATACACAGACACAAGCAGATATTTGTAAAGGCAAAGAGTTTGGGCAGAGATGTCAGTCGGGGCGGATGTACAGAGGCAAAGATGAAGTTGAAAGACAGGTGAGGTGAATAGAAAGTGAAACTGCTGGCAAAAACAGGAGGAGGAAATAAGACGACAGAAAAGACTTCGAAATGTAACAGTGACAATAACAATAACGATAACAATAACAAACGTGATTGTTGGCTTCAAATTAATGATATGAATATAATAGAGGGAAACATTCCACGTGGGAAAAATATATCTAAAAAGAAAGATGATGAAACTTACCAAACAAAAGCGCTGGCAGGTCGATAGACACACAAACAAACACAAACATACACACAAAATTCTAGCTTTCGCAACCAATGGTTGCCTCGTCAGGAAAGAGGGAAGGAGAAGGAAAGACAAAAGGATATGGGTTTTAAGGGAGAGGGTAAGGAGTCATTCCAATCCCGGGAGCGGAAAGACTTACCTTAGGGGGAAAAAAGGACAGGTATACACTCGCGCGCACACACACACACATATCCATCCACACATACACAGACACAAGCAGACATTTGTAAAGGCAAAGAGTTTGGGCAGAGATGTCAGTCGGGGCGGATGTACAGAGGCAAAGATGAAGTTGAAAGACATCTTTGCCTCTGTACATCCGCCCCGACTGACATCTCTGCCCAAACTCTTTGCCTTTACAAATGTCTGCTTGTGTCTGTGTATGTGTGGATGGATATGTGTGTGTGTGTGCGAGTGTATACCTGTCCTTTTTTCCCCCTAAGGTAAGTCTTTCCGCTCCCGGGATTGGAATGACTCCTTACCCTCTCCCTTAAAACCCATATCCTTTTGTCTTTCCTTCTCCTTCCCTCTTTCCTGACGAGGCAACCATTGGTTGCGAAAGCTAGAATTTTGTGTGTATGTTTGTGTTTGTTTGTGTGTCTATCGACCTGCCAGCGCTTTTGTTTGGTAAGTTTCATCATCTTTCTTTTTAGATATATTTTTCCCACGTGGAATGTTTCCCTCTATTATATATACACACACAAAGACGAGGTGACTTACCGAACGAAAGCGCTGGCAGGTCGATAGACACACAAACATACACACAAAATTCAAGCTTTCGCAACAAACTGTTGCCTCATCAGGAAAGAGGGAAGGAGAGGGAAAGACGAAAGGAAGTGGGTTTTAAGGGAGAGGGTAAGGAGTCATTCCAATCCCGGGAGCGGAAAGACTTACCTTACATCCATCCACACATATACGTGTGTGTGTGTGTGTGTGTGTGTGTGTGTGTGTGTGTGTGTGTGTGTGTGTGTGTGTGTATACCCGTCCTTTTTTCCCCCCTAAGGTAAGTCTTTCCGCTCCCGGGATTGGAATGACTCCTTACCCTCTCCCTTAACACCCACTTCCTTTCCTTTTGTCTTTCCCTCTCCTTCCCTCTTTCCTGATGAGGCAACAGTTTGTTGCGAAAGCTTGAATTTTGTGTGTATGTATGTGTCTGTTTGTGTTTCTATCGACCTGCCAGCGCTTTCGTATGGTAAGTCACATCATCTTTGTTTTTAAATATATTTTTCCAGCGTGGAATGTTTCCCTTTACTATGTAGATATAATGTAAGTGGTAAGATGACCAAATTAGCCCCTGATTATTGTTATGTTTACACTTCTGTGTCTTTGCAGATTATGCTGTAACAGCAGGGTCAAGATTGTGCATTGTTACTGCTGGGGCTCGACAGAAAGAAGGAGAATCACGGTTGGACTTGGTTCAACGTAACACAGATATTTTCAAAGGAATCATTCCAAACTTGGTGAAGCACAGTCCAAATACCATTTTGCTTGTTGTTAGTAATCCAGGTTAGTTGCCATGGACAAATTAATACTTGAGTGTCCTGTTTTTTTCCTGTTTTAATCGTAGGTGATTTATTTTGGAAAAAAAAAAAAACTTTCATTTTGTATTTGACCCATTTTCTACAGTTATCATATACTACTTAACACTGGTAATGTGTTATTATGTAGAAGTGCCAGAAGATAAAGTTCATAGGCAGCATGGATTGAGTGTCACATATTCATTTTGTTTCCCAAACTGAGCTGTTGAACCTCAAATCACAGCACTATCTGCCAGACTGGCATATTTTGTTGGTTCTTTTGCCTGGAAAGTGACAGTGTCAGTAATTTTCTCTAGCATTTCACATTAGTATTTATTGAACAAGAAATGTGGTTCCTTCACAAAGACTCCAGACCTATAAATATAGCTAAAAGTAGCATTTCATTGTGTAATTCAATTTAAATTATTTTGCAGTTGATATCCTAACATATGTTGCTTGGAAACTGAGTGGCCTTCCAAAGAATCGTGTGATTGGATCTGGCACCAATTTGGATTCATCTCGTTTCCGATTCTTGATGTCACAGAGATTAAATGTTGCTCCTGCCAGCTGTCATGGGTGGATAATTGGAGAGCATGGTGACACCAGTGGTACGTGCACTTGTCTACCTTATATACATTTGTACATATCAAACAGTTAAAATTTATTCTGAAACTGAAACTATTAATAACGTTTGTCTGTAATTAACTGTTCAAACAATTTTGGCACAGAGCAGTTTATAAAATCAAATTTTAATATAGAGCTACTAACGAGTAGGTTTATTTTAAGCTCAGTTATGGAAACTAGAAGTCACAGTATATGAAGGGCTTTATTGATTAATGTAATATTGTCTCAGAATATAAATGTTAGGCTCCCCAGATTGAAAGGTCTGATATTAGGTTACAGGTAGAATTAGTGATTACCTGTTCACCATTATTCCCTTGTTCACTTGTCTTTCACTTGCTGCTGTATGACACAACATTAGTACTTTAATTTTTCTTCATTCTAGAGATGTCTCCCACTATATCTCTTTTAAGGCACCTGCATGTTAACAGTCAAATGTTAAATATCACTTAATTGAGAAGTGTAGTTGGAGGAACAGGGAGAATTTCGCCAAAATAAAGTATGGAAAAGACTGATGACCATGGAAGAAGTTAAGTTGGACAAAAGGATTGTAGACTTAAGAAGTAAATTCCTAAAATTTCATCATTATTTACAAAGAATAAAGTAGTAGTTTAGTCAGATAAAATTATCATGAAGTGTAGTGTTCATAAGATGGGTTACCTTCATCTAAACAAACTGCAGAATGAGTGAAAGGACATTCTTTGCCTTCACAGGGAAGTAGTAGTATTGGGTCAAAGACAGTATAGTAAATAGTGAAAAAATGCAGAAATTAAAGCAATTTGAAATTGAAATGTAGAAATATAATCACAAACTACACCTTAAAGTGAAGAATTTCGTATGTGCCTCTAGCCAGCAATCTTTATGAAGTGAATTGTTATGAGAATATGTAAAGGTACCTTTTCACAAAAAAATTGCATTAATATTGAAATACAATTCCATCTTATTAATGATAGCTTTACATCAGTGAGGTTATATTAACCATATTTTGATGTGTCTCCCGTACACCAGTCAAATGATTAGCATATGTGTGTTATTAGATAAATAAATCACAGATAACATGTGTGTTTTGGGCATGACAAGAAATTCCTGAGGAGGATATTCAGAAGCTATTTATTTCTGTGCCAAAACAAATACAACAATGTATTCATGTCCTGAGTGTTACATCTTGTACTTATTTAGATAATGGACATTAGTCCTGAATGGAAAGAAAGTTTTCTCATTTAATACCTGTTACATATGAAAATCTCCAGAAGGTTCCCTAATTTGGAATAGTTGCTTTGTAGTGTAACTTTCCTTTGCAGTCAGTGTATATTATTTCAAGGAATGTATGTTGTAGTCACAGGCTGATGTTTAGTGTATCCTGAATCTAGCTCGGAAGATGACAGTTTGGTTGTGAATTGATCAAGTTAGTGAATGTTATGTCTACCTATTCCTTGCCAACCACTGTGAATGGATGGCAGAGGGTAATTCTCATTGTACCATTTATTAGATCATCTTTTCATTCTATTCAAGAGTAGAGTGCATGAAGAATGATTGCTTGGATGTATCTGTATGCAGTGTAATTAGTGTGGTCTTGTCACTGTGGTTATCTACAGCAGTGAAGCATAGAAGGTTTTAATATATGCCTTGATTCTTCATTTCATACACTGGTTCCTGAAACTTTGTATGTAGGCATTCACGTGATTGTTGGTGTCAAGAATCTGCAAATTCAGGTTTTTCAGTGTCTCCTTGACACCATCCCATGGCTCAAATGAAACTGTGGCCATTCATGCTGTTCTTCTATGTATACATTAAACATTTCCTGTTTGCTTATTTGGTATGTACCCCATACACTTAATCACTACTCTAAGATGTCTCACACAAATGTAAACTGGCTGTCTTTTCCCAGTGTCCTCCCAATAACTGGAAATCTGCCACCTTATTTACTTCCATTACCTTAGAGAGTAGATGAGACATAACACTTATTCATTGATGTGTTCATTGATGTGCAGATACTATCATGAAGGAAAAACTTTGATATGTTTAATCAATAAAAGTGGGCTTTAAGAGGGGGTTTTAACTGTCAGAAATTCCCTCTGTAAGTTATATTGGCAGTTAACTACCACAGATCTGCTGTATTCCAATTGTGCTTACATAGGCTGCACAAAACATAATACAAGCAGGTAGTACATCTGAAATTGTTGCTGCATTGTATGTTATACTGGGTAACAGCTTCAGTAACACTAGCATGACTTTGTTAATGACTGCTGTTAGAACAGAGACCTGTTCACAGTAAAATTATTAGTAGTAGGCCTACTGCTGTTTAGTCATTGCCAGTTTTGGAATACATACAATTTTTATTTGCAACTGTTCATAGCTTCTAAGAGACCTTTGTATCAGGAGGCAGAACCTCATTGTCAACTGTGCACAGGGAAATGTCGTCTTGTCTTGAGAGTCAGTGGACCAGTTTTGTGAAACTCTACATTGTTGACAACAAACACCCTTAATGAGTAAACATTCTAGGGACTGAGTGTAAGCATTAAGAGCTTTCTAGATACATCTGAAAGTTGCATACGTAACTGTGGTATATAGTATTCTCTTTGCTTCTACCATATAAGTACTTCATATATGTTTGGTGTGTTGCCCTGCAAGCTCATTCCATGAGATAACTTATTGGGAAAGTATCCATGATAAGCTCTAGCACCCTTCTCTTTAAGTCACCACAAGACACCTGCTTCTCTGAAATAAAGGGGGAGGTAGCAAAATGTGTTTTTCAGTTAGTTTTCTCTGCATGACTACTTCTAGATTGTTATCCAGAAATAGAGTAAGGAATTTTACATGAAAATGTTTCATTTAGTGTGTGACCATTCGTATCAGCAGGTCATATTTATTCATCTGAATTTACAGAATGTGAGCCTCTTTGCTATTAGGGTGTTGAGAGGGGACAGGGAGAGGAAAGAGAATTTGTAAATCACTGCTTTTTATTAGTTTTGGATAAGGACACTGTCCAAAAGTGTAACAAAGTAACTTAATGACTTCCATTATTTCTATTACTGCTGAAAATTGTCAATCATTGTATTATTTTAATAACAACTTGTAAATGGTGGTTGTACTTTTCAATTCATATAAGCTATTGTAATTTTGCTGGAGGGAGGAAATGATCCATAGATGATGCCAGGTGTCTAGATCAGTTGTGTCTACACTGCCTGACAAAAACAAAAAAAAGGCCACCATAGTGCATTAGTGTTTTTGGTGTTTAGGGTTGCCACCTGGCCTGGAAGGGATGTGCACCGCATCAGATGTTGAGTGATAACTGTAAAGGACACAGAAATGCCACACACTCATATGAGATGGTGTTATCACTGCATGACAGATTTTGCTAGGAGCCTCATTATGGTTCTCTATTTGGGCAGCTAGTTTAATCCTGCAGTAGCAAGGTTTGTGGGCCATTCAAATATGACAGTGGTCTGATATTGGACTGCATGGGAACATGAGGTCAGATATACTTGATGTCGAGTCTCCTTGTTGACCATGTCTGCCCACCGTGAGGGCAGTTTGGAATATTGTGCACCAAGAACATAGTAATCCCCTTCATATCTGTGTCTGAAATTTAACAACAGTAATTGACTTGCTGCAGCATCGTTTCATTCTGTACTAAGAGCAGTCGAACTGGGAATTATCATCCCATGTGTAGGCCATTGTTAACACCACAACACACACAGCTATGTTTTGAGTGGTTCTGAGACTGAGAAGCAGGAACTGCTGATAAACAGCATAGCATTGTCTTCAGCTATTAACTGTGCTTCTGCACTGCCCTGGATGACTGTTGTTGATGATAGTAATCTGGAAAGAGGTTCTATTCTTAAATTGTTTTGGAGAGCCACATAGTGTTATTCCTGGCATCACAATGTGAAGAGCCACAGCATGTGACATTCAGGACTTTGCTAGTAGAGATTGAGGGAATTCTGACAGTACAATGATATATCACGGATTTTCTGCATCCTTGTGTAGCCCCACACGCAACAGTACCATGGTGCTATTATCCAATAGGACAGTGTTCTTCCACAACTGGCATGTTTGTCTGTAAATGCCTGCATGATGTTGCACAACTCCTAAGGCCAGAGGGATCACAAGTTCTGTCCCTGAAAGAATTTATGTGGGACTAGCTTGAATGTCAACCCTTTCCCAGTTCCAATAACCAGGACCAGTTCCAACAGTTGTAGAACAGCTTGCCTCAGGAGACAATTCGATGGCTTCATGTGACCCTCTCCAGTCAAATCAGTGATTCCATTCAGGCCAGAAAGGGTGCAACAGCATAGTGATAAGTGAGCTCTTACTGCCAAATTCTTTATAAATTTGACTTGATTTTATAATTGCTGATAACATCACATACCCTCTCAACCCATGAAGCTTCATTTTGTTTCCATCTCCTCTTTCGGATGCTTCCCTGCCTTTGTCATGTACTGTATGATAGTGTCAACAGTAAGGCTTCCACAGATTCTCAGATTGATTTGCATGATCCTGTTAAACTGTCTGATGAAATTTAAAGTTGTCAATATTGAATGAAATTCATTGAGGATTGAGACCATATTACATAACTTACAGAATAACAATTTCTCAGCTTTAGTCACTTTTTTTGGCTCAATTTTTATTGTCACAAAGGATATCAGCAGCATGCTGCCATCATTTCATGTTCGTTGTCAGTTAGAAATATATGTATAAGTAACATTTAGGCTCCTCATAAAGGCAGCATACTGCTGAAACACATGCAGCAGTAAATGTGGGACAGAAAGCGAATGGAGCTGAGAAATTACTATTTTATAAATTCTGGATTAAATCCAAGACTACCGGCCAGAGTGGCCAAGTGGTTCTAGGCGCTACAGGCTGGAACTGCGCGACCGCTATGGTTGCAGGTTCGAATCCTGTCTCGGGCATGGATGTGTGTGATGTCCTTAGGTTAGTTAGATGTAAGTAGTTCTAAGTTCTAGGGGACTGATGACCTTAGCAGTTAAGTCCCATAGTGCTCAGAGCCATTCTTGAAACACAGGACCACACAATAATCTTATATGATGTGTGATAAAACTGAAAATATTTACAGCTGCTTATTAGCTAAGTGACATGAGATTCAGAGCTGTCATAATACCATGTTCTCTCTCTCTCTCTCTCTCTCTCTCTCTCTCTCTCTCCCCCCCCCCCCCCCCTCTCCCTTACTTGCAATACTTGGGAAATTACTGTAGATGTGCTTAACACTAACTAAACTCCTTATCATTTTTTAGTCCCTGTCTGGTCCGGTGTAAATGTGGCAGGTGTAAGGTTGCGAGATTTAAATCCAAATGTGGGGACTATAGCTGATAAAGAAAACTGGGAACAACTTCACCAACAAGTAGTTCAGAGGTAAGTCTGCTGTGAAATCTGGTCCTGTGCAGTACCTATAACTTACTGACAGTTTCACTACAGAGAACTTGTATTATTACAAAACACTGTAGTTAAAAGCTCTGTGTTGCTGCCTTTTGCAAAAAACATAAATAATGAAGCTGTAGTGATTATTGGGATTACTAGCTTACAAAATTGTGCACTCAGTGGTCATTAATGTTTGTAATATGTTCTTTAACTGTTTTTACTGCAATTTAGCAGAGAGAGGTTTATTGGGATTACATTGGCGGAGTTGCAAAAAGACGTGCTGCCTAAGTGTTGGTAAATAGGTTTTCTGTATATACCTGAGACTGGCTGTTTTGAGTTTCATATGAAGTTCTCTTTCCAATACTCAGAAATATTTTGTGTGCTCATTAACAACTGTTAACAATGTGTTTCTGCACTGAAATTGATAGCATTAGTGTTGTTGTTGCAGTCTACCGAAGCATATTTTACAGTAAGAAAACACACACAATGTTAGATTTTAATGAACAGAGGGCAGGTGAAAAAAACTATATTTTGGAGGGACATTGTTGATAATACTTCCTACATCTACATCTACAGCTATGCTGCAAGTCACTGTGAAGTGCATGGCAGAGGGTGTGTCCCACTGTACCACTTATTAATGCTTTTTCCTGTTTCATTCACATATTGAGCACGGGAAGAATGATGTTTTAAATGCCTCTGTGCATTCTGTTGTTAATCTAATTTTGTCCTCACAATCCATATGAGTGATACATAGGGTTTGTAGCATATTCCAAGAGTCATCATATAAAACCAGTTCTTGAAATTTCATAACTAGGCTTTCTCAGGATAGTTGAAGGCTTTCTTAAAAAGTCTACAAGTTCAGTTTCTTGAGCATCTTTGTAACTCTTTCCCATGGATCAAACAAACCTGCGACCATTTGTGCTACCGTTATCTATTACTTTCAATATCCCCCGTCAGTCCTATTTGGTAACTGTCCCAAAACTAAAGTAACATTCTGAGATGGGTTGCATGAGTGATTTGTAGGCAGTCTCCTTTGCAGACTGATTGCATTTTCCCAGTATTCTACCAGTAAACTGAAGTCTACCACCTGTTTTACTCACGACTGAGTCTACATGCTCATTCCTTTTCACTCCCTATGACGCTTTACATCCAGGTAAGTAAGAGGTCACTGATTCCAGCTGTGCCTTACTAATACTACAGTCTTATGATACTATGTTTCTGTTCTGATTTTTGAAGTGCTCAGTTTTACATTTCTGAATATTTGCAGCAAGTTACCAATCTTTGCACCCCCTTTGATGTCTTGTCAAGATTTGTCTGAATGTTTACACAGCTTCTTTCAGACAGTACTTCATTGCAAATGACTAAATCATCTACAAAAAGGCTGAGATTACTATTGATATCATCTGCATGACATTAATATAAAACATGAACAGCAATGGCCCCAACACACCTGAAGTTACTTCTACATCTGCTGATTGATCTCCTTCCATGATAAGTGGCTGCATCTTCCTGATCAAAAAAATCTCAAACCAATCACAAATTTCTCTTGATACTCCGCATGACAGTAATTTTGATAATAAGTGTAAATGTAGCACTAACTCAAATGCTTTTTGGAAATCAGGAAATATTGCATCTATCCGACTGCCTTGATCCATAGCTTTCACTATGCCATGTGAGAAAATAGTTGGGTTTCACGTGATGTATGTTTTCAGAATCCATACTTGTTGGCATTGAGGAAGTCATTCTGTTAGAGATTCCTTGTTATATTTGAGCTCAGGATATGTTCTAAGCATCTACAATAAATTGATATCAAGGATATTGGATGTAGTTTTGTGGATCACGTATACCACCCTTCTTGTTAAACGGGTGTGACCTGTGCTTTCTTCCAACTACTGGACATAATTTTTTGTTCAACAGATCTGTGTCAGATAATAATTAAAAGAAGGGCTAACTTGGCTGCAAATTCAACATAGGAGCTGCTGAGGATTCCTTTAGGTCTAGAGCTTTGTTCAGTTTTAACAATTTTGTCTGTTTCTCAATGCACTGACACTAATAACTATTTCACTCATCTTTTCAGTGGTATGAGAACTAAATTGTGGCAGTCTCCTGGGTTTTCCTTTCTAAAGGAACTTTTGAAAATGGAGTTAAGCATTTCTGCTTCTGCTTCTACTTTGCAACCCTCAGTTTCAGGTCCTGTCTCATCTGCAAGTGACTGGACACTAACTTTGCTGCCACAAACAACATTAACAAATGACCAGAATTTCTTTCGGTTTTTTACACCTATAACACAGTTGTCTCTGTGTCTTTAGAAGTTTTTTACAGTTACTGTACACCATGAGGGTCCCTCTCATTGTGAACTGTTCTTCAGGGTACATACATAACCAGTGCAAGGGAATCTGTTCACCTAAATTTGAGCCAAAGCTCGTCTACATGCTCCTACCCTGTGTTGAAAGTTTAAAGTTTGTCATTGAGATATGACACTAATGCTTTTTTTATATGGTTTACTGATCATATGTACCATTGTGTTTTCAAGGGCATATTATACTTATGTAACCAGTTACACTGCTGTGAATATTTTATTTGTTTGAACTGTAAGCCTATTGGAGCTATACAGCCATCACCAGGTTATTTTTTCAAGTCCTGACTCCCGTGCAGTATCATTGTTTCTGTTGCTGTCTATTTGTTACTGATTATATTTTACATTAATGTAGCAATAATTATTAGTTTTCTAGTATGTTCTGACTTTTCTTTTAGTAGTGGTCAGAAATTGCCCAGAAATAAATCTTAGTCTGTAGTTGACATTTAGTGACAGATAATAAGCGATTTTGTTATCTCTGTTGCTGTCTTAATGTACTGGTCATACTTTTTTATCATTATTCTAGTATTAACCAGTTGTTACATTGTGACAGTTCATTAGAAATGGTCAGAAATAAACTTAATTTCCAGTTGAAATTTCATGACAGCAACTATGTCAGATTAGATGTACATACAATATTGCTGATCATCTGATGTAATTGCTGTCACAAACTTTCTGCTGGAAAGTATGTTTATTTCTGACCATTACTAATAAATATCAGAACACAACACTCAACTGATTACTAACAGAACAACAATGAAAAATATAATCAGTAAACAAATAGACAGCAACAGGCAACAGAACAACGACATTGCCTGGAAGTCAGGACTTGAAAACATCACATAATGATGGCTGTATAGCTGAAATAGGTCTATAGTTCAAGTAAAACTAATATTCTTAACTGGCTATACAAATATTATGTCCTTGAAAGGTATTTATTACACAGTAGGCCCAGAAAATTACAAATCTGTGTATTTCTTTCAGTTGCCCTTTGTATTTCATTTATCACTGGTGCCACAACTATCTCATGGTCATTGATACCTGTTTCAATGTTGACACTCTCAAAGATATATATATATATATATATATATATATATATATATATATATATATATATATATATATATATATATAAATACAAAGATGAGGTGACTTACCGAACAAAAACGCTGGCAGGTCGATAGACACACAAACAAACACAAACATACACACAAAATTCAAGCTTTCGCAACAAATTGTTGCCTCATCAGGAAAGAGGGAAGGAGAGGGGAAGACGAAAGGAAGTGGGTTTTAAAGGAGAGGGTAAGGAGTCATTCCAATCCCGGGAGCGGAAAGACTTACCTTAGGGGGAAAAAAGGACAGGTATACACTCGCACACACGCACATATCCATCCACACATACAGACACAAGCAGACATATGTCTGCTTGTGTCTGTATGTGTGGATGGATATGTGCGTGTGTGCGAGTGTATACCTGTCCTTTTTTCCCCCTAAGGTAAGTCTTTCCGCTCCCGGGATTGGAATGACTCCTTACCCTCTCCTTTAAAACCCACTTCCTTTCGTCTTCCCCTCTCCTTCCCTCTTTCCTGATGAGGCAACAATTTGTTGCGAAAGCTTGAATTTTGTGTGTATGTTTGTGTTTGTTTGTGTGTCTATCGACCTGCCAGCGTTTTTGTTCGGTAAGTCACCTCATCTTTGTATTTATATATAATTTTTCCCACGTGGAATGTTTCCTTCCATTATATATATATATATATATATATATATATATATATATTAAAAAAAAACAAAGATGAGGTGACTTACCGAACGAAAGCGCTGGCAGGTCGATAGACACACAAACATACACACAAAATTCAAGCTTTCGCAACAAACTGTTGCCTCATCAGGAAAGAGGGAAGGAGAGGGGAAGACGAAAGGAAGTGTCTGCTTGTGTCTGTATGTGTGGATGGATATGTGCGTGTGTGCGAGTGTATACCTGTCCTTTTTTCCCCCTAAGGTAAGTCTTTCCGCTCCCGGGATTGGAATGACTCCTTACCCTCTCCCTTAAAACCCACTTCCTTTCGTCTTCCCCTCTCCTTCCCTCTTTCCTGATGAGGCAACAGTTTGTTGCAAAAGCTTGAATTTTGTGTGTATGTTTGTGTTTGTTTGTGTGTCTATCGACCTGCCAGCGCTTTTGTTCGGTAAGTCACCTCATCTTTGTTTTTTTATATATATATATCTCCCCCCATGAACCATGGACCTTGCCGTTGGTGGGGAGGCTTGCGTGCCTCAGCGATACAGATAGCCGTACCGTAGGTGCAACCACAACGGAGGGGTATCTGTTGAGAGGCCAGACAAACGTGTGGTTCCTGAAGAGGGGCAGCAGCCTTTTCAGTAGTTGCAAGGGCAACAGTCTGGATGATTGACTGATCTGGCCTTGTAACAATAACCAAAACGGCCTTGCTGTGCTGGTACTGCGAACGGCTGAAAGCAAGGGGAAACTACAGCCGTAATTTTTCCCGAGGGCATGCAGCTTTACTGTATGATTACATGATGATGGCGTCCTCTTGGGTAAAATATTCCGGAGGTAAAATAGTCCCCCATTCGGATCTCCGGGCGGGGACTACTCAAGATGATGTCTTTATCAGGAGAAAGAAAACTGGCGTTCTACGGATCGGAGCGTGGAATGTCAGATCCCTTAATCGGGCAGGTAGGTTAGAAAATTTAAAAAGGGAAATGGATAGGTTGAAGTTAGATACAGTGGGAATTAGTGAAGTTCGGTGGCAGGAGGAACAAGACTTCTGGTCAGGTGACTACAGGGTTATAAACACAAAATCAAATAGGGGTAATGCAGGAGTAGGTTTAATAATGAATAGGAAAATAGGAATGCGGGTAAGCTACTACAAACAGCATAGTGAACGCATTATTGTGGCCAAGATAGATACGAAGCCCACGCCTACTACAGTACTACAAGTTTATATGCCAACTAGCTCTGCAGATGACGAAGAAATTGAAGAAATGTATGATGAAATAAAAGAAATTATTCAGATTGTGAAGGGAGATGAAAATTTAATAGTCATGGGTGACTGGAATTCGAGTGTAGGAAAAGGGAGAGAAGGAAACATAGTAGGTGAATATGGATTGGGGGACAGAAATGAAAGAGGAAGCCGCCTGGTCGAATTTTGCACAGAGCACAACATAATCATAACTAACACTTGGTTTAAGAATCATGAAAGAAGGTTGTATACATGGAAGAACCCTGGAGATACTAAAAGGTTTCAGATAGATTATATAATGGTAAGACAGAGATTTAGGAACCAGGTTTTAAATTGTAAGACCTTTCCAGGGGCAGATGTGGACTCTGACCACAATCTATTGGTTATGACCTGTAGATTAAAACTGAAGAAACTGCAAAAAGGTGGGAATTTAAGGAGATGGGACCTGGATAAACTAAAAGAACCAGAGGTTGTACAGAGATTCAGGGAGAGCATAAGGGAGCAATTGACAGGAATGGGGGAAATAAATAGAGTAGAAGAAGAATGGGTAGCTTTGAGGGATGAAGTAGTGAAGGCAGCTGAGGATCAAGTAGGTAAAAAGACGAGGGCTAGTAGAAATCCTTGGGTAACAGAAGAAATATTGAATTTAATTGATGAAAGGAGAAAATATAAAAATGCAGTAAGTGAAACAGGCAAAAAGGAATACAAACGTCTCAAAAATGAGATCGACAGGAAGTGCAAAATGGCTAAGCAGGGATGGCTAGAGGACAAATGTAAGGATGTAGAGGCCTATCTCACTAGGGGTAAGATAGATACCGCCTACAGGAAAATTAAAGAGACCTTTGGAGATAAGAGAACGACTAGTATGAATATCAAGAGCTCAGATGGAAACCTAGTTCTAAGCAAAGAAGGGAAAGCAGAAAGGTGGAAGGAGTATATAGAGGGTCTACACAAGGGCGATGTACTTGAGGACAATATTATGGAAATGGAAGAGGATGTAGATGAAGATGAAATGGGAGATATGATACTGCGTGAAGAGTTTGACAGAGCACTGAAAGACCTGAGTCGAAACAAGGCCCCCGGAGTAGACAATATTCCATTGGAACTACTGACGGCCGTGGGAGAGCCAGTCCTGACAAAACTCTACCATCTGGTGAGCAAGATGTATGAAACAGGTGAAATACCCTCAGACTTCAAGAAGAATATAATAATTCCAATCCCAAAGAAAGCAGGTGTTGACAGATGTGAAAATTACCGAACTATCAGCTTAATAAGTCACAGCTGCAAAATACTAACACGAATTCTTTACAGACGAATGGAAAACCTAGTAGAAGCCAACCTCGGGGAAGATCAGTTTGGATTCCGTAGAAACACTGGAACACGTGAGGCAATACTGACCTTACGACTTATCTTAGAAGAAAGATTAAGGAAAGGCAAACCTACGTTTCTAGCATTTGTAGACTTAGAGAAAGCTTTTGACAATGTTGACTGGAATACTCTCTTTCAAATTCTAAAGGTGGCAGGGGTAAAATATAGGGAGCGAAAGGCTATTTACAATTTGTACAGAAACCAGATGGCAGTTATAAGAGTCGAGGGACATGAAAGGGAAGCAGTGGTTGGGAAGGGAGTAAGACAGGGTTGTAGCCTCTCTCCGATGTTGTTCAATCTGTATATTGAGCAAGCAGTAAAGGAAACAAAAGAAAAATTCGGAGTAGGTATTAAAATTCATGGAGAAGAAATAAAAACTTTGAGGTTCGCCGATGACATTGTAATTCTGTCAGAGACAGCAAAGGTCTTGCAAGAGCAGTTGAATGGAATGGACAGTGTCTTGAAAGGAGGATATAAGATGAACATCAACAAAAGCAAAACAAGGATAATGGAATGTAGTCTAATTAAGTCGGGTGATGCTGAGGGAATTAGATTAGGAAATGAGGCACTTAAAGTAGTAAAGGAGTTTTGCTATTTGGGGAGCAAAATAACTGATGATGGTCGAAGTAGAGAGGATATAAAATGTAGGCTGGCAATGGCAAGGAAAGCGTTTCTGAAGAAGAGAAATTTGTTAACATCCAGTATTGATTTAAGTGTCAGGAAGTCATTTCTGAAAGTATTTGTATGGAGTGTAGCCATGTATGGAAGTGAAACATGGACGATAAATAGTTTGGACAAGAAGAGAATAGAAGCTTTCGAAATGTGGTGCTACAGAAGAATGCTGAAGATTAGATGGGTAGATCACATAACTAATGAGGAAGTATTGAATAGGATTGGGGAGAAGAGAAGTTTGTGGCACAACCTGACCAGAAGAAGGGATCGGTTGGTAGGACATGTTCTGAGGCATCAAGGGATCACCAATTTAGTATTGGAGGGCAGCGTGGAGGGTAAAAATCGTAGAGGGAGACCAAGAGACGAATACACTAAGCAGATTCAGAAGGATGTAGGTTGCAGTAGGTACGGGGAGATGAAAAAGCTTGCACAGGATAGAGTAGCATGGAGAGCTGCATCAAACCAGTCTCAGGACTGAAGACCACAACAATAACAACATATATATATATATAATCTAAAAAGAAAGATGATGAAACTTACCAAACAAAAACGCTGGCAGGTCGATAGACACACTAACAAACACAAACATACACACAAAATTCTAGCTTTCGCAACCAATGGTTGCCTCGTCAGGAAAGAGGGAAGGAGAAGGAAAGACAAAAGGATATGGGTTTTAAGGGAGAGGGTAAGGAGTCATTCCAATCCCGGGAGCGGAAAGACTTACCTTAGGGGGAAAAAAGGACAGGTATACACTCGCACACACACACACATATCCATCCACACATACACAGACACAAGCGAAATGTCTGCTTGTGTGTGTGTATGTGTGGATGGATATGTGTGTGTGTGCGAGTGTATACCTGTCCTTTTTTCCCCCTAAGGTAAGTCTTTCCGCTCCCGGGATTGGAATGACTCCTTACCCTCTCCCTTAAAACCCATATCCTTTTGTCTTTCCTGCTCCTTCCCTCTTTCCTGACGAGGCAACCATTGGTTGCGAAAGCTAGAATTTTGTGTGCATGTTTGTGTTTGTTAGTGTGTCTATCGACCTGCCAGCGCTTTTGTTTGGTAAGTTTCATCATCTTTCTTTTTAGATATATTTTTCCCACGTGGAATGTTTCCCTCTATTTTTTTATATATATATATATATATATATATATATATATATAAAAATTCAGTTACCTCACTGGCTAGGATAGGGTTTGATGAGCACAAAGACAAGCAGCAGAAACTCTTGTCATGTGCAGTTGGGCTTTATCTTGCTGAAATGTAAGCCCAGTTATTTGCCATGAACAACAACGAAATGCAGGGTGCAATACTGTCAGCATATGTCTGTGTTGCATGGGTGGCACAGGTGACAACCAAAGGGGCCCTGCTGTGAAATGAAATGAAGTGGCACCCCAGACCATCACTCTTGGATGTCAGAATATACAGCAGGTGACAGTCAGGCTGGTATCTCACTGCAGTCCAGGGAATATGTGGACATGTCTTCACTGGTTATGGGGGCTCAGTCTGAAACAGGACTTGTAAGTGAAGACAATTCTACTTCAGCCAACAAGATTACAGGCCAAAGTCACCTCTGGAGATGACCCAGATAGCTGGGGAACACCAATCTGACTGTTGCCTGCCATGCATGCATACTGAGAGCCGGGAATGATGGTCTGAGGTGCCATTTCTTTTATAGCAGGATGTGTTTGGTTGTTAACAATGGCACTTTTACAGCACAGCAGTACACCAGTAATATTCTACACCCCATTTTGTTGCCCTTCATGGTATGCCATCCTGGGGTTACATATTGGCAAGAAAATTCCTACCTGTACATGGTTAGCGTTTTTATTGGTTGTATTATTGCTTGCCATACCCTACCTTGGCCAGTAAGGTCACCAGATCTCTCTTAAATCAACAATGTTCAGAGCATTATGGACAGAACCTTCCAATCAACTCAGGATTTTGAAGATATAATGTGCCAATTAGACAGAATCTGGCACAATACCCTCAGGAGGACATAAAACAACTCTTATCAGTCAATGCCAAACCAAATAACCATTTGCATGAGAACCAGAGGTGGAGCAACTTGTTATTGACTTACTCAATTTGTGAAGCTTACTCTCTTGAATAACTCACCATATTTTTTTAATTTTAAACATTCATTTATACATGTACATCACATCTACTGATTTCCATTGCATTTGGATCATTCCTTCATGCTTTTTCCATGAATGTGTATGAGTATATGGATTGGAGTCTTAGTTGCAGATGATTAACATGTGTTATCAGTCGTTAACTATGATAGTTATAATTCTAAAAAATGCAGTGGTATTCTTGTTAATGTTAAAACTGTTGTTTCTAATTATTATATTCCGTTGATAGGATTTTGGTTTCATTCTCTTTAAATGCAATTGCTTAATCTTAAATAGCAATAATGCCCAGGGCTGCTACATGTGATTAATAATAGTTTTTCTCCTTTCCAGTGCATATGAGGTCATAAAACTAAAGGGTTATACATCATGGGCTATTGGGCTGAGTGTTGCGGCTTTAGCACAAAGCATTTTGCGCAATGCTCATGTTGTTCATGCTGTGTCAACACTGGTTAATGTGAGTAAAATCTGATTAACTGTTTGTTTATACCACCATTTTTGCTTTAAAATTATATTCTCATGTTATAATGTATTTTCATGATTGTGCACACAAAACACATCACTTATAAAATGTTATTAATTTATTTTACAGTTCTAACTTATTTAGGGTAATTTAATTCAGGGCTTTTTTTTTATATAGGTACCATATCCATTTCTCATTTTTCCAGGGTATACTCTTTTTGCCATAACTACTGGTTTTCTGGACCAAACAAAATAAAGTTGACGATGCATCATGTATGCAGATAGTATTCGTATCACCTGCGAATACGTAAAGTGTAACATTGGCTTTCTTTTTACGATCTGTGAAATGTTTGTCATAAACGACACATTCAAGAACAAGAAATACATAAAAGTGTCTTACTACAATTTCATCATCTGTCCTCTGCAAACCTTGTGACATGTATGGTAGAGGGTACTTCCCCCACAGTACCATGTATTTAGTTTCTTCTTGTTTCATTTGCATATGGTGCTTAGAAAGAATGAGTGTTTAAATGCCTTTCACACACTGTAATTAGTCTTTGTCTTTGTGACCCCTACTGTGACACTAAACAGGAAGCTATAGTAGAGTCCTAGATTCTTCGTTGAAGACTTGTTCTTCAAACTTTGTTAAGTACACTTTCACAGGCTAGCAGACCACTTGGAGTCATTGCTGGTTTAGATTTTTCAGCATTTGTGTGAGGCTATCCCATTAGTGAAACAAACCTGTGACCATTTAAGCAGCTGTTCTACACATATGTTTAATATCCCCAGTTGTTTGCATTTGCTATCGGTCTCGTACATTTGTCCAGTGTTATTGGATGAAAAAGTGTTCTGTAAACAGTTTCTATAGCTGGCATTTACCCGGTATCCTATCAATTCCCACTGCTTATACTCACAATTTGTTACACTCAGGTATTAATATGAATTGAATGATTCCAATTGTGACTCATTGATATTGTATGCATAGGATGCCACGCTTTGCATTTTCGTAGTGCCAAATTTTACATTTCTGATCATTTAAAGTAAGCTACCAGTCTTTGCGCCACTTCAAAATCTAATCAAGATTTTGCTAAATTTTTGTACAACCTTTTATCAAATAGTAATTCATTAGAGATATGGACAGCAAAATTAGCACTTCTTAGTGAAACAATGCAAAATGGATGATGTCTTATGAGCTATTACAAAATTTGTAATTTTGCCATATTAGAATTGAAACTTCTTTATTTAAATGTCTGAATCTGTACTTAGATTGCTGAATGACTGAGAAGATGAAACTTCTACATTATTTGATTCTGAAACAGCTGAGTAAAACTGAATGTACTGAGCCTACTTTCTCTCTACTTTTTCTTATCATGTTAACACTGACCCACAATATACTAGCACAACACAATCTGACTGCTCAAAAAAATAACAACCTGACTTCAAATAATTAATACAAAAGAATGGCCCTGAATAAGAAGCAATCCTGATGATAACCTACACATTTCATTAAGCACTTGCCTCACAAAGATCTTCATTGCATGAACTACGGCAATACAGTGAGCATTACTGCCAGCTAAATAAAAGATACTAACTACTAAAGCCACTAACTACTAATAGGCATGTTGTTAGCAAAGGAAAGATTTTGTTGCAAACAAAATAATGTATTTTTTACTTTAATAATGTGACATCCAGTTCAAACACAAGTATAAATAGTCATTGACATCCAGTGCAAAGATATATATAATCATGAATAATTTTCAATCTCCGGGTCGGATACTTCCAGATCATTAGCCTATGCTAACACTTCAGACCTCTACCCTCCATCAATGCTAACTTCTCACATTTAACATCCATCACTGCTGGCTGTTCACCTCCACTGCCCAACAGTACTTCCATCACTGCTGGTGACTAACTTCCAACTGCCCAACACTACTGGTAATCTTCCAACAATGAGTCCAACCAGCCACAGAGTCTCTTACAAACAAAGCGCACTCAGAGATCCAATGCAAAGCGCTACACAGTGCTGCCTACACAGAAGCAGCCCACTTACAGAAGCAGCCCACTTACAGAATGTTATAAATGAGGACACCAGGTTACTAATACTCATAACTGACATTTTTTGAGTGTTAATACTGGAGTTTGACTTCTTATATCCTCAAAGCTGAGGTTCATGTATAATCTTAAAGTGACAGTCCCATGCAACTTCGACATGACAAAGACAATAGGACCAAAATAAATAAAAAAAAATGCATAACTGGGGAAAATACACCAGATTTGGCAAAAGAATAAGACTGAATTTGGCAAAAAATACACACCAAATTTTACAAGATGATACCAGTTAATTTGACAAGAAAACACTGAACCAGGCAAAACTAACACCAGTTTGGACAAAAAATAACATCAAATTTGGTCACAAAATAAAGTGACTTTTTCATGTCCCTAATTGTAGATATCATCGTCATTGTCATCATCATCTCCAGAAAGTCCAAGATTAATATTATATGCTAGGTCATTCATATATAACAAGCAGTTCAATGGAAACTGAACACATTCACAACAGGTCCATGGAATTGTTCCATTCAAAAGTAATCTTCAAGTGTGAAGATATTTATCCCACTGGGAGATGAGATGATTAATTCCCGTTCCATAGAATGTGATTGGCCACTGATGAATCCACAACTGCGTCCACTCTTGTGCTTTCTCAGCTGACTGAAACTAACATCCATGCCTTTGTTCAGATCACCACGATCTGAAAATCACACGGTGAAAGATGTGGGCTTATGGATGTTGCAGTATTTCCCAACCAAATCGCTAAAGCATAGCCTTCCTCTGTTTGGCAGTGTGGGGACAGGCATTATCATGCAACAGTATGCCTAGTTCACAGAGTGCAGAACCACAATCAACACACAGCACTATGAAGGTACTTTGCAAAAACCACGACATATCAAAAAGTCAAAATGCCCAGGAATGCTGTCTGACAGAATTATCCTGTTGCATGATAACATCCTCCCCCACACTCACACTGCCAATTGGATGAAGGCTACATTTAAGTTATTTGGTTGGAAAACACTGCAATGTCCTCCTTAGAGCCCAGATCTTTTACTGTATGGTTTTCACACCCTTGCAACCTGAAGACAGTCACAGGGATGTTGGTTCCAGACAGACAAGGAAGTGCAAGTGTGGATGCAGCTGAGGACACATCAGTGGCCAGCTGTGTCCTACGAAACAGGAACTGACTGCTTTATCTCTCACTGGGATAAATATCTTAACATATGTGGTGATTGCTTTGAATGGAACGATTGCATGGTCCAATTGTGGAAGTTGTTCATGTTTTCATTTGACTGCTTCTTATTTATTAATGGTCTGTCATGTAATATAGACCTCCAACTTTTTAGAGATAATGTAGTTATCTATAATTAGGGACATGAAAAAGTGGTAAGTTGTTTTATTTTATAGCCAAATTCAGTGTTATTTTCCTCAAAACAGATGTTATTTTTGCCTGCTTAAAAAGAATTCATTGGCTCTCTCTCTCTCTCTCTCTCTCTCTCTCTCTCTCTCTCTACATACACACACACACACACACACACACACACACACACACACACACACTGTGTTGATTTGCTTCTCTTTTAATACAGATTTTATTAATATAAGAAAACTTTTACAGGGTTATCATGGTATTTCCAAGGATGTATTTCTCTCTTTGCCATGTGTGTTGGGAGAGAATGGAGTTACACACATAGTGAAACAGCCACTCACTGCAGAAGAAACCGCCATGCTAAATAAATCTGCTGATTTAATGTTTGAAGTACAGACTGGTCTAAAATGGTAATTTTTGTGTTATACTTTTTTTAAATTTATGCAACAGGATAAAAGCTGATTCAATATTACAAGTGATTGAAGTATTATCATCAGACTGTCAAGATAATGATCTGAAAATCATATATAAACAGATCGATAAAAATACTCATAAATATTTATGCCAAAGTTGATAACTGCTGAGATGTAATGATAAAATACCAAAGTATTTATTGCATGATCTGTCAGTGTCAACAGTTTGAGTTACATAATTTACATTGAGAAGATGGTAACTACCTGAACAAAAATTACTAAAGCTTCTTTCCTTGCCATGTCATTTGAAAAAAAAATTTTATTTCTAAATTTTTATTTTTCTAATTGTATGTCATGTATAGTTTTATACAGAGACTTTTGAAATTGTCATGTTGAATAGTAACTGTCATGTGCACCTGTTTCATCATTCAACCCTTAAACAGTGTTGAATTTCTTATTTATGTAAATACATGTAAGAATAGTCCATTTGTGCCATGTATGTGTGTTTGTGTACTTTAGTTTGTTTTTAATAATGTGCTACTAATGTGTGTGCAAGTGGAAATCTGCTCATGCAGACAAGTTCCTAACACAGTATTGTGAAATTTGCTGTATTTTTGTTCTGCTGTGAAGCTGTCACTTAGGCTTTTGTCTTAGCCACTCACATTTAGTTTTCATGTAACTAGACACAAATCCTATCAGAACAACAATTATTTGTGTACTTCTTTTTAATTTAAAATAATGTTTCATAATTTTGTACCATGACATTTAATTAAGCCATATCTGAGAGAGCATTGAGGCAAATTTGTCTGCTGTTGTCTCAAGTTTACAGTATTTATTAAAAAGAATGTTACAAAGAGTATTTATTGTAAAAAAAAAAAAAAAAAATGTCCGAGCATGTTGCCCACACTGTAAGTAAATAGAGAATTATGATTTAAGATTAAATAAAGAATACTGGAAAATACCTTGTCCAGCAAATGTAATTATCTTCAATAATTTATTGGACTGATGTTCTTCACTACAAATAAAACAATTTCTTTAATGTTTAAAATATGTGAATGGAATTTTGAAATGAAGATACGCTGTTAATGTCATTAAAAAAGCAACATCACTGGAAGTAGAAAAGACTAACTGAAATCTTACTTCTGGGCACTGCATCACCAAACACACATTTTGGTGCTTGTGTGGAATTGAGTTACTAAGTCAATGTTCTTCACTACACGCATGGTTAATACCTAGGCCCAATCAGCATCAGCCAGCAGTTCAACACACTAGTGAAAATGGTTGGGGTTGTTCCTTCTCATCTGAGGGAAATGTTGGACTAATTTCTCTTCAAAATCTTACACAGTGTGAAACACTCATTTTGTGAAAAAAATTAATGTTTATATGCAGAAGATGCAAGATACATAAATGTGTACTGGGATTTGTGCTAGTTACTAATTTATTTGTGCTGGTTACTAATTTATTTGTGCTGGTTAGTGGTATTTTCTGCTGGTTAGTTGTACATACCTGCTGGTTAGTTGTACATACCTGCTGGCTAGTGGTATGTTTTGTGCTGGTTGGTGGTATGTTTGTGCTGGTTGGTGGTATGTTTGTGCTGGTTGGTGGTATGTTTGTGCTGGTTGGTGGTATGTTTGTGCTGGTTGGTGGTATGTTTGTGCTGGTTGGTGGTGTGTTTGTGCTGGTTGGTGGTGTGTTTGTTCTGGTTGGTGGTGTGTTTGTTCTGGTTGGTGGTGTGTTTGTTCTGGTTGGTGGTGTGTTTGTGCTGGTTAGCGATATGTTTGTGCTGGTTAGCGGTATGTTTGTGCTGGTTAGCGGTATGTTTGTGCTGGTTAGCGGTATGTTTGTGCTGGTTAGCGGTTTGTTTGTGCTGGTTAGCGGTTTGTTTGTGCTGGTTATCGGTTTGTTTGTGCTGGTTATCGGTTTGATTGTGCTGGTTAGCGGTTTGATTGTGCTGGTTAGCGGTTTGTTTGTGCTGGTTAGCGGTTTGTTTGTGCTGGTTAGCGGTTTGTTTGTGCTGGTTAGCGGTTTGTTTGTGCTGGTTAGCGGTTTGTTTGTGCTGGTTAGCGGTTTGTTTGTGCTGGTTAGCGGTTTGTTTGTGCTGGTTAGCGGTTTGTTTGTGCTGGTTAGCGGTTTGTTTGTGCTGGTTAGCGGTTTGTTTGTGCTGGTTAGCGGTTTGTTTGTGCTGGTTAGCGGTTTGTTTGTGCTGGTTAGCGGTTTGTTTGTGCTGGTTAGCGGTTAGTTTGTGCTGGTTAGAAGGTTATGTTTGCTAATTAACAAAATGAATATTTGACTTAAAAATTTTGTTACACCAGGAGCTGAATTAGACATCTCTGATAAAGGTTACCAGTTATCTCCCCCCCCCCCCCTGTCCACCCCTCTCCACAGGTCCCCCCTCCTCCCCTCTCCACAGCTCTGCCCCCCCCCTCCCCACACATAGTGATAATCTTTAATTAATGTTGCCATTTACTTAGTCTGCAGTGGATCAGGTAACAGGACTTCTACTCTGATTCGATGTAGAGTCCCTGTGTGTGACACGTTTTTAATGTTAGTAGGATTTTTGTTAGTAGTCTTTTTTTGTGTGGTGGCAACTGTCACTGCCTCTAGAATAGCAAAGTGTCATCAGTTTTATCAGTGTAATTAATTGTTTACTACCATAGTTGACAAATGAAGCAAAAATAGTAGATAAAACATAACCACTTCTAGCATGGGATGGTGAGTATTTAGGTTTGCTGACTGTTAGACAATATCTTGTGTGTACCTACAGTTAACTGATAGGAGCCCATAACATTTAGACTCCAAAAAAACAGCATTCTTCTTTCACTCATTCCATAACAAATTAGAATGTATCAAAGGATTGAAAATGGTGGGTATTCGTAATATGATATCTTAATTTTGCTTACATATTTGTTGGTCCATTGTCTGTAATTCAATGTGCACACATCATATAAAGCACTGAAAAGCCATCTACGTATATTCAGTTAGTGGTCTAGAACACGTTACACAATGCTCTGTATTGAGAGAAGTTTTTGCACTGAATACACCTTACACAAGGGATATTAATTCAGTATTACAGTCTCAGTTGCAGTGAGTGGGATTGGAGAGTCTTACACATTGCAGTTGGTTACAAGTAGCTGCTTTTCTCCATACCAAAAGCAGCATATTGGAAATGTTTCTAGTATTTGTCAGTTCTATAAACATTATGTTCTATGAGATGTATACAGATGCCTACTGTGAACAAATTTATGGAAATTAGCGAGCATTAACTGGATTTGAGTGTTAGCCTTACTCACTTCAAGAGCTTTTGCAATTCAAGGCAGCACTGAATAAGCAATTGTAAAGACAAATCCTTGTTAGTCACTACTTCAAAGGTTCTGCATCATTCTTTGGCATAATGTTAAAATATTGGACTCACATTCTGGAAGAACTGGATTGGAATACTTGTCTAGTCTAGGTTCATCTCAGTTTTGTTTCAAGGAAAGGCAGCCATGGTTGATTCCTTCCCAAACCTCTCCAAATCCAAGTATATGACCCGCTTCTAACTCTGAAATCATGAAGTATTATCAAAGAGTAACTTTGTATTTTGTCTTTGGTTTGGATGTTGGTGAATGGTGGAGTTTCAAATGTCTCACTACCTAATTTTTCAAGTCTGAGAAAGAATGCTTGATGTATGTAAATTTACTGTTATTCTTCTGTAGATGCAAATATTTGGCTGACCTGTCATTTGATGTGTGCTGTTTCCAGACAGCATACTGAAGGTAGGTGAAGCAGAGATGCTGCCATTAAGGTGTTGATGCCATGTCAATATAAATGATGAGTCTTTAAAACTATTCATTCTTCTTAATAACATAAAAATGTAAAATAAGCCTGTATATGTAAATGAGACACCAGAAGGTTTCAGGTAGATTATGCAGGGTGTACCTGGGGAATAGTCAATATTTGGAGATACAGCAGGAACATTCCTATTATGAATGGTTTCTAAGACACAGAAGTGAAGGTCAGTGTCATTAATTTAGATACATACAGGCTGCAGGATGCCTGGAGTTGAAACGGCTGCTAAGTCATGTTGTGTCTTACAGTACATTACAGTACATTACTTTGTGGGGCCAATTCTCCTCCATGCACGTTATCAGAAAGTCAAGTGGCAACTCTCATTGTTAGTGATCAATTCACTGTTGACACAGAATATCTTTTAGCGAGATGCCTTTCCTGTTTTTGGCTTCGTGATGGTTAATGAAGTGCATTTAGTGTCTCTGTTCCTTTCCACAGTTTGGACTCCTTGCTGCAGTCATACAGCACTGTTTGAGTACTTTGGGGCAGGCAGAATATTTCCAGGCACATGTTTCCCTTAAGCCATTGGCACTTCCTAAATATGATCACCTGCACCATCCCCCCCCCCCTCCCCTCATGCTATTCCCTTCATCATGCACAACAAGGTAAAGGCCTAATTGCAGCACTGGCAGAATCAAGGGTCATTTCTCTTACCTATTCAATCAAGTCCTTTGGTGGTGGTTCAAACACCCAATGGTGCCATACACCTTCAAACCGATTTTTAAACAGACAGCCAATACAAAATGTGTCATGGATTCATATCCTATTATTTGGATGGCAGAGTTGTTGGTGAAGTCATCAGGGAACCAGTATTAATCACACAAAATGCCCACCAGCAGTTACTGTTGGATACAGTCTCTTGGACTGTCTTGGTTCTTCACACTCACTTAAGTTTTACCAGTTTTATCATTCGCCTTTTGGAATCTTGTCAGCACTGGGAATTCAACAACAGTATTGGTGCAGTTGGTTCTGAAATTCTGTTGCATCAACTACCTTGAAGACCTCTGTGTAACGGGCCCTACAAGAGAGGAACATTTACAAAATGTTGAGCTGGTTTTCCAATGCCTTCTGGTGAGTTGCCTTCACTGCAGGCTGGAAAAGTCCAGTTTCTTCTGCCCAAAGGTGCATTTATGGGACACGGGCTTAGCAAAGATAGCCTCATCCTGACAGATGACCACATCAAAGCTGTCATCAGCCTGCCAGCATCTAAGAAACTTAAGGAGCTCCAGGCTTTTTTTTGTGGTATTTCATATTATGCTTAATCCTTGAGCCACATACATCTGATCCTCTTACTGACTTCACCAGAAGGGTGTTACATTTGTTTGCCAATAGGCTTTTAAGTCTCTTGAGCAGTGTTTATGCTCTGTTCTCTGTCTGCCTTTTATGCTGGGTAAACCTTTCACCCTGTCCTGTTCCCTGTATAGCATTGATGGAATTCTGTTCCACCAGAACCTGGATGGTACAGAACAGCTTGCTGCTTGTGCATTGAGGATGCATTTTGCTGTGTGAGTGAAAAAGGAGGAGCAAGCTATTAATTTCATGGTTAAAAAGTTTCATGTTTTCTTGTACTGGTGAAATTCCTCCAAATAACTGATCACAAGCCACTGGTTTCCTTATTTGTACCTTGTTCCAAGCTGCCCAATAGGACAACTCAAAGATTTCAGGGGTAGGCTCTCCTTCTCAATAACTATTGCTATGACCTTCGTTACCACTCCACCATTCAGCATGCCAATGCTGATGGGCTATTGTAGCTACCAGAGGCCCAAGTTGGAGTTTGATTCACAGCAGACTCTCGCTTCTGCTTTAGATGATGGCTTGCGACAAGCCTTGTTGGCTTTTCCATTGCCAGCATGAACAGTCATGACTGCCACAGCTGCTGACCCACTTTTCTGGAAAATCATTTCAGCAGTTCAGATGCGTTAGCTGGAGTGCAGCTCTTAGGTTGTGAATCCAGTATGGTGTAAGTTTTTTTTCTCCTATGAAATTGACTCAACCTTGTTCTGGTGGTACTTGGGCTTGTCATGGAGGAGCAATGCTACTGAATGGTTGCCCCCTAGCATTGTGCCCTCCCACACTTCAGTTGCTGCATGCGTCGCACTAGGGTATAGCTTGGTGCTATTTCACATCTACTGGCCGTCAGTCAATTGTGACATCAAATGTTGGTATGGGCTTGCAAGGCCTGTGAACAGATCCAGGCTGCACCACCTGCAAGATTTCTCCATGGCTACTTCCAGAGCACTCGTGGGACAGCATGTACATAGATTTCATGGGTCTGTTCCTTGGCAGCGTGTGTTAGTGATCAACACATTGTTCCAAATCTCCATTTGTAGCCAAGCTGTCCTCTATGTCATTAACAGCCACTGTTCATCCATTGTTTTTGACATTGAGGGTCCTCCAGGATCCTTGTGTCTGATAACACTAGGCAGTTGCATGTTACTGGAGTCTGCATTCACAATGGTTTTCAGTATTGGACTACTGTCCCATTTCACCTGACGTCTAACTCGGAGATGGAGAGGTTTTTACATATGTTCAAGAATCAAATAAAGGAGTCAGTGTCTGTCTCTTCCTGCTTTCCTGCAACAACACATTGTCAAGCTTTCTAGCTACATCCTGGGTGACTCCAGTCAACAGATGCAGTCTGGCAGAACGTTTGCATGGGCACCAGCTGTGGGGTCTCCGGGATTTGTGGTGCCCTGAGTCGCATGCTGTGGACCACCATGGCCTGCCTCTATTTCCTCCCAGAGCTGGTCCTTTGGTGGTCAGTATGCTTCTGGGTCCTCTGGTAGCCTCTCCAGTTCTGCACTGGAGGCTATGGCCCAAGCCTGGCTATTTTCAGACCTATATGGCCTTTCCAGGGGGGAGGGATTTCATATCCCTGCCAGCAGATATCACGATGGAGGCACATGAGCTAGCATGGATAGTGCAGCAGAACAGTGCAGAAACCTGTTGCAGAGGGCGCACAAACATGTAGTATGGGCAGATCTGCTGACAGAGTTGTTGTCTCTATGAGGTTTCAGATTTCATGCTTCCTGTAGATTGACATACATGGTGAGTTTTCATTTACTCTCATAGGATTCTGTTCCCCAGTTGTTATTGAGACGCTGTCAGACTATGAAGTACCCACACCAACAGTGTAATGTAGTGCAGTGGGCCTGTGCTGAAACTAAAGGGCGACAGGGCAGCCAGTCACTGCACAAGATGCAATAATGGTTAAACTAAATAATGATGTTGTGACTCATAATTCACAAGTTACTAGTACTTTTAACAATGACTTTCTAAAAGTAGCGGGAGAAACAGGATTAAGTGGTTCAGCTGAAGAAGCAAGGAAATATATTGAAAATGTCATTCCACACAACTTTAAGCAGCTAAAAGTAGCACCAACATCCTTCACTGGAATTAATAGAAATCTAAACATTCTGAGAAACAGTGCTGCAGATGGAATTCCAAGAGTTCTTCAAACTTAATATGCAGGGTTTTGAGTGATTTATGTAATGTATCACTGGCACAGAGGAATTTTTCTGGATAGATTAAAATATGCCATTGTTAAAGCTCATCATAGGAAAGATGACAAGAAAGACTTAATTACTTATCATTCATCCAATTTTCCTTACTGACTTCTTTTTCCAAAATACTGGGGGAAGTAATGTGATAAAGAGTACTTGAGGTGTTCAATAATAAATGCAACACATTTTTTTCTAAAAGCAGGTTGATTTTTAATCAGGATTCCATTACAATGAATTATTCCCCACTCTTTTGGCTAATCTCTGATAAAAGCAGTGGCCTTATGCCACCTTTCAGAGGCCCTGTGTGCCCATAAGGTACCACTCTTCTGGTCTGTATTGGAGCCAATGCCTTGCTGCATCAATAACCTCTCCAAAATCCACATACTGCTGCCTGTGGAGTGCATGGTTCATTGGGCCAAACAGATAGATGTAAGTTGGAAGGTGCTAGATCCGGGCAGTAGGTTGGATGAGGAAGAACAATCCAATGTTCTGTGAGCTCCTGTCATGTGGACAGACTGGAGTGAGGCCTTGTCTTGTCATGGAGAGGGCTAAGTTTGTTTGCATTTTTGTGGTGATGAACACACTAAACTATGGAATTGATGGTTGCTCCATGACACAGTGTATCAGCCAGAATAACCCTTTCACAGTCCCAGAAAACTATTGCCATGACTTCACCAGCTGAGAGTGTGGCTTTGATCTTTTTCTTCAGAGGAGAGGTGGTGTGGCACCACTCAATGGATTGCTGCCTTGTTTCCAGTTGGAAGAGATGAACCCATGTTTCATTGTCTGTAGTGATGCTCTCAGGTGTCATGACCAACCTTATTCAAGTTCTTCAGTCAGGAGAGTTAATCTGGGGTTGGAATGGCTGCTTATGATGAGTGCAGGATCACATATTGGAGTGATTCCTGTAGATTCTCTCAGTAGGTGGAATTATGCTAGACCAGGCCTTCACCACAACAGGAAAATGGAGGATAAACTGGCTGAGCTAATAATAGAAAATTTTAGGAGGGTGGCACTATCCTGAGTCATTAAATACCAGTGGCTACATGGTTCAGAGAAGCACCTTTTGTAGTAGGGTAGGGAAGACAGAAAGAAGGTAATTGCAAGAGAGGTTAAGATCAAACAAAACCTTGAGGCTGAGAAAGAAACTAAACATGATTCTGGCATATTGCATCAGCACAAACAGCTGTTGGTTAAAAATTTTCAGCAATTGGCAGAAATCTTATTTCACTCCAGTTTTAGTTCACTCATTTGGGACTGTCAGCTGTCTTTAGTGCATCAAAATATCTAAGGACTAAAAAGCAAAATTAATGAATGAATTATCTGCATTGATGAATTGATCAAACCCAGCTGACATAATCTACCTCCCTGAACATCATATGGCCACTGATGTAGATGTATTAAGTGTTACAGGATTTAGGTTAGCATCTCACTTCTATAGAGCAGAAATGGAGAAAGGGAGAGTTGCCACATTCATCAGGTATTGACATAAATGTAAGAACATAGACATTTATAAATTTTGGGTAGAGCAGCATATGGAAGCATGTACAATAAAAGCAGAAATTGATAACTAATGCTTTTTAATAAACATTTACATGAAAATAAATTAACAAATGATGGAACTGATCCCCTATGATACACACAACAGATTAGAACACTGTTGCAGAAACAACAAAAAAGCATGCCAAATTTAAACAAATGCAAAACCCTGAAGATTGGTGACCTTTTACAGAAGCTCTAAATTTAATGCAGACTTCGATACAAGATGATTGAAGCCTGGCAGAAAATTCATAGAGATTCTGGTTGTATGTAAAGTATGCTAGTAGCAACACACAATCAATTACTTCTCTGAGCAATAGCAATGGAAACAACTGTCAATGACAGTGCTGCTAAAACGGAATTACTGAACACAACCTTCCAAAATTTCTTCACCAAAGAAGGTGTAGTAAATACTCCAGAATTCAAATCAAGAACAGCTGTAAATGTGAATAACTTAGAAGTAGATATCAGAGTAGTGAAACAACTTGCATCACTTAATAAAAACAGTCTTCCAATCCAGACTGAATACCAATAAGGCTCCTTTAAAAGTATGCTGATGCAATAGTGCCATACTTAACAATCATATACAACCATT
Source organism: Schistocerca piceifrons (assembly GCF_021461385.2). Classification (NCBI taxonomy): domain Eukaryota; kingdom Metazoa; phylum Arthropoda; class Insecta; order Orthoptera; family Acrididae; genus Schistocerca; species Schistocerca piceifrons. Next base: position 409,961,503 of record NC_060141.1, read on the forward strand.
CGCTCAATGAAAAATCTGTACCCAAAGACTGGAAAGTTGCACAGATCACATCAATATTCAAGGATGGCAATATGAGTAATGCGCTAAACTGCAGGCCCCTATCATTAACACTAACATGCAGCAGACTTTTGGAACATATATTGTATTTGAACAATATGAATTAACTCAAACAGAATGGTCTGTTGACACAGAGTCAACATGGATTTAGAAAACATCATTCTTGTGAAACACAACTAACTCTTTACTCACATGAAGTGTTGAACATTGTTGACAAAATATTTCAAATTGATCCTATATTTTTGTATTTCCAGAAGGCTTTTGACACCATACTTCACAAGTGGCTTGCAATCAGATTGCATGCTTATGGGATATCATCTGAGATGTGTGACTAAATTCATGATTCCCTGTCAGAGGCCACAATTCATAGTAACTTATGGAAAGTCATAGAGTTAAACAGAAGTGATTTCTGGTGCCTACCAAGGTAGTGTTACAGGCCCTCTGTTGTTCCTTATCCATACAAATGTTTAGGCAACAATCTGAGCAGCCATCCTAGGTTGTTTGCAGATGAAGCTGTCATTTATCATCTAATAAAACCATCAGAAGGTCAAAAACAATAGCAAAATGGTTTAGATAAGATACCTGTATGGTGCAAAAATTGGCAATTGGCCCTAAATAATGAAAAGTGTGAGGTCATCCGCACGAGTGCTAAAAGGAATCCATTAAACTTCAGTTACACAACACATCAATTTAAAGGCCATAAATTCAACTAAACACCTAGGAATTGCAGTTAAAAACAACTTAAAGTGTAAATAACAAGTAGAAAATGTTGTGAGGAAGGTGAACCAAAGACTGTTTTTTATTGGCAGAACACTTAGAAAATGCAGCAGATCTGCTAAAGAGATTGCCTACACTACTCTTGTCCATCCTCTTTTTGAGTACTGCCGCATAGTGTGGGATCCTTAGCAGATACAATTAACAGAGTACATTGAGAAAGTTCAAAGAAGGGCAGCCATTTTGTACTATCGAGAAATGGGAGAGAGAGTCAAGAACATGCTACAGGATTTGAGGTGGACATTGTTAAAACAAAGGTATTTTCTGTTGTGGGAGGATCTTCTCACGAAACTCCAATCACCAACTTTCTCCTCTGACTGTGAAAATATCCTGTTGACGCCACCCTACTTATGGAGAAGTGAACATCATAATAAAATAAGGGAAATCAGAGATTGCATGGAAAGATTTAGGTGTTCGTTTTTTCCATGTGCTCTTCGTGAGTGGAATATCAGAATTATTGTGAAAGTGGTTCAACGAACACTCTGCTAGGCACTTCAGTGTAATTTGCAGAGTAGCCACATAGATACAGAAATAGATAGCATGTGAATATGTATCACCTGTAGGTAATTTTAATCTGGTTCTATATCACCATGAAAAAATATAAATAAAAAGAAATAGTGGTTGTTGGTGATTTTCATAAACACTCTCACAGGCAATAATCTGTTAGTAGCACTATCATTTAGCTTAATTCCTAACTTAAACTTCACAACTAAGGTAGCTGATGCTCAACAAAAACCACTGATAACATCTTTACAGAAAAGCATAATGGAAAAAAAATATATCGTAAAATCAATAGTAAATGGCTTCTCTGACCACGACATGTAGTTTCTTTTTTAAAAGACTGGGTGTAATATCTATTAACTCTGAATTAGAGGCTGGTCAGTAAGCCAAAAATGGATTATTTTAGCACACCCTTCAAAGACATGAACTAGGATGATAGATACAAAACTAATGGCATGAATTAAAACTACAACACTTTTGTTAACAATGTATTATCTTATTTGAACACTGTTTTCCCTGAAAATTAACATTGACTTGACCAAAGTCTACAAAGAAACCACGGATTACTCAAGGAATAAACATACCATGTGAAACAAAAAGAAAACTTGTTTATCAGTCAGAAACACTCCGATGTTGAAGATATAGTGTATTACAAGACATAATGCAAAATATTAAAGATAGTAATGTGGGCATCAAAGAAAACACATTACAAGAATAAGACTGTCACATAAGATAACAAAATAAAGACAATGTGGCATATAGTGAAGGGGGAGACTGGTAGAAACAGACATGAAGAGGGACAAATAGCATCAAGAGTAAATTATGCATTGGTAACAGATGTCTGCAGTGTTGCAAAACTTTTTAACAAAAATTTCTTAACTGTTCCTGAAAAGATGGGGTTGTCAGGTTCAACAGGTGCGGCTGTGGAGTACCTCAGACATCCAGTACATACAGCTTATACAGCTTCACTAACATGAATATGACCCTCCCTAAACAAGCAGAAGTAATGTCCATCATAAAATCTTTAAAATCAAATACCTCTATTGGTTATGTTAAAATATCAATGAAGTTGAAGAATGTCCTTCCAAGTTTTAGTAAAATATTAAGCTATCTGGGTAAATATCAATGAAGTTAAAGAATGTCCTTCCAAGTTTTAGTAAAATATTAAGCTATCTGGGTAACCTGTCATTTATCAGTGGAACATTTTCTGAATGGCTGAAATATACTGAAGTTAAGCCTTTGTCTATGAAAGGAGATAAAGAAATACCACCAAATTTACATCCAGTATCAATTTTTCCAGCATTCTCAAAAATTTTAGAAAAGGTAGTATACAGTCAGCTTCCTAACCATCTGACAACAAATAAAATACATTTTCCAAATATCACTTGGGATTTCTAAAGTGTTATGGTACTGAGAAGGTGAAAATGTACTTTATTCACCAGGAAAGAAATTACAGGCTACTGGTATATTTTGTGACCTGTCAAATGCATTTGACTGTGTAAATCACAATATCCTTTTAAGTAAATTACAATATTGTGGTATAACAGGAAATGCTGCAAAAATGATTCAATTCCTATGTCTCTAACAGGAAACAAGGAAAGCCATCAGCCTTTATCCAACTAGGAACCAATAACATGTGGTGTCCCCCAAGGCTCCATCTTAGGCACAAGAATTGGTACCTAGGATATCCACAACTGGGAGGCATGATAATTACTTTAGAGTCATCCACTTCAGTTGTGCTAATATTTATTGATACCATGACCAGTTTTGAGATTTTAAAGTCCCACCTTCAGGTGTATGAAATTATAGAAATCTGTAATACATAACATGTGGTTGGGCCAGTCAGTGAAAGAGTTCCAGTCATTGCATGTGGGTGGAAAATGTCCACTGTTGGGCAGCCGCATGGTAGGAACATCAATCACTACTGTATGGAGAGCCATGCCGGAGGTCTGGAAGCACTTCCAGACCTCCAGTGTGGCCCTCTACACAGTAGTGCTTAATGTTTCCATTTTCCACCTACATGCGATGGTTGGAACTCCTGCACTGACTGGCCTCATCGCAACTTATGTTTTACCAAAACTGAAATTTCATACACCTGAAGATGGGATTTTAAAATCTCAAAACCAGTCATGGTATAAATAAATATTAGCACAACTGAAGTGTATCTCTCTAAATTAATTATAATACCACCTTAACACTCTTTCTTGTGTTTATCAGTGACCTTTTATAAGTAACATTACCAGATGCCAAGTTTGTTTTGTTTTTGCAGATGATACAAACAGTGCCATAAATAGAAAGTCAACTGTAGCCTTAGAAAGGTCAGCGAGTGAAATTTTCATGAGCATTAATGAATGGTTCCTGGCCAATTCTCTGTCACTAAACCTTGAAAAAATATAGTATATGCAATTCAGAACTTGTAAGGTGTTTCCTACCAGTATATGCCTAAAATATGATGACAGACAGACAGACAGAAATCGTGGACAGTTTTAAATTCTACAGAGTGCAGCTTGATAATAAATTCAACTGGGAGGAGCATACCACAGATCTGCTGAAGCACCTAAACAAATCTCTATTTGCAATGTGAATGTTGTCAGACATAGGGAATGTAAAAGTGAAAAAGTTGATATACCATGTGTACATTCAATACTGTTGAATGGGATCATTTTCTGAGATAACACATCAAGCCAAGCTAAAGTTTTCTGGGTGCAAAAAGTGTAATAAGAATTATTTGTGATGTGAACTTGAGAATGTAGACTTTAGTTTATTCATCTCATAACGTACAGTTACAAATCAAAGGTTTTTGTACTGGAGACATGTCAAATTACTTTAAAAAATATTATAATAATTAACATATTTCAGCAGGCATTTCTGCATTTTTACACATGAAAAATTTTTTACAAGAACATACAAGTATACAACACTTATGGTCATTTTGCAGCTTGCAATAAAATTTATACGATATATTAACAATTTATTAGGTGTTTGAGCATAAAGTTTTAAATTATGAGAGGGAAGTTTGAAATTGTCTGTGTGACAAGTACTGTAATTGTGATTGAAATGAAAATTGTCAAGTGAGGTTTGATTTTTGTAGATGAAAATAAAAATTTTGTAGGTGTACAGAGAAGGAATGGTTAGTATTTTTAATTCTTTAAATAATGAGTGACATGATGTTCTTTTTTGGACTAAACACATGTTTCTTATGACTCTCTTTTGAAGTGTAAGTAATCTTCGGCTGTTCATAGCGTTCCCCCAGAAAATTATTCCGTATTGAATTAAAGTCTCAAAGTAGCTATGGTAGACTATCTTCCTGGTGTCCATAAGGGTGGAACCAGATAAGACATTCATCACGTAAGCTAGGCTGTTTAGTTTGTTTGCTAAGAAGTATGCATGTGCCTTTCAATTGAAATTTGTGTCAAGATTTTAGACCTAGAAATTTTATATAACTTGCTTCAGTCATTTCCTGATCGCCGTGCACTATTTTTATGGGCAATGCTGATGATGTTTTACCACTGAACTGCACTAATAGCGTTTTTGTGACATTCTGCAGAGGCCTGTTTAGGGAAGTAGGGATATTCACTACTGCTTCACGGTGTATTTATTCCTTAATGGAATTTGTTGTTAAAAGTACATCTGTTTCTCTAACCAGTAGCTCAATTCATAGAATCAATACTAGAAGTAAGAAGAGACTTCAGATACTTTGGTTCAAAAAGGTGTCCATTATTCAGAAACACACATTTTCAGTAACTTGCAGGTAGCCACAAAAAGTTTAAATGCCAGTATGTGTGCGCTTGTGTGAATATCATTGCAGTAATTCAATCATTGTAAAAAAGTTTTTATTTACATCCATGATGATAATTCCACTTGGGATATGTGGAAGGTACATTAATATATTTGTTTTTCATTGTAAATCGTATTGTTGTTCTGACATTTTCTATATCCTGGAGGATCTCCTCACTATGGATCAATTGGTACAAAAAGTACATCTAATCTAATATAATGATGTTCAACAAAAAAGTGTCACAATTGGCCTTGTAACAGGCAAGCAAATCTGCATGGTTGGTCCTTCATTTCTCTTTGTGGTGAGTAACCCAGGGGGCACGCATCTTACAGTACCCCAACTGGTGGACGAGTGTGTCAGTACTACCAACAGAGACATCCAGGTGTGCAGCAAGGTGTTTAATTGTGATCCGCTCAACACCTTGACTGAGTGTGCCTGCACATTCAAACGTTGCAGGACCCAGGCATATGGGAGATTGGACAGGTTTGTGTGACCTTGTTTATCATAGACACCTCTCCCAACAACTCACCATGCTTTTGTTCACTTCCAGCTCTCCATAGACTTCTGCAAGCACCTACAAATATCTGTAATGCTCTGGTTTTGCACCAAAAGAAACTCAATGACAGCTCTCTGATTGGAATGCACCTCCATTACAGATGCTATTCCACATTTTTCAACCAAAACTGGCTAAGAAAAAAATTGTTTGCAATATTCACTGAAAACCCCTCATCAAACTTAAGTAGAAAAAATTAACTTAATATATCACAGTTTGGGTTCCAGAAGGATTGAGAACACTATTTATAAATTCACTCATCAAATAGTACATGCCTTAAACAATAAAATATAACCAGTTCATATTTTTTGTGGTCTTTCCAAGGCACTTTAGTAGATCATGTTACATTCTTATAAACACTTGAGTTTTGTGGAACTGATGGCTTTACAAATAGCTGCTTTGAATTATACTTAACAAACAGAATGCAAATAGTTGGGCTGAATAACTCAAACAGTGTTGGAAGGGTAGAAGATTTTAGTGATTAGTTAGGAAATGCATAGGAAGTCACACAGTGTTCAACTTTGCATCCACTCTGATTCCTTACATATGTGAATGATCTTCCACTCAACATTCAACAATCTGAATTGGTACTTTTTGCAGACAATACTAGTGGTGATATAATAAATCCCATTAGAGAGAAAACAACAGAAAAGATTGTATATGATGTTTTCCAAAGAATTAATAAGTGGTTCTCAGAAAATGGACTCTCGTTAGATTTTGGAGAAACACATGCTGTTCAGTTCTGTACAACTAATAGTCTTATCAACAATTGATGTATCACATGAGGAGGAGTCAGTAAATAGGGTAGAATACACCAGATTTTTGGGCAAACATGTTGATGAAACCCTGAATTTGAAGAAGCCTGTTACTGAGCTTCTCAAACAGTTAAGTTCAGTTTCTTTTGCTGTTCATGTAACTGCTAATCTTGGAAACAAACAAATTAACCTCCAGACATATTTCGCATGTTTCCACTCATAATGCCTTATGGAATAATTTTCTAGAGTAACTCTCCACTGAGAAAGAAAATATTGATTGCACAAAAGCAACCAGTAAGAATACGATACCTCTCCAAGGAGCCAGGCATATTAACTGCTCCATCACAGTACATATATTTGCTGATGAAATTCACCATAAACAATCCATTACAATTTGAGAAAATGGTGAGGTCCATACTTAAAACACTAGGGGGAAAATTGACCTTTATTAGTCATTATTAAAGCTGTCATTCATTCAGAAAGTTCAATGTGCAGCAATAAAAATCTTTGATCATATGCCCAATAACATAAAATTTCTGACAGGTAGGAAAACAAATTTTAAATCTAACCTAAAATCATTTCCCCTGGACAACTTCTTCTCTTCCATGGATGCATTTTTATTTAAAAAAGGGTAGCCAGTTAAAAAAAGAGTTCTATAGTAGTATGAGTCAGATTTAAAAAAGTGTTCATTTATGTTAACCTAACCATGTATATGATATGTATCCGTAAACATATCATTTCAATAAAAGAATAGCTCAAATAATCTGTAGAACATTTAACTAACTAACACCAGGACTAGATACAGATTTTGATCATAAGATATTGATTATTACAAGAAGGTAGCAAATTAAGGAGATGGGACCTGGATAAGATGTAAGAAGCATAGGTGGTTGAGAATTTTGAAGGAACCGTGAGGCAACTATTGACTGACAGAGACAAAAGGAACAAAATAGAGGATGAATGAGTATGCCTTAGAGATGGAATAGTTGTCATTACAGAAACAAATATGTGAAAAGACAAGTACCAGTAGAAACCATTGGGTGAGATATTGGAATTAACTGAGGACAGGAAAAAAAAAAAATAAATAAATACACCACCTATGAAGCAAATAAAAAAACGTGAAATTGGTAGAAGGTACAAAATAGCAAGTCTGAAGTTTGTGAAGAGTTGCAGTACATATATTTTGATGACTGGTTTTAAACCACCTTTTCCATATTCAAGCCAGATGCCCTGAGGCTGCACTGAAAGTACCTGATATTAACAACAAACTTCTAAAATTGGCAATACATACATCACACAGTGATGTTAGATAAAGGTCATAGTGTACATATGCTCACTACACAAGTGACATTTATTTACTGTCATTATGCAATGTACATACTGCCAATTTTAGATGGTTGCCATTAAGATCAGGCCTCAGTAGGCCTGGCTTGAGAATGAACCACTTGGTTCAAAACTATGAGGGTTGAATGAAAAGAAATGCCTCCACCTACATTAATTTGGTTTGGATGGGAAAATTTTAAGAAACCAAATGCAGAAATAATCCTTAGAATGTGATCTTTAATTACCAATATTCACTTTTCCACATAATTACCAGCCAATTAGATACATTTCTGCCAACTATGAACAAGTTTTCTGAAGCTGTCACAGAAGAAGTCCACACTGTGTTTCCACAACTATTTTCACAGTTCTCTCAACATCTTCATCAGAAGCATAATGATGTCCCCGCAGATTGTCCTTCATTATCGGGAACAGATGGAAGTCAGACAGTGCTAAATCTGGACTGAATGGAGCATGCCATACGGTTGTGAGATTCAGGCTCTGAAGTTCACTGCAGTAGCACGTGAAACATTGTCATGCTGCAGGAAAACAAACCCACACATTCCTGTGAAATGTCAGTTGTGCTTGCAGTTTCTCTCTGAATGACACAATGATCATCCTGACTCAATCTGTCAACATTTTGCTTGTGAAACTCAGTGATTGCTGTCATAGGACGTCCAATTCTTTGTTTGTCAAGTAGGTCAAATGTTCCCGCCTCAACATCTTTAAACTTACTCACCCAATGATGCACAGTACCCACATCAATACAATCACCATAAACTGCTTTCATTACTTGATGAATCTCTTTTGGGGTGACGACACCTTCTGCTGTCAAGAACTCAATGACTGAACATTGCTTAAATCGCATTGACTGACCGTCTGCGTAGGGTTCCATACTTTACACTGTAACAACACAACCATTCAATGATAAGGTTTCCCGCCAACTGGAACTGTCGAGGAGAGTCTACAGAACAAGCCAGTACCTGCCACATACAAATGCTGCCAGCTGTTGAAGAGCTACAAAGGAGGTGGCATTACTTTTCAGTCAACCCTTGTAGTTGCCAAGACATCTGTACTTCAACTGTGGCAGTTTTGTAATAAACTCATCATGAAGTAACAGGGTTAGTGGTTTTACATCAGCAAAATGTTGAAACTGCATAAAGTATAAATTTCTAGAGGAGAAGGGCAAAGCTGTAAAAATATGCAAGAGTCAGAAAAATAGATGTTGCCTGTAGGAAAATTAAAGAAATCTTTGAGGAAAAAAAGAGAAAAATCTGTATGAATATTAAGAGCTCAGATGGCAAGCCAATAGGCCCAAAGGTGGGAGGAATATATACTGAGGTGACAAAAGTCATGGGATACCTCCTACTATAGTGTTGGACCTCCTTTTGCCCAGCATAGTGCAGCAACTCGATGTGGCAAGAACTCAACAAGTAACTGGAAGTCCTCTGCAGAAATGTTGAGCCATTCTGCTTCTACAGCCGTCCGTAACTGTGAAACTGTAGCCAGTGCAGGATTCTGTACACAAACTGACCTCTCAGTTACATCCCATAAATATATGGTGGAACTTATGCAAATCATTTGTTTGAATTGTCCAGAATGTTCTTCAAACCAATCATGAACAGTTGCGACTCAATGACATGGTGCATTATCATCCATAAAAATCCATTGTTATTTGGGGACATGGAATCTAGGAATGGCTGAACATCAACACTTCCAGTCAATGATACATGTGAACACGGAGCACACCATTATGGAGCCACCACCAGCTTGCACAGTGCCTTGTTGACAATTTGGATCTGTGGCTTCGTTGGGTCTGTGACACACTTGAACCCTACCATTAGCTCTTACCAGCTGAAATCAGGACTCATCTGACCAGGCTATTGTTTTCCATTCATCAAGGATCTAACCAATATGGTCACAAGCCCAGGAGAGCAGCTGCAGGTGATGTAGAGCTGTTATCAAAGCCACTCTCATCTGTTGCCTGCTGCAGTAGCCCATTAACACCAGATTTCATTGCACTGTGCTAACAGATATGTTCTTCATATGTTCCACATTGATTTCAGCAGTTATTTCACAGTGTTGCTTGTCCGTTAGCACTGACGACTCTGTGCAAACATCGCTGCCCTCGGTCATTAATTGAAGGTCATCAGCCATTGTGTTGTCTGTGGTGAGAGGTAATGGCTGAAATTTGTTATTCTTGCTACACTGTTGATACTGTGGATCTCTCAAATATTGACTTTCTAGCAATTTCTGAAAGTTAATGTCCCATGTGTCTAGCTCCAACTACCATTTCACATTTAAAGTCTGTTAATTCTCATCTTGTAGCCATAATCAAGTCAGAAACCTTTTCACACGAATCATCTGAGTAAAAATGACAGCTTTACCAATGCACTGCCCTTTTATACCTTATGTACATGAGACTACTGTCAGCTGTATATGTACATATTGCTAACCCGTGAATTTGTCACTTCAGTATGTAAGAGGTCTTTACAAGAAAAATGGACTTGACAATAAATTATGGAAAGGGAAGAGGCAATAGATGTAGATAAGATGGGAGATAAGATACTGCAGGAATAATTTGCCTGAGCATCAAAAGATGTAAGTCAAAACAAGATACCTGGTGTGTACAACATTCCTTATTATTATTATTGGGCTTTTTTGGAGTAAATATTATGACAAAACAATTAAAACATGTAAAAGAGATAAGAAATACTCTTAGACTTTGAGATCAGTATAATAATCCCGGTTTCAAAGAGAACAGTATAATAATCCCAGTTTCAAAGAGAACAGTATAATAATCCCAATTCCAAAGATAATGATGTATAAAATACTGACACATACACAGAAGTATGGAAAGAGTGGTAGAAGCTACAAGGCAGTGCTGACCATATGAGGGTTTTCCGTAAAGTAAGATCTCCAACAATCTCTGCTCAGAAATGAGTGAGCTAGCTTAGATCTGACAATAGCACCATGTTCCTTGCTTCCCATACCACTATTCTTGTGAATCCCCACATCTCTCTGATGCTCATTCTTGGCACAGCAGCTATTAATCATAGAAAGGAAAATCAATGTTCCCACCAATTGTAAATTGCATTCTGTGATTAGATTTCTATGGTTTAAGGGGTCAATCCCTATCGGAATCCATCACCAGTTGACAAATGCGAATGTAGAAAAGTGTATGGACATAAAAAAATGTGTGTAAGTGGTGTAGGGAGTTTGCAGATGGCTGTGTGAACGTGCACGATGAGGCCGGCTGTGGGCATCCATCAGTTTCGGACAAGACGATGATGAATCGAAGTAGTTTTCCTTCCAGATCAGCATGTGATTGTGCGAGAGATTGCCGAACTGACAGGGCTCTAAGACTACCATGAACAAGATTCTGATGGACATTTTGACGCATCACAAGGTTTATGCCAGGTGGGAGTTGCAGATGCCTGTACCTGTTCCATTATTCTCATGGTATGGATGCATTTAGGTCCTTTATCAATATACCTGGATCATTAGCAAACATTATAGTTAATGAAGAGTCCTCTAGTGTCTCAAATGAATCTTTTATGTGGATGAAGAACAGATTTTGGCTAAGCAATGAACTTTGTTGACAACTTATTTAATGTTTTCTACTCTAAATTTAATTTCTTTTCCTGTCATATCATTTGCTAATGATGTCCTTAGTTTTCTGTTGTCGAGCTTAAGCTGGATTAATGCAAGGGAGAGGCCCTTTATGCCCTATTATTTTAGTTCCCCTTGTAGAATTTTATGATCTTCACAATCAAAGGCATTAGTAAGATCACAGAAAATGCCAACAGGGCAATCAACACGGTAAGGTATTGCAAGACACTAAAAAAGCTATACTATGCTATACAGAAAAAGAAGGAGGGATCAGTCGACAAAGGGAGTTCATTTGCACCTTGACAACACCCACTCTCACATTGCCAGCACCATGAAAGATATCATTGCCAAATTCAGGTGGGCAATCATCAACCATCCTCCATACAGCCCAGATTTTTTGTTCCCCACTTGAAACAACATTTGGGGGAGAATGAAATTCTCAAGCAACAAAAAGCTAAAGGCAGCTGTCCATTCCTTCCTGCACAAGTTGATGGGAGAGTGGTATGACATAGATATGAAAATCTTCCAGAGAATTTCCAAAAATGTTTCAATTGTGATGAGGACTGACTTGAAAAATAGCTAAAAGTCCAAGGTTTCAGCATCTGTAATTGGTTTTGCAGTAAAATCATGTTTACTATTTGAAAAAGCATTGGAGACCTTAATTTACGGACAACCCTGGTATGACTTACCTTAGAAGGTTGGCTGAAGAATGGCAAACCTACTTCTATAGCCTTTGTAGATTTAGCCAAAGCTTTTGATAGTGTTGACTAGAGTACAGTCTTTGAAATTCTGATGGTAATGGGGATAAAATGAGGGAGAGAGAAGTTATGTACAACTTCCACTGAAACTGGGCTGCAGTTGCAATTATCGAAGGAAAAGCAAACAGAATTTTTTATATCAATGACAATGTTATTGTGTTAGAGCTGGCAAGGCTTACTGGTAATTAATTTTTTAATGGTGCATTAACGCATGACATAACAAAGTTTTGTCTCAGTCATTACATCACATTCTGTGTGCAGTGCTGTTTTTTCAAATTTATGGCAAAACATTAAATGAAGTGATAGTCTACCAGTAGCATTGCTTCTGAAGTGGAAATGAAGTAATGTACTCTAGCTTAAATGCCATCTTTTGGCTTAAAAAAAGTGACAATGTGGGGAGAGTCTGTTAGTAGCTCTGTAACTGAAATGGCTCAGAATCTGACCACTCATTGTTAGAGGTGGGGAATGTCATGGGAGAGAATCAACCATGGTCTTCTTTTCATGAGATGAAACTGACACAAACCCAGACTACACAAGGATTCCAATCCAGTTCATTCAGAATATGATTCTAGTATTTTAACACTATGCCAAAGGATAATTCAGAATCTGTGAAATTGTGACTAACAAGGTTTTTCTTTACACTTGCTCATTCACTACTCACTTGAGATACAAAAGCTCTTGAAGTGACTAAGGCTAACATTCAAATCCAGTTAATGTTCTATAATTTCTATAAATTTGTACACAGTAAGCATCTGTATATATTTCTTAGAACATAATATTATTAAAGTGACAATTTCTGGAAATGTTACCACTATGGTGCTTTTGTGGTGTGGAGAAAACAAGCTACTCATTACCGACTGAAATGTGTAACACTATCCCATCCTCCTCAATACAACTGACACAATGTAATACTAAATTAATATCCCTTGCACATGATATATTTGATGCAAAACAATAAACAATTGTGAATCTCAAAATGTGAACGCGAGTTAAATGCACTGCAGCCACATCAGCCCATGGCTGCTGTAGCAGTCAAGCACACTCAGCCCACTGCAGTCGCAGTGTTAACCTCTCACAACAGCACATTTCACTACATAAAACTATCATTGCTGTAAATCCATATTATCTGCTGCAGGTGAAACACTAAATTAATATTTTATCTATTATCCACTAATATTGTTGTTCATTCTGTTGTGGAAAGAGAAGTAATGGCAAAAAGAAATTTTCAACATAGGATCCAGTTTAGATTTGGCCATGGAGACTGAACAAAGATTCCAAAATCTGAGAAAGAATTGGCTTCAGACTATTAGAAAATGTTTTCATGAACAAAAAATTTAGAATGTGGTTAAAAATAGTCCACAAGACCAATTCCTCTCTTTTGCTTTCCTGAATTTTGTTTCTTTGAAGTTTCAGTTGGTAACTTTTAGTTGGGAAAATGTTTTCTAATTGAATAATTGCTCCTATCTTGATCATGCTAGATCAAATGTAAGATTCTAAACTAAGGTAGCACTTCATTGTGTTCTTCCATGATTCATAAATGGTATTTATCTTGCCTCTGTTGATGTGCAGTTCTATATAGATTTTCAAGTAATGTTTAACCCTTTGACTTCTGCTGACAAATTTAAGAGCAGCCTTTGAGGTTTTCTTCATTGCTACTGATGAGTCAATTCGGGCCTACTTGCTGACACTTGGGTACTAATGATGAAAATAAATGCACAACCACTCAACTACCTGAGTGCAATTACGAATTTAAGTGTACAGCAGAATTTCTGACTCATATCTCAGTAGCTTTTCATAGTTTTGCCCAAGAAGTTGTGTTCAGGTATTTTGTTTGTTTGAAATGTGTCTGGTTTGAGTTCTATTGTTCATCAGGATTGTCAAAGAAGAAAATAACAGCATGTTGTGATTACACTCAGGAAGAGATTATAGAAAGACTCTCTCAAGGAGTGACAGTGAGAATGAATTGTTTGCTGTCAATGTATATGACAACTCCTCTACAGATTCTAAAAACAACAGCCCTAAGCCATCTATGTTAGTACATGTAACATTACAGTGTTATATTTCAACAAGAAATGTAATTGATAGCTCTTGTGAATCTGATACTGACTTTTGGAATGGGTTATCAAAATCAGATCAGAAACTGCTGAAGGAAAAACCATCTTCACATTTTTTGCAGATTTGCAACAACCATAAATTTGCAGAGAAGCTTCTAAGTTAAAACCTAATTTTTACACCTACAACAATGTTCATCTCTGCTGCGACAGATAGTGATGGGAGGGGCCATCACTGGAAGCACTCCAGAAATATTTAGCACATTGCAATGCAAGCAATTTGGGTAATCCAATCCTAGGAAAATGTGGATACTAAGTGTCATTAAATGCATAGGTGATAATGATGCAGTGCTCAGCTGGGCACATACTAAGCACATCTGCAGCGACCAAAAGGTTAATAATAAGCTATAATAACTTCAAGTCTGTTAATCAATTTTTGTATTTTCCTGGAAGGTCAGGGGGATGGCCATGTCTTCATTTACCTTCAGTAACTACCTTCATATTCGCTATAGGTGGTTTATGAGAAACTCATATCAGGAGGTTTGTACTGGCATATGGAAACTGGTCTCTTGAAATGTGAAACCACTGCTTCAGCTTCCTCAGTATTTAAGGAAATACAAGTTTATGAACAACACAAAAGGAACTGTAAGCCATTTGTCATCAACAGTGAAAATCCATCCACACAGTAAATGATATTTTACAAGCTATTGTGATGCAAATGGAACTGGAGAACAGTAGCACTATTCTGAGAAAAGGTTGTTAAGTTATCTTGAAATAATTTTTAATAATCTTGGTAGTTAGAACTTCCAGCAAAATCTTAATGAATATGCTTTACCACTGTTCTTGGTAAATGTTCATCTGAGCACTGTAAAATGGTGGGACATTAAGTAATAATGAAGGGAAAAAAAAAAAAAAGGATTTGCACGAAATAGATGTCTAAAGCCGCTGGCATTGCTGTTCTGTTCTGTTCTGTTCTGTTCTGTAATGGGGAAAAAGATAAGTATTTTTTTCAGGGGGAAATGAAGGCCAACAACAATTCTTAAATGTCTCACTATTTGCTTTTCAAAAACCTAACACTTCCCCCTCCCTGCTGGCCATTAAAATTGAAGTATATGAAGATGGCATGCAACAAACATCAAACTGGCATGAAATGCACTTACATGCTTTGATAAGCAAGTGATAAGCATTTCAGTGTAACTATAGAAAGCAGATAGGAGTAATGCTATCTACACTGTGTAATTAAGGGATGAGTATGCACCAGATTTCTCGTTCAGCAATTGGATTTGAATGTTTGTCATCATGAGAAGATCATGTTATACCTTGAATAAGAAGGAAATGTGTCTACCAGCACATGTTGGAATTTGACAGGGGCAGAATAGTGGCCTCTAGAGACTGCATTTTATTAGTTTGCTACTGTTCCTGTCAGTCAGGATCCCATGACAGTCCTGTAAAGATGGAGTTAATGGTTTCAAGAGGGCCATACTCAATGTCAACCAGGACCACAGAGCCATGCCACATAGGTTTCATCAGGAAATTGGCTTGTTTGCAGCAAGATATGTATCCACATGGGCGGTGCTGACAGCTAGAGAGACCAGCAACCATTGTTGCAGCTTCCTTTGACATGGCATCAGAGAGAGGCATAACAACAGTGGGTACACCCAACAGCAGCAATGGACACATCTTTTTTGATAAGTCCTGATTCTGTATATAGCACACAATGGAAATACCTGTGTGTGGAAGTCCTGAGGAGAAAAATGACAATAGACTGCATTTGACATTGCCAAATGGGACCAGCACCTAATGTGATGGTATGGCATGTCATTAGGTGCACAACACAATTATCTCTACTGGCCGGAGTGGCCGAGTGGTTTCTTGATGCTACAGTCAGGAACCGCGCGACCGCCATGGTCGCAGGTTCGAATCCTGCCTCAGGCATGGATGTGTGTGATGTCCTTAGATTAGTTAGGTTTAAGTAGTTCTAAGTTCTAGGGGACTGATGACCTCAGAAGTTAAGTCCCATAGTGCTCAGAGCCATTTTTGAACCACAATTAACTCTGGTTTGTATAGTGAGTAAATTGGGCAGCAGGCTTTATATTAAGTGACTTTAAGCCATTGGCTGAGCTCTCTCTTTCAGATCCCTATGGGATAATATTTACATGAGAAAATTCAAGATCATATGAAAGCTACCTCAATACAGAAGATGTTCATTTGTGCCTTACTCAACATGTTCTTCAGGTCACACATCTATTGAAAATATTTAGGCATGGGTTGCAGAGAGATAGGTATGCTACCAATTACCATCACTGTGATCGGTCATCTCTGGCATCAATCTGAAGTTGCATCGAGTAAGGTATCTACATCTGTTATACAAGGTTAATTCTACTTTATATCCAGCTGGATTACAGCAATTGTTGCTGCCAGATGTGGCATATCTATGTAGGGGGCCAATTTTCTTTGCACTTGTATACTTCAAAGCACATACAGATGTTATTACATATTTTTATTAATATACTGTATGTCCACAATAATTTAGATAAATACTATCCTTCACGGTGTTGTAGTTTTCAATGGTCAGCAGAGTACTTATTTGTACCAGATCACTGAAGAAATTATAACAACACAAAGAAAACTGAATACAAAGCAGGTTTCTTTGTCAATTTGATATAAAAAATAAATTATTTGTAAACCACAAGCAAAAGTAAACTAATTGTAGTGAGTTGTCTCTGTTTCTGAATGTCCATTTATAAATACATAAAACCACCCTTTGAAAGAAGTGTACTAACTTAAGGTCTGGTTGTATGGTACAGGAAACATGTGGAGGACTGCATTTCTCATCTGCCTGTTGATCCTAATTCATGTTTCTGGAAGAAATAGTTTCTTGAAATTAATGAGTTGCCTTTATATTGTTTTCCAAAAATAGTTTTTTCAGAATTTACAGAATGATTAGTATACCTGCAAGTACATCTCATAGTTTTTTGAGAAAAGCATCACACATTTATATATTTTCGTTGTTTTAGGAGGTTGACACCTGAAATAATTAGGACAAAGTATTATATTTCAAATACAGATGCCCATAAGAAATATCTCAAAAAATTTTATGTTATTCTTTTTATCAAATATATATTTTATTTACTGTTTCAGCACATAATGAAGAGCATTTGCTAGTTTGAATTTTGAAGTTTTTATTCACTTTTTAAATTAAAGGAATCTACAGTTCCAATAAGTGCTATGGCTACATACTATTGCTTGATATATTTCATTTTCATTATGTATAAGAAGTTTAAATCATATGTAGGTCATAGAATATGTCTAACACTGGAGACACTTACAAAACTATAGGAACATAAGGAAAAAGTTATTTGATGTCTTTGGATGATGCTTTACAAAAGACACACGACACACTTTGATATATTAACTCTATTCATAAAAAAATAAATTACACACAACATATTGTGTAAAAAAATGCACAATATTTATCTATGAACTTGCTCATGTTATCACACACAATAGAAAGTGACAGTCTCTGCACACATTACTTCAGTGAACAGAACATATTTCTGACATTTGCAGTTCAGGCCACTGCATATAGTGTTTCAGACAGTAATAGGTGTTTTCAATTGTGTTGCTGTCTGTTTGTACCAGAATTTATCTCTGCTTTCAATTCTCTTGCAGCTGATGAATTTTATGGTGAATTTGTCCTGCATCAGCTGTCTGGACAGTGGTATATCTGTTCAAAGGTGATGAAGAATCCATTGAAGTTGTTCTCATCATCAGAATGAAAATGGAACCTTTGGCTTGTTGCACCTGGCTGATACACAGCTAACCCTGAAACAACACAATTATTTCAGTTTTCTAAGTTTCTTTTGCTTTGCATTAGACCCCTTAGAGGAACTGCAAATGTAAATTTGAAGGGTTGCATTATAAGCACCATGGTATCTGAAATAATTTCAGTATTGTAAGACATGTAGTGGACTATATTTGTGTTTGCTCATGATTATGTAGGTTTTTTATTTATTTTTTCAAATTGTGATGTAGTGTAGTTTAAGGTAAAAGTTGATTTAGTAACAGTGATAAACATAAAAAATGTCAGTATAACTTTTGAAATGAAATTAATTTAAAGAATCCACAGTCAATGTAGACCATAATGCTCTAAAATCTTTTTGCTATAAATGCTATTATGAAACATGAAGAGAAAAAAATATCTTCTTGTAGAGTATTTAAAACTTTTCTCACTTCAATAAAATACTGTAGAACATAAATAGCTTTGTTTGTTTATTTCTATCTTATATTTAACTATGTGTTTGACTTTACCACTTGTGAAATTCTATACAAAGGGTACTGTCAACAAAAAATACCAAAATGTTCGTTTAGACAGTGTGCAGAGCCTTCAGATCTCAGAAAACTGAACCAGGATGCAGGAGGGAGTTGGAGCAGTATATGCAGAACAGTAAGCAATGTAAATGTAATACAGAACCAAAAAATTTCACTGTTTAGGAACTATCAACAGTTAAACTTGGCTGCAGACAGAGAAATTAAAATAACACTTAATCAGATGAAAAAATACAAATACTATTAGTATAAAAGATTAATTTCACAAATATGATCACTTTTCATTAGGAACTTACAAAATATGCAAATAAAATCTGGGCAAAATTCTGAAAAAATATGCAGCAGTCTGGCACTGCATTATTTTGGAAACAAGCTTTTTGAAAGACTGTTTCTTCCTTTTCCTAGTCTCTGATAGGGCTATAAATTAAAAAAAATACTGAATATCAGAAAGGATCTACGGACAGGGTAATTGGGACATGTCATAATGGGGTGTGAGCTTATGTATCAACTCTGAAAAAACACTACTGACTGACTGTCAACCAAGTCACTGCAGTACAGTACAGTTTCCTTCTTATTTAAGGTTAAATATCATCCCAAACACTTTTTCATCTCTTTTAAAAATCACTTAGTACCAAGTCCAGAAAATAAATAGTGTGGTCCATCATCTCCCATTTGAACTGCTGAAATGGTAGTTGGGTTGACATTGCAGCATACAGTTGGCATTGTTGTGTAGATAGCAGAATTACACCTAGTGACAGCATGGCTCTCCATTTTGTATGGTTCTTGGAACCTTCACAGTGTTTTCCCTTCTTCTTCTTTTTCTAGAGCTTTTGTTCTGCATTACCACAGGGTCGGCATTGTTAGTTATGGATTTGACATGGTTAATTTAAGCGGTGACCTGATACCCTTCCTGTCATCACCTCAGTACTCCCAGGATGAAATGTGAGTAGCCCAACTGTCTGCATGAACTGCCATACATGTGAAAGTGAGTGAAAGTTTTCTGAATGTTTGAAAATCATGTAAGATGCAGGAATTGGGTGTCAGCTCAGTATTCATGTCGCAGGATGTAGGAAACCACCTAAAAGTCACATCCATGCTGGCTGGCACTCTGGCACTTGTTGTTAATCTACCAGGCAGATTCAATCTGCAGTTAGCACAAAACCACATCCTGGAAGCAACACTTAAATGCATACAGCTAAGCAGGTGGGTAATTTCTGGCAGCACTGAGCTTCAGTGATAGTTCTCTCCAGCACTACAAAGTTCCATGGCCGCCTCATGAAGAACTACAAAGAACCTTTCTGGCATGGGGCAGAAAACTGCTGTCAATCATTTTTGCAGAGGGGATAGGAAAACAGACAGACTAAAAACTAAACTGAACTCCTTCAGAACAGGATCCTTATAGGGCTTCATTTGAAGGATGTGGACCATATCTCTGATCTTTCGTCGTCTTGTATCAGGGTCAAAATCTTCAACTTCATAAGTAACATCAGACGACTGTCTTACAAGCTTATAAGGTCCAAAGTAGCGCCTGAGAAGCTTCTCAGAGAGACCAACCTTCCGAACAGGAGTGAATAATCAGACGATGTCACCAGGCTGGTAGACAACAGGGTGGTGGCTCGCGTCATACCTTCAGTGATCGTTTCCTTGAGCCTGCAATGTGCAGAGTCTTGCTAACTGCCGAGCTTCCTCAGCTCTGGTTAACACCTGGTCAATGTGGTCGTCATCCACATCATCAGGATGTAATGGAAACACAGTGTTCATCATCATCATCATTGCCTCATGCCCATGCACCAGGAAAAATGGTGTAAATCCTGCAGTGTCTTGTTTGGTGATGTTGTAGGCAAACGTCACAAAAGGTAGCACCTCATCCCAGATGCTCTGCTCAACATTGATGAACATTGATAGCATGTCAGCCAAGATCTTATTAAGGCATTCAGTAAGCCCGTTAGTTTGCGGATGGTAGGCACTCATCATGTGATGAGTAATGTTGCACTGACGGTTTATCTCTGTCACAAGATTTGATTGTAAATTTTCCCTTGATCCATAATTAATGACCTTGGGGCACTGTGTTTTAATACAACGTCTTCTATGATGAATTAGGCTACCTTGAATGCTTCAGCTGCTTTCACAGCTTTTGTAATGGCATAGCATGTCAGATAATCAGTGCAAATAATAATCCACCTATTGCTACTCGCAGACATTGGAAAACATCCGAGGAGGTCACTCCCAACATGCTGGAAAGGTAATTTGGCTGGTGGAGTTGGTATGAGTCGGCCAGGTGGTTTCTGAGGAACTTCCTTTCTCCTCTGGCACTCTCGGCAGTGTGACACGTAGTGACGGACACTCCTAAATAAACCTGCAGAAAAATCTCTTGCGGATCCTCTTGTATGTCTTAATAAATCCTAAATGCCTGGCCTCAGGTGTGTCATGGAATTTCTGTAGAACAAGCATGTGTTTAGTAATCACTGGTAGCCATCTCTTTCCAAACAGATCAAAAATTTTCTTGCAAAGTAATCCATTAACCACCTTATATTGTCCTTTCACATCCTCTGGCCGATTTAAGGCAAGCGTAATTTGAGATATCTTGGCGTCCTTCTTTTGCTCAGCAGAGAGAGCCTGGAGTGTAGTGAGACAGTCACTATCTTCATCAAAGTCTTGATGATCTAGCACAGGGTGTCTTGAGATACAGTCAGCATTTGGTGTTTTCTTCCACTTTTGTACAAAATGGTAATGTCATACTCTTGGGGACATAGTCGTTCTGTTGGATCCTTAAGACCTGTCAACCAACAAAGTGAATGATGGTCTGTAACAGTTGTGAATGGCCTTCCATAGAGATACTGTCAAAATTTGCACATGGCCCAGATCACAGCAAGACATTCTCTTTCTGTAGTTGAGTAGTTTCTCTTGGCTTTTCTAAGTGTCCTAGGAGCATGGGCTATAACCCTCTCTTATCCATCTGAAATCTGCACCACAACAGAACCGATTCCATACCCACTATCATCTGTTTGTAGTTCTGTAGGTGATCTCTCATCATACAGACCAAGTACAGGGTCAGTCATCAGACCTTTTCGCAGCACATTGAAAAAATCTTGTTGAGCACCACCCTAGATAAATTTAGCATCAGCTTTTAACAAATCTTGGACTGGCCTGACTTTGATACAAAAGTCTTTGATAAATCGATGGTAATAAGGACACAATCTGAGGAAGCTTCTCACATCTCTAATACTTTTAGGAATGGGAAATTCTGTTATAGATCTCACCTTTTATGGGTCTGGTCACACATCTTTGTTTGACACAAGGTGTCCAAGTATTTTGATTTGTTTTGCTCCAAAGAGACACTTTCTGGGATTAAGTTTCAGTCCAGCTTGTTGGAGACACTTAAGAACCGCCCTCAGTCTTTTTATGTGTTCATCAAATGTCTCTGAGAACACTTTAATGTCATCTAATTAACAAAGACACATCGTCCACTTCAGGTGACTTAGAAGATTATCCATCATCCATTCAAAAGTTGCTAGTGCATTACACAAACCAAACGGCATTACCTTAAACTCATATAAATCCTCAGGGGTGAAGAATGCAGTTTTCTCACGATCAGCCTCATCTACTTCGATTTGCCAGTATCCTGAGTACATGTCTATGGCTGAGAAAAACTAGTGTATCGTCAATTCGTGGAAGAGGGTAATCATCCTTTTTAATTATCTTATTAAGGGGACACAGTCGCTAACAGGCTCAAAAAAATCGAATTTTTTTTTTAGTCTTAATCTATGCTCCAATTATTTGGCTACAAAATGCCATTTGTTTCATACAAATCTGATTATTAAATTCGGAGTTATTAATTTGTTCGTGAAGCATGGTAACTAGCGCCATGTCCATTTTTGCTGTGTCTTACGCAGTAGTCAGCATTGACTATAGTACAACAATCATTTATGTTCCACGGATATAAATACTCTTTATTTGCAGAATGAGATTTTCACTCTGCAGCGGAGTGTGCGCTGATATGAAACTTCCTGGCAGATTAAAACTGTGTGCCCGACCGAGACTCGAACTCGGGACCTTTGCCTTTCGCGGGCAAGTGCTCTACCAAGGTACTGATGAGGTACTGGCAGAAGTAAAGCTGTGAGTACCGGGCGTGAGTCGTGCTTCGGTAGCTCAGTTGGTAGAGCACTTGCCCGCAAAAGGCAAAGGTCCCGAGTTCGAGTCTCGGTTGGGCACACAGTTTTAATCTGCCAGGAAGTTTCACTCTTTATTTGGGTTGCAAGAGAGAATTGTTATTCTGATGTTTGCCAGCCTGTCTGCATTGTCGACTATCATTTCTTCATCCTAGTTGTTTATGTTTTGGTGATACAAATGTAATGATTTTGTGAAACATTATAACACAATGGGTAGAATAAGGAAGTTTGGATATAAGCCTAAGTTTCGTGGAAATAAATATGTAAAAATAAACCATGAAACTGCTAGTTTTGAACAGAGGGCAGAAAATAATATTGAAAGTGAAGTCAGTGCGAGTGTCAGTGCTTCAAACAAGAAGCTTCTAGGTGCTGCTGGTTTGCCAAGTGCCTCTCAAATGCGTGACAATGCAATATGTGGTGTGAACAGTGTTTCTGTTGTTACTGACACAAACAATCAGATCTTCATGAGGTTATTACGTGAACTTATCGAAAAACACACAAATTGTAAAAACTGTGGTGGAAACGTTACTTTGCACGGAGATGTGGCGAAAACCAAGGGAATTGTTTGTAATTTAGTTTTGACATGTTTGGAATGTAGCTGTACTGCCAATACAATGTCATCCCATGTAACAAGAAGCAGATTGTATGAAAACAATATAAGATTAGTGTATGCACTTAGATCTATTGGAAAAGGGCAAAGTGCAGATGCTGTTCTTTGTGCAGTGATGAACATTCCTCCACCTCCAAGAAAGTTTGATTTTTGTGACTGTTGGTGCAGTTGTAGCTGAGGTAAGTGAATCTACAATGTTGAAAGCAGCCAAAGAAGCAGTTCAGTTGAATGATACGAAATCTGACCCAAGGCAAATTTCTGCTGGTTTTGATGGCAGTTGGCAGAAACGTGGGCATACATCCCTAAATGGCACTGTGTCAGCAACCTCTTTTGATACTGGGAAGGTTCTGGATATTGAAATTATTACTAAGTTCTGTGACATCTGTAGCAAAAATCCCACTACACAACATATGTGCAAAAAGGACTATGATGGTTCTAGTGGAGGCATGGAAGTGGCTGGTGTTGCTAACATTTTCGAAAGGTCTGTGCAGTCAAGAGGTATCCTCTATACAGAATACCTTGGGGACGGGGACAGTAAGGCTTATCAGAAAGTGGTAGAAGACAAACCTTATGGGCATAGAGTCAAAATTAATAAACTGGAATGTATAGGACATGTACAGAAAAGAATGGGATCACGACTTCTAAAGATATGTAAGGAAAAAAAGTTAAGTGGTAAAGGGGGCCTGACAAAGGCTGAAATAGACAGGATCCAGACTTATTATGGTATGGCCATTAGAAATAACTGCAAGAATGTAGAAGCAATGAGGAGAGCCATCTGGGCTATATTCTTTCATAAAATTTCAACAGATGAGGAACCACAACATAACCTTTGCCCACGGGGACCTGACAGCTGATGCAAATTCAACAACCCAGTTACATCTTCCAGCTATAAGCACAAACATTCAATTCCAGAAAAAATCCTGCTAGCTGTGAAACCCATTTTCAAAGACCTTAGCGAACAAGAGCTCTTGAAAAAGTGTCTCCATGGAAAAACTCAAAACCCAAAGGAAAGTTTGGATTCTGTCATTTGGACAAGGCTACCAAAAACTGTTTTTGTTAGAAAAGAAACACTAAAGTTTGGTGTTCATGATGCAGTGATGTGCTTCAATGCTGGTGTGTCAAAGAAGACTGATGTATTAAGACTCTTGGGAAGAAAGGATGGTATCAATACTGAACGGGGACTGAAAAAGATTGACATGGACCGTACCCGTTATGCTGATATTTCTGCAGGAAATTCTACCAAGGAGACCAGGATAGCCAGAACATCAAAGAAAAGAAGATAAAGATCAAGAAGCTGAGCCACAGTATAGCCCTGGAATGTTTTAAAAGTGTGTCTGTATGACGTTGTACATTACTTTCTTGCATGTAAAACTTTAATACCATTTTTCTCAAAACTACATTTTTTGACCTTCCGGTACACTTTTCTCAAAAACTATGACTGCTACAGACATCAGACTTACAGTATCTCTTGTTAATACAACGATGATTAATTAGATAAAAAAATAGACCAGTAGTGATAAAAAGAACAGATTTACAAGCTCCAAGGTGTTTAGAAAGTTTTAATTTTTTGTCTTATAGAACAAAAAAATGATTACTCATGAAATATATAAAATACATTAACCATTTTTTATGTGATTTGAGAATGATGTTTCAGCTGTACACTGTAAAAGTTTCAGGTCTTTATCTCCATTATGTACTTCAGAAAGTGTACCTGACGCGTGCTCGTTTTAGCATTGATTCCTTATGGGAGTTCCCTAGCGACTGTGTCCCCTTAAGCTTCCTGTAACCAACACAAAAGCACCAACTGCCATCCTTCTCCCTCACGAGAACCACTGGTGATGACCATGGGCTCTGCAAATGCTGAATCATGTCATTCTTCATCATTTTCTCTACCTTGACGCGAATTATTCGACATTCTGTTGCTGACACATGGTATACTCTCTGGCTTATTGATTGATGGTCTCCAGTGCTAATCCAGTGCTTCACTGTGAATTTGTCTATTTTGCTCTTCACCTGTGGATTGAAGCATTCGGAGAACTCTTGAAGAATGGCAAGTAGCTTCTTCTGTTGTTCCTTAGTGATATCTGGTGATAGTCGAGCTATAAGATCTTGTGTCATAGTGGTAGTGCCAATTTTGTACACAGACTCGGCATGGGAGGTTTCAACGATGCTCAGCTGTTCTGCAATTAACGTCTCAGCGTTTGCTATGCACATGCGTCTTGGAAGGATCTGCAGTTCTCGGCAATGGTTAACTATCCACAATTCACCAAATCCGTTCTTAAACAAGATGACATTGGCTGGAATGACCAAGTTATTCTTCAGCGGTATGCTTCTCTTACATTCCACTACAAGATCCATGCGTTGATGCCTGGCATGACAGGTGACAGTTACCTTTCTAGTGCTGACTGCAGGAATGATCACTTCATCCAGCACACATAGTCTCCACACACTCGGATGCGCATCGTCCTGTCCACAGTATCTCATCTCGTCTAGCATAACCTCCGAGCGACTACAATCTATAATTGCCTGAGAAACTATCAAAATGTCCCATCCGAGAGTGACGTCATGATTACACTCTTGTAAGATGATGAATTCTAAGGGCTGTGAATGGCCACTTATACCCACACAAATGACACATCTTCCTGTAGGTTTTACATATTTCCTATTAGCCACCTTCAGCAGAGATGTTTTGTTGTCGATGAATATGGTTTTCTGCATCTGGCAATGGTACTTCTCTGAAATGACTGAATATGATGCTCCAGAGTCCACAAGAGCTTGAGGATATTGACGTAATTTCCTACCATTATCGTAGTGATTGACGGCAGAGGATTTTTCTCTTCAGCGGCCTCACCTCCAAGGAAGGTCACACCCTTTAGTTTTCCAGGTTTCGGCGGCTAGGTGATCGGCTGGAGCTTCTAAACGGCAGTGGAGACCTTGAGCGGTGTGTTGGGGAGCATCCCCTCCAGCGGCTAGCTTGCGGTGATGGTGACCTACGTCATCATGCACCCTCATCTTCTTGTTTATCTTCATTGTTCTGGAGTTGGCATCGGCTAAGATCGATCTGCTGTCTTGTGGTACAAGTGTCTTCAAATATCCACCACCTTTCTCGAATATAGTGCACCACATGTCCCAGTCGTCCGCAGTGAAAACATACTGGTTGGTTATCCTGGGTCCTCTAGATGTCAGTCTTCCTTGTATCCGAACAGGTTCCTCATGCGGCATTGTAGGAACATAACTTCATGTGGGTCTTGACTTTTTCACCGTTTTAAAGGAAAATGAAGGACAAGAGATTGGGTTCAGTGTCTGTTCCACTTCCTCCCTTATGACCTCTTGAAGCATATCGGTTTTTTGGTCACTGTGCAATCCAAGTGCCATCTGAACTTCCTCTCTCACTATCTGATGAAGAGCACTTGTGAAATCAGTTTCTTCCTCCATCACAGACATCGACACAATGTTTCGAAGCTGTTCAAACTTGTTGCGTGTAATTCTTTTTTGATGCATTGTCTCGATATAATGTGCAGTATCACAAGTGCCAATACCCAGCACCTCCACCAGAATAATGTCACATAGAAGAAGGTGTAAGTAGATGAATGACAAACACTAACTTCACTTAACAAAGGTTTATTCAGCACTTGCACATACAAGAGCATGGAGCAAACTGCCTCCGGTCAGAACACATATGGTATATATACAGCTACAGAATATTCCAGTACAATGAGTCTTGCCACTTGTGGATGCTTTTAGAATGTACTTGAACCAAATATAGAAATTAAAGTTTTTCAGATCAGGTGAGTTTTGACTTCACGACCCTCCATGCAACCGTCTAGTTTCATAACTATTACACTACAGCGACTGTGCTAGTAGCACAGTCGCTGTAGTGTAGTAGTTATGAGACTAGACGGTTGCATGGAGGGTCGTGAAGTCAAAATTCACCTCAGCTTCTTCTGCGACAATATTTGTTAATTTCAACCTTTAAACAAATAATTAGGCCTAACACTTGTAGTAGAAGAAACTGTTAAAAAGAAGGAATTTTTCTATATATTAAGTTAATTGAACGAGTTGAACGAGTTATGTTTTAATTATAATTTCTGTAAATTAAACATCGAACAATGTGTAGTTTCAGTATCTATTATTGTGAGGATATATAAAGACCAGATTTTTGGTCCCAAGACACTCAGACCATGGCCAATTTTCAGGCGAGAAACCTGTATTGGTTAGATCAACAGCAATGCATTAACTTAACTGTGACATAAGTGTAACACAAATAGGCCATGTGTTATAATGACAGTGTCTGTTCAATCGTGTGACATGTACCATATTATTCTGTAAGAACTGTGTGGTTAGGTTTTACTGCTCACAGATGTTCAACAGTAAATTATTATAGCAGTATGCTGACGTTTTCCTGCAAACTATTAATGAGGCTTCTCAAAAGTTAACCAATAGTGAACTGGCCATATTAACTGTCTAATATTAGGTAAAGAACTGTGAAACACAGCTGTGCAACTGTTGGCTACATTATTTACAGTAGTCAGTTTTGAACTTCTACCCTCCCCCCCCCCCCCCCCCTTACAGTAGTCAGTTTTGAACTTCTACCCTCCCCCTCCCCCCCCCCCCCCCCCATTTTTCAGCCAGCATAACAACACATTATGTTGACACCAAGACTATCAATAAAGAAATAAAGCAAGTGAACGTCACAAATAGAAGAGCAAAACAGTCCAGCAATGAGTCCTTGGGCAGTAGTTAGTTTCAGATGTGCTATGACAGGCAAGCTGAAGATGGAAGTACAAACTCTGAATTTCCTGCTGGAAAAACCAGAACTTTGGGTCACAATACTCGAAAAGGCATTCACGCAAAACAAAATAACTGATGAAAAGATGAGGTTTGCGGTGGCTGTAAATGTATTAGATCCCAAAGCTAACCCTACAGCCATAGACAGAATGCTTCATCCCACATCAGAATGGCAATATACATTTTGAAATAAGTAATTGATCGACAGAATGTCTAAACCACTTGAACAATGCATACAACAGGTGGGCGACAGGAGCCCATCAGAATATTGGCGACACCTACAGGGCATTGTCGGAGAAGGAGACTTACCTGGCATGACACTGTGGTACATTTGGATGGCACAGATGCCCAGTGCAATCAAGGTGGCAGTAGTTACCTGCACAAAAGACGATGTCCACACATTGATAATGACAGCAAAGTTCAAGTGACAATGGACAGTATAAAGCATGTATGACACTGGCTGTGGAATGTTGTGTGCAACAAGAGACCACAACTGTATGGAAGAGCCGTCATGGGAATTTGGCCAGATGGCTGCATGAACTTACAGATGATGCATTGCAGCAGCACAAAAGAAAGATAACAATGGGAATAACAGTGGCAGCCAGTGGAGAAGATGTGTTAGTACAACTGGTGGTTTGGCAAAAAGGCAAGAAGATGTACAAGACCATGTAAATATCCAAATGGTGATGATGGTGGGCAGTAGGTGTGGCAGGCCATGAGAACCAACAGAAATGCCTTCAGCAGGGAGGTGAACACAACGAGGGACCTAGGATGATGAGTAATTAATGAAAGTGATCCGCTCATTCATAGAGGTTACGTGTTAAAATATGTGGGATCGTGTCATTACTGTTTGACTGACTCAGAGTCAGACGTCAGTGCACTCCATTAAGGATTATCAAACTACCACCACAACCTCACAGGTGCACCTGATGGTGGCAAATGCAACGCCAATAATGACTTATGACACCTACAAAATGGAGGTGGATTTAGGATTTAGACAGAGTTGTCACTGGAACTTTGTGCTAGCAGAGGTGCAAAAGGCCATATAAGGTGCCAACTTCCTGTGTAATATGAGAATTGAGACAAATACCAGTGCTGCACAGATTAGAAGAGATGGTGAAGTCGTCATAGGTATAATAGGAAGAGACATACATCACACCACAGGCTGCATGCACAAAGAGATGGCAAGGGGCAAAAATGGTGCTTCAGCCAGCAGTGTCACTTAACACAGTGCACAACATTAGAACACCTGATCAGCCAGTATCACAATGACCAAGAAGGTTAGCCCCAGATCGCTTTATAGCTGCAAAAGCTGAATTCAAGGGTTTGTTAAAAGCAGGTGTGCTACATAGTTATGATAACCCATTGGCGTCGCTGTTATGCTTAGTAAAAAAGAAGGATGGCACATGGAGACCTTGTGGTAACTATTGGAAGTTAAAAATGCACACATGTCCAGACAATTACCTGGTACCCAACCTCAGGGATGTTACTAATGTCCTTGCAGGATCTTTAGCATGATTGGTTGTCAGAAGGCATACCATAAAATATGAGTTTCGGAGGCAGATATGCCAAAGGTGGCAGTCTCAACACCTTTCCGGTTGTCTGAGTAAGTCAAAATGCCTTTCGGCCTTAAAAACACAGCACAGAGGTTTGTGGAAGAGGTACTGTGACATTCAAAGTGTTGTTTTGTGTACCTAGATGATATATTGATGTACTCAGAGACAAAACAGTTGCATGAAGAACACCACAGGTCCATTTTCAAAAGAATTAAGCAATATGGAATAGTTATCAACAGGGAGAAATGCACCTTCCAACAGCAGGAGGTGACATTTTTGGGTCACACGGTGTTAGCAAATGTAATATGCCAGCTGACAGATAAAATAGCCGTGATCAAAGAAATACCTGGACCACTCGATTACCAAGAACTTAGAAGATTTTTGGGGGCAGTAAATTTCTGCTGTCGACAGCTGCCATGGGCAGCTGAGATTCAGGCATCATTGACAGTGGCACTGATGGGAGAAAACGTGGCTGGCAAGCGGCTCCTGAAGTAGACTCCAGACATACAAAACACATTTCACCAAGTGAAAGTAGATCTGAAGAAAGCAGTTATCGTGGCACACCCAGTACTGCATGCACCGTTGGCTATAGAAGGCGATGCAAGTCAACAGGCAATAGAAGCAGCCCCCCATCAATTGCAGAAAACCACTGGCAGCCTCTGATTTTCTTTTCACACAAACTCACAGCAGTGGAGGTCAAAGGAAGTGTTTATGGCAGGGAACTCATAGTAAGATATGAATCTGTAAGATATTTTCATCCCTACATTGACACCAGAGCATTCAATGTTAATGCAGACTACAAACCTATTACATAAACATTCATCAAATCTAATAACAACTGCTCTCCATGACAAGCCTGACAACTAGAGTTCATTGGCCAGTTCATAACAGATTTGTATCATATTAAGGAAGCAGAAAACATTGTGGCAGATTTCTGGTCAAGGGTCAATACCATCTCCCAGATAACCGATTATGAACATTTGGCAGCTGTAGAGGCCATGAATCCCCATCTACAAGAGTACTGGCAGGATATCACTACTGGACTGAAAGTCACCAAGTGAGGCTAGTCGGAATGAAGGTTAGCATTTGGTGTGACAAGTCATGAGACAAACCTCAACCCCTTGTTCCTGAAGAGCTGCGGAAGACAACCTTCAGTAGCATTCATGGGCTGGCGCACCCCAGTATGAACAGCACAGTGAAACTGCCAACAGACTATTTTGTGTGGCCAAGCATTAAGAAAGATTGCTGTAGGTGGACAAAAACGTGCATGGTATGCCAAAAATGCAACATCGGATGACATGTGAACACACCCATAGAAGAGTTTCTACCATATACGGGGCAGTTCACACATGTTCCCCTAGACATCGTAAGTCTGCTGCCCCCCCTCATAGGGATACTATTATTTGTTTACTGCTGTAGACTGGTTCATGTGATGGGTGAAAGCAGTGCCATTGGGTGAAATAATGGTGAGAGTTTAATGGCGAGAGTTTTTGGCGACTTGGATTGTTCGTTTCAGTTGCACTCTACATGTGACCACAATCAAGGCCACAAATTTCAATTGGCCTTATTTTTAGAGCTGGAAAAGTTGTGTGGATTCCAGCACCACCACATGACAGTCTACCACCCTCAAAGTAATGGCATTATCAAGTGTTGGCACAGGACCTTGAAGGCTGCGTTGTTGCGCCACGCTGAAAGATGGACCTCAGCCTTATCAGTGGTTTTGTTCAGACTACAGACAACTTGCGAACCAGATTTAGGAGTTTCCACCCACAACAGAGTTGGTTATATGGGAAAGCCCTATCCCTGCCAGCAGAAATTTTTGCTGCACCATTGGAAACAATGGTGAGAGACATGCCCTATGTTCTGCAGGAAGTGCGAGAACACATTTCCAACTACATCCGGCATTGGGTTCCTGGCACAGAGAGGGCACCCAGTTTGTACACACAGACCTGGGGTACTGCTCCCATGTGTGGTTATGGGCTGATGCAATATGACCACCCTTACAACCATCTTACTCTGTGCCATACAGTTATTAGCAAGAAGGTAGAGTTTTATGGAAAGTAGGAAACTGTCTCCATAGATTGAGTAAACCTGTCCACAAGCTGTTGCCTGAAGGAGAGCCAGGACAGAGATGGCCCCTGTACCACAGGAGGAAGAGACGTGGGTAGAGAGCCCACTACCCTCAACGACTCTGGCAGCCTTGGAGAAGGAGTCGCAGATGCTTCTGAGACATTCTAAAACTGGCAGACACATAGGGGGAGGGGGCTGTGTGGGAATCACAAGACATCACAAGATTGAGCGCACAGTGTACATTGTTGTTTATTCATTGTTATATTTGTGTTTCTGTGTTTTTCAAAAACTTTGCTCCTTGTATGGAATTGGTTCAGTCTTTTTTGAATAAAGTTATAGCCTTCCTGAAACAGTATTTGTCAATATTAATTACAAGGATACTGTGAAGCAGTACTGAAAGATGTTGTTAAAATGGTGGACAAAATTTCAAACAATTTAGATCAAAAGATCGATGACTGTGTTACACAGGCGGTAGCTCGCTTAGAACAGGCCGACCAGTCATCGACCCCCGCGCCATTCAACAATAAATGAATGAGATTAATTTTGCTACTGAAATATTACTGAAAGAAATTATTAAGTAATTTTCCAGAACCAAGCCATGACAGCGACAGAATTAATCAATTGAAAGGTACTTGACAGTTTAGTCCATAGTTTACGATTATAGTGGTCACAGATCTAGGTAAGCAGAAAGCTCACTTACTTGCAGTATGTTCACAGCAAGGCTGTGAACATACTGCTAGATGATACCAGACAACACACTACCTGCTATTATATCATTCCCCCTCTAAATTTTTTCAGGAGGAAGTCTTTGATGGTCAGAGTCAGTAATTTCAGCGATTTATGGAGATAAAATAATGACTGGTTCAAATATCTCGTATGACTAATAATATTGAATCTCATTCAATACAATAACTTAAACTAAGTCGGGCAGCTGAAAAATTGTTGTGATCTGAAGCAAAGTGCAGTTTTTGTGACAACTAGCCTTTAGTGCTTAAAAGGTTGTGATTTAAATATCCCAGGGAAACATTACAACTGGCACTGGTTATCTTAGCAAGATGTTGTAATGTGCAAAACAAGCTGAAAACTAAAATCTTAACTCTGTTTAAGATCTAAGGTAGAGTTTGTGTCTAATTCTCTGCTGTTCTATTCTGGGATGACATTAATGATGTAACTGTGGGATTTAGACACATTTAAACAGCAGTTTCATGATATCATGTCCAGAGGAGCAAACAGAACTGTCAATTGATGGATATAGAGGGTAGATAGCATAAGAACTATTGCAGACACCCCATGCAATTAGGAAAAACATATTTGCTTAAGAAACAAAGAAAGATACTGTTGCAAAGAATAAAATAGGATTTCTGTTGTTGAAAAAGAGAAGGCTAGTGTTCATTTTCATGTAATTCAGCTGGTACTACTACAGGTCATTTTATTACATAGGTCTGAGATTAGCTCACTGTAATAGATGGCACATATAAAATACCTAAGTTTGAATGATTTTTCAAAGGATATGAACATTGTTAATATTATTTTTCGTGGTAACTTACATGTAAAGTTGAGTGATCCACAGAGGAAGCCGCATCCTGGAGTCTGCAAGAAGTCTGAACACGCACCTCCAAATGGTGTTGACACAGATGGTTCCAACTCAAAAGACGTTGATCTCATTCTCACACCACATATAAAAGGGTTAGGTCTGTAAACAAAATAAATACAAAAAATATGTCTAAACATAAAAATCAGCAGCTGCAGCACACATGCAGCATGTGCGCATGTACAACCACACACAAAAACACTGTTCTTCCTAAAAATTATCAAAAACTTTATACATTATCTTAAAGTAACTATCTAATGAGACACACTACTACATCTGTAAATGTCGTAACACACAACACTTTCCGCTGCATTTCAGAGAGCACAAATTCTTTGTCACTTGAAACTTATGTTATCCCTACTGACACTGAATGTTTTCTCCCTTCTCAAACATTATCCACACATGTAGAATTATGTTATGAGTGACATTAAGCTCCCAGTTCATTTGCGGCCAGCCTCAAATGCACCATTGGGCTAGCCATGTATAATGTCATCCAAACATGTTCACATTTCCATCTTACTTCTGTTTAGTGTGCCATCCTGCTTCCTTGTGAATCACGTGTGCATAACATGTAGTCAGAAGCAGTATGCCAGAGGCTTTTGGCCACATGGACCATGCAAGTCACATGTTTCATGCTGTACACCATAGTTTAGCCCACACAGTTTTGCCTTGATGTCATAGTTTTTGGGGATCTTTAAGGATACTGTACTTTATAGATATATATTCACTAATGTTACTCCATAAGCCTACTGTCTGAGTCATACACGCTACTCTCTAATACCTGTTTTTGTTCCATAAGTAACAGAACAAGTACCAACAACTGACAGAAAATGAAGGAAGAAGTTAGATAAGAGTTTAAGAGCCACAGCCGTTAGAGGAGCACAATGTAAGAGTGAGGAAGGATGGGAGAGGAAATTGGGAGTGCCATTTCAAAAGAAACAACCTGGCATTTGCCTTGAGCAATTTAAGGAAATCATGGAAAACCTTGATCTAGATGGCCTGAAAGAGTTTTGAATTGCCATCCTCCCAAAAACGATTTCAGTGTCTTACCACTATGTCACCTTACTCAGTGGCAACAATCGCATTAAGTCAGTGACAGCAAGCCATTTCACAATTAATTATTATTGATACAATTCTACATGCTTTCTGTCTCAATTGAAGAATGCATTTCAGCACGTTTTACAGCTGTATTTGTAGGTGGTGACACACTGATCTACCTGTAAAAAGTGGCTGCTGCAACTATAATTTTATTTTTGTGTTTTCTTATCTTCATTTTTTCTTTGGTATTTATGTGGATTTTATCTGTTTACACTACTGATATTGGTTATCATAACTGGATGATGCAATGCAGAAAGTAAACTGAAAGTTAAAATCAAACAATGAGTAGGAGTTTAAGGTATGGCTTATGTGCCCAGTACACTGTTGTGTGCTGAAATATCATCAGTAAGCAGACAGCGGTATTTACAGCTTCGCAGAAGGATTAGCATGCAGCACCCAGTTCCAATCACGAACCATAGAAATAAAGAAAAACATCACTTAAGTTAGTGGCATTTCCTACCCTCAGCAGCTATCCTGAGTTCACATTCATGGCTGTATGTTCTCCAGGACATGTGAGCAGCACACAGAAGACTCAGGTTTGAATTCAAGCCCTACTAGAGGTCTTTTTTTTCTTTTTCTTTTAAAAAAGGTTGAGAATGGCTTGTGGATGTATCTGACAAACTACATGAAGAGAAGCATAAACTACAGTCTTGAAAACTGACATTAATAGGAGAGCAGTGCACTGACCACAATCATGTCTAATGTAGGCCTGACACTATTTTTGGTTATCCAGCCAAAATCTGGCAGTAAAAAAGCATTATAAAGTTCAGTTTTTAGTATATTGGATCTTGAACCTTGAGCTGTATGATTGGTCTACATTCTAATGAGTTAATATTAAAAGAGCAAGCCTAATACCCCTGAGGTTGCTTCTGCACTCTCACTTATTCTTCCTGAAAGTGCAACAAGCTACAATCAAGAACTGGACTTAGGAGCAACTGAAATAAGGTTGGTAGATACAAAAATTTAAAAATGCATTTGAGTCTTGAGCTATATGAATTACTGAGAATTCTTTTATGTGAATAAAGACAAGGAAAACTGAATGTTATATATAAAGGTGGCAAAGGAAAGAAAGGTCACTCCAAATCTTATCTCATAAGGGGTCCTGGGTACATGGAATGCGTGGAAGGTAATAATGGATTAATAGTCCTGATTTGACTATCAACTTATTTGCAATGTGGCTGACAATTAAAAGAGCTTAACTAGAAATAATGAAATAGGAAAGAGGTAGACAAAGATGAGGACTTAATTCAAAGGAATTAAAGAGGAAATGATATTAGATGATATGCCCAAATTACAGCTTTATTGGTGATGAGGCCATTAAGTGCAGACTGAACAAGGACAGAGAAATAACTTGGGCATGATCTTGTTTAAGAACCCCTTCCAGTTTGTGCCTGATGATTTGGTGCTATCACAGGAAACCATCATTTGATGGTTGAGTGGAAATTTAGGTCCCATCCCTCTTGAATATGAGTCCAGTGTCTTAATTTCTGTGCTGCTCCCTTAGTTACTATGAGTAGGAAAGAGGTACAATCTGAAAATGCAAACAAAAAGAAAGAGAATATGAAAAGGATGAGTGGAAGAAATTATGAAGGGATGATGAGGCGCAAGAAGAGGAGTAATATAAAATAGAATGAAAGTGGTGAAAAAGCTGTAAGATGTGGGCTAAAGCAAAAGAATTAAGGAAACAATGATAAAAAGCCAGAAAAAGAAAGGTGGTGCAGAATTCAAGGACGAACGGCGTAAAAGAGTGGTTGTAGAACTGAAGACTAAGAGTTTGGTTTAATTTAAGACTATATGGATGACAAGAGCGCATTATGAGCAGTCAAAGTAGGTTCACATCTGCAGTGTTTGGAATATTACCTTTGAGATCCAGTTGAGCTACATAGTAAAACAAGTGCTTAAATATTGTTGTTGTTTTGGTCTTCAGTCTGATGACTGGTTTGATATACTTCTTCATCATCTTTGGAAATAATTGGCATATAAACTTGTACTATTGTGGTGAGTGTTGACTTTTTGTGTATCTTGGCTGTGATAATGAGTTCCTTATGCTGTCCATTATAGTTAACTGACATTTCTACTTTCTTAATAGTTATTAGGCCTCCTCCTGCATCAGCCAGATTTGTTTTTGTGTTCATAATGCTATACTTCACTAGCCAGAAATCCTGTTCTTCCTGCCACTGCTCTCGCTAATTCTCGCTGTATCTAACTACAAACTATCCATTTCCCTTTTTAAGTTCACTAACCTACCTACCAAATTATGAGCTCTACAATATCACATTACAACCAGCAGAATGACTGTTTTGTTGTTCCCCATGACAACATCCTTCCGAGTAGTTCTCAGCCACATATCCGAATGGTGAACTATTTTCCCTTCAAAGTATTTTAGCCAAGACAATTTCATCATCATTAGGCCATACGGTAGGGCTACACACCCTTGGAAGAAATAACAGCTGTAGTTTCCCCTTGCTTTTAATTGTTCACAGAACTGTTATATCAAAGCCCTGATGGCTAATTTTATAAGGCCATATGAGTCAGTCACCCAGACTGTTGCCTCTGCAGCTACTAAAAAGGCTGCTGTATCTCTTCCAGAGCCACAGGTCAGTCTGGCCTGTGCACAGATAATCCTGCATTGTTGTATGCCAACTTCATATTCACCCTGGAGAGTGGGAAAGAAGAAAGGGGTGAAGAGGAGTATGGTGGGTCAAATCTACTGATACTGGACATTGGCTTTGATGTGTATCATAATGAATATGCGAAGTGTGACTTCAAACTTGTGCAACAATTATAGAAAAGAACATCCCCAATATTTATTTTACTTCTACTCTGAAATGGAAACTGTTACACTGTGAACATCTTGATGTGATGCAAGGAAACAGATACTCCAGTACTTCCACGAGAGCTCATTTTTAGCTCAGAAGAAAGGCATTCCTACAGTTGAAGAATGGTGTGAGTATGTGATGGCTGCTGGTTGTGTCTCACATAACTGGAAGTTTTCAGGTACAGACTGCAACAAAGCACGCCCAGAGGAAATGCATATGCAGCTAATTTCCATCTTCTGGACTCTGAGTAAGGTAGGACCATTGGCATGAGGACATGGGAGCATGACAGACTGTTGCCTGTAGTCTGACGATTGCAGAAAGAATGGCATTAAATGGACTCCGGCCATAAGTGTGGCAGGAAGAGTAGAAATGGGTCCTTCCAGAAGCCATACAAACTCCATCCAGACAGGCCTTGAAGACCCAATGAAACTGACTAAGCATCATGTCGTGCCCAGTCCATAGGCATGACTGGATGTGGATATGGAGGGGCATGTGATCAGTACACTATTGTCCCATCCATTGACAGTTTTTGTGAGCACAGCTGCTATTTCTCTATCGAGTAGGTCCTTAGTCAGAATCCACAAGGGCTGTGTACACCCCACTTCCCAACAATGCTCAGCAGACCCAGACCATCACCAATCCAAGTGTTAGCCATGCCTGACAGCACTTAACTTTGGTGAGCTGATGGGAACCGACCAAAAGACATATTCCATAAGAATGTTGAGGGATTGTGTAACTGGTTTGATGACTAGATAGATGACAACACCTGAAATCCATGCAGAAGTTACAGATATAGTGTCACCACAAACCAATGGGAACAGATTACTGGTAGCTGAGTGGAAATTTCAAGTTAGCAGGCATAATTTACTGCTGACACTACACCACAGACAGCAGAGACCTGCACGTTGTAGAGTCGTAATCATCTGTGATACTGAGAGGCATTCAGTGGTGTTCATCAATGGGTTGTTTTTGTTGGTCAGATCAATGCCAAAGTGTCTGAAAATGATGTGGTGAAAGATGACAGAAAACAGTGAGTGTTGAGCTTGTTCTTGGGGGGGGGGGGGGGGGGATTTTGAGTATGACGGTAGGACTGATTTGATACCTATGTAAGGGAGGCTGCATCTTTGGCAGTATGTGGCCAGAGTGTTAAACTGTGATATCATATTCTTCGTGACCAGGATACCAATTGGCATATCTCAGCAGGATAATGTAAAACCTCTGCTTCCTCCCCAGTGTGGTTCATACAACAAACACATTGAG
The DNA here is from genome assembly GCF_021461385.2 of Schistocerca piceifrons. Taxonomy (NCBI): domain Eukaryota; kingdom Metazoa; phylum Arthropoda; class Insecta; order Orthoptera; family Acrididae; genus Schistocerca; species Schistocerca piceifrons. The sequence continues at coordinate 409,999,952 of NC_060141.1, forward strand.
GGAACTGTCACCAAGGCAGTAGTATAGGTGGAGACTGCAGATTCTAAAAAATAACCCCAAAAAATTTTGGTTTTAGGTAAAATGTATGAACACTACAAATAATTCAATACCTTCTCTTGCTGACAGTATGGGTAATGTAACTGACAATGATAAACAGAAGGCTGAAATTCTAAATCTAGCCTTCTAAAACTCGTTTATGATATAGGACTGCAGCACCATATCCCCTTTCAATTATTGAACAAAAGGATGGCTGACATAGTGTTTAGTGTATCTGGGATTGTAAAACAGTTAAGATCCTTAGACACCAGGAAGGCATTTGGCCCAGACGGTATCCCCATAAGATTTTATGTTGACTATGCTACAAATATAGCACCATTCTTATCCATCATCTATCAGAGATCATTGGAACAGTGGAAAGTTCCACAGCACTGGAAGAAGGCCCAGGTCATAGCAATCTATAAAAAGGGTAGAAAATTAGATGCACATACTTACTGGCCAATTTCACTGACATCAATTTGTTGTAGAATCATGGAACATATTTTGTATTCAGACATAATGACCTTTCTAGACTCTGAGAAGCTCATCTACAGAAACCAGCACTGTTTTAGGAAACAGCACTCACGCGAAACACAGCTGGCCCTCTTTGTGCATGATATACAACAGGCTCTAGATACCGGCTCCCAGGTTGATGCAATATTTCTTGACTTTTCAAAGGCATTTGACTCAGTTCCACACCATCACTTGCTACAAAAAGTGTGCGCTTACGGTATATCTGATGACATATGCGGTTGGATAGAAAGTTTTCTAACAGACAGGAAGCAGTATGTCGTCCTGAATGGGGTGTCTTCAACAGAAACAAGTATAACTTCAGGTGTGCCCCAGGGCAGCGTAATAGGTCCTTTGCTTTTTACAATTTACATAAACAACCTGGTTGATCGTATTGACAGTGGCCTTAGACTGTTTGCCAATGATGCTGTAGTCTACAGGAAAGTAGTATCACATGAAAGTTGTGATCAAATCAATGAGGATTTGCAGAAAATAAATGCGTGGTGTAATGACTGGCAGTTATCTCTCAATATTAGTAAGTGTAACCTACTGTGTATAACAAGGTAAAAATCCCCATTCATGTACGAGTACAAAATAAATGCCCAGTCTTTGGAAGTGGTAACGTCCGTCAAGTATCTGGGTGTGACTATTCAAAATGATCTCAATTGGAATGATCAGATTACACAAGTAACGGGTGAGGCAAACTCTAAATTGTGGTTTATTGGTAGAATCCTGAAGTGATGCAGTCCTTCAACAAAGGAAATAGCTTACAATATGTTAATTCGTCCAATCTTGGAGTATTGTTTGTCTGTGTAGGACCCTTACCAGTTGGGTATGATTCAAGAGATTGAGAAGGTCCAAAGAAGAGCGGTAAGATTTGTGACTGGTACATTTAGCCATCATGAGAGCGTTACAAATCTCATAGAAAGTTTGAAGAGGGACACTCTTGCTGACAGATGGTGCGCTAAACAGAAGGGGCTGCTCACCAAATTCCAAAATCCGATCTTCACCGAGGATGTAGAGCATATATTATTACCACCAACTTTCAAATCATGCAATGATCGCCATCCAAAGATAAGGGAAATAAGAGCTTGTACTGAGGCGTTCAGACAGTCACTTTTCCCTCGCGTGATCCCTGAGTGGAACAGAGTGGGGGAAATATGACTTTGGCATGAATTGTACCCTCTGCCACACACCGCCCAGTGGCTAGCGGAGTATATATGTAGATGTAGATGTAGAATAAATTCAAAAAATAATGACAGTGTCTGCTCTTTACATCATCATCATCATCTTGGACAGTTTCCAGCCTCTGGCTGGGTCTGTTTGGAACATAAGCCTCTCCATCTTCTTCTGCCTTGAAACCATCTCTTTGTCTTCACGCTGGTCCAGTCTTCTCCTTTCTTCTGGACACATTCCTTTCAGCCATCTGTCTCTTGGTCTTTCTCTTGGTCTCCTTCCTTCCACTTTGATCTCGTGTACCCTCCTGGGTATCCTCTTCTCATCCATTCACTTAACATGCCCATACCATCTCAGCCCTGATTTCTTTATCTCCTCCTGTAATGGTTCCACCTTCATTAACTCTCTGATCCTCTCATTTCTTAACCTGTCTATCTTTGTCACTCCAATACTGTTCCTCAAGAATTTCATCTCACTAGCTTGTACTTTGCTTTTCTCTCTTCCTTTCATAACCCAGGATGCATATGTCAGGATTGGGACATAGTGTGACCAGTATATAAACTTTTTACTGATTTGGGGTACATCCTTGCTCCATATCAGACTTCTGACACTCTTCTGAAATGCCTCTGCTTTGCTGCCCCACTTGTTTATTTCTCTGTCATTTTTCCCATCTTCCTGTATCAGGATACCTAGGTACTTGAAACTCTCCATTCTCCTCAATCGTTCCTCACCAATTGTGATTCCAGTTGTTTCTCTCTTCTTCGTTCTTGTTGTGATAATCATCTCACTCTTACTTAAACTAAATTTCATCCCATATTTCTGTATTGTTCATTCCATATCTCCAACTGCTTTTGTATTTCCTCCTCCTTATTCCCCAAAATCATCAGATCATCTGCAAACACCATAGCTTTCATCTTTCCTTCACCAATTACTTGTGCTATTGTACTCATTATGTCATCCATCACTACAATGAAGAGTAATGGTGCACTTCCCTGCCTCAAGCCATTCTTCTAGTCAATTCAAGCTGAATCTCTCTTCTACCACTTTCACACAGCTCACACTTCCATGGTACATTTCTCTTATCCCCCAAATAATTTGTTTTGCTACTCCTCTGTTCTGCAGGGCTTTCCATCCTTTGCTTCTACGTACACTATTATATGCTTTTTTAATGTCCAGGAAGTTCATTAGTAGATCTATTCCATATTCATAATGCTGTTCCTGCAATTATCTTACAGCAACAATTAGATCCATTGTGGATCTTCCTGCTCTGAAGCCATGGTGTCTTTTTTCATCCCTCCTTCTAATTTTTCCCAAATTCGTGCTTCCAAAATTTTCTAAAAAAATTTTGATCAATGACTCATCAGTGTTATCCCCTGATAGTTCTTGCACTTTTCCTATTTCCCTTCTTAAGGATTGGGACAATTATTTCCTTCTTCCAGTCTTCTGGGATCATCTTCTGTCTAGACACAGTTTTCATTACTCGATATAGCCATTGTATCCCCACCTCTCCTACTGCTCTCACCATCTCTACACCTCTTGCAACAAAGCTTTGGTCCACCGGGATGTGTGTTGGTCAGGTATAAATGAGGGCATTATAAGGCTTCACTCATGATGCCCAAAATTTCAGAGATCACTTGTCCATGTACTTCACAGGCCTGCTTATAGAGACCACCTGGGTCTGACCCTGGCATACTCTGGTGAGCTGCCAAAGAAGCAGTATTATTTAAGTGATTGCAAAAGAGTGCTCGGCCTATTCTATAAGCTGTAGTACTGTTGTCCATTCAGTGTGTTCAGTGCTACGTGCAACCAGTACTTCATTATATTTTACATTGGCTCTATAAACTACTATGTCCCATAAATCATGTTTGCTCTTGCTATAAATTACTACTTACTGCCATTTTTATGTCTCTAATTTTAACACTAACAAATTTTATGCACTCTGATTCTTGAACCATTATTTGACCAATATATTAAACAAAAAAATAAAAGAAGGACTCTACCAATCTGAGTTGACTTTTATTAGCTCCAGCCATATAACAATAAAAACTGCCCTATGCCTCAATTTAATCCAACTGAGTGAAGCAGCACACTGGACTTGCATTTGGCAGGATGATAGTTCAAATCCAAGTTTTGGTTTTGTGTGATTTTGTCAATTTTCTTCTCAATTCTTTTTTAATCAAAGCTCGTGCTCTTTCTTTAATGACTGCACTGTCAACGGGATGTTAAACTCTAATTTTCCATTTTTTTCTATTTAGTAAAGCAAACAGTTAAATTTCACCCCGCATTGCTTTCTTCCTCTATAAGAAAATTGTTAATCCACTGAGGTAGCTATGCATTAATGTGTGAAGACCATCAGCTCTTGGAAGCAAGGGCTATCTTGATGCTATTGTAGGTGGTCCGAGTCAGTTTTACTGTTCAGTGTCACTGTGATTTCCAGGCAGTTAGCCACACTTCTCTAGGCTGCTGACCTGGATAAGTGTTTCAACCTCAGTTATCCCATACATAAATACAAAGAACACAGAATAAAGTCTGCAATAGAACAGTAGTGTGAAGATTGATTTCAACAGTCATAAACTCACTTGTGGATTTAGTCATTCTGTTTATGTGTAACATGCACAGAATATAAACAGAACTGGACTGCAGTGGTCCTGCACCCCTGGCAGAATTGCAAAGCTACACCCTTCTCCCAGAAAAATTACCTTTCTACAATTTTTTCGAACAGTTTCATCAAATTTTATACTCTTGTAAGAAGGTTTATTAAAAGTTAATCATTATTGAAAAACTGTACTTGAATAAACTATATTGATGGAAAACATGACAAACAACAAATTGAAAGAGTGTCCCAGGAAGAACAGCCAGTATTCTGTGATACAACAGAAACAATCACTCTAAGCAAAAAAGTCCAGTAAACAAGAGCTCTAAAATGCATACCTTAAGAGCAACGAACACTTCTTTATCTTCAATACTGTGAAACAAATCTCTTCTACTGCAAGCTCTTTGCTTTACATATTTTGGGAGCAGATAGTATAGATAAAACAAGAAAAAATGCCTAGTAAACATGGAGTATAAAATGCATACCTTAAGAGCTATAACCACTTGTTCAGTACATCTACATCTACATCTACATCCATACTCCGCAAGTCACCTGACGGTGTGTGGCGGAGGGTACCCTGAGTACCTCTATCGGTTCTCCCTTCTATTCCAGTCTCGTATTGTTCGTGGAAAGAAGGATTGTCTGTATGCTTCTGCATGGGCTCTAATCTCTCTGATTTTATCCTCATGGTCTCTTCGCGAGATATACGTAGGAGTGAGCAATATACTGCTTGACTCTTCGGTGAAGGTATGTTCTCGAAACTTTAACAAAAGCCCGTACCGAGTTACTGAGCGTCTCTCCTGCAGAGTCTTCCACTGGAGTTTATCTGTTCAATAGAAGAGATGTGTTTCACAGTACTAAAGATGAACAAATGCTCATACCTCTTAAGGTATGCATCATGGTGGTATGCATTTTAGAGCTCATGTTTAAGACTTTTTTTGCTTTGAATGATCGATTCTGTCATATCACTGAATCCTGACCATTCCTCCTGGGACATCCTGTATGTATTATTGTAATAAGTAAATTACAGATTGCATACACTTTTAAAAAACTGAAACTAAAGGAAATTAGGAATCTTATTGCAGCTGCTTTTAGTGTGATGTATAATAGGAATAGATTTCATTTGTTTATCATAAATCATTAATGAGAAATAAAAGAAAAAGAGCTATAATTATTTTGAACAAAGAAAACTTGTTTAACAGGTCGGTTGTTTGCTGTAGACAACATTGCAAAATTTGAGCCTGATTCCACTCATAATGGACCTTAAGTATTTTCTATCATCTTTAATTTGCTGAAACTTCTTTCCCAAGATGAAAAAAAGGTATAGTTGTCTGTAGGAAGAATGACTGCAATATATTATTAATCAGCTTACAGCCTGTTCGTAAATCCTGTTTTATTTACACAGCAGGTAGTACCAACCTGAACTTGAAAAGCAAATGTGCTTGATAGAGGGGCAAGATGAGAGGGGAACCAGAGGCACCCCTCCTCGACATGCAAACATCTGGAGAGATCTTGTGCACTTGGATGGGTGCCATGAGTAAGAGTGGTGTGGAACAGTTCTCGATGAACAGCTGGTACAGGCTAAGGTCACTCTGTTCCTTCACAAAACGCAGAAAGTAGTGGGTATAGTACCCTCTACCCTCCTACTGTTGGTCAGTTGCAAATTAAATCGATGGCAGTGGTGCAGGGAGAGTTGATCAGAGGCAATGCAGGGAGATCTTTCAATATCCAACTTTATACTATGAATGCGAGTATACTCTGTGATCCCATCCACACAGGGAAAGTTGGCCAATCACAATAGTAAATTATGCACTATGATCAAAGTGCTAGAACTATGTAGATAACCTAACCGCGTCGGTATAGGATGCTGTCTGGTATACTTTGGTATATATGTCTGAGAATTAACCCTGAATGGATGTACTGCACAGTCATCTATCTACAGTTGCAAACTAGTATGTGGTACTCACAAAGTAGTGGAGGGGTGGTTTAGCGATGATACAGAAACTGTGAAGCATGCTGCTGTGTCACTGACGCGTTGAAATTACGGAAAAACTGGCAAAATTGCTAAAACTGATCGCTCTGTCACCTGTGATGCTTATTACAGTACATCACTCAATATCGATTGTGTCTTTTCCCTCCTATCTCTCCACTGGTATGCTGTTGACTACTTCATAATGAGTGACTGACACCACCTGTTTGAGATGGGGAGAGTCTTGGTGGGAGCAACACCTTCTAGGGATGGCCAGCACTGAAACAGTGATCATGTACATGGCTGCAATATGAGAAATCAATACTCTTGGCCTCTTTGAAATAGAACCCTGAGACATCTGCTGCCATGTCACTGTGGATGACGAGATTGAATGGAGAATCATCATCTTTGGACAGTTGTCTGGAAAAGCTCCACAATACCTCAAACTCTTCCAGTTTCCATACGTTACAATTTCTTCCACTTTTTTGTCAATAAGAAACACCGTATGTGTTGTGTGAGCAGTGTAGTTTACATCATGAAATGGCCTATCAATGGATTGAAACGTATTAATGCCGGTTTAACTTGGTGTATGTGTGTGTGGGAGGGGGGGGGGGGGGGAGGGGCAATCTCTTACTCATCGAAATTAGGTTGATTCAAATGCTGTATATCGAAGACTGGAAGATTCGTGATAATATGGCGGCTAAGCGATATTCTGACGAAAGGGGAGTTGAGAGGTGGGTTCTATGCCGCTTGTTTTAAGTTTTGTGGGCAAACATATTAGAGCCTCTCACATAGGTCTCGCAAGGTGACTATACTGTTAAAATTAGGGGCTAATACAAAAGTTTTCTATAGAGAGACAATCAGCCGCAGAAGTTCCATCTTTTATTTTCTCGATAAATAAGAGACAATATTCTTCCATGAGTGTTGTGTGCCTATAAATGGATGGGCTGGGATCTTAATAGGCCTCACACATCAAAAAAGTTTTGCATCAACCCGATTCCCAGAACTCCTGAAGACAGACGTTGACTGTGAATATTGACTGTGGATACTGTATTACAGACACAATCCCTTCGACTGTTCAGAGATGTCACTAAACCCGCCCAAAGATGTAAACAACCATGCATGAGCAGCGCCTATTAGACGGAGGGGTCCGACAGCCAATCAGTTCCAGTCATTCCGCCAGGAAGGAGGTTCACGGCTCGTGTTGTCTGTAGTTCAACCATGCCTAGATGGTCAATACCACCGTTCGATTCCGTCTGCACTGTTACTTTGTGCCAGGAAGGGCTCTCAACAAGGGAAGTGTCCAGGCGTCTCTAGGGGACTGATAACCTCAGAAGTTAGAGTCCCATAGTGCTCAGAGCCATTTGAACCATTTTTGACTGGCATCACGTTCTCTTCACCAGTGAGTGTCGCATATGCCTTCAACCAGACGATCGTCGGAGACGTGTTTGGAGGCAACCTAGACAGGCTGAACGCCTCATACACACTGTCCAGCGAGTGCAGCACGGTGGAGGCTCCCTGATGTTTTGGGGTGGCATTGTGTGTGGTCGACGTACGCCACTGGTGGTCGTGGAAGGCGCCTAATTGCTGTACGATGTGTTAATGCCATCCTCCGACCGATAGTGCAACCGTATCGTCAACATACTGGCGAGGCATTAATCTTCATGGGCGTCAATTCGCGCCTCCATCGTGCACATCTTCTGAATGACTTCCTTCAGGATAACGACATTGCTCGACTAGAGTGGCCAGCATGTTCTCCAGACATGAATCCTATCGGGCAGGCCTGGGATAGATTGAAACGGGCCATTAATGGACGATGTGACCCACCAACCAATCTGAGGTATCTACACTGAATCGCTGTTGAGGAGTGGGACAATCTCGACCACCACCTCTGAAGGTCTCGCTGTATGGTGGTACAACATGCAATGTGCGATTTTCACGAGCAATAAAAGGGGCGGAAATAATGTTTATGTTGACCTCTATTACAATTTTCTGTACAGATTCCGGAACTCTCGGAATGGAGGTGATGCAATTTTTTTTTGATGTGTGTAGGTAGACTAAGTTTACATTTATTTCTATAGGCTTGCTTCGCAAACCATCGTGATATGTGTGGCGGAGGGTACCCGTACCGATACCAGTCATTGCCTTTCCTATTCCACTCGCAAACAGAGCGAGGGAAAACGACTACCTATATACCTCCTATGAGTGCTAATTTCTCATATCTTATCTTTGTGGTATTTATGCGAAATGCTCGTTGGTTGCAGTAGAATCATTCTGGGGTCAGCTTCAAATGTCAGTTTCCAATTGTGTTCCTAAAAAAGAACGTCGTCTTCCCTCCAAGGATTCCCATTTGAGTTCTCGAATCATCTGCACCCTAATTTGGCGGGAGCCTACAGGAACGCTTCTATAGAGCTGTATTCTGAGGGAAGCCTAGGTCTGCAGACTCGTACACGTTTGGGATGTGGCGGTCAGTAGACAGGTATTTTGTTATTTCTCACTGTGTCAGCCTTTCCGCGATATTTCGAAAACACATCTAAGAACGTTTTGGTTTGCAGGAGAGATGAGGTGAAGCAAATTGTTCAACATCCTGGTATTTACCACAGTGATACTTACGCACCCAGTCCTTCTGAGAAAGATAGGACAACTTTTGCGAGTCTGGAATCATTAACAGCGGTCCGACACAGCAACCGGTGGGTTGTCAGCTGGGAGCAGTACAGCCTTGGCGTGTGAGCAACCCGTTGGCGGCAGTGGCAGCTGTTCATATGCAGGGGCATCGCGGGGGTGAAGAAGGGAGTGAAGCATCCTACTGCTCCCACAGCAGTATGACACAGTATGACAAGACAACCGAGAGACCGAATTCAATTACCATGGGATGTCTTCTGCTGTTTGACGACGGTTACCACTCATTTTGGTATCGGAAGAAGTGACTACCTAGTCTGTGGGAAACCTCCGAAGACGTCACGGAAGAGTCTGAAATAATTACCCGGTGAGTGTAATCCGACTGCGGGAAAAAAAAATTACTCATCATGCAAAGGGACTCTAATTATCAATTTAATTACCTAGGCTATCAATTTGATATGAATGACAAGCCATCGGGTGGGTAGAAGAGATGGAGAAAGTATCATGGGTATAATTTGAGAATTGGAAGGGTAATCAGCCGTTTTTTCATTGCAGAAAGATCTTTTAACGAAATTTCAATTTCCCATCTACACAGGGAGAGATAACCGTCGTAATAAAACCGGCTATATTACCGGATTTATACACTGATACGTAGTATAAACCTGATATTTACCACTTGTCTGTGGTGCTACCTTGAGAGGTTTCGTATATGACGAGACATTTGTTTACTTTAAGAGATATTGAAAGTGAGGAGCCACTCCGTGACGGAGGTAGGGCATGATCTTAGCACTCTGTCATGAGACAAAAATGTGTTTAATATTCTAGTCCTGTGATGCAGGATGTGGCAGATAAGAACAGATTTTTCTACCTGATGAGAGAATACTTAGTGGAAACATAGCCTATACCATAGCATTGTACAAATTTTTCGATGGGTAACGATAATTTATCGATGTGAAGATGCGTGTATGGCCCAATTTCTTCTGTGTTCGAAAATAACTCGTATAAAAGGTAGGAATATACACTGAAGAGCCAAATAAATTGGTACATCTGCCCAATATCGTGTAGTGTCCCCGCGAGCAAGCAGAAGTGCCGCAACACGACGTGGCATGGACTCGACTAACGTCTAAAGCTTTGCTTGAGGGAACTGACACCATAAATCCTGCAGGGTTGTCCATAAATTCGTAAGAGTACGAGGGGGTGGAGATCTCTTTTGAACACCACGTTGCAAGGCATCCCAGATATGCCTGGAAAGTTTGGAGACCAGCGGAAGTGTTTTAATTCAGAAGTGTGTTCCTGCAACCAATCTGTATCAATTCTTGACGTATGGGGTGTCGCATTGTCCTGATGTAATTGTCCAAGTCGGTTGGAATGCACAATGGAGATGACTGGATGCAGGTGATCAGACAGGATGCTTACGTACGTGTCACCTGTCAGAGTCGTATCTAGATTTATCAGGAGTCCCTTATCACTCCAACTGCACACGCCCCACACCGTTAGAGAGCCTCCCCGAGCTTGAATAGTCTCCTGCTGACAGGCACGGTTCATGGATTCATGAGGTTGTCTCCATACCCGTACACGTCCATACACTAGATACAATTTGAAACGAGACTCGTCCAGGCAACATGTTTCCAATGCCGGTGTTGACGGGCCCAGACGGGGTGTAAGGCTTTGTGTCGTACATCATCAAGTGTACACGAATGGGCCTTCGGCTCCGAAAGCCCATATCGATGATGTTTCATTGAATAGTTCGCACGGTGACACTTGTTGATGGTCCAACATTGAAAGCTGCAGCAGTTGCGGGATAGTTGCACTTCTGTCATGTTGTACGATTCTCTTCAATTGTCGTTGGTCCCGTTCTTGCAGGAGTCTTTTCCGGTCGCAGCAATGTCCAAGATTTGATGTTTTACCGGATTCCTGATATTCACGATACACTCGTGAAATTGTCTTACGGGAAAACCCCCACTTCATCGCTACCTCGGCGATGCAGTATCCCATCGCTCGTGAGCCGACTATAACACCACGTTGAAACTCTCTTCAGTCTTGATAACATGCCATTGTAGCAGACACTTGTCTTATTTAGGCTTTGTCGATCGTAGCGCCGTATTCTGCTTGTCTACGTATCTCTGTATTTGAATACGCTTGTGTACACCAGTTTCTTTGGGGCTTCAGTGTAGATTTCGCGTGAGAAATTCGAGGTATATTGGCAAAACGACAACACCCCTGTTTCGGACTTCTTAAAACTGAGGTGTCTGTGTCGTTAGCGATGGAACTGCAATTAGTCCGCACTGTGTCGCGGCCAGGGGCGGGAGTTGTCACAAGGGTGTTGGGCGCGACAGAAGTCAAGGCTTACGGCCGTCGCGGCTCAAGGCTGTACCGGCAGGCTGGCTTTTCGGGTATACATAGATACACTCGGTAGGTGGGGCTGGACTATAGGTGACTGATCATTTTTCTTTTTCGTCTTGATACGCTGTGCTCATGTCAGATAATGAGTACTATATTCATAAACAATATTATACGAAATGTTTCCCATGTTTCTGTTGGCTAGGAAGTGACTTGTGACTCGTAAATAGGTATATGTGTGTTTCATTCCCAAATGATGTAGCTATAGGAGTCCTGTGTATATGGGTAGGGTGTTACAGGCACAGTTGTTCAGTAAGGTCTTCGAGTCTATCCTTTCCTGGCGTATTCATCAGCACCTTAATCAGCACCAACTCCTTCCTCCCCTTACCCAGTGTGGCTTCCTGCCCTCCTTCTCAGCCGACGACCAGCTCCTTAACCTTCCCAATCTTATTTCCCTACAACTTAACTCCCTTTGCTCCACAATCTTTGTTTCTCTCAAACTCCAGAACACCTATGACCGTGTCTGGCATCCCAGGCTCCTCTTTAAACTCCAGACCTACGCTCTTCCCGTCAATTTCGTCTGTCTCGTTGGTTCCTTCCTCTCCTGTCGTCCCTCCTATGTCACTATCCACAATACCAACTCCCATACTTTTTATCCCACCACTGGTGTTCCTCAAGGCTCTGTCCTTTCCCCTCTCCTCTATCTCCTGTATACTGCAGACACGACCAAACCTCCACCACCTGTTCATCTCCTCCAATTTGCTGATGACAGCACCTTCCTGACCCTTTACTTTACCCTTCAATGGTCCCAACCTACCCTTCAAACCCACTTTGACCAGTTCACCACCTGGTGCAACCATAGGCTCCTTCGCATCAACCCTTCCAAGACACAGGCAATCATCATAGGTTGTATCACCCATTCCTTCCAGCTCCACGATTTTTACCTCACCATTTATGTCGCCCTATTTACCTCACTTCTATCCTGTCTTCACCCTCAACCGTCACCTCACCTGGAGTCCCCACCTCCTTACAATTTAACACAAAGCCCACAATAGGCTCCGCCACCTGAAATTCCTGTCTGGCCAGACATGGGGACTGCACCCTACCACCATCCTTCACACCTACAGGTCCTTGATCCATCCCATCCTTTGTTAAGCCAGCATTGCCTGGATTTCTGTCCTGATGAGACTCTATGAATCCCCCCAAATCCTTGAACACCACACACTCTACCTCACCTTCCGTATCTGCCTTCTGTCCCCCACATGGATCCTCTCCAACCTCATCCCTTCCTACATCTTATCCTTACCCTTAAACACATCCGCACCCTGTACATCACCTGCAGAGTCGATCCCCCCCATCCCCTGGTGCCTTCTGTCTTCTCTACTGCCAGCCTGTTGCCGTGTCTTTACTGTGGTGTCCCGCCCTCCACCTCCTCTCCCAATGCAACTTCCAGCTCCTATCTTTCGAGGAAGATGAGCTTCACCCTGATATCTACTTCTCTCACCAACTCTAACCCTACCTTCCCCCCTCCTCTGGGCCCCCTCCCCCTCTTCTCCTCTTTCCCTGTTTTTCCCCCTCCTCCACCCCCTCCCTTTCCAGTGCACCCCTTCTGCGTCTCTGCGCTCCCTCCAGACTTGCCTTGCCATATCCTGCCCCTTGGTGCTCCCCCTGATCCCCCTTGCTTTTCCTCCCACGCTCTCCAGCCCCCCTCCCCCTCTGCCACCTGCTGTCCCCTCTTTAACCTCCTCTCAGGCCTCCCCTCGCTTGGCAAGTCCCTCCCACCAGGTTTTACTCTCTGTCTCGGGCAGTGGCTTGTAAGTGTCGTCATTATGAGTGTTTTAATTCTGCGGTTAACTTTTAACTTGTGTGTGTGACTTTTGTGTTTTTTACATGCTATGCACATCGCCCACTGTGTTTTTTAACTTAATGTGTCCTTTTTTAACTGTCCATGTACGTGTGTATTTTAACCCCCAATGTCTCCTCTTACAATGATTTTATGTCCCTCTTGATCGTCTCTTATGTGTCTTGTTTTTCTCTTTTTATTAAATGTATCGCTGGGCTGAAGAGCGACGGATTGTACTGCTGCCAGCTCTCCCCTTCCCATATGGGGCAGAGGAATGAAATAACAATAAAGCGGAAAAAACCAGGCGCAGTGGGACTGTGGGTCGCTGTCCTAATAATTTCACTCGTAGATCGGCAGGAGGCTACTCCCCTGTACTTCAGTGATAGCTTGCTGTCCCATTATTATTATTTCCCACATAGGGCTACAGACTAGACTTCCTAGAACAACTCTCTAGCGATAGACTAATAGCGAAAATATCCACTTCACATCCAGCAGTTACTGACGAAACTGACGGAGCTTCTGTCTAGCGCTCAATCAATGGAAACTCAAACTGTTTAAATAAACAATATTCCAGACTGGATACAAAACGAAGACTTATGTCTGTCCTATCCATCAGCCCAGCAAAGACTGAGTCTTTTCCCGTCAATTTCCAGATGGGGGAGGGGAGGGCTGTGAGACGGAGGGAAGTGGGGGAGAGCCAACAGCGCCCTGTGGTGTTGTTGTTGTTGTGAACTAGGTCACTTGGTCTCCGAACCTCAAAGCGAACACACAAAATCTGATATTCCCGCCAAATGATGATGATGATGATGATGGAGAGGGTTTTAAGGGCGCACGACGGCAAGGTCTTCAGCGTCCGCTCTGTAACAGATTGAGACGGGTGTCAAGAAAAGACTCAGAACAATAAGATTAAACAGAACGTAAGACGCAGGAAACAAGCTTGGAAAACTATGTGCCTACCCACACCGAAGCGTGGGACGAAGCATGGCGCCAGCAGTATAACATGGACAACTCAGGAAGAAAGTGGTAGGGGGAGCTAAAGCAATATAGCAGATGGTAGTGGCTGGCTGACCGCAAGGAGAAGGGGAGGAGCCAGCCACTCTGCAATACACTAAAACCTCCAGCCTAAAAGTTTAGGCCACAGTCCAGACACATCACAAAACTTTAAAACCCTAGACACACACGTCTCATCGTTAGCTAAAACACAGGGCAGGTACCCATCAACTTGTGCTTCTGCCCTTGCATCACGGTATAAAATGCAGTCTGTTAAAATGTGCCGGACAGAGATGTGCACACCACAAGCATCACAAATCGGGGGATCCTCCCAAAATTACATTTGTCTGGCATTTCCAGGGTGGGGTGGGGAGGGGAGGGATCCATGTGCTGATGTCATCATCAGGGGGTGTGGGTAATTAATTGATTAATTAATCTTCATAATTAATGCGATATCAATTTGATATCGAAAGTGTCCCACTACTACTTTCGTGCGATACAACAGGACTGTCAGATGTCTCGCCTGTGAGGCGTTGTAGAAGGATGTCTGATCCCACGAGGCGATCACCAATAATCGCCGCCCACACATCGAGGCTGAACCTGCGCTGGGGACTCTCGGTAGCCCACAGGTGGATGTTGTGAAGGTTGACGATACACTCAGGTAGCCTTATCTGTGATTAGGATGGATAATCAGAATTCCAGCATCGTGATGGCCTGTGCGACGAAACAGCGACAAAACCGTAGCAGCTGAGGCAGCTCCATCAGAAAGAAGGAGGAAAGTTATTTATTAATCTTTGAAATATTGGGAAAATAATAATGGGGGACGCAGAAGTTCCCTCCTCTGAGAGAGCATCACCCTCCCCCATCCCTTCATTCAATTTTTTTGCGTTTTTTTCAATTTTTACGAAAAACGATTCATTTTTCGAAGACATGTATTATAACATCTACCGGAATACTGCTCAAAGCAAGTCATATGCGTGTTTTAAAAAGATAACCTGTTTTCGAGAGATTCTATCTGGAAGATTAAAGATCCATTAACCTGAGAGTTTGGAATAATGCACATTTTAAATTAGTTATGAGCACTTGAAGAAGTAGTAAATCACGGACCACAGATGTCTCTGACCATTGCTGCATTTCTGCGCGTGAAAAGTGCTGCAGTTTGCGTGTGCAACGACCTGATTGGCTAACTTTAATGCAAAATAATTCGCAAACGGCGCAACGTATCGAATTTTTTTCTTACATGCAAGCTTTCCAGACTGTTTCTAACTACCTTTTAAATATAGCACATAAATGTTGATACTAAAATACGAAGGTAGAGAGAGAGAGAGAGAGAGAGAGAGAGAGAGAGAGAGAGAGAGATTCCTTTTAAAACTGACATTTATTGAATCAGAACAATTCTGTCACGTAACTTTTTGCTCAGTATTATCCACCTTAATACTTATATTGGAATGTAAATAATTTGCCATGAGAAATAAGAATTACTGCAAAATTAATCAACAATTACTGTCTTTGTAATACACATATAATCATCATATGTGCATTACTAAAATACTACAATATCTGTTGAACATTCAAGCTGTTGTACATAATTATTTGCAGAAAATCATCCTCCAGATCTTCTGTCAAATCACAGCGATTCAAGTTAGCGCAGCTTTGTCCTCGACAGCTTTTATACATTGTTGTGCAGAGGAAGTCAGACTTCACACACTTACATTTTCTTCCTCAAATTTGAGCGCAGACGCACGAAATCAATAGTAATATCTTATCTGGAGTTCGTGATCGTTTCATGTGAACTGAAGGGAAGGATGAGTTTGATTACCTTCAACCTGAGTTTCTAGGCTCTATGCTGTTTTCCAATCATAGTTGGACCTGAAGATATATTCGGTGGGAGTGGAATGATGCTGCGTCAATAGTGAGAGGGAAAAGAGAGAGTATGACAGCATTGTTTGCCTGGCCACAAGTACCTTAAAACATTGAAATCTGATATCAGTTAAGGTGTCATCGCCAGGACACTTTACTATTTTTGTGTAGAGAGAGAGGATAAATTTTTCTCCTGCTTTTGCAAATTGCCTCAGGAGACGAAGTTGGATCACTGAATATTTGTGGAATATTTGAAATGTTAAGATGCAGGGATCAGTTGAATAGCTGGGAAGTCTGCAACTGCCCTTTACCTAACACGGCTGAAGTGCTGTCGGAGCCACTTACTGCATGAAGAAACACAATTGATTCCTTGCAGTCGTGGATGAGTGAGGAACTAGGCTGATCTTCAGAACTGTAACACCTCTTTCTGATACTGTCTTTACCTTTCTTCATTATAATTGTTACTTTGTCGTCTCGAGGAAAAGCTGTAAGTAGCAGGTTCTAGAATTATTCTTCCCTCAGTGCACAGAAAAGAAAAGAGAATGGAAAAAACACTTGATAACACAACAAACTGAACTGCCTCGCACGGCTTAAGTATGTTCACGACACAAACTATTTTAAACTGGACACCTGTACGGGAAAACGGCAGCAACAGTGGTAGAGGAACGGTGAGTGAATAGGAAGTGGAACTCACTGCTTTAATTGTTGGGCACCTAAACCTGCTTTCACGACCGAAAGCAGTAGCGTTTGACTAGAGGTATCAGTGCTAACAGAAATGCAACATTGCATGGAATAATCGCCGAAAGCAATGTAGGACTACGAAGAATGAATCCGTTATACAGTGCGACGCAGTTGGGCTACAACAGCAGACGACCGGCGCGAGTGCCTTTGCTAACAGCATCGTCTGAGCAGCTTACCTGGGCTCATGGCCATGACCAGATGAGTCTCGATTTCAGTGGGTAAGAGCTGATGGTGGGGTTCGAATGTGGCGCAGAACCCCACGAAACCATGGACCTAAGTTGTCAACGAGGCACTGTGCAAACTGGTAGCGGCACCAAAATGGTGTTTGCATGGAATGGATTGGGTCCTCTGCTCCAACTGAAGGGATCATTGACTGGGAGTGGTTATGTTTGGCTACTTGGAGACCATTTGCAACTATTCGTGCACTTAATATTCCAAAAAAACGATGGAATTTTTGTGGATGACAATGCGCCATGTCACCAGGCCACGATTGTTCGCGATTGGTTTGAAAAACATTCTGGAGAATTAGGGCGAGTCATTTGGCCATCCATCGAACATTTATGGGACATAATCGAGAAGTCAGTTCCTGCAAAAAATCGGCACCGGCCACACTTTTTCAATTATGGACGGCTATAGAGGCAGCAGCGCTCAGTATTTCTGCACGGGACTTCCCAGTGACTTGTTGAGTCCATGTCACGTCGAGTTATTGCACTACGCAGGCCAAAAGGATGTCCGACACGATATTAGGAGGTATCCCACGACTTTTGTCACTTCAATGTATACGCTGTTTAAAATGGATAATTTGTCAGTTAGCGGGGCAGATATAGGTGTCATGAAAGAGTTTTTAGAGAGGAATTTTCTGTTTGTTACATTACTATTGTTTATTGTGAATATTTAAACTACAAACATACGATAATGAAGTTTACTTCAGTATCATTCGTTTATTTTACATTACCTTGATATACTTCCTCATGCAGCTACATATCATTTTGGACAATATTTGTGGAGATAGAAGAGCACTGAATTTTAGATCCTCGTAACTTTTCCAGTGGCTGGACACTACAATGTAGCAAACATCTTCTCTTCGCGGCGTACAGTTTCTCACATGACTATATTCCCTTTCGTTATCAGTGGTTTCATGATGTTCAGCAACTCCAAAAAGCATGTCTCATCCATTAATAGATAATTACGAGAAACATCGACTTCCAGCTCCTTAAGTAATAGAGCATGGGTGAATTTTTTTGTTCACATGAACCGCTTCTTCGCCACGGTTTTTTGCCGGCGTTTCTTGGCCTTGTTACGTTTAAAACAGCCAAGGCGAATCTCAATTCTTGTTTATGCGTAAAAAAGCAGCACTTCGACGAACATAACCGCAATTAATTTACTATAAATTATTCGTAACCAGCGACTGGAACAGTGCGGCGCTCAATCGCCGAATGCAGGTGATCGGGATGTGTGTAGGGTGCCATGAAATTGGTTGGCTGGTCGGACGATAAACAGTAAAGTTCGTAGGTCCCTTAAGCGATGTAGACGGTGGGAACTGTAGTGGAGAACTTTTCACACGGCGTCTGGCTTACCCACGTTGGTGGGCCACCTTTCCTCGTCCAGGGCCACTGTTCAATGATCTTTTTTTCCGTCTTTATTTGGGTGGACATCCATTGGAATACATTTTCGCTCAATGTCTATACGACCTTTCTTGCTCTCCTTTTATCCTCTTACGGATCGTTTCCTGCAGCTTGCCCCATTTAGGAGAATCGACCAGTACAGATAAACCGTGTGCGGGTGGTTGTTGACAAATGAAAAGGGAGAATGGATTTAAATTAACATATAATGTAATTTATTCCTTAATTCCATAAAATCTTACTATCAAAGAATTCAAATGTGCCTGGAATAAGGATGGAGGCACCTGATACGCAATCTTACCTTAAATTAGAATTAATGGTTCCCGATATGTGGCATAACCGTGAAAGATTAAAGATTCTTGAAGTGCAATCTGTCTTTAAAGTCAATCAAACACCCAAAAACGCTACATGGGTGTAAAGTTATGGGCACCTGTGATTGATAGCGAAAACAGTGTGAAGCAACTCACTGAATAAAATGCGCAACTCAGAGATAAATCTGATTAACAAACTGTAGTTGAAAGCAAGTCATTAGGAAATGCAAGTTTGAATCTGTATTCTAAACCGGAATAAGTGAACCTTACGGGGCATTGGTCGTTCAGTAAAATTCGCTACACCATAACTCCTGATGGTTTGGTCTCACCATATTACCTGTTGAGATGACGAAGCATGAATGGATGTAAGTTGTGAAGTTTTACACTGCCTGGTGTGAACTTATAATCTCGCGAAGGCTGCACTGGATCACGGCGGTAGACAGCTACGGCAGGTGTCGTGGAGCGGCGCTTCTCGGACGAGCAACAACAGTTTTATCCGACATCAGGAACAAGAGTGTCCTTTCTGAAGTTATGAGATTTTCCTTTTCCGTTCGGTTTGTGGGAGCGAGCTGTCTCTCAAGTTAGATGGGGTGGACTTAAGCGTATCAGAATGGTTGTTACCTTCATAAAGATCCCCTTCCTATACTTTTGTCTATTGTGGTTAAACAGGAGGCGGAAATGTCTTATTGACACGTGTTTTGCTGCCTTCAGCCAGTGGTGGGTCTCTGTTCTAAAGGTAGTTTATTGTTATTAATGAATGGGAAGTTTGCATCTCTTAAGTGGAAAAAATGTTGGTTTCCTCTCCACGTCGTTTAAAGTGAAAAATCCTTTGTTTTGGGAGCAACCTGCTTTCTCGAGAGGCGTCAGAAGTGTACGTCGGACAGTCTTCTGGCTTGGGCATTTCCTTGCAGTAAACTGGGGAAGCGAGCTTTACTTCGCATCAGAGTGGATCCGCTAATCTTTACGAGCGCGCATTGTATCCGAAGGCGCTGGGGTGATCCAGTCTGCCTCACGCTTCTGACTTGGCCAAGAGAATGTAAGCGTCCACGGCCGTACAGCCGAGCTGGGGTTCCCGAAATGAATGCACGGGCTACTACTAACTAGAACTTCAAGTGAAATAAAGGAACCGTAATACTCTGTACTGTAACTGGCTTCCTGTCAAATGTGATTGCATATCATTTATCTCAATTTCGTATACTGTAAACTGAAGGTGGAGGGGGCAGGAAGGAAAGGAAAGAGAAGGAACCCATGATGTCAGCTCCATCAGGACTGTATGCAGAGTCAGTGACAAGTGAAAATGTATAGCGTACTAGGATTTGAACGTCGGATCTCCTGTTTACTAAGTAGTTGCATTAACCACTGTGCCACCCAGACACAGTGTTTATCGCAATTTTGAGGACTATCTAGGTACCCTCCCCCCCCCCCTCAACTGATCCACATTCCCACCTATCCACAGACCACATCTATGTCCTCCGTGCTCGATTACTGCAGGAGATCGAACGTGACCGTGCATTCACACTGATGGTGGTGGATTCATAGCCCACTGAAGTGACTCAGTTATATACAGTGAATCGAAGAAGATTTTACAACTTTAGAACGATACAGAAATTTATTGATATAAATTACAGAATCGGCAGATGTGATATTTTGTAGCACACAACCACAAGTTTCACATAAAAGTGTCAAGTGCCATTTTGGTTCGATGTGACCATTTTTGATGTGGTTAATATCCCACCAGTAATCAATTTCTTTCCATACTTACTGCAGCAAATCAGGTGTAACTTTTGCAACGGCAGCCTAGATTCGATTTTTCAGGTCGGCTAAACTGTTTGGTAGGGGAGGAACATACATACACTCTTTAATTAAATCTCAGTGAAAGAAATACAGTTGTGTCCGTTCTGGGCAGCGAGGTGGCCATTTGATTGGCCCTTCACCTGGAAAGCGATTATCGAGGAAACCTCGAACTTCCACGAAGTAAAGATATGGTGTACCGTCCTGCTGGTAGTAAACCTTGCCATTCAGTTATTTCGTTGCTCTGGAATTAAAAATTTTTGAAGCATATCCAGAAAGACAATGCCAGTGACAAGTTTTCTCCATGCAGGAAAAGGGCCATGCACGTTCAGTTTGCTATGGGTACAAAGCACATTAACTTTGTGGTTGTGACAAACATGTTCCAGGGCTGCATGTGGACTTTCGCTGCTCCATATTCTGCAGTTGTGGGATATCACCATGCCACTGATATGAAATGTTGACTCATCCTTAGAGATTACTGTGGTCAGGAATGTCTTGCCACCCTCCATTTGATGGGACATTTCCCCAGAGAATTACTCACGAACAACCTTATCTGTATCAACGATGTGCTGTAATATTGTGAACTGTCTGGTTCCAAGTGTAGCCGTCTTCGCAGTACTCGGAAAACAGTCTTTTGTGAAATTCCGGTCTAGCGAGACGCACCTCGCGTTCATTTTTGTGGACTAAAATGCGGAGAAAGCTGTCCCTAACCTGTTCAGACATAATCATCAACACGCAGGCGACCTGGTGACTTATCATGTGGCAGTGAACAACCCGTCTCAACAAAGTTCTTGTGCCAATAAATTGTAGAAACGCGTGGAGGTTATTTAGTGTGTTTGTTGCTAAATTTACTCCGAATACTCGTTGCAGAGTAGGTATCATGAAACCAAAACACACAGCGAGCACACTTCGCACAAGTGAAAGTAGGCATTTTAATTGCGCACTAAACTGGCGCTCCTCGTGGCGGTGTGGGGTTACTGATGCACTACGTGAATCAAACCTGATATTGTTTGCTACAAAAGGACACTTCTACCGATTCTGTAAGTTACCTTAATAAATGTCTATATCATTCCAAAGTCATAAAATCCTTTTTCACTCGTCCTGTGTGTATAATTTCGTATAAGTTCATAGTGCTGGGGCAGAATAACACTCTGTGTTTGATGTAATCTGTGTGGTGTAGACAAATTTCCGCTAACAGTCACAGTAAAAGGTTATTTATTTCTCACACGACCGGTTTCGGGCTTGCGCCAATCCTCAGGTGCTTATACATTCATGTACATGTTTATATTGCTGGAGATCACTCTATAAATACAAAAAATTATTTGCTGGTGACCAAACAGATACAAGTGAGACAATTGTAAGTGACAAGGCAGCATTTGACGAAAATATATCTGTACTTACATAAATATGAAGCATCGTTATTATAGTTACGTTGTGGTGACAGTTTTTCCACTTAGTTGCACACTTATAATCATTTTCACGTCCATCTTTCAGTTTTATAAAGTTTAGCTGCATATTTCACTATTATGATGTGCACTAGTGAAATACACTGTGTTTATGTACAAACATGTGGTCTATGGTCAAAGATCTTAGATGTAGCAGGTGTAAAGATGTTGCTCATACAGAAACATGTAGGTTATGGTCAAAGAACTTAGCCACAGGAAGTGCAAGGGTGTTGCACATATAGAAACTTATAAAAACCTATTATAGACTGCAAAGTTTTTTGATACACATCATGCAATTTTGAATATTCAAAAACAAAAACTAATTATCCTCTGATATGATAACAAAGTAATATTCTATGGAAATTCGATGTAGTTCAAGTGTAATTTGTAATAGTCATATTGTGGACACAAGCTGTAACTGTCATTGTATGATTTGTAATAGCTTTCAAAATACTAAAATGTAGACTTTCATGCCCGGAAATGTCATGCCCATTGTTATTATCCATTTCACGGCCGGAAATGTCATGCCCATTGTAATTATCCAGGCTGCTATGCCGTGGTCGGTTCGTGAATTCTTTGCCAAATCCCAACGTTTCGTCCCCGTGTGCGGGAGACATCTTCAAGGGCGTCTGTAGCTCGATGGAAGGTCCAACACACCCACCTTCCATTGAGCTACAGGATTTTATTTAAATGGTCATTTTCCACTGTAAGAGTTCTTTTAAAAACGAGTTGCACTTTCGGTGGCAAATAATTTTTAATGTGAGTGTTTTGTACCATCTCCATCCGTGTTATGGGGTTCATAGTTTATGTGTTTGTGTGAGTTGTTAAAATTTTTTGTTTAAAGTAATCTGGTGTGTTGCAGATCTGCACCAGCGTAATCTTTCAGAGGTTGTTGTGAGCGGTCGTGACTACGGCCATGTTGAAAGGGAGCGGCAAGGTTCCTAGCCCGAAAGTTCATACTACATATATAAAAAAAATAAAATATTTCTGCCTCTGAATATATTGTAACTTGATATTTACAGGGTGCTTTCTGATTGTAATTTTAAATCTGTTTAGAAAAAGGGGCTTTTAGGAATAAAATTTCCATTTATTGAAAAAAAACTTTTTTCATTTGTTTCATCAGATAACCACTGGCAACTAGTTCCATGATCACATAGTGTGACTAAATGTGTTAATGTTCTTGATGAATCGCTAGTAAATAAAGTAAATTCTTAAGAAAAGGTTTTGAAAATAAAATTTAACGGTTCATCCAGCAATATAAACATGTACATAAATGTATAAACGCCTGAGGATGGGCACAATCCCGAAACCGGTCGTGTGAGTAATAAATAACCTTTTATTGTGACTGTTACGGAAATTTTTCTAAACCCTATAAAGGAACAGTCATGGAGTTCAACAGCATCCACTATGGATAAAATTCATCTAATCTGATGGATTTTTAGGTGGAATATCAAATGGTTCAAATGGCTCTGCGCACTATGGGACTTAACTTCTGAGGTCATCAGAACTTAGAACTACTTAAACCTAACTAACCTAAGGACATCACACACATCCACGCTCGAGGCAGGATTCGAACCTGCGACCATAGCAGTCGCGCGGTTCCAGACAGAAGCGCCTAGAACCGCTCGGCCACTACGGCCGGCTGGAATAATCGCGACTGCATAGTTGCCACAAGTGAGGGATGAAAGCAGACGAGTGACGTGGCTCACCTGACGAACTCGTAGACGCAGTCCTGCCCCGGCGGGTAGGGCTGCGGGTAGCCGGGCGTGTGGATGGCGCCGCGGCGGTTCCTCACTCTGGCGTAGCACGGCCGGTTGGGGCCGGGCCCCGGCAGCACGCCCACCGCCGGCTCCTGGAAGAGCCCTCGGCAGCTGCGCAGCAGGCGGTAGCGCAGCCGGAAGCGCAGCACCGCCCCTGCCACGGGCCGCGGCCGCCGCGAGCCGCCGCTGCTGTGGAACTGGAAGCGCAGCGCGCGAGATCCCGGCTGGAACAGGAACTGGTCTGCCCGCGCGCGCGCCAGCAAACCGGACACCGCTAATGTAGCTGCCAGCGAGAACGGGTTAACTCTACACGGCGGCTAAAGAAGAGAACTTGAGGATTAGGAGCTAATCATCACAAAAGAATATTTAGTTTCTATTCGTCCACAAATTTGTTGTTGTTGTGATCTTCAGTCCCTTGTTTGATCAGCTCCCTCCCTATCTTACACATCCACCGAGATGAGAGACGACCAGGAAACACGTCAATGCGCGTAACCACAGCGCTGCCGTGGAGGTACGAGCAAGGCAAGGGGCGCTCACTCTGTGTGACCGCTTCCGTTGTCCGCCCCGATAGCTGAATGGATCCGCCGGCACGGTAGCTCAGCGTGTTCGGTCAGAGGGTTAGCAGACCTCTGTAATAAAAAAACTGAGCTAATCGATCAACAACGAACGGATGTCTTACGACGTCCGCCCCGAGCAGATGCAACAAACAAAAGCGGACAAAATGAGATTTTTTAAAAAAATGGTCAGCGTGACGGACTGCCGTCCAAAGGGGCGCGGGTTCGATTCCCGGCTGGGTCGGGGATTTTCTCCGCTCAGGGACTGGGTCTTGTGTTGTCTTCATCATCATTTCATCCCCATCCGGCGCGCAGGTCGCCCAATGTGGCGTCGAATGTAATAACACATGCACCAACGCAGACAGATCTGCCCTGTAATGGGCCTCCCGGCCAATGACGCCAAACGCTCATTTCCATTTCCATTTCCATTACCGCTTCCGTCGCGAGTATAAGTCGTTAGCGCGTGATCTTCACTGAAGAGCCAAACAAACTGGTACACCTGCCTTCAATATCGAGAAAGGCCCCCGCGAGTGCTCAGAAGTGCCGCAACACGACGTGGCATGGACTCGACTAATGTCTGAAGTAGTGCTGGAGGGAACTGACACCATAAATCCTGCAAGGCTCTCCATAAATCCGTAAGAGTACGAGGGGGTGGAGATCTCTTCTGAACAGCACATTGCAAGGCATCCCAGATATGCTCAATAATGTTCATGCCTGGGGAGTTTGGTAGCCAGCGGAAGTGTTTTTAACTCAGAAGAGTGTTCCTAGAACCGCTCTGTAGCAGTTCTGGGCGTGTGGGATGTCCCACTGCCCTCTGGAATTGTCCAAGTCTGTCAGAATGCACAATGGACATGAATGGATGCAGACAGTCACCTGTCTGAGTCGTATCTAGACGTACCAGTGGTCCCACGTCCGCCCCTCTAAGCTGAGGATGGAGATTTCCTCCGCTCAGGGACTGGGTGTTGTGTTGTTCTCATCATCATTTCATCCCTATCTCCGACGCGCAAGTCGCCCAATGTGGCGTCGAATGCAGCAGTAAGTACTTGCCCTCGGCGGCCGAACTTCCCCGAATGGGGGACTCCCGGCCCACAGTGCTGTACGCTCATGTATATAGGTCCCACATCACTCCAACTGCATACGCCCCACACCGTTACAGAGACTCCACCAGCTCGGTCTCCTGCTGATATGCAGGGTCTACGGATTCATGAGGTTGTCTCCATACCCCTACACGTCCCTCTGCTCGATACAATTTGAAACGAGAGTTGTCCGACTAGGAAGATGTCTCCAGTCAACAGTCCAATGTCGGTGTTGACGGGCCCAGGCGATGCGTAAAGCTTCGTGTCGTACAGTTATCAAGGGTATACGAGTGGGCCTTCTGCTCCGAAAGCCCATATCGAAGATGTTTCGTTGAATGGTTCACACGCTGACACTTGTTGATGTCCCAGCACTGAAATGTGCAACAATTTGCGAAAGGGTTGCAGTTCTATCAAGCTGAACGATTCTCTACAGTCGTCATTGGTCCCATTCTTGCAGGATCTTTTTCCGGCCGCAGCAATGTCGTAGATCTGATGATTTAACAGAGTGCTCATATTCACGGTACATTCGTGAAATGGCCGTACGGGAAAATTCCCTCTTCCTCGCTACCTCGGATATGCTGTGTCCCATCGCTCGTGCGCCGACTGTAACACCACGTTCAAACTCACTTAAATATTGATAACCTGCCATAGTAGCAGCAGCAACCGATCTAACGACTGCGCCAGACAGTTGTCTTATATAGGCGTTGCCTACTGCAGCGCCTCGTTCTGCCTGTTTACATATCTCTGTATTTGAATACGCATGCCTATACAAGTTTCTTTGGCGCTTCAGTTGAGAATCTGACTGTAAAGTTCAGTTCGTTTGAAAGACCAGTTTTTTTGATTATTTGTGTAAGCATCAGTATTTGTAATCATATTCAGCATTCGTTATTTCTTTGTCCACCCACAACAGCTATTCTTTTTGGCCCATTAGAATCAGGTACGAGTAAACTCATTATGCCTTGCTCCACTGATACAGTGAGCGTGGTCCTAATTTCATTAAGTTCTGCACAGAAACACATAGTTCTTCAAGTGTATAAAACAGTGCTATTGTATCCAGAACAATCAGCGGCTGATATTGTTTTGAAAACTACAGCACCTACAGGTGTTGGTCGTTCTTCGAAGTAACGTATACTAAGTGAATGCAACACCACGTATGTTTGTCCTTAGGATAATTTAGGTTAAGTAGTGTGTAAGCTTAGGGACTGATGACCTTAGCAGTTAAGTCCCATAAGATTTCACACGCTTTTTTTGCAACGCCACACAGTCTTTGAAGCTTCCTCAGAGAGAAAACTCACGTCAGAAGCGTTCAGAAGGTGTTGACGATTTCGATAGAAACGCGATACCAAGGAAAGTACATGATCTTATGTTTTCGTAACGAACTGTCAACAATTGACAAAGTGCTTACCTCTGTGAACAAAAGATAATTTTATAAATTATTAAAATAAATGAATTTTAAATACGTTCGGTTTGGACGCGATAGCATACTAGACAAGGACTTTATGGAAGCGGCGTTATCTACGAAGCATTAAATTGTTGAGAGATGAAGGAAGACCAATTTACTATTTGCACGAAACATGACTGAACGCAGGACATACCCAAAGTAATTCCTGGGTAGATAACGCCATAAAATCCTTTAAACAAGCGTACGTATCTGTCCGGATTATCCGCCGGAAACAAGGACCAACCGAGTAAAGAAAAACGCCTGATTATCATTGACATTAGCAGGAAAGCAAGTTTCGAAAAAGGTTGTTTATGGATTTTCTAATCCAAGAAGAGTGCAGATTATAATGGGCAAATGTGAGCCGATAAGTTCGAGAAACGGTTTCAAGACGTTCTTCCTCGCCTTCAAGGAAACGCAGTTATTTATCTTGATAATGCACCGTACCATTCTCGTCGAAAAGAAGTCCCTAATACGAATTTCAATTAGCAAGATATAACAGAATGGCTAAAATCTAAAAGTATCGCCTTTGAAGATGGTATGTTGAAGAAGGAAATACTACAAATCGGTAAGAGAAAAACAGAGTAGCACACAAAGAATACGAAGCAGATGGTGTGCAGGGAAACCTGTTCTTTCAATCCTCCGTACCACTATGAATTAAATGCAAGAATTAAGAGCTATTTTGCAGCAAGAAACAGAACATGCAAAATGTCGCAAGTTAAAGAACTATTAGCACAAGCATCAAGAACAGTGACTGCAGAGGAACGGAACAAATGTGTCCCCCACGTGGTGGACAAAGCTGAAACTCAAATGCGGAAATTAGACTGCATTACAGAGGAGAGAGAAAGGTGTTTTGTTATAAACCAGAATGAAAATAAGTTCGGCAGAACGTACATAGTTTTATCGTTCCTTTAATATTACTGTAAATGGTATTATTTATAAAATCGCCTATGTTTGAATCTGCTATGGTCGGTTTACTAAGCTTTGTAGCGCAAATTCATAACACAGGGTTTTCTCATGAGCGACGCATACTTCTTTATGCCGTCAGCCTGGCGGCCAACTGCAAAGCATTCACGGTTTGCCGACACCCCTGTTTTGCCGGTATTGCAGAATGATATTTTTTTGACAAAGAAATATGATCAATATTCGTCAAATTTCTTTGACAAAGATATCTCACATAGTGCTAAAAAGGGGTATTATACAGTCGTTTTTCGTCAAATTTCAAGATGGCGGGCAGCAACCAAGTTTTCGTTACACGCTGCAATAACTTGTACTACAACTGCATTGTGTGTTCATTTGGAAGAAAAGCGGCGGAAAAAAACGAAACATACTTGAGTGAAGTCTTGGGTATTACGTCGAGATAATAAAATTATTCAGCAAAATTTGTTATGACGGCTGCAAGTGGAGGACGTGAAGCCTTATATAATTTTACGAATGGATGAAGGTGCATTTGAATATTTGCTCAGTAAAGTGGATTCTCATATTAGAAAACAGAATACACACTTGAGAAATGTTCAGGCTCACCGTGGCACTGCAGTTTCTTGATACGGAGAGGGCTATGCTAGTTTACAATATAACACTCGAGTACCGTAGTGCACATTAAGCAAAATAATACCAGAGCGTGTGAAGCGATTTATTAACTTCGGATTGTTGCAGATGTCACTGCGCTCGTGTGTGGTCTGACATTATCATCCGCATGTGGGCGAAATCTTCGAATGCGAAACTCGATTCCAGTACGTTGTTTCTCATGCAGCGACATAATTACATTACACACCGGCATGTTACACGCTACAATTCGAAGCCCTCTAGCGCCAGGCTGCAAATATGTAGGCATGAATAATAAAGATGTAGAAAGCTTATAAAGTTTGTTTTATATAAAAAGCTAAGAGAGTTTTCACCTGAGAAATTCGAAGGAATTACTTTTCAGCATACCCTCGCACAAACTGAATAGCTTTGGGGATAGGTTACAAAACTGTTTCACTCCGTTTTGAACTAGTGCTTCAATTTCATTTCCTTCTACTCTTAAAACTGTAATGTAGTTTCTGTACAAGCTGTATACAATCTTTCACTCCCTGTGTTTTATCCCTGATACCTTCAGAATTCGAAAGAGTGTACTCCAGTCAGCATTGTCAAAAGCTTTCTCTAAGTTTACAAATGCTTTAAGCGTAGGTTTCCCTTTCGTTAACCTGTCTTCTATAATAAGTTATATGGTCAATATTGCCTCACGGGGCCGGCCGTAGTGGCCGAGCGGTTCTAGGCGCTACAGTTTGGAACCGCGCGACCACTAGGGTCGCAGGTTCGAATCCTGCCTCGGGCATGGACGTGTGTGATGTCCTTAGGTTAGTTAGGTTTAAGTAGTTCTAAGTTCTAGGGGACTGATGACCTCAGAAGTTAAGTCCCATAGTGCTCCGAGCCATTTGAACCATTTGCCTCACGGGTTCATACATTTCTTCTCCGGAACCCAAATTGAGTTTCCCCTTGGTTGGCTTCTACCAGTTCTTCCGTTATTTTGTATATAATTCGATCAGTGTTTTGCAATCATGACTTATTAAACAGATCGTTCAGTAATATTCAAACCTGACAGCACTTGCCTTCTTTGGAATTGTAATTATTACATTTTTCTTGATATCTGAGGGTATTTCCCCTGTTTCATATATCTTGCATACCAAGTGGAATAGCTTTGTCGTGGCTAGCTTTCCCTAGGACTTCAATAATTTTGAGTGAATATTTTCTCCAGAGGCCTCGTTTCCACTTAGATTTTTCAGCACTCACTCAAATTCTTCTAGTACTCTCATGTCTCCGATGTCATCTTCCTTATCCCTTTCTACAATATTGTCTTCAGGTTCATTTCTTTTGTGTATATTCCATCCACCTTTCAGCTACGTCCTCACATCTCCGTAACGCCTGAAGAAGTTTCTACCAAAGTTGGCACACGTATCACTTGCTGCCTAGAAAAGTTATTGACAGTAGGACACCCTTATTGGTTATGGTGGGAGTGAAAAATGATGACATAAAACATATCTCAGAAACTTGTGGAGCCATTTTAGCCAAATTTGGTATATAAAAGACATGTTCAGAAAGTAATTTTATAATTTTTTTTTAGAAAAAGTGAATATGAAAAAAAAAATTCACAGGGTATTGTTGACACACTTGTTGATTATTTTTCCACATATGCGCCATCTCGTTCAGTGCATGTGGTAAGCCGTGTCATAAGCTTATTTTGCGCTCTTCGATAAACTCCCCAGCTGGCTCCTTCTCCCACTTCAGAACCTCTCTCTGCACCTCGGGTGAAAATTTAATTCCTCTCATGCGTGCCTCCAGGGAGATGAAAAGATATAAACTAAAGGCGCCAAGTCTGGGGCGTAAGGAGGAAGGGAGGAGGTTCAAAACATCTCAGCCAAGTTAAGTTCAGGAGCGCCTTGGTGGCCAATGCTGTGTGTGTGTGTGTGTGATGACAAGCAAAAGGCATACTCCTCTCGTCAGCATTCCCCCTCCTTTTGTTTTGAAAGCTCCTTTGTTTATTAGGAGTCTCATTACATCGCTGGCAGTGATGGTCTCCCACAGAGGTAGAAATTCAACCAGAATGATGCCTTGGTTCCAAACCATTGAGATCATGATTTTTTTGCTCGACATTGAGGGTTATAATTTTTTGGCAGATGAGGAATTGACGTGGGGCTACTGTGACGAATGTCCTTTTGTCTCATGTGTGTAATGAGCCGCCCACGTTTCATCTTCAGTTACAGTAGAGCTCGGAAAATCCTCATTTCGAATTCAAGTCTCTTAAGAAACCCGCGGGCGCTACTGACTAGACCTTTCTTGTGCTGCTCTGTCATCTTGCGCAGAATTTTCGGTATCACTGTGTTTCTGTAAGGGTGTCATATAAGAGAATTCTGGCGAACTGTGAAAACATCGCAGAAATTTAATCTACAATCAGTCGGCGATCTTTACGAACAGCTTTCTCGATTTTTTCACCAACTCCTCCGTCGGAACGGAACGTCTTCCTTTCCTCAGTTCGTGATGGACATTTGTGCTGCCTACACCACTTACGCACACTCGTCCTGTTCGTAACATCTTCGTCGTTAAGTTTTCATTCGTGAACAAGTTTCGGTAGGTGTTACTCCTTCCGCGAGTGTAAATCAGATAAGAGAACGTGGCTCGCACTTCGCAGGATTTCTTACGGCCATTTTTCGCGCAACTTGAAACTACAACGTGAGTTTACGTACTACGGTGTTACTGCAATGCTTGCTCTGGTAAAGGGATTCTCCTCTATTACTTTATGTTACCAACCCACAAAAAAACAAAAAAAACTACAGCCCGTGATGGTCATAGAACAATTAATTTCTGAATATCCCTCGTACATGACTCATTACTTGTATAAAGCTGCTGTGGTAGTAAGATAACTCTATTACCTCTTAGGGTTGGGGTAGGAATGAGGAGGTGTGACATGTAGATGTGTCCAAAAACGATTTTCTGGTAATTTTTTCCTGTACTTGGTTGACTTTTAATACTTGAAAAGTATGCACCCCAATCTGTCTCCTATTTCTGTTGTTAAAGGCGTCAGCCTGGTAAAGAAAACGAGCTTGCGACAGACCCAGAATTGCAGTACTCGTTTCGAAACAAACAGTAAACCCTGAAACGTCCCCTTAGAAAAATTTATGAATTACTGTGCTGATAAACCTCTTACATTATTTGATTTTCAAACAGCTGAGCAGAACTGAACGTACTCAGACATTTCGCTTTTCACCTATTCTGACCAACACTAAACTGACACACAATATTTTAAACGCAACGCAATCTGACTTTCAAAAATCCCTACAAAAGAATGGCCCTGACTAACAAAAACCTCTACCTTTCATGAATCACTTACCTCACAAAAATCTTCGTTACTTAAACTACTGCAATACAGTGAGCGCCACTACTGCCAGCTAAATAAAAGATTCTAACTACTGAAGGCACTAACTACTGATAGGCATAGTTAGCAAATGAAAGATTTTGATAGAGAACAAACAATATATTTACCTTAATAGTGTTCAAAGGTCAATATATATAGTAGTTCACGACATCCAGTCTTACAAATTTACTGTCTCTGTTCAGATCATCCGCTCTCAAAACTCACTCCCCACATCCACTACCGCTGGCGGCTCACTTCCAACTGCGCAACGCTACGCGCTGTTAACAGCCAACTGCCCAACACTACAATAACAAATTCCAACAATGCCACCCAGCTACAGACTGCACACAGCACAGCCAGTGATTCTCATACAGAGCGCTACGTGGCGGTGGCGTTACCAATATAAGAACCTAAACAGACTACTTACAACCTCCATTCCTGATTCTTTAAGGAATCGAACTACCACGTATAACAACAGCTTCAAACATGTGATTACTTTACGAATGAGGTAAAATATCTGAGGTTACGTATGTAACGGAGAAAAAGTTTAGAGGACGTTTAAAACTGTGTGTACAGTTTGTTAGAAATCACTAACTGTTCTCATTCTCAAACACTCGATGAATATATTCTGGATAATTTGGAAGCGGTTAGTTATGATGCCTCAAGACATATACATAGCTTCTAACTGCAATACTTGTCCTGCTGTGTTAAACTTTTAGCCTAAGTTTATGCATCTTATTGACTAGATTACGACGTCATTTTAAATTGGAGATTTGGTCGATGATTACATTAAATATTGGAAGACAAATTTTTGTTGCCCCTGGAAGCAGTTAGATACGTCCTGCAAATGGGACAGTGCACCGAGATATCCATTTAGTAATACAAATGCTCATGACAAAAAGGCTGCTACAATCCTGCAACGCTGCACATGGTATTGTTATTGCTACATCCAGTGGCGGATTTGCATACAGGCCCACTAGGCACGGGCCTAGGGGCGGCACCTTAAGGGGGCGGCATATTTGCTCTGTACTCATTTTAACCTTTTACGTTTTAAAATAACTGCGCTTACAAACGGCATAAAATTTTAATATCGTTAAACAGCTTGCTAGTTTAAATAGGCCTTAAGAAGGAAATTCGACAATACAAGCTTGTAAATATACACTACTGGCCATTAAAATTGCTACACCACGATGATGACGTGCTACAGACGTGAAATTTAACCGGCAGGAAGAAGATGCTGTGATATGAAAATGATTAGCTTTTCAGAGCATTCACACAAGGTTGGCCCGGTGGCGACACCTACAACGTGCTGACATGAAGAAAGTTTACAACCGATTTCTCATACACAAACAACAGTTGACCGGCGTTGCCTGGTGAAACGTTGTTGTGATGCCTCGTGTAAGGAGGAGAAATGCGTCCCATCACGTTTCCGATTCTGATAAAGGTCGGATAGTAACCTACCGCGATTGCGGTTTATCGTATCGCGACATTGCTGCTCGCGTTGGTCGAGATCCAATGACTGTTGGCAGAATATGGAATCGGTGGGTTCAGGAGGGTAATACGGAACGCCGTGCTGCATCCCAACGGCCTCGTATCACTAGCAGTCGAGATGACAGGCATCTAATCCGCATGGCTGTAACGGATCGTGCACCCACGTCTCGATCCCTTAGTCAACAGATGGGGACGTTTACAAGACAACAACCATCTGCACGAACAGTTCGACGACGTTTGCAGCAGCATGGACTATCAGCTCGGAGACCATGGCTGCGGTTACCCTTGACGCTGCATCACAGACAGGAGCGCCTGCGATGTTGTACTCTACGACGAACCTGGGTGCACGAACGGCAAAACGTCATTTTTTCGGCTGAATCCAGGTTCTTTTTACAGCATCATGATGGTCGCATCCGTGTTTGGTGACATCGCGGTGAACGCACATTGGAAGCGTGTATTCGTCATGGCCATACTGGCGTATCACCCGGGGTGATGGTATGGGGTGCCATTGGTTACACGTCCCGGTCACCCCTTGTTCGCATTGACGGCACTTAGAGTGGACGTTACATTTCAGATGTGTTACGACCCGTGGCTCTACCCTTCATTTGATCCCTGCGAAATCCTACATTTCAGCAGGCTAATGCACGACCGCATGTTGCAGGTCCTGTACGGGCCTTTCTGGATACAGAAAATGTTCGACTGCTGCCCTGGCCAGCACATTCTCCAGATCTCTCGCCAACTGAAAACGTCTGGTCAATGGTGGCCGAGCAACTGGCTCGCCACAATACGCCAGTCACTACTGTTGATGGACTGTGGTATCGTGTTGAAGCTGAATGGGCAGCTGTACCTGTACACGCCATCCAAGCTCTGTTTGACTCAATTCCCAGGCTTATCAAGGCCGTTATTACGGCCAGAGGTGGTTGTTCTGGGTACTGATTTCTCAGGCTGTATGCACCCAAATTGCGTGAAAATGCAATCACATGTCAGTCCTAGTATAATATATTTGTCCAATGAATACCCGTTTATAATCTGCACTTCTTCTTGGTGTAGCAATTTTAATGGCCAGTAGTGTACATAGTTTACTTGGTGACTGAATGGAAATTTAACATTGAGTTTCTGTCTGGTATCATTTTCACGATTGTGCAAAATATTTTGAAGTAAGCTGTCAGGGCGGCAATCTACAATACAATGTTTGAAACATTATTCCGAGAATGTTGTCGGCTTCTACTTAACCCTACCATATTTTCCCCGTGAAAATACCGGGATCCGTGAAAAGATGTGATAAACTAATCAGCAGTTTCTTAAATACTGTAACATGTGTGGCCCTCAGTATGTAAAACCTGACTCCACTTGCATTTCTTATAGAAATTATGGGGAAGTATCATGTCAGCCTTCCATTACTGTAATTAACGTGAAAGCTCTTTGATCTTCAATATCTGAGCTTTGATTTAATGATACCCTTTAACAAAATATGTTTATACTGGGAATGTTTTACTTTTTTAAACACATGTTTATACGAAAAGAACATAAGCAGGATTTATAATAATGTGTGTAATACACTTCACAACAGGTTACAAACTTTATTTATTTACTTACTTACTTTTTTGGCGAGAAAAGAAAATAACTTTCCTTTGTCTCATTTATTGTGCTACAGCCTGCACGATATCAAAGTCCCCACTCTGTGCAATCGAATAGTGCGTGGCACTGCAAACTTTATATTAAGCTTCTTAACTAAGCTTTTTTTTTCTTCGAGGAACGGTTATTTTTATTTTATATTGGATTGGTTCAAATGGCTCTGAGCACTATGGGACTTAACCTCTGAGGTCATCAGTCGCCTAGAACTTAGAACTAATTAAACCTAACTAACCTAAGGACATCACACACATCCATGCCCGAGGCAGGATTCGAACTGTAGCGGTCGCCCGGCTCCAGACTGTAGCGCCTAGAACCGCACGGCCACTCCGTCCGGCTTTTATATTGGAACAAAAGGTGCATTTGCATGTAGACATAACAGCAGTGTTCACACAAATGACAACACATCGCATCATCTGTCAACAAGACTACTTAAACTTCGTAGTCTGTCTACTCTGCCAGCAGAAACCTCTAAAACGTTATGAGTGGGATAAGAGTCGATCCAACACACCTCACTGCAAGGAATTGCAAAAAATTATTTGCTTTTTAAATTAGAAAGGCAGTGTAAAGAATATTCAGAACATATTTGCGTCCCAGCTAAAATTCCGGTGACACTGGAAACAGAAGCCAAAAAAGGGATTGTTCCGTTTTCTTTGCGAGACGAATTCCAGCCGGCTAGTGTGCTTCTACTGTTCACTGACAACAGAGAAACAGGCGACTATGAAATTAAATTATTCTGTATTGTCGTTCTTTCGTTATGTCGAGTAATCCGAGTTGGTCAGTTCATCGCTCCGTGTTTAATGGAAAAATCTTTGTGCTCGTGTGCCGTGTTTAAAGTGAAAAGCTTTGTGCTCACGTGCAGTGTAGTACGATTGGAACTGGATACAGTCTTTCTTTCTTTCCTTTTATAGTTTTTTTCTTTTGTTTTGACTGTTGGTTGACTGTTTTGTAAGTGCCTTAACATGAATAACAGTGAAAAAAATCAAACGTGTAAAATTAAGTTTTGCGGCATTTCGTAAATTATCGAAGGAAAGGCTAGAACGAGACGCCAATATTCTAAAAACGCTTAGCAGAGCAGAAAATTTTTTCGCAAAAAATGTTGCTGGTTCTAATTCGAGTTAAAGTAGTATAGATGATATTTCTGGCACTGCAGCTGTTGTAAAAGAAGTAAATACAGACGAAACAAAATTTATAAATGAAGAAAAGCAAATTGTTTCTGACTTAGAATTTAATGAAAAACTAAGCGTCGAGTCAGACATTGCAAAAAGAAATAACCTCGTTAGTGATGATCTTGCAGAATGGTGTGTCAATGAATCAACAATCGACATTCTCTTACAACGTGGCATTAATCTAAATTGTAATGGTGATTTTTCTAATTCAAGAAGATCAACAGGCGATAAAACCAGATATTTGAACAAAAACGTATTTTACCGTAAACCTTTAAATGGTGAATAAACTTTGCGTGATTTTCTAATATACTCCTGTAGTAACGGAGCAGTTTTTTGTGCACCATGTTAATTGTTCGGAGGTAAGGCTGCGATCGCAACTAATGGTATTGCAGATTGGAAAAATATTTCTAATACTTTATCTCATCGTGAGAATTCACTTGAACACAAAAATTCTGAGTTATCACTCTTAACAAGAAAAAAGTCACTTGGAATAATAGATAACTATTTCGAGTCATATGCTGAGACAGAAAAAATGTACTGGCGCAGTGTGTTGTAAACGGTGTTTGAGGTAGTGAAGAAGCTAACAAGTCGTGGACTTCCCCTAAAAAGTGGACACGTTGAAAGGTTCCATTCATTATATAATGGTCTATCTGTGATGTCTCTTGAATGTATAGCCGAGTTTAATCCTTTTCTCGCAAAGCACATTGAACGATATGGAAATACAGGGCAGGGACATACAAGTTATCTTACTTCAACAATCTGTGATGGAATAATAGAGGTTCTTTCTGAACGAACAAAAAGCATTATAAATAAAACAAAACAGGCAAAATATTTCTCTATAACAGGAGATACTACTGCAGACATTTCACATATTGATCAGTTATCTTTCATGTTAAGATAAGTGAACGAGAATGGTGAACCTGTTGAACGTTTCCTTCTGTTTTTAACAAACCCGGGAGCCAAGTCCGAAAACTCAGCTGAGGCTGCACTAAAAGTCCTGCCTACAAATTCCATTGATATTACAGACTGTAGAGGCCAGTCATATGACAACGCCAGCAATGTCAGGAACCTACACTGGTTTGCAGGCACGCATTAAAGAAAGAAATCCGAAAGCGCATTATGTGTCTTGTGCAGCACATTCTTTGAATTTAGTCGGCACTAGTGCTGCAAGCTGTTGTCGGGAAGCATGTTCATTTTTCAATGTATTGTAAAACCTTTATAATTTTTTCTCTGCTTCTACACAGCGCTGGAATAAACTTCTTTCTTTCATGAAACCAGGAAGCAATACGGCAAAAAGTTTATCAAAAACACGTTGGTCAACAAGAGAGGAAGCGTGTGTAAGTCTATATGAAAACTGGGAGGGTGTTATCAGTGCCCTCACACATATTGCCAATAATACGTTTGAAAAACTACTTGTGCGAAATGAGGCTTCAGCTTTATTGAATGAACTCAGCAGACTAGAAACAATATTCATGATGACAGTTTTGGAAGGACATACTCCAGAGATTTAATAGTGTAAATCTGAAATTGCAAAGTGTAAATATTGATACTAAAATAGTGCGTGAATTATATGAATCACTTGTAGGATTTCTTGCACCTATTCTTGTTATGTTCGATTGTTATGAAAATAAATTCATGGTGATTGTTACTGATATAGACTGTGAATGCACCTATAAAAGAACACGAAAACGCAAACTTCATGATGACGAAGAAGCGGACTCTGAAGAAGTTTTTCTGACTGGAAGGGAAAAATTTAAGAGTCGAAGCATTTCTCCCAGCACTCGACAACTTGGAAGCCGAATTGGTGAGGAGGAAGGAAAGCTATAGAACACTTTTGGACTCCTTCACAGTTTTCAGTAACCTTAAGAACAGTTGACCTGACGATATTGCTGAACGTGCAACAAAGTTCCAAGAGTCATATGACAGATTTAGAGCCTTCCTTCCCTAGTTAACTGTACTTTTGAGATTAGTGATATACCAGTCGAAATGAGTACATTTTTACGAAAAGAGAGACTACAGTCCGTGTTTCCGAATGTTGACATTGCTCTTAGAATATTTCTATGTATGGCACTTACAAATTGTTCAGCAGAACATTCGTTTTCGGCTCTTAAAAGACTGACCGCACCTACGTTCTACGTTGTCTGTGGAGAGATTGAACGCCTTGTCCATTCTTCACATCGAAGCCAACCTCCTAACTCATAACCGTCTGAACTATGAAGATGCAATCAACGAGTTTTCTGCCATCAAAGCCAGACGCAAACTTTGCTAACTGAGTTTGTATATTTATTCATATTAGTTTTAAAAATTTAACATTATAATGTGATTTTTATTATAACTCAGAGCACATTCATTGGATTTACAAACTACGTATTACCTGTTTATTTTACAATTGCCGATGGCAGAAGGCAGAACTAAACCTCGTTTACGTACAGACGTAACCGAAGGAGCCCGACAATACTAAACAATACCCGAATGACGCAGGCCATCAGCTCTGTGTATCAGTCATACTGATACTGTACCATATTACAACTGATTCATATTCTTGGCGTCTGCTGAAATGTATAGTTATCGCGGAAATATATGTTATCGGAGAGTACGCTCAGTTGAAAAAGTGTTAATAAATAACGTAGTTCAGTTATGTCGATAAATACGTAAAAGCTTTGCTGAAACCGTTAGAAAGAGCTATGGTGAGAGCAGTAGCTGCAGTACAAAACTGTTCAGCCCTTACACGGATTAAAGGTATTGTGTACACTTATTATGCAGCAGATAGCTACACAGACCCTAATGCTTTACTTGTTAAATATTAGATTATAGAACAAATTTAATGTTTCCACATTAGTCTGTAGAATTATGTGATGGGAAATCCAGTTCTGTGTTTGTTCGACTGTATTTAGTTATTAGTTCGTGCACCGAAATCTCTATTTCATTTTCATTTCTTACGCATACCTATAGTACGTGTTAATACCGAAGAGTTTTTTTTATCTGCTACACATTCGAATTAATAGATCGTAAAACGACAGTTTAATTTTAATTTTGAACGCATCTCTGTAAAAGTACGTATTAATTTCTAATGTAAGACACGTTCACTTTAATTTTTAGATCGTAACACAACTTTTTTATTTTCATTTTTAATTTTTAACGGTTTCGTGTAGAGGAACATATTAAAAGTGAATGTATAACAAAAATCCGTTGTCTCCTACACGCTCTGCTGAATTTGTAGACCATAAAAGGAAAAATTATTTTCCTTTAGTTCGTTTCTGTTGTCTTTCGACAGAAGAATATGTTAACACAATGCAGTTTTAAGTTCGTTTTATCCGCTGCCGAACACCAGGTACAGTTCAGGAACCAGATTACATTTTGATTGACCGCGACTAGACCGCTGACGCGTCCTTCAGAACAACGAATAGCAGAGTACGGAAACAGCTCACAGCGCTCCCACCCAAAACGGCAATTGTGAAGTTATTGAGTAAAAGTTATTATTCAAAACATGTTTTTTTGGCGGGGGGGGGGGGGGGGGGGAGGGCGCATATAAAATGGTGTGCCTAGGGGGGCAAAATTTTTAAATCCGCCACTGGCAACATCCGTAAGGCTGCTGATAGGCGCACACAAAACACTTGCGACCGTAAGTCTTTCAACATGTTCCTTTCTGAACTACGTAACCAAGCTATCAAGAAAATTTATACAAACGGTAAGAGCAACAGGCGTCTTTAAACGACAAACTGATTTTGGACAAATCCATTTTGTCGTCAGACGATGGACACGTTTGTCTATTGCAGTTTTAGCAAAATCGTGCTTGCTTATCACCATGTGAAACACAATATCTCATTAAATGCGGTCATATTAATGTAACTTGTAAGAGTTACAGCAGAGAGAACTGATGTCGACATCTACATCTACGACAAGCAGAAGGGGCGACACCAGGGTAGAACATTCTCGTATTTGATTTGGTAGGTTTGGAGACGTGTCATGGTACAAGAGCTAAATTTTACATGAGAGACAGAAAACTTATTATTCTTATTTGTATTATTAAAATATTTACGGAAGTGACTCACTTTGAAGCTGATGACCTAAAATTGTATCCTTATACGATTAATATATATATATATATATTTATATCCATATCGATAACGTTGGGTTGAAACTGTAAATTGAAACATACAAATAGGATAAAATCAGAACAGTTCAGCAGATTTTGTTGCATTTCAACAATAAGAACGAGTCAAAAAGCGACTCTGGGCAATATTTATCAAAAACGATAAGGCAGAAAACAAATATTAAAAATAATACTCGCTCACTTTCATTGTCTACTTTATCACTGTTTACAAAAGATGACGTCAATTCATGTTAATACATTTTTCTGCTTAATTTTCATATCTGCATTCTTCTCTAGACATTAACAAGCATATATGAAGTTTAAAAAGCATGTGTTGGAAGCTGATTTTATGTTGGATTCTTAACGCGTAACCCAGGCGCAGTATAGGCCAGGGTGAATGTAAGGAGCTTCCGAACACCACACTCAGTTTTACTAACAGACCAGTGTGCCACAAAGCAATGTGTAAATTGTGGCGGAGTATATTTCGTAACAAGACAGACTACATCTTCCCTGTTTAATGCATTATCGTGCAGCCGTATGAGTAGGGTGCAGAATTCATAATTCTATATATTCACATTGAATGGTTTTGCCACGTTGTTCAGTTTGAGAAATGGCAAGTACTAGAGGTGACTCCGTTTACACCTTGAATAAAGTTTTGTGCTGTTTTTTCTGGAGTAGTACTAACTGCATAATGCTCTACTTTAGGCTTAAGAAAGCTAGGGACACGTTCTTTCGGCATCATTGCGAGAAAAAGATTGTTAGACCTGTAGTTGATTGGGTATGTCCTTTCAGAAGTAGTAGGGCTACGATGATAATGACTGGCATCTATTTTTGGGTACGACGGACTTGGTCTTTAAATACATATAAATGCATATTATGAAAAAACTGTTTGAATTACTGTAATCTTTTAAGCATATTTATGCTCATATGGCCATTTCTCTTTGATAGAGCAATGTTCATATTAGTTATATTTTCCGTCTTTCGAGAAGTGAGTACTTTACTCATGGAGTTTCTTTCTTACATACTACATTTCTCAGAAATTCGCATCTCATTTTGTTTCCTAGAAAATGAGAAACATCTACCTTCCTCCACTATTTAGTCTGAAATCTCAATATGGACTTCACCCTTGCGCAACAGTTAGCTTGCGTAGCCAGTTGTTACTCTATGATCAGGTAGTTGCTTAAGCCTTTCTGGACCCAGCACTGCAGGCAAGTGTCTCACTGTACTACTCAGTCTTGCTGAAGCCGGAAATGTGATCAGTGCAGTTAAGAAAAAATCACTAAACTGAAGCTAAGTATTTAAGTAAAATTGCAGCGGTTCATGTCTCAATACGGTGAGAAAGTATTTTCGACTGAAGGTAAATTACTATACTTTAAGTGAGAGTAGTTACAGAGAAATCATTCAACGTTCCTCAGCATGTGGCAAGAGAAGCACATAAACGTAGAGTATAGCAGTTTCGAAATGGAAAAAAATCTACAGTAAATTCTCCTACTGGAATCCCGCCAATCTTATTCACCATCCTATAATGAAATTTATACAGCTTTTCTTTGTTCTGGCATTCCCCAAGTCTGGGGAGCTCAACCATTTTAGACTTGAGGTATATTGACTTAAAAGTTCATATAGATTTAAGCACAAAACAACACTACAACCAAAATTAACCATTCTAACTAAGCAAAATATGTAAAAGCTAATTTTCTCTCCAGTAAAAGTTGCAGGCCCACTATTTTCAAGACATTACACATGTGGAAATAATTAAAATATACACCATCATAAATGTTGAAAAACATTTAGTGAGATACTTGGCTTTGCATGTCATTGGCAAGTTTATGATAATCTGGTGAATAATTTGTTAGACCTGACATTACACAGTCTGAAAGATGAGAATTAGTCAAGTTAAATTATGCACTTAGATTTCACTATGTTCATGGTTGAAAACGCTGCCTTACATAGATAAGAGGATCCAAAAACCGATAAAACATACGATGCCAGTTCTACATTGTTAGGGTACGTTTTTACTCTCACTAATTTCCAAAATTTATCTCCTTGCATTCCGAGTTTGACGAAATTTTGTTTTGAAATCAAATTATTTCCTCTTCAATTTCAGTCGTACTACAAGAGAAAAGAGTACTCTTTTTACCCGAAATATTTTCCACATCTGGTTTTTGGAAAGGTTTATTACGAAAAATCAGTTTTCAAACTCTCTCTTCAGTGCTGTCATGTTGGCCACATCCTTCTTTGCAGATACTTAATCCAATGATGTTTTTTGGTCCGACAGTTCTGAATGCGTTTCAGAAAAATATTGTACATTTAATTTCTGTAACTGTCGTAACCAATAGTCAAGTTTTTGCACGAAATATTTTATAGAAAACATAACACTTGTGACTGTTCAGTTTTTTCCTTGAAGTTCTTTGCTTAACTCGTTTAGTTTAATTGTCATATCATTTACTAACGCCAGATCCAACAACCACCTCAAACCATACAGTCATCTTCCTCCCTTTCAGACACAAAAAGTTTTATCGCTGGTAGAAATTCTCTGAAACTGTTTACAATCATAACTCAGCCATCGAACTTCAGTGTGCACTAGCAAGTCTCCTTACCGGTTATCCAATTATTATAGCACCCTAAACTTCCTTTTGTGCTGTGATTATGAGCGAATCAAATTCATAATCTTTGTGACAATACTCGTAACATGTACCAGTTTCAACATATGTCCACAGAGCACTTGCTGATGGCCGATACAATGATACTCAAAGAAAGGCGGGAAAGCTTCGTCGTTTGCGTACAAGGTAACAAATCTATCGTGTGTGCTTACAATGCACGGTGCTCCATCAGTAGGGGCCAAGTAATAGATGCAAGTTTCTGAACTGGCAAATCATATTCAGAAATGAAGCGTTGAATGCATTGTGAAAATATTATCCTCGTTTCGTGTCTTTCAAGCAATTCTTCTTTTACATTGAAATCCGCAATTGGCAATATTACAAAATCATAACTAAATGTGAATCGATGCCATCTACTGATTGGTCTAACTGCAATGAGAAACACAATCAGAACTGCAAATCTGTTATCAGTTGACCTTTTATATTTTCTATCATTAATTCAACTTTCTTGTTTTTTTTTCTTGATAGAGACATGTATCTGATGAGATATTGTCTCTGGCTCGTTTTTTAATGTGGAAAACAAGTGCTCATTAGCTACCTTATAGCGCTCCCTAACAACTGTGCCACTGTCAAATGTTTCTGCATGATTCATCTGTACTTCTGATACATAAGATGATGTTATGTTTGATGAAAGAATTTTTTGCACAGGCTTTACAAAAAGCGACTGCTGTGATTGTTACTGAATTTTAAGATTAGAAAGATTCTTCCTCGTCAGCTCACTGCCAACAGCTGCTTCCGATTCGGAGTTGTAGTGAATTGGCGTTCAATATTTCCCTTTTTAGATATGGTTAAAAGGTAGCATTACATATCAAACATGTAAACCTATCTTTATGCATTGTAACAAAAAACTGTTCTTGCGACTGACCATGGAAGTGTTCCTTTGTTTAGCTGCTCTCAGTTTTCACAAACGTATTACTAATTGAGAACTATAACTTGACACGTGGACTCCCTCGTTCCGATCGGGGGCACTCGGCAGTGGTCGGGAGACTTCGCGCCGAAGTGGTTTTGCGATGTTGTTTGCCAGTTGTGCAGCATAATATTCGCCGGTGTTGACTGCATTGTCTGTGGGCGGAGGTGTCGCTGTGGTGTGTGTGTGTTGTTGCGTTATTTTTATCGTGATTATTTCGAAAACGAGTGATGAGGCGGTTATTTGACATGTCAAATACAAAGAGCGATCTCAGTTTCAGTAATGCAAAGTATTTCACTGCTCATCACATTGTTGTTTCATGGAAGTTTGAAAACAAAGGTAGGTGTTGCCTTCTGGAGGTGGAGCTTGTAATCCTCCTCCGTAGCGCACTCCGCACCTCATCTCGCAGCAAACCCTGAACTTACTGCCCGCTTACCGTAACCCCCGCAAACAATGTGCCCAGTACAGTTCGCGAGTAACCCCATCACGCAGGAGGTAAGACCGCTGTTTGGCGTGAACGTTGAAGGCGGTGAAATACAGTTGGAGAAGAGAGGGGCGGAGACAGTGCTTTCAGCTTTACTGCCTACGAATAACGTGCGAGACAATGGTTATCGACAAACTGATTTCGGACAAGCGTGTTGCAAGATCGACTTGTCAAGCTGTGACGATCGACCGATCGACCGCGATCGACGGGCTGAGCACCCCAGAACCAACGACAAGTTCGTGAACTCTTAGAAAAATACACAGGTGAATCTCTTCCTGATTATTCTACATTAAGAAAGGGCGCCATGAGCCGAAGCTACGAAAAAACAATGCAACAAATCACGCAAAGGA
Organism: Schistocerca piceifrons; assembly: GCF_021461385.2. Lineage (NCBI taxonomy): Eukaryota > Metazoa > Arthropoda > Insecta > Orthoptera > Acrididae > Schistocerca > Schistocerca piceifrons. The sequence continues at coordinate 410,044,300 of NC_060141.1, forward strand.
TTGCAAATCAAAAAGATATGGGTATAAATTTTATATTTATATCTACTGCCATAACTGGTTTCGAGGAATCTGATTTGCTATTAGTGAAGCAGACCGAAGAACTTAAATAAATTATGAACAAAATAGGAGCTGTTTGTGGTAAAGCAGGAAAAGAAGTGTCGAAAAAAATGCAAAAGGTTTTAGGGAAAAAAAGACATATAAGTGCGAGTAGGACCCCTGCTCTGAGGGTACCACACAAACTTAGGTACTGGTAGTTCAATTAAAGGTTTCGATGAGTGAGTTTTTGGGTATCAAAATATGTGACGTAAATGGTGATATCTATTAACTGCATTGAATTAAACGCTTAATTTTTTTACACCACCAAGGGACCGTAGACCTTAGTATTTAACAAAAATTTCGTTCCTGAAAAAAGGGATCTTAACAATCAGACAGACAGATGGACAACAAACTGATCCTATAAGGCTTCCGTTTGCCGATTGAAATACCCAAAAATACGAAGGATGTTATACATCGTGTCCCATTTCAATGATTTAGTTGGCTGAAAAGCTCTCTCTTAATCATTTAGATTCCGATTCAAATGATATTGTCCAATTTATGGTTCTCTTGCGTCAGCTGAAGTAGAAAGAAGTTTTTCGACTTACAAGGCAGTGTTAGCTGACAACAAATGGTTCAAATGGCTCTGAGCACTATGGGACTTAACTTATCAGGTCATCAGTCCCCTAGAACTTAGAACTACTTAAACCTAACTAACCTAAGGACATCATACACATCCATGTCCATGGCAGGATTCGAACCTGCGACCGTAGCGGTCGCGCGGTTCCAGACTGTAGCGCCTAGAACCGCTCGGCCAAAAAATGGCTCTGAGCACTATGGGACTTAACAGCTGTGGTCATCAGACCCCTAGAACTTAGAACTACTTAAACCTAACTAACCTAAGGACATCACACACATCCATGCCCGAGGCAGGATTCGAACCTGCGACCGGAGCAGTCGCGCGGTTCCGGACTGCGCGCCTAGAACCGCGAGACTACCGCGGCCGGCACCGCTCGGCCACCCCGGACGGCAGATGACAACAGAAAATCTTTTTATTTAAAAATTTTCTCAAGGTATTCGTTGCATATTGCAACTCAGAACTCATACATTGAAGTAAAAATGAAAAAGAAAACATGCCCAGATCATAGGTTAATTCCATTCTGATAATATTAATAAAACATATACTACAACATCCAGTTCCATAGTTTAGCTTGCTTCTCATTTGAATTTTATTCTTAAATAAATTACTACTAATTTATTTTACACCAGAAACTTTACCTCACTTTAATATTTTTACGTAATATTTTTTAAGATATTTTGGGTATTATTGTATTTTTCTGGTTACAGCAGCATGGTTTTTGGTACCTATTATGGTGATTTTTATGGTATAAAATTTGTAGCCCTAAAAATTAGCCTACTAAATATGGAACTGACATTTCTCTGTATCAATCAAAGTGAAGCAGTGTTTGTAGCCGAGGACGCTCGTCCCGGAGGTAAGCCGTTTTGAATCCATGTGATGGAAAATGTTCACTGCCAGTATTTGCCCGGCAGGGGGTGGAAAGGTGCTAGCGCGAAGTTCCTAATCAGCAGTCCTGGCGCCAGTGCCCTGATCTAAATTTGAAACTTTTGCGCAATGTCTCGTGACGTGCGAGCATGTCAAAGTACTGACGTTGATCCGTCTTTCGGCCGGGGAAGTTACGCTCGGCGGCCATTCTGATGCTACTCAAGAGCAGTAGGCTATGTGCCGGCATCGGGATTCACCTTCTCCCTTCCCATTATATACTGAGGCGACAAAAGTCGTGGGACAGCTATATGCACACATACAGATGTAGGTAGTACCGCACACAAGGTATAAAAGGACAGTGGATTTGCGGAGCTGTCGTTTGCACTTACTTGATTCACGTGAATAGGTTTCCGACATAGTGGTGGGCGCACGACGGTACTTAACAGACTTTGAACGCGGAATGGTAGTTGGAGCTAGGCCCATTGGACATTCCATTTCGGAAATCGTTAGGGAATTCAGTATTCCGAGATTCCAGTGTCAATAGTGAGCCGAGAATACAAAATTTGAGGCATTACCCCTCACCACTGACAACGTAGTGACTGACGGTCTTCACTAAACGGCTGAGAGCAGCGGCGTTTGCGTGGAGTTGTCAGTGCTAACAAACAAGCAAATGCGTGAAATAACCGCAGGTATCAATGGAGACGTACGATTAGCGTGTCTGTTAGGGCGGTTAGGAGAAATTTAGCTTTAATGGGCTATAGCAGCAGACGACCGACGAGAGTGCGTTTGCTAACAGCACGACACATCTGCAGTGCCTCTCTAGGGCTAGTGACCATATCGATTGGAGCCTAGACGACTGGAAAACCGTGGCCTGGACAGATGAGTCCCGATTGCAGTTGGTAAGAGCTGGTGGTAGGGTTCGAGTGTGGCGCAGAAACCACAAAGCCATGGACACAGGTTGTCAAGAAGGCACTGTGCAAGCTGGTGGTGGCTCCATAATGGCGTGGGCTTTGTTTGTCTGGAATGGGCTACATCCTCTGGTCCAACTGAACTGATCACTGAAACAATATTATGGAAAGGAATGTTGCTACTCACCATATAGTGGAGTTGCTGAGTTTCAGATAGGCATGACAAAAAGACTGTCACAATATAAGCTTTTAGCCAACAAGGTCGTTGTCGAGAATAGACGATAGACACACACACACAAATGCAACTCATACACACATGACTGAAGCCATACTGTGAGCAACAGCAGCAGTGCATGATAGGAGTGGCAACCGGGTGGGGGAAGGAGTAGGCTAGGATGAGGAGGGGAGGGATAGCAGGGTAGTAGTGGGGGACAATGGAGTGCTGCTGGGGTACACAGATGGATGGAGTGAAGAGGGGGTAGGGCAGGTATGTGCAGTTGGGAGGTTAGACGGTGGGCAGGGGAAAGAGGGAGGTGGGTAGCAGAAAAGGAGATAAGTAACAAGACTGGGTGCATTGATGGAATGAGGGCTATGTAGTGCTGGAATGGGAACAGACAAGGGGCTGGATGGGTGAGAAGAATGACTAACAAAGGTTGAGACCAGTGGGGTTACAGGAACATAGGATATATTGCAGGGAGAGTTCCGACATGTGCAATTCAGAAAAGCTGGTGTTGGTGGGAAGGATCCATATGGCAGAGGTTATGAAGCAGTCCTTGAAATGAAGGATGTCGTGATGGGCAGTGTGCTTAGCAACAGAGAGGACCACTTGTTTCTTGGCCACAGTTTGTTGGTGGCCATTCATGCAGATAGGTAGCTTGTTGGTTGTCACGCCCACATTGAATGCAGCATTAGTGGTTGCAGCTTAGTTTGAGATTACATGACTGGTTTCACAGGTAGCTCTGCCTTTGATGGGGCAGTCGATGTTTATGACCAGACTGGAGTAGGCATTCGTGGGAGGATATGTGGGACAGATCTTGCATCTAGGTCTGTTACAAGGATATGAGCAATGAGGTAAGGGGTTGGGAGCAGGGGTTATATGGGGATGGACGAGCATATTGTGCAGGTTTGGGGTATGGCGGAATACTGCTGTGGGAGGAGTGGGAAAGATAGTGGGCAGGACATTCCTCATTTCAGGGCACAATGATAAGTAGTCGAAACTCTGGCAGAGAATGTAATTCACTTGCTCCACTCCTGGGTGCTACTGAGTTACGAGGGGAATGCTTCCCTGTCGCCAGACAGCGAGACTTTGGGAAGTTGTGGGAGACTGGAAAGATAAGGCATGATAGATTTGTTTTTGCACAAGGTTGGGAGGATAGTTATGATCTGTGAAGGCCTCAGTGAGACTCTCAGTTTATTTCGAGATGGATTGCCTGTCACTGCAGATGTGATGACCACAGATGGCTAGACTGTATGGAAGGGACTTCTTGGTATGGAATGGGTAATAGCTGTCGAAGTGGAGTTTTTGCATGTGGTTAGTAGGTTTGATGTGGACAGAGGTACTGATGTAGCCATCTTGAAGGTGATGGTCAACATCTAGGATGGTGGTTTGTTGGGTTGAGTTGGACCAGGTGAAGCAAATGGAGGAGAAGCTGTTGAGGTTCTGGAGGAATGTGGATAGGGTTTCCTCACTGTTGATCCAGACTGCAAAGATATTATCAATGAGTCTGAACCATGGGGGAGTTTAGAACTCTGGGTGTTTAGGAAGGATTCCTCTAGATGACCCATGAATAGTTTATCATAGTGTGGTGCCATGCCATCCTATTCCATGCCCTTCCCTGTTCCCATTTCAGCACTACACAACCGTCATTCCATCAACACACACAGTCTTTTTACTTCTCTCCTTTTCCACTACTCTGTCCCCCCACCTCTCCCCTGCCCTCTGTCTAACCTTCCGACTAGAGATGGGCACACTCGTTCATCCTTGGGAACTAGTTCACTGCTGATCGTTCTTTTTTGGGAGCCGTTCATTTTTCCTCGTTCACCGTTCATTTGTGCTTGGTATATGGTTCTTATGAAAAACTGAAAACTAGTAGCGTAGGTGACTGAAGGATGGGGGGCACCAAGAGGGGGCACTTGCCTCCCCCCTGGAGTATAGCTTTAATTCATTACAGAATTCTTACACACTTTTAGAAGTAATTTCTATGATTCTGCAGAACCTCTCGTTTAGCCAACGGCAGCCTTGTGTGGCTGATCGCAGGGAAATAATGTAGGGTGGCGCACGGAAAACCGGCCCCGAGTACAGACTGCTCGCCAATTACGGACGATGTGTTGCCCGTTACGAGCAGATACAACAAACAGACAAACATGTAATAATTAGGCAGTGAAGAAATAACAAGCTAATGCAAGCAACAATTGCGAAACAATCGATGACGATGTGTAGAGAGCTGGAGAAGAGAACATGAAAATCTCACGCGACGCCCATGGGCTATAGCTCATGTAGTCTTGTAAACCTGTTGGTGCCTGTTTCCCAACTTAATAGACCACAAGTGACTTGTATAAAATTCTTCGTTTCGACTTCCACTACATAGCTATGTTACGTTGTAAACAATAATCGTTTACATCCTATATATACTTCACATTGTCTCTGAGTTCGTAGGCGAAGTAGAGACTTTATGGAAGCATAAAATAAAAATGTGGTTTTCTCATACTTGCATCACACGCTTAGTAAAAATTAGGTTTTTATATTGCATTATTAAAGTTAATGCAGCAATAACAATAATAATTAAGTTTGCAGTAACAAAGTTTTTGGTTTGAAAGCTCGTTCTGAACAAATGTTCTTGAGATAATAAGTAAATATGATTTTATGGCAATCTATGTCTTTTCAAATGGAGAGGCACCTCTTTTCCTACTGAACCAAAATGACCCACAACCCATTTTTTTTTTTTCAGAGAAACCACACTAGCACGTAATGCAAATTGGAAACAACCAAACTTAAAAATAATTAGAGCCTTCCTAAATGTAATGTTTTGTGTATGAAAGGTACACGAAAATCGTTTTATATGAATTTTCTTACACTAAAAATTAAGCAAATTACTGAAAGTTAGCTGCTAAATCAAGTCGATGAATCCAAAAAAACATATGAATAAAAAAAAAAAAACTTGCCTTGTTATAAGTATGTCTTCTGCTGTTCATCGATATAATGAAGTGAGCTGATATGCCCTTTTGTTACCTGAAAAGACGTACCTATCACATACAACGTAATTTTTATGTAATTTACGTAACTATAAAATACTTTTTGATTACCGGTCGTGGACGCTGAATAGCCAGAACCAAGTGCAAGAACTGTTTGGAACACATGTAAAATAGGCGAGCGCAGTGAACGAAACGAACGACTGGATACTGAACTAACTAGGAGCAGTCGGCAGTGGAACTGAGACAGGTGGTCATGCGAAGAACGAGGAGAGCGGCCGAGGGAGACCGAGACTGAGACGAGCACGCGACCGAGGCTGGAACGAGAACTGCCAAAGTGACCGCCGCGACCGAAGTAAACTAGTGAACTATGAACCGATCGTTCCTCGTTCCCGGGAACTGTAAGTAGACCGCCGCGACCGAAGTGAACTATGAACCGATCGTTCCTCGTTCCCGGGAACTATAAGTAGACCGCCGCGACCGAAGTGAACTATGAACCGATTGTTCCTTGGAATTCGTTCCTCGCTCCTTTCGTTCATCTTGGTGAACCGTTCCTTTGCATCCGTTCGTTCGCGAACTACCCATCTCTACTTCCGACTGAACCAAGCTGCCCTACCCTCATTCTACCTCATTCTTGTGCACTCCCCAGCAGCACTTCACTGTCCCTCATACCTACTCTGCTATCCCTCCCTCTCCCCACCCTAGCCTCCCCCCCCCCCTCCCCCAGTTACCACTCCCATTATGCACTGCCACTGTTGCTCACAATGTGGCTTCGAATGCCAGATGCTGCAGTCATGCATGTGTGTGAGTTGCATTTGTGTGTGTGTGTGTGTGTGTGTGTGTGTGTGTGTCGTCCATTTTCGACAAAGATCTTGTTGGCCGAAAGCTTATATCATGACAGTCTTTATGTTGAGTCTATCTGCAACGCAGCATCTCCACTATATGGTGAGTAGCAACATTCCTTTTCATAATATTGTTACATTCCATCCTCGATTTTCCATTTTTTGAATTGATCATTGACTGGAGATAGTTATATTCAGATAATTGGAGATCATTTGCAGCCATTTATGGACTTCATGTTTCGAAACAACATTGGAAGTTTTGTGGATGACAATGTGCAGTGTCAATGGGCCACAATTGTTTGTGATTGATTTGAAGAACATTGTAGACAATTTGAATGAATTATTTGGCCAGACAGATCGCCTGACATGATTCCTATCGAATGTTTATGGGACATGATCTCGTGAAGTCATTTGGTGGGCAAAATCCGTGCACCACAACACTTTCTCAATTATGGACGGCTACAGAGTCAGCATGGCTCAGTATTTCTGCAGTGGATTTCCAAGGACGTGTTGAGTCCATGCACTACGCCAGGCAAAAGGAGGTCAACACGGTACTGTTAGGTATTCCATGGCTTTCGCCACCTCAGTGTACATAACACTACAAAACTAAGACTACCGAGTGTAAGCACTCATCGCAATCATGCACACGAGACAGATACACAGTTGACACTTCGTAACAGGTCGGAGGAAGGCAACGAACGACAAACCACTTCCACCAGGACCTTGCCGAGAAGGGTGGCGCAGGATTTCTGAATCTACTTCCCCACCCTCCTTTCCTGAGTAGGCGACTGCTTTGACTTGATTCAAAGTAACAAACCTTATCTCGCATTTACACACTGAGAAAAGGGAAGCAGGAATACAAAGAAGTATTGCACCAATGGCATTCTAAGTAGTGTGAGGTATTTCTATTAAGTGGTGATGCTTGCCGTTCTGAAGAGTAATCTGACTACTACAAGAGCGTGTAGCCTGAAAACGCAGCTGACCCCACGCAATAAAGGAAACTGCAGCGTGCGACGAACGACCGCACAAGACAGCGAGCTGCCTGATACTGAAGCCTATGTGAATGAGAAGCTTTGAAGTTGATGGGGGCTGATCTCTGATAATGGTTAATTGTTGTTATAAACTAGTGGACTGAGTGAGACTGGCTAAATACCTGGCGTGGTTCCTAGCGGTTACCCCACAGTAATTTACAACATAATTTAAGCTTGCACAACGTAATACACGAGATGGTGTGCCACACAGCAAAGCATAAATTTTGGAGGAGTATACGTCATAATCTACTGTACTAAGGCAGAAACTCAAAATAATTAGTTAAACAACAAACAATCGAATTAAATTGAAACTGCAGTATACTACCGCACCCAAGTTCGCATGCATCTGCGTCGTTCGTCTGTAAAGGTTGTCTAACTAGTTTAAAATGTCACGGAAGGTAAATTTCTACTAAGACTTCACACATGTTGTTGTGGTCTTCAGTCAGAAGGCTGGTTTGATGCAGCTTTCTATGTTACTTTAACTTTTGCTAGGCTCTTTATCTCCGAACAACTAACTACTGCCACCTGCATCCTTCTGAATCTGCTTAGTGTACTCATCTCTTGGTCTCCTTCTACTACTTTTGCCCACCACAGCTCCCTCCGGTGCTAAACTGACGATCCCTTGATGTGTCACAATGTGTGCTATCAATCGATCCCTTCTATCGTCAAGTTGTGCTGCAAATTTCTTGTCTCCCAACTACATTCAGTACCTCCTCATTAGTTACTTGATCTACCCATGTAATCTTAAACATTCTTCCGTAGCGTCACATTTCGGAAGCTTCTATTCTCTTTTTGTTTAAAATGTTTATCGTCCATGTTTCATTGACATACATGGCTATGAATTCTTCTGAAACACCTCCTAACGCTTAAATCTGTATTCGATGTTACAAATTTCTCTTGTTCAGAAACGCTTTTCTGGCCATTGCCAGTCTACATTTTATATCCTCCCTGCTTCGACCATGATCAGTTATTTTGCTGCATAATAGCAAAACTCATGTACGATTTTATGTGTCTCGTTTCCTAATCGAATTTTCTTATCATTACCTAATTTAATTCGACTACATTTCATTGTCCTTGTTTTGCTTTTGTTGATGTTCATCTTATATCCTCCTTTCAAGACATACATAGTACTGTATGTTTTCTAGTACCACCGACTGTGTACACTTGATGTGGCAAAACATAGAAGCACTGCCCACCGCGATAATGAGTGCTGCCTAGCTACCTTACGGGAACATAATCTGAAAAAAAAGTATAAAAGCGGAGCACAGACGAACGGAAACATTCTAGCGACGTACGGACCGCGAAAGGTGAAATCCTCTGACGTAATCGACTTTGACAAAGGGCAGATTGCTGCGCCTGGGAACGAGAGACGAAGAAACAACTAACCTGGTCCGCTGTTCGCGTGCCCCTGCCATGAGCATCTATGGAATGTGATTGAAAGATGGTGAACCTCGAGCAGACGACAAGGTCTTGGGCGCCCACGCCTCATCACGAAACGAATAGGACAGATGCTCGCCCGCTCTGTAAAACAGGATAATCAGTGATCTGTGACAGATCTGACGATGCAATTTTCGTTTCGAAGTGCACAGTCCAGCGCACCTTGTTAATCCAACGACAACGTTAATTACGATTGTAGTGGGTGGGCGGGATCACTGAACTGGATCGTAGACCAATTCAAACGTGTCATCTGCTTAGGTGTATCACGTTTCTTGTTACATCAGGTTGTTCGTCATCTCCATCAGCCTGGTGAATGGTTGCTCGAAACATGCACAGCGCCACAGACGCAGGCCGGGGGGCTCATTCTCCTGGGCCTTCTTGGCAGCTGTGGTAATATTGCGGACGCATTCATTCATTCATGCTTGATGTTTTCTCCCTGGCAATGGGATATTCCAGCAGGATAACTGTCCGTGTCAATAGTCCAGAACAGTATGACAGTAGTTTGTGTAGCATGATAGGGATGGAAAAGTCGATCTGTTAAAACCGATGCCGGTATTTTATTTCTGAACAACCGATATTTTTCGGTATTTGTTTGGTCTCGGTTACAATGTGTGTTTATTTTTACTAATAACTGAGTAAAAAAACTAAATATCTATTAGCGATAGCAGCAGTGCCAAAATTTTTCGTTTTTCAATAAATCTTTTTTAAAAAGGAGAAATTTTTTTGTAAAATTTGCAGTAGTTTGAAATATTGCGTTGTCATAGCAAATGGGAAAGGCGAGCTGTGCTATTTTAATAATGCCGACACAAACGAGCAACAGACACGTGGCATAAGAAGTAATTTAGCATTCTGAGATTATAATGTCCCTTTTGCCGTGTATCGTGTTTTAAATACGCACGTATGTGCAGTGTGAAGGGTGCCCCCACCTGGTTTGTGCGGTAGTTTTTCGTCGGCAGACATCCATTTTATTACGGAATGGCACCAACCCTATTCTGGAAGTATTTGTAGGAAGTGACGTAGGAATGAGTACAATACTTCGTTTGCCTTAAAAGATTAAAGATTTGTCTGCTATTTCTGTGGAATAATACAAGAGGAATGAAATTATGGCAACAGTAACGTATTAAAAAGTTAATAAATCATTAACAGTATACAATAAAAATAGATAGTAGCTGTTCTGCCCCTCGTGTCTACATAATATACCTTTATCTTCTAGTATCCCTTGAAAACGGACAAGTTAAAATGAAAAACAGGAGTTCCTCAACTTTACATTCGTAATATCCATATAGTAGTACGATCCACAATTACAACATGATTTCTGAGCAGGGTTTCAAATAATCAAAATCAGTAGGAGAATTCTGGTGATTGTTCGTAGTATTCAAACGTTTACCACTTTTCGAGGAAAGCAGCGAATGGTGGGCGGACTAAGTTTTCTTTTATTTGCCTAGTTAATTTAATATTTTGAGTCCATGTATTTTAAAACTGAGAAAGTCAGAATTTTTCAGTTTTTGCTAGTTTTCTATATTTATCGCCGGAAATAATGGGAACAAAAACCGAAAATCGGTTATTTCTGAAACCATTTATATTGAGCAGTGTTAACAGGTAGGTTAAACTGACGTGAAACAACCGGCCGGAGTGCCCGAGCGGTTCTAGGCGCTACAGTCTGGAACCGCGCGACCGCTGCGGTCGCAGGTTCCAATCCTGCCTCGGGCATGGATGTGTGTGATGCCCTTAGGTTAGTTAGGTTTAAGTAATTCTAAGTTCTATGGGACTGATGACCACAGCAGTTTAGTCTCACAGTGCTCAGAGCCATCTGAACCATTTTTTTGACGTGAAAAAAACCGATATAACCGAAAACCGGTTGCTTCAGCGATAACTGCAATTTCTAGAGTATGACAGTGAACTTAGTAGATGTCGTAGCCTGAAATCTCCTTGATTCTAATCTGGTGGATATACCTGGGATGCTGTCTGACGCCAGTTCCGCGTCCGCAAACTCCCAGCCCGTAATTTATGGAAACTGCATGATCTGTACATAGACATATGGTGCCACATACCTCCTGAACCCTAGCAAGGATTTGCAGCTGTAATCAATGCCACGCAGAATCACTGCTGTGTTAGGTTCAAAAGGTGGACCATCTCAAGCCGGCCGTTGTGGCCGCGCGATTCTAGGCGCTTCAGTCCGGAACCACGCGGCTGCTACGGTCGTAGGTTCGAATCCTGCCTCGCTCATGGGTGTGTGTGATGTCCTTACGTTAGTTACGTTTATGTAGTTCTAAGTATAGGGGATTGACGACCTCAGCTGTTAAGTGCCATAGTGCTTAGAGCTATTTGAACCATTTGGACCATCTCACCAATAAGCAGGTGGACAGTTCTGGCTTGTCAGTGTGCTTTGGCTGGTTGCGGCCATTAGTCTGTAGGCTGGACTTTCGCTGCACAGCTGCCTGCTGATCGACGAGGATTCTCAGGAGGCCACTGCATTCGTTGGCAGTGCAGCAGGCGGCGCAACCTTTAGCAGAGCGACCAGTGAGGCAAGGTTACGGCAGCCAAGTATTTGGAACCACAAGGACTCGGAATTCCATTGCGCTCAGGGAAGCAATCGCACAAGCGGCTGTGGTCGATGCAGGAGAGCAAAATCTGTTCAGCTAAGTTCTCCCTCAAGTGCTACAGGTCCACAAGTTACGCCATTATTTCCGTCGCGAAAGTGGCAATCCTTTTCCTTTTTCATTTCTTTCCCTCCACCTGTCTGAGTGATTAAATGTCGTTCTAGAATCGAGTCTCGGTCCTGTGATTTGGTCCTTCGTGGGTGACGTTCTGGCATTAGGGCGATCCCAGTACATGCAGCAGACGGATTCTCAAACTAGTCAGTCGTAGGATATAAGTCCAGGTTCGAGTCTCAATCCACTGAACAGTTTCGGTCTGTTAGATGAATCCAAATTTGAAAACAATCTGTAGATGTGCGAGAGCTTTAATCAGTTGCTTCATTTTTTCTCCGATGTACTATCTGTCCACCACTATGGTTTGATTGTTCCGAGTCTATAGCATTTGTTTTGTCTCCACAAACCATTAAAGCGCAAAATTTCCCATGACAGGTACTACAGATTACATGAACAAGCCAATATGTTTATGTCTTTACCACTTTTACTGCTTACTGTTCCGTTATTTGCAAGTCATTTTACGAAAAAGCAGACACCTGAATGGTTAGTTGTAATGTTAAATGGGCGGGCTAATATGAAAGATTATAACAGACTGAATATTAACGTATACTGAAGAACTACTCAACCAAATTTATAAAAACTGTGGGGTAATTACAAATACAGTACAGGTATTTTTTGGATGTGGTGTGTCGGGCAAGAGGCAAATGTCACAGTTGCAGGTCCCATTTAGATGAGTATGTGTGAAAAAAAAGCTTGCCAGAAAATTGTAGGGAAAAATCTGCATTAAAAAAAAGGAAATCTAATAGTATTTATTTTTTGTGAAAATCGAGATAGTGTTGTGGTTAATATTGCGGTTTTCATTTCAGGTGTCACTTTTGGAGCTAATTGATGAAGTATGTTAAATGAGATTCTTAGGATAGTGTCAAGACAAAATTAGTGGTTTCGTTGCTTTATTTATTTCTTTATTTATTTGCTTGCCAAAGGGGGGGTCCAGACAATGGAAATACCGGTTCTTATTGTATGGGTAGATTATTTCAAAGTTTATATTGTTTATTGATTTATTTACCTCATGTTTTTATATAATGCTGTGTATTTACAGAGTTATGTCTCGTTTGGTAATGTTAGGGATTTCTTGTTCAAATATTTTCATAGTTAGTCTTGACTTGAACTCATAGTATGTGCCTTTATTTGGGAATATTCAGGTGCTATTGATCAGTACCATCCAATATTCTATAATAATAACTCTAGTTTGCACAGAAATGTTCGTCTGCGATAGTTTCAAGCTCTCCTGCTTTTGAAAAGTGAACTAACTCTGATCGTTTACCTTGACTCCCCTTTTCACCCTTTACGTAACTTAGTGATGTGGTTTATGTGAAATATTGTAGATTGACATTCCAGCTAAACTTTGATACCACAGTTACCACTTGTGCTTGTTGCTAAAATTTAATTTGCGGTAGTAGCTTTAGTTTCTTTACATAAAAGTCTAGGAAAAATGTGTATTTCGAAAAATGAAAACTAAGGGTATTTATATATTCGAAAATCGAGAGAGTTTGTCCATATATTGTAGTCTCCACTACATTTGTGAAGCTTTTTGCCGATAACTGATTCGTTTCCTTTCCAATAAATAATTACAATTTGTCTGGTGGTATTCATTCGATCTACTTCTGATAGATCCATAACTCAGTACAGAAGACTCCACTAGAGCTATATAGCTAAAATCTACTTTGCGACACTTGCTTCACTTCATTTACGATGACGTATGTCACTTTTTTAAAATTTTAGTCTTTATCGTGTGACGCGTTTTCCACCGCAGCTGTAGGGCTTAACTTTCGACATGTTTGTTTTCTCCTCTACACCGACGAAGCCATTTCAATTACACTTCTAGACGCGATAACTCGCCTAGACGGGTAGGTTCCTCCCACCGTGACTTCCCTTATCGCTCCAGGCATATGCCGGGATGGTTCCTTTCCAAAGACCACGGTCGATTTCCTTCCCCAGCCTTGAGAACATTCCGAGTTTTTATTCCGTCTCTAACGCCCTCGATGTCGACGGGACTTTAAACTCCAATCCTCCTTCCTCCCTCTGTGTGACACGCTTTTTGCAACACGATCTTTATGCTTCAGGGTTGACGACACCGTGGATCGCGGAACCCCGAAAGTTAACACTTATACGTCTTTGAAGTCATTTTCTCGGTTCCGTGCTTTAATCTGTAAAAACGGGAACTCCTATAAGAGCGTTCTGTTGACCGCTGTGTCTGCCTGTTCGACTGTTAAAAAGAATACTTTCTCCCAGGAAGGAGTAGACGTATGAAGTTCAAATTTATGTCACATACCGAGGTCTATGGTCCCTGGGATCATCAAGCCAATCAATACAAGTCAGTGGTCTTCCTCATTAGTTATCCTTTACAAAACCTTCAAGACGTATTCGACAGTGTGTGCGACGTAAAAATTTTAATCTTCTAAGCCAATGCAACGAAAAGATATGGCCATTAATGTCACGTATTTTGATACTCGAAAACTCGCTCATCAAAACCAGTAGGATGCTTCCCATTGACCTAGAATCATGAAATGTGGCAAGAAGCAAGTTTTCACAGTTAAAGTAAAGGAAAAAAAATCCGATAATTGTTAATAGGTAAGTATATAACACGAAAAAATATTTTATGTCATTTTTTATCCGTTTTCTGTATGTCTGTCCGTCTGGTAAGACCATTTCTCTCTGGCGCAGACTGACGCATCACGTTCAAATAAATATCACGTACTGAGTTCTATGGTCCCTTGGCGGTATAAAAACTTTAAGCTTCTAAGCCAATGCAATGAAAAAATACTGAAAGGGTCCTGTAGCCACCTTTCATTGCCAACTCTCGTAGTGGTCAAGTCGGCAAAGAGGTTTCCGCTACTTGGGAGAAATCCACCTGCGTTAGGTTGGTGGCGGAAATGGCATCCTGGGGTTTTCCGGTCCACGCGGAGCGTGGAAGAGGCTGGAGAAGCGGGAGGCAGTCTGCCGCCGGTACGGGAAGCGTACACAGCTGTGCTCCAGTCGAAGAAGGGTGAGTTGGACTGACCGCGTGGCGCGTTGTCACATAGAGAGGGGAGCTTTAGCTTTTGGTCTCGAATTTCGTCTTATAAAGATTTATTTGCTGGGTTGCAGCAGGGAATGCAAGGCTTTTGTAGACTTTCAGTTTGATTCCCAATGCAGTCTTGACTTTGATCCGTGAGAGGAACGCAGCACAAAGGAGTTGCATATGTTGAAGTGCCCTCGGTTCAGTGTGAATGTTTATGTGCCTACAACTGTGTGTGTATGCTTCTAATCTTTTCCGGATCTTGGTAATTTTTGTGTATTTGTGAATTTTCTTTGTCTCATGTGATTAAAATTTGGCCACGGTCCATAGAAATTGTCTCCGCGGACCGAGTGGGCACGCGAGTCTGTTATGAAACGTGTAGCATTTCACAAGCAATTGTACATAGTTAGCATGCAGCAGCAGTCTATAGATGCACTACATCAATGTTTTAAGGAATAAATAATTTTGCCTTCAATCTTATCTTGTGTACCGATGTTACGTCGCCGTTACCTTCGCCATTTACCTTGTAGTTTTCCTTGTTGGCCCACCTATAGCGTTTCCATGTGCACAGGTGTAGTGATTAGTGTCCCTTTTTTTATCTGAAACAAATGCTCTGGAATAGATCGTGTTTTCACGAATCTTGCTGCAGGCTGCACTTACACATGGTGTTCACGCCCTTTTTACTTTACTCAATATTTGATTCATGGGAAGAATGCCTGGATCATATTAATAACTACATCCCATTCTTTATCAATGACTTTACAATGAATGTTCTTTTGTGAGTTTTTCTTATTAATAAATTAAGTAATTTTCCGACTCAGTGCTACCTCTTCTTTGTCGTGTGGCTAGAGTTGGTGGCGACCCTATCTTTTATATTGATTTCAGTGTCAAATAGCATTTTCTTATTCAATGTGCGCGTGGCTCTATTAGCTATCAGGATACATTCAAAGGGCGCTTCATGCTTCTTGCACATAGCGTCCCTTTATTCACGCTACTTACAATACTACCATTAATATCACATATTCTGATACTAGAAACATCACTTCCCGTTGATCTAGACTCAGGACATTTAGCATGAAAGCAACGTTTCACAGTACAAGTAAAGGGAAAGAAGCGAAACTGTTAATTTGTAATTATCTCACTCGAAAAGAAATATTTCTTTTGTCATTTGTTATCTGACTTCAGATTTGAAATTAAAACACTCTTGAAATCTCTGAGGGCCGGTATATTACCAGTGTCAATGTCGATAAGAGACAAAAGTCGTCAAAATCTTCGATTTCAGGAATGGATAAACTGTCCCATGGTTAAGTTTGTACGGAATCCTCAGTGCACGAGTTCTGCTCACACCTGGCCAGCTTTTTTACAACTGGTTTATGTACTCCAGTAGGCTGTGCACTGTCGAGTAAACAAAGCAGTGAGACAAAGAATTGAATAACTTAACAATTATCGACGCAGTTCGAGTCACCCAGTGTTAGACCGCCGCTTACTTCGAATGACAGCGTGTTTTCGGGCGATCTGTCCTGACAAACGGTTCGAATTATCGATAGTACCAAAACACAGTGAATTCTTCGATTTTTCGACGTTTCTACAAGGGACCGGTTAACTGGGTTCAACATATCGATAAATTCGATTTTTCGAGAACCGTACTGGCAAGAGTCGACTGTACTGTACCGGGTGATCAAAAATTCAGTATAAATTTGAAAACTGAATAAATCACGGAATAATGTAGATGGAGAGGTACAAATTGACACACATGCTTGGAATGACATAGGGTTTTATTAGAACCAAAAAAATACAAAAGTTCAAAAAATGTCCGACAGATGGCGCTTCATCTGATCAGAACAGCAATAATTAGCATAACAAAGTAAGACAAAGCAAAGATGATGTTCTTTACAGGAAATGCTCAGTTCGTCCACCATCATTCCTCAACAATAGCTGTTGTCGAGGAATAATGTTGTGAACAGCACTGTAAAACACGTCCGGAGTTATGGTGAGGCATTGGCGTCGGATGTTGTCTTTCAGCATCCCTAGAGATGTCGGTCGACCACGATACACTTGCGACTTCAGGTAACCCCAAAGCTAATAATCGCACGGACTGAGGTCTGGGGGACCTGGGAGGCCAAGCATGACGAAAGTGGCGGCTGAGCACACGATCATCACCAAACGACGCGCGCAAGAGATCTTTCACGCGTCTAGCAATATGGAGTGGAGCGCCATCCTGCATAAACATCGTACGTTCCAGCAGGTGTTTATCAGCCAGGCTGGGGATGATGCGATTCTGCAACATATCGGCGTACCTCTCACCCGTCACGGTAGCAGCTGCGAAACCAGAATCACGCATTTGCTCGAAGAAAAAAGGCCCGGTAACGGTAGATGTGGTAAATCCAACCCATACCGTGACTTTCTCGTCGTGCATTGGAGTTTCCACGACAGTTCTACGATTTTCGGAAGCCCAAATTCTGCAGTTGTGGGCGTTGACAAACCCTCGGAGCGTGAAATGAGCTTCGTCGGCCCACAACACGTTACTCAACCAATCGTCATCTTTCGCCATCTTTTGAAACACCCACACCGCAAATGCCCTTCGCTTCACTAAATCGCCAGGTAACACAGTTCATGATGCCGATGGATTTTGTACGGATAGCATCGGAGGGTACGCCTCAGTGTAAACCAAACAGTAGTGTATGGAATGCCGGTGCGACGTGCGACTGCACGAGCGCTGACTTCCCCGTCCATAGACGAACCTGCTACAGTCTCAATTTCTTCGTGAACTGTCTCAGCAGCATTACGCCTTGTGCTCGGTCGGCCACTACGGGGTCTATCGTCTAAAGAACCCGTGTCTTCGAACTTCGAAATCATTTTCGCCACAGGTGCATTTGTCAACGGACCTTTACCCGTTCGAATCCTTTTCCTATGGCGATAGGATCGTAACGCTGAACTAGCACATCCCCCATTCTGATAATACAGTTTCACTAAAAGCGTCTTTTCAGGTAACGTAAACATGCTGCGACTACTGGCGCATCTGATTCTCTCTCTCATTACAGCTCCTGTTATACACGATTGTCATGTGCAGTCACTGACGTTTTGCTGTCCAGCGCCATCTGTCGGACATTTTGTGAACTTTGTTTTTTTTTTTTGTTCTAATAAAACCCCATGTCATTCCAAGCATGTGCGTCAATTTTTACCTCTCTATCTACATTATTCCGTGGTTTATTAAGTTTTCAAATTTATACTGACTTTTTGATCACCCGGTATATTGCTTGTGCAGGGCGTCATCACTATTAGATCCGGTCCTGGCGGGATTACCCGGCATACCGGGAATACACGCCCTTGGTTAAATGTGGCGGCTGTGAATGGGACTCCTTTAAGATTGCGGAGTGCGGATTCCAGTCCGGTACCAGTCCCGCTGACATTCGCAACAGCAACGCAGAGCAGAGTCGGACGTAGATGCCCCCCGGGATAGCGACGCCGCCGCTCCCAGGAAACCCGGCATTGTCTCGGTCATGCATCTGCGCGCGCGGAGCCGCCGGGCGTCGTTTTGTTTTTGTTCCGCGTGCTCCTTCTCGTTCTCTCATCTCGTATCTGTCTTTCAGTCGCGCACACGAGCCGCTAATAAGGCCGCGCGGGGACGTAAATTCCCGTAATCAGTCGCTACCTGCGTAATGCGAGGCAGAAATTGGCTTTGCGTCTCGTTCTCGACGAGGTCATCAATTAACAGAAGCTATCTGACTAAACGGTGCTCGAGGGGTATACTGGCACGACAATTGCACCATATTAAGCCTCTTCATGCAATTCCAGGAAAAAATACTCACTGCTGTAGATCCAAGCGACAGTAGGCCGATCAGCATATTACGTGCAGCGTCTAAAGGCTTTCCCTACATCATTCATGAACAGCTGACTGATTGCCTTAAGGGAAAGGTCCTCCTTGAAAATTAAAAAAAAATTTTTTTCGCTTAAAATGTTCTCTGGTTTGTTTGTTTTACTGTAGCTTTCTTCGCAAGATTGCTAGAAACTACGTTATCCAGTTACAAAGCGATTTATGAAAAAGTGTCTCCTAAAATCATCCACAGCGAGGAAAAAAAATATTCGACATAGATGCCAGTACGGCAGCATGTAATTTCAAAGGGATATTACGACAGTGCTCGAACGTGAGATCGGACCGTCCTGTTATACAGCTTCTGCACTAAAGCGGACGAAAAGTGTGTCGAGCGAGCAGAGCAGCGAATGACAGATACTGCCAAAAAGGCGCACAGGACCTCGATGTCCACGACGAAGACGGAGGAAGACGTCCTTTTCAATTGAGAGGTATTGCTGTATGCTCTAGGTATCGCTGACTAGTGACATGTTTAAGTGAACTTCGTGTTTTTCTCGAAACAGCATGTTTCGAACAGGCGGGGAGCATAACATTGGAACTTTAAAATACGATTTTGATCGGAATTTGATACCAGCATTCTAAACTGATTTCTTTGTCAGCATACGTAGTCGTTTTACGATATCTTCAAAAGTCTATATTTGGTGCGCTCTTTTGTCTCGATTTTTTAGGCGAAAAAAATGCAATTTCTTTCAAAGGTCACCATTTGATAAAATTTGATACTTTTCAATTATTCTTTGTATACTGATAGAAAATATGTTGAAAATAATGTATAGAAAATTATTTTATTGCAGGTCCAATAGGAGAGATTTGGGAACTCTCACCGATGACCAGTATTCCGGCTGCAAGGGGTCCTTCCACCTTGTGCAGCGGTTACAGTGAGCGTCCTATGTGGACACAAAACTCTTATAGACAAACGTGTAATGAATAGAACTATATCATCAGATTTAGGATTACTGTTTACTTAACTCGAAAAAAATCATGAGACATCACCTATTTTTCACGCGTTCAAAGATGGATACCCCCTTAAGACTTGTAACATTCACGATAAACAACAATCACACTTCCGAAACACTACACCACATATGAAATACTATTACAGTCTGATATAGATTTCTTGTTTTTACATTTCTTTGCCTTTGTTTCTTTAAATTCATTTCACGCTGGAGGCAGCTACAGTAGTACAGGTTTCGGGTTAGTCTTGTACATGTTATGCTGTTGACAATTTGTGGAGCTGCTGTTTGTTTTTCTCTACTGTTACGCATTTAAAATGTTTCTATACAGGTTGTCACGGTTATAAGTGCAGATAATTTTACTTGTGGTACCTTCATATGTACACACATCAGTGTATTGTTTGTTTTCTTTCTTCTTTTTATGTTTTTTTGTTTTTTTTTTTTTTTTCCTCTGCGTCGAACATTCTTCCCACAAATACGTCACATTATTTACTACCTGGTGTTTTCTGTAGATTCGTAACTGCACCAATATGAAGGCTACCTCTGTCAGTATAGACTAACCATTTTGCGTCCACGCATCCATACTTCAGCACCTGACCTACTGCCCAGGAGAAAACGAATATTCATGGCCCGCTCTTGCTACATGTACTAGGAGATTCTAGCCAAACTAAAAACATATGACTTGTAGTTGCTATAATTTGTAGTCTGCATATGACGTAAATGCTGATGTAACGTTGTTCGGTACACCGTCCTCGCAAACCAATATAAATATTTGCAATTATATTCGTCACATCTTGTATCTATAAAGCTGTATATAAATGTGAAACTGTGGTTACACGTAAACGTGTAAAACATTGCAATTTGTGAGATGTTCTGCAAGAGAAGTCGAGTTTTAGCACTGCATCGAAATGTCGAATGTTGAAACAGTTAACAAAGAAGCCTGGAGTGCAAGTACGAGACTGATTATTGTATCGTGTGCTAGTCCAGGAGTTCTGCGTTCGAGGCCTCAATTTTCAAACTTTTTGTTTTTGTGTAACACGTACGATTTAGATACACACCGTGAACGATGAAATTAAAAACTAAAAATATTACATAATTTATATCGTGGTCCAACACGTAGAAAATTAAACTTGAGAATACAATGTGCAGTTTGCGAAGACACATGGTCGTGGAGTGAACGGTATTCGATGTGTACGATGGACTACAAATTTTAACTACAGATATAATGTAGTATTTTCACATCGTGGATTGTCGTTTCAGAAAGTAAACTGCGAAAGTACGATGTCTGGAAAATGCAATAGTTTGCCGAGTGGACGGTTTCCACCGTCTAGGGGAAGCACCCATGGTCTAGGGGTAGCGTCCTTCATTCATAATCAAAACGTCTTCAGTCCCGGGTTCCAATCCTACTGCTGCTTAAATTTAGATTAATAATCAGCATTGACGGGCGAAGACTTCCGGCACAAGAAATCACCCCTTATTCTGCCAACGGCCTTGTCAAAGAGGGCGGAGGAGCGGACAGAGGTTCAGGGCACTCTCTTGTCCTAGGGGTGGGAAACTGCCCCTAAACGCGAAAGAATCAGCACTGATCAACGGCATGAGGATGCAGAAGGCAATGGAAACCACTGCATTAAAGACACGTAACGTGTATCCGCAGGACATGTGGCCTGTAATTGAAGAAGTGTCATGCTGATCTCTCCATTGGCAAAAGATTTCGGAATAGTGCCCCATTCGGATCTCCGGGAGGGGACTGCCAAGGGGGAGGTTACCGTGAGAAAAAGATTGAATAATCAACGAAAGGATAACGTTCTACGAGTCGGGGCGTGGAATGTCAGAAGCTTGAACGTGGTAGGGAAACTAGAAAATCTGAAAAGGGAAATGCAAAGGCTCAATCTAGATATAGTAGGGGTCAGTGAAGTGAAGAGGAAGGAAGACAAGGATTTCTGGTCAGATGAGTATCGGGTAATATCAACAGCAGCAGAAAATGGTATAACAGGTGTAGGGTTCGTTATGAATAGGCAGGTAGGGCAGAGGGTGTGTTACTGTGAACAGTTCAGTGACCAGATTGTTCTAATCAGAATCGACAGCAAGCCAACACCGACAACGATAGCTCAGGAACACATGCCGACATCGCAAGCTGAAGATGAAGAGATAGAGAAAGTGTACGACGATACTGAAAGGGTAATGCAGTATGTAACGGGATATTCAAATCTAAAAGTCATTGGAGACTGGAGTGCAGTTGTAGGGGAAGGGGTAGAAGAAAAGATTACAGGAGAATATGGGCTTGGGACAAGGAATGAGAGAGGAGAGAGACTAATTGAGCTCTGTAACAAGTTTCAGCTCGTAATAGCGAATACTCTGTTCAAGAATCACAAGAGGAGGAGGTATACTTGGAAAATATCGGGTGATATGGGAAGATTTCCGTTGGATTGCATCATGGTCGGTCAGAGATTCCGAAATCAGATGCTGGATAGTAAGGCGTACCCAGGTGCAGACATAGATTCAGATCACAATATGGTAGTGATGAAGAGTAGGCTGACGTTTAAGACATTAGTCATGAAGAATCAATACGCAGAGAAGTGGGATACGGAAGTACTAAGGAAGGACGACGTAGGGTTGAAGTTCTCTAAGGCTATAGATACAGCAATAAGGAATAGCTCAATAGGCAGTACAGTTGAAGAGGAATGTACATCTCTAAAAAGGGCCATCACAGAAGTTGGGAAGGAAAACATAGGTATAAGGAAGGTAACTGCGAAGAAACCATGGTTAACAGAAGAAATACTTCAATTGATCGATGAAAGGAGGAAGTACGAAAACGTTCCGGGAGACTCAGGAATAGAGAAATACAAGTCGCTGAGGAATGAAACAAATAGGAAGAGCAGGAAAGCTAAGACGAAATGGCCGCAGGAAAAATGTGAAGACATCGAAAAAGAAATGATTGTCGGAAGGACAGACTCCGCATACAGGAAAGTCAAAACAACCTTCGGTGACGTGAAAAGCAAGGGTAATAACATTAAGAGTGCAACGGGAATTCCACTATTAAATGCAGAGGAGAGAGCGAATAGGTGGAAAGAATACATTGAAAGCCTCTATGAGAGGTAAGATTTGTCTGGTGTGGTAAGAGAAGAAACAGGAGTCGATTTAGAAGAGGTAGGAGATCCAGTATTAGAATCATAATTTGAAAGAGCTTTGGAGGACTTAAGATCTAATAAGGCAGAAGGGGTAGATAACATTCCATCAGAATTTCTAAAATCATTGGGGAAAGTGGCAATAAAAAGACCATTCACGTTGGTGTGTAGAATGTATGAGTATGGCGACATACCATCTGACTTTCGGAAAAGCATCATCCACACATTCCGAAGACGGCAAGAGCTGACATGTGCGAGGATTACCGCACAATCAGCTTAACAGCGAATGCATCCAAGTTGCTTACGAGAATAATATACAGAAGAATGGAAAAGAAAATTGTGGATGCGCTAGATGACGATCAGTTTGTCTTTAGGAAAGGTAAAGGCATGAGAGAGGCAATTCTGGTGTAGCGGTTAATAATGGAAGCAAGACTAAAGAAAAATCAAGGCATGTTCATAGGATTTGTCGACCTGGAAAAAGCGTTCGACAATGTAATGTGGTGCAAGATGTTCGAAATTCTGAGAAAAGTAGGGTTAAGCTATAGGGAGAGACGGGTCATTTACAATATGTACAACAGGCAAGTGAGA
Organism: Schistocerca piceifrons; assembly: GCF_021461385.2. NCBI lineage: Eukaryota > Metazoa > Arthropoda > Insecta > Orthoptera > Acrididae > Schistocerca > Schistocerca piceifrons. Next base: position 410,067,487 of record NC_060141.1, read on the forward strand.
ATAATAAGAGTGGACGACCAAGAACGAAGTGCTCGTATTAAAAAGGGTGTAAGACAAGAATGTAGCCTTTCACCCCTCCTGTTCAATCTGTGCATCAACGAAACAATGATGGAAATAAAAGAAAGGCTCAGGGGTGAAATTAAAATTCAAGGTGAAAGGATATCAGTGATAGCATTCGCTGATGACATTGCTATCCTGAGTGAAAGTGAAGAAGAATTGCTTGATCTGCTGAACGGAATGAAGTCTAATGAGTACAGAGTATGGATTGAGAGTAAATAGAAGAAAGACGAAGGTAATGGGACGTAGTAGAAATGAGAACAGCGAGAAACGTAACAACAGGGTTGAGGGTCACGTAGAAAATGAAGTTAGGGAATTCTGCTACCTAGGCAGTAAAATAACCAATGACGGATGGAGCAAGGAGGACATCAAAAACTGACTAGCAATGGCAAAAAGGGCATTCCTGACCGAGAGAAGTCTACTAGTATCAAATATCGGACTTAATTTGAGGAAGGATTTTCTGAAATGTACGTCTGGAGTACAGCATTGTATGGCAGTGAAACATGTACTGTGGGGAAAACCGGAACAGAAGAGAATCGAAGCATTCGAGATGTGGTGCTACAGACCGAATGTTGAAAATTAGGTGGACTGATAAGATAAGGAATGAGGAGATTTTGCGCAGAATCGGAGAGGAAAGGAATATGTGGAAAACACTGATAAGGGGAAGAGACATGATGATAGGGCATTTAGGGAATGACTTCCATAGTTCTATGGGGAGCTTTAGAGGGCAAAAACTGTAGAGGAAGACAGAGATTGGAATACATCCGGCAAATAACTGAGGATGTAGGTTGCAAGTGCTACTCTGAGATGAAGGGATTAGCACAGGAGAGGAATTTGTGGCGGGCCGCATCAAACCAGTCAGAAAACTGATGATCAAAGAATGAAAAAGAAGGGGAAGCTGTGAACTTAATGGACGTACAGATTAGGGTGGTTGTACCATAAATTATTGTGTCGCAAACTAATAAGGCGGTGGTTATCCGTCGGGACAGTGAAGAAAGTCAGTTATACCAAGTTGAATGCTTCATATGTACAGTGATAGCTGTGATATTGTGGTAAAACAATTAATTTCTTACCACCACCTACATATTCACGGAATAATAATCGAAACACTCTAATGTCGGGACTGTGAAGCAATGTGTTAGACTTGGTGGGGCATTTAGTGGGCTGTAATACAGCGTGATTCCGTGTCGATGTTAGAAGCTTTCAGGGATGATGAAGAAGAGTAAATGCATAAATTTTAGGTAAGGGACCCTGGTCCGGAGACGACCGAGTCGAAAGTTATAAGCGAAAACCATTCTCATACCTCTGACAGTTGAACACATGCACTTGTGTTCTTGTTGATGAGAGTGCAGTGTAGGCAGTCCCAACGAGCACTTAGCTGTAGAGGTTGCGATGGCAAAATTTCCATTGTATATGGCGTACTGTGTACTGACATGAGCAGTTCCGGTGTACAGTATCTGTACTGCAGTAGGCCACAGCCTGTGTTTGCAAGTTGAAGTACTAACATCAAAAATGGTTCAAATGGCTCTGAGCACTATGGGACTCAACTTCTGAGGTCATTAGTCCCCTAGAACTTAGAAGTAGTTAAACCTAAATAACCTAAGGACATCACACACATCCATGCCCGAGGCAGGATTTGAACCTGCGACCGTAGCGGTCTCGCGGTTCCAGACTGCAGCGCCTAGAACCGCACGGCCACTTCCGCCGGCAGTACTAACATCGATCAGCGCTAACCAAACTGATTTGTACCAGATGACAGAACTTTTAGACATGATTATCGTGTGTGGGCAAGCAAATGGAAGCAGCAGAGAAGGGGAAAGGTTGAATAGGACCAAATATCACCATACAAGACATCGAATTCAAACTATCTTTCCCAGACTGTTCCAACTTTTAAGTGAAATAGGACAGTTGGTATCTCACTACAACGACCGAGGATGACGACGAACTAAACGGACTTCCTACTTACAAGTGGAGGCCGCCAATTGTGAAATTCAGCTTCGATTCATACTGCGCATAATAAAAGCTCATGGCCAGAGGTGTAATGTGGCAAAGCACCAAGATGCACTTCTCAGCCGTTGTCGAGAAAATCGACAGTTAAAAGAAACTGTTGCAGTGAAATACTCTCTACGATTAATTATTTTCCACAGCGTCGTGGCGCAGCGGTAAGCGCTCTGGTTTGAAATCCGAAGGTCGCCGGATGGAATCTCGCACCACACAACTTTTTTTTTGCATTTGTTTTTTGTGATTCAATTGTGTACACACACACACACACACACACACACACACACACACACACACACATATATATATATATATATATATATATATATATATATATAATTCCCGGCAATCAGTTGCAACAATTATGCATGTAATAAGTTGTTGAATGTCGTTTGTCGTGGAAAAACTGGCGACTTCGAACATCATTATGTTTTCCGCAAACAAAGTTGTATTTCACAAATGTTATTAATTGTCTTCATAATGATAACCACGTATACTTAACGGAAGACGTAGAAACGATATTCCGAAACGAATACGTATAGCGTAAGTCAAACGTTCGAATTAGAATAGAGACCCCACGAACACAAATTCGCTGTGGCAGGTATGAAATATAAACTCCGTTACTCGCTCGTTACACTTGAAGGACAGATGTTGAATGGGCCGAAACGAACCGCCGCATAACAGCGTAGTTGCCTGCTAACTTCGAAAGAAGGTAGATGCGGTCCCTAGCGCAACTTATAACATCGTCGAAAATCAGTGCGGACGGGAGAGCTTTGGTACACCCTGTTAAAGAAACGGAAAAATGGAGAGCGATCCGCCTTCACCAACATGCATAAGCAATTCATTAATATATATATATATATATATATATATATATTTGAATTACAAAAAACTAATAATAAAAAAAAATGCATGGCGCGAGATTCGATCCAGCGACCTTCAGATTACGAACCCAAGCGCTTACCGCTGCGCCACGACGCTGTGAAAAGTTAATAATCGTAGAGAGTATTTCAACGCAACGGTTTCTTTTAACTGTCGATTTTCTCGACAACGGCTGAGAAGTGCATCATGGTGCTTTGCCACATTACACATCTGGCCATGAGCTTTTATTATGCGCAGTATCAATCGAATCTGAATTTCACAATTGGCGGCCTCCCCTTGTTAGAAGATGCAGCGTTCGCTCGCGTGGATGAGGAGCCTGCAATCAGCACTCGATCAGCTGCGCGAGAAATAAATGTTTCACAGAGTACTGCGTGACAAGTAATCGGGAAATGCATATAAGCCCATACCATCGACAAAAGATGCGTTCTTTGTCTCCTGCTGACTTACGACCTCATGTTGAGCTCAGCCAAATGGTTCTCGCAGCGCCTTGCAGTCGATCCGCACTTTTCCGCGTATGCAATTTCACAGGTGAAGCCTGTCTAATCAGAGACGGAATGATAAATTATCTCAACAGTCATAATTGGGCCGATGAAAATCCCCACGCTTTATTGTGAAGAGCCATAAACACAGATTGCCAGTCAGCGTGTTGGGCAGGCGTAATCAATGATTACGCTACGTACTAAGCCTGTTTCTTCCTCTCCGCTCATCGGGAAATTTCGGTCTCCTTGACATCAAGTTACTTGGTCCGTTACTAGTTTATCAACAGGGAAAACTATCTGAGAGTACTGGGGAGAACTCAGCAATAATTCTGTACGTCAAGAACAGCTTTCGAAAGTTGACGCCCTTAGTTTGAGCGCTGCACGAGGCTAAGGTGGAGCAGGATTAGATTTTCGATTACATCTTCCGACTCGTTCGTTTTCCAGACGAGTGTCCCTTCCCTCGAAGTGATGATGTTCTCTTTTCCATCGTGCCTGAGCGTTTTTAACAATATCACGGTATCATCCTGTAACGAAGAGCATCTCATCATAATCTGATATGAAACTACAGCATTTTGGATTGTATCGAAAAATGATTGACAAGCTTTGTGACATCGGTAAACATTATGTGTTTGCTTTGAGCGGAACGTTCGATCTACATCGCTGACCGAAGATACTTCAGTTAACGAAGAGGCTGTAAATATCGCACTTTCCTTCTGCATCTACAAACGAGTGGACAGCAGTAGGTCTTCTAAGTGATTACACATCGGTCTTTATATAACAGATAGACAAATGTCAGAAACATAATTTGCACCGAAACTATTTTAGAACTTCTCTCTGTTACTACTCTTTCACGTAACTGAAACCCAGATCATTTTTAAACAACGCTTACAATGATTTCAAAAATTTAAAATTAAATTAATTTCTTCTGTTAAATGACTTTCGATAGAATATATTATATTTCACGAATATTTTATCTTTCGTCATTGCTTTCATTCTTCTAGCAATTACGTGTGCCACGTATTTATTTGCAGTGACAAATTTTTTTCAGCTCTTGTTTTTTTTCATCTTTTGCTTCATATAAATGTGCAATTGCAGTGCTTGTGACGGTTGCCCTTCTCTTTTGCGTGTTTATCCAAACAGTGCGTCGAATTTTGCGCTATTTAATGCAATTTGCTAGTAAAATACATACATCGTATCGTGATCACCGTTAAGGCAGTTGGCCACAGCCAGTCAGAGAAGAGTACATGTGGGTTCATTTGTGAAATATTTAAGACTGCGGGCAAACTCTGAAGCATACAGCTGTATGTTGCATGGCATTTGTTCACGTATCAGCATTCGTCATTCTACAATATACCAGTGCTATTGTGGGGTCTCGCTTGCTTGTTTGGTGAATATTAGTAAGCGGTTCAGTATGGGTGAATGTAAAATTTAGTTAATTCTGAGAACAGTTACAATTTTACACATTTCACTAGAAATTTATCAAGTTTCCTCCACTTTCAATGTGTTGTTTGGGGTCATTCTGCTACAGTTTAATACATTCGTTTCTTATTACAAATTTTTTTAAATGAGCACAGTAGTTTCTAAGAAGTAATATTAGAGAGGTTCCTGTTTTCTTAACACACAACAACTGCACTGATCGAAGTGGCTGACGAAAACAAGCATGCCGACGACAGACGCGAAGAGACTATTTTAACGCTAGCTTCAACTACAATAAAAGAAAAATAATAATGGTGCAGTTTTTAATCAAGGATTCCGTATCGTTTAAAAGTACTATAATACTGAACTGCTTGGGGTGTTCAATAAGTAATGCAACAAATTTTTTTCTCAGTCAATTTCGGTTGAAAAAATGGGAAATTTATTGTGGGACATCGTGGAATCTTCCCGCTTCAGCTCCTATAGTTTCATGAAGATCGATATTTGATGGCGCTGTAAATAGCCTTCAGACTGGCGTTTGCAATAGAGGTGCGCTCGGAGCAGAGTGTTTCTTTTGGCGGAAAACGAGAGCATTGCAGATATTCATAGGCGCTTTCAGTATGTCAATGGGCAACAGGCAGTGACACAAGCACGGTGAACCGTTGGGTGAGGCGTCTGTCATCATCGCAACAAGGCCGCAGAAACCTGCCCGGTCTCTCGCGTGCCAGCAGACCGTACACACACTTGTGACTCCTGCAATGTTGGAAAGTGCGGACACTCTCACTGGTGGTGATCAACGAATCACGCTCTAACACTCCGCTGTACAACTGGACGTCTCAATTGGCAGTGCAGACACACTCGTCCACTATCTGGGATACTCAGAGGTGTGTGCCCGCTGGTTTCCTCGTCACCTAGCAAAAAGACCATAAACAGCAACGATGGAACATCTGCACGAAGTTGCTTGCGCACTATGCAGCTGATCGTGACACTTTATTGTCGAACGTTGTCACAGGGGCCGAAACATGGGTTCATCACTTCGAACCGGAAACAAGTCCGCGCCGATAGCTGAGAGGTCCGCGTGACGGATTGCCGTCCTACGGGCCCGGGTTCGATTCCCGGCTGGGTCGGGGATTTTCTCCGCTCAGAGACTGGGTGTTGTGTTGTCTTCATCATCATTTCATCCCCATCCGGTGCCCAGGTCGCCCAGTGTGACGTCGAATGTAATAAGACCTGCACCAAGGCGGTCGGATCTGTCCCTTAAGAGCCGGCCGAAGTGGCCGTGCGGTTAAAGGCGCTGCGGTCTGGAACCGCAAGACCGCTACGGTCGCAGGTTCGAATCCTGCCTCGGGCATGGATGTTTGTGATGTCCTTAGGTTAGTTAGGTTTAACTAGTTTTAAGTTCTAGGGGACTAATGACCTCAGCAGTTGAGTCCCATAGTGCTCAGAGCCATTTGAACCATTTGTCCCTTAAGGGGCCTCCCGGCCAATGACGTCATTCGCTCATTTCCATTTACCAGAAACAAAACGGCAATCATGGAGTGGTGCCACACTCTGAAGAAAAATTTCAGAGCCGCACTCTCAGCCGTTATAGTCATGGTTACGGTCTCCTGAGACTCTTAAGGGATTATTTTGTTCGATGTCCTCTCTCACGGTGCAACGATCAACCCTGAAGTGCATTGTGTACGCTCAGAACATTGAAGAAATGACCTCAACGTGGTCGTCGCCACAAAAATGCAAACGAAGTTTCCCTTCTCCATGATAACTCAAGGCTTCACACAAGTCTGCCCACCCCCGAGAGGAGCTCACACAATTTCACTGGACTGTTCTTCTTCATCCACTCAACAGCCCGGATCTCGCACCTTACGACTCCCACCTGTTTGCTAGAAAGAAGGGCGCGCTCTGCGGTAAGCAGTACGTGGATAACGGGGGAGGTTACTGATGCAGCAAGACATGGGCTCCGGCGTTGACCAGTGGAGCGCTGCCAAGCGGGCGCACAGTCTCTCCCAGTAAGGTGGCGCAAGGACGTCGAAATGAACGGAGATTATGTTGAAAAATAGGGTTTTGTAGCCAAAAAAAGTGGCGGGCAGTGTGATGTATTGGAATCCTCAAGAAAGCCAATTTGGTTCCAGAAAAAACGCCTCTCGTACATGGAACCGTGCTATAAGTAAGAAAACAGTATTACTGTTATTGTTCTGCTAACTTACATTCTCCATAGACTACCAGCATTTCTACCTTCTCTTCGTTGGTGTTCATTCCACTCACACAAAATTTCAACTGAAGACGTTGACTGAATGGCTGGTGTGCACTTTCCTTCGGTTTCCATTGGTTCATTTTACTGTCAACTCCAGTATATTGACGATTTACTAAAAAATGACGTATTGGTTACGTGACAGGTTTCTGAACAGATCTTGAGATGAAATGGATTATCAAATAAAAGGTATACAGAGAGTAGCTTAAAAAAGACGTATTTCTGCCATTATCTTCGTAAGGCACGAAGTTAGAAGAATGGCAACCATGTTGTTTGATGTCCCCCTGGTAGCTAAACAGCATTTACATTTGCTTGACTATTTTTTTAATTTGTTTCTGGTCAAAAAGTTTGGGATGGCTAAGCTAAATAAGAGTGTGAGAAGTACTGACAAGAAGTGTATGTTAGAGATGTTTTCAGTTTAGCTACTTCATGTTGTGTATTCATAGTGTATTCTGGATTTTATATTTATTTGTATTAGTTGGAGAACGGTTTTATTTAAATAATGGGGGTACAGATTACTTAATTTAATTTCTATCAATTCGTGTCCGTTACAAAAGTCTCCGGGATTCGCAGTTTAGCAACTGCTATATATACTTCAGCCGAAGTCTGGAACATTTCCTTCATAAGACGCGTTCGAAATTTTGCGTGAAAGAAATTCAAGTGTTAGTGGGGCGGTGCACGTCGACTTGGTGCTGAACATCGACACTGGTTTGAATAGCTTGCTATCCCAGGATGCCTGCTTCTTCCTAAGAGGTATAAATCACTGCACGGAGCTTCGACCTGGTACATAGTGACCTACTATCGGACTTTTTATTATGGAGACTCGAGTTTAAACTTTAATTACAAGCAAACCAATAAGCCTATCGTAAAATGAGTTACACCAATATTTTTTTTGTTTTATTCGACTTCAGGCCATACTGAGCGATTTGGTTTTAAAGTTCAATACATATTTTTTATTATAGATTGTAATCAGGATAGTCCTGTTTTCTGTGTCTTCCATACGGACTGCTCACTTCAGAACTATATAGCTTGAAATGTATTTGCCCTATATTTATGAAATTTAGGTTGGTTATAGGCACATATATACTGACAGTGGAAATTTCAAGTTACAGAGTTTTTCAATCAGCCCGAAAAAGTTCTTATGATTTTTCGAAAATAATTTTTCCTCAGCGCAGGATAAACATATGACAGAGATCGTGGGTTTGTTTTGAAGGTCTCTTTCGTATTTGTAAGAAGCTACAACCACAGTGTCCGTACAGTGTGATATGGATTTTATAAAGAGTGATATTTAAGACTGGTTCTGTGCGTGATGGACCGTGGGAACAACAGCGGGCGCACTGGCGGAATCAGCTGCTACGTTGCCAGTCACAGGCAAACCATTTAACGACGGCGAGGTTCGCGGCGATGACGCGTCCACTTTCACGGTCGTCCACGCTGTTAATCGCGAGGTCCAGCATGCAAAGAAGCAGTCGTAAATACACTACTGGCCATTAAAATTGCTACCCCAAGAAGAAATGCAGATGATAAACGGGTATTCATTTGACAAATACAGGGTGTTACAAAACGGCACGGCCAAACTTTCAGGAAACATTCCTCACACACAAATAAAGAAAAGATGTTATGTGGACATGTGTCCGGAAACGCTTAATTTCCATGTTAGAGCTCATTTTAATTTCGTCAGTATGTACTGTACTTCCTCGATTCACCGCCAGTTGGCCCAATTGAAGGAAGGTAATGTTGACTTCGGTGCTTGTGTTGACATGCGACTCATTGCTCTACAGTACTAGCATCAAGCACATCAGTACGTAGCATCAACAGGTTAGTGTTCATCACGAACGTGGTTTTGCAGTCAGTGCAATGTTTACAAATACGGAGTTGGCAGATGCCCATTTGATGTATGGATTAGCACGGGGCAATAGCCGCGGCGCGGTACGTTTGTATCGAGACAGATTTCCAGAACGAAGATATCCCGACAGGAAGACGTTAGAAACAATTGATCGGCGTCTTAGGGAGCACGGAACATTCCAGCCTATGACTCACGACTGGGGAAGACCTAGAACGACGAGGACACCTGCAATGGACGAGGCAATTATTCGTGCAGTTGACGATAACCCTAATGTCAGCGTCAGAGAAGTTGCTGCTGTACAAGGTAACGTTGACCACGTCATTGTATGGAGAGTGCTACGGGAGAACCAGTTGTTTGCGTACCATGTACAGCGTGTGCAGGCACTATCAGCAGCTGATTGGCCTCTACGGGTACACTTCTGCGAATGGTTCATCCAACAATGTGTCAATCCTCATTTCAGTGCTACTGTTCTCTTTACGGATGAGGCTTCATTCCAACGTGATCAAATTGTAAATTTTCACAATCAACATGTGTGGGCTGACGAGAATCCGCATGCAATTGTGCAATCACGTCATCAACACAGATTTTCTGTGAACGTTTGGGCAGGCATTGTTGGTGATGTCTTGATTGGGCCCCATGTTGTTCCACCTACGCTCAATGGAGCAAGTTATCAAGATTTCATACGGGACACTCTACCTGTGCTGCTAGAACATGTGCCTCTACAAGTACGACACAATATGTGGTTCATGCACGATGGAGCTCCTGCACATTTCAGTCGAAGTGTTCGTACGCTTCTCAACAACAGATTCGGTGACCGGTGGATTGGTAGAGGCGGACCAATCCCATGGCCTCCACGCTCTCCTGACCTCAACCCTCTTGACTTTCATTTATGGGGGCATTTGAAAGCTCTTGTCTACGCAACCCCGGTACCAAATGTAGAGACTTTTCGTGCTCGTATTGCGGACGGCTGTGATACAATACGCCATTCTCCAGGGCTACATCAGCGCATCAGGAATTCCATGCGACGGAGGGCGTATGCATGTATCCTCGCTAACGGAGGACATTTTGAACATTTCCTGTAACAAAGTGTTTGAAGTCACGCTGGTACGTTCTGTTGCTATGTGTTTCCATTCCATGATTAATGTGATTTGAAGAGAAGTAATAAAATGAGCTCTAACATGGAAAGTAAGCGTTTCCGGAGACATGTCCACATAACAAAAAAATGGTTCAAATGGCTCTGAGCACTATGGGACTTAACATCTACGGTCATCAGTCCCCTAGAACTTAGAACTACTTAAACCTAACGAACCTAAGGACAGCACACAACACCCAGTCATAACGAGGCACAGAAAATCCCTGACCCCGCCGGGAATCGAACCCGAGAACCCGGACGCGGGAAGCGAGAACGCCACCGCACGACCACGAGCTGCGGACTACACATAATAATAACATATTTTCTTTCTTTGTGTGTAAGGAATGTTTCCTGAAAGTTTGGCCGTACCTTTTTGTAACACCCTGTATATTATACTAGAACTGGCATGTGATTACATTTTCACGCAATTTGGGTGCATAGATCCTGAGAAATCAGTACCCAGAACAACCAGCTCTGGCCGTAATAAGGGCCTTGATACACCTGGGCACTGAGTCAAACAGAGCTTAGATGGCGTGTACAGGTACAGCTGCCCATGCAGCTTCAACACGATACCGCAGTTCATCAAGAGTAGTGACTGGCGTATTGTGACGAGCCAGTTGCTCGGCCACCATTGACCAGGCGTTTTCAATTCGTGAGAGATGTGGAGAATGTGCTGGCCAGGGCGGCTGTCGAACATTTTCTGTATCCAGAAAGGCCCGTACAGGACCTGCAACATGCGGTCGTCCATTATCCTGCAGAAATGTAGGATTCCGCAGAGATCGAATGAAGGGTAGACCCACGGGTCACAACACATCTGAAACGTAACGTACACTGTTCAAAGTGCCGTCAATGCGAACAAGAGGTGACCGAGACGTGTAACCAACGGCACCCCATACCATCACTCCGGGTGATACGCCAGTGTGGCGATGACGAATACACGCTTCCAATGAGCGTTCACCGCTATGTCGCCAAACACGGATGCGACCATCATGATGCAGTAAACAGAACCTGGATTCATCCGAAAAAATGACGTTTTGCCATTCGTGCACCCAGGTTCGTCGTTGAGTTCACCATCGCAGGCGCTCCTGTCTGTGATACAGCGTCAAGGGTAACCGCAGCCATGGTCTCCAAGTTGATAGTCCATGCTGCTGCAAACGTCCTCTAACTGTTCGTGCAGATGGTTGTTGTCTTGCAAACGTCCCCATCTGATGACTCAGGGATCGAGACGTGGCTGCACGATCCGTTACAGCCATGCGGATAAAATGCCTGTCATCTCGACTGCTAGTGATACTAGGCCGTTGGGATGGAGCACGGCGTTCCGTATTACCCTCCTGAACCCACCGATTCCATATTCTGCTAACAGTCATTGGATCTCGACCAACGCGAGCAGCACTGTCGCGATACGATAAACCACAATCGCGATAGGCTACAATCCGACCTTTATCAAAGCCGGAAACGTGATGGTACGCGTTTCTCCTCTTTACAGGAGGCATCACAACAACGTTTCACCAGGCAACGCAGGTCAACTGCTGTTTGTGTATGAGAAATCGGTTGTAAACTTTCCTCATGTCAGTACGTTGTAGGTGTCGCCACCCGCGCCAACCTTATGTGAATGCTCTGAAAAGCTAATCATTTGCATATCACTGCATGTTCTTCCTGTCGGTTAAATTTCGCATCTGTAGCACGTCATCTTCGTGGTGTAGCAATTTTAATGGTCAGTTGTGTCTGTAAATATAACTCTTTTTAAAATCCGAACCACACTGTACCGTCACCGTCGTTGTAGCGTTTTACAATGAGGAAAGAACAAACCAACTCTTTCTGTTACGTGTTTATACTGGACTGAGAAAAATTTGCTTTAGGAGACTCATAAGAACTTTTTTGTGGGCGACTGGAAAATTCTGTAACTTTAGATTTTCACTACTAATACACAGGGTGAACATTAATAATACCGACAACCTGCAGGGACTAATTCCTGACTGGAAACGGAGGAAGGAAGGTTCTATGAACATGTGTCCGAAAATGTATCCTTGCCACTGTAGATGGAGCTGACGAATGAAAGTTCCTTTGCCCAAGTGCCGTGTGTTCCTAGAGTGCTGGAGGTTGTGCGATTGACGCAGCGTACTGTAAGCAGCAGAATGGTCCGATATTTATGCCGGGAACATGCCGAGATGGTGTTCGTGTACAGCGGTCGAGAGGCAGCATGGTTACACCAAAACAAGTATCCTCACAGACACCAACCACATCACACAGCATTTAAAGCCATCTTTGGACTTTATGTGATAATAGGTCCTTTGAGACAGACGAACGTACAGGGAGGCGGCAGACTGTGTGTATACTGGGTTTGGAGGATCGGATTCTACAGCATATTGAGAGAAACCCTAATACAAGCACTAGGCAAGTGGCCCGCTAACATGGTGTAAGTCAACGTACGATAATGTGAATCCAGCAAGACAGCTTCTACTATCTGTGTCACCTGCAACGAGTGCAACGATTATCAGCGGCGGATTTACCTCTACAAGAAGGATTTTGTCGATGGTTTTTGCACCAAGCCATCACAGTTGTGGGATATCTGTCATCAGTCCTCTTTACCGACGAAGCAAACTTTACCTTAACTGGAATCATCAGTCTGCATAATCGTCAACTGTGGGCTATAGACACGCTATGTGGTCAGAGGAACTTCATTCCTTAGCGTCATCTACCGCGGCAACGATGCACGTGTTCATAGCATCTTTTTTCCTCCATTTCCTACCAGGAATCCGTCCCTGCAGTTTGTTGGTTTTATTAACGTTTAGTTGCCTATAAACCATTAAAATTCCGTTGATATAGGACGAATACATTTCAAGCTATATAGTGAGCAGTTCATAGCTAACACGCCGAAAACTGGACAACCCTAATTACAATCTACACTAAATAATGTACCAGGTGATCAAAAAGTCAGTATAAATTTGAAGACTGAATAAATCACGGAATAATGTAGATAGAGAGGTACAAATTGACGCACATGCTTGGAATGACATGGGGTTTAATTAGAACAAAAAAAATACAAAAGTTCAATAAATGTCCGACAGATGGCACTTTATCTGATCAGAATAGCAATAATTAGCATAACAAAGCAAGACAAAGCAAAGATGATGTTCTCTACAGGAAATACTCAATATGTCCACAATCATTCCTCAACAATAGCTGTAGTCGATGAATAATGTTGTGAACAGCACTGTAAAGCCAATAATCGCACGGACTGAGGTCTGGGGGACCTGGGAGGCCAAGCATGACGAAAGCGGCGGCTGAGCACACGACCATCACCAAACGACGCGCGCAAGAGATCTTTCACGTGTCTAGCAATATGGGGTGGTTCTAATAAAAAGCCATGTCATTCCAAGCATGTGTGTCAATTTTTACCTCTCTATCTACATTACTCCGTGGTTTATTCCGTTTTCCAATTTATACAGACTTTTTGATCACACGGTATAAATGTGTTTCTGCCCCCTGACTTGTCCATGAGCGAAATGTATTTTCGGATCCAACACTTGGGTTCCGCCTTCCTTGTGTTTAACTCCTGTCACTGTTCTAACGCCATGATCTACACAATAACATTCATACACGTCCATAAGGGTATAACTCATTTTGCATTAGGACTATTGGTTTGCTTGTAATTAAAACTTGCACTCGGGTGTCCATGAGAAAAGATCCAATACTAAGTCCCTTTGGTTCACTGTCTGGTGACTGACAGTGCGCCATCATGCAGCTGCTAGAAGAGTTTGCAAATTATACGTAAAATCATAAACTGATTTTGACCTCTTGGTGGGGAAGAGGTGCCATTGTGGTGAGTGTGTTGGAGAGGTGAAGCGGTCTACTTACAGGTGGAGCCGGTTAGGTTCCCGCAGTAGCGCGAGCCGCCCTCGGGCACGCAGGACTCCATGGCCAGCCAGTCGGTCTGGCAGAAGGCGCCGTCCGAAGGCTGCTTGCCCACCACCAGCTGCTCCGCTGCAACAAGGCCCACCGCAGATTCTGTTAGATTAGATGTACTCTTCGGTCCAATTGATCCATAGTGAGGGGATCCTCTGGAACGTGGGACATGTTAGAAAGCAAGAATCCGAAATAAATATAAACAAAATACAGGGTGGCGCACGAAATGTGTTACCATTTTGTTTTCGAATATAAACTTTATTGTCAATACAATCTGAAAGGAACATATACTACAATGAAGAGCCGTCCATGGAGATTTGTTCTAACTCAGCATATGCTCAATATGTCCACCATTTCGTTTCGTAACTTCCTTCAAACGAACACTGAAGTTAGTGATTATCCTACGGCACATGTCTTCCATAATTTCACTGCAAGCTTGAAGAATAAGTCTTCTGAGCTCCATTAAATCACGTGGACGTTTCGGGAAAATTTTTTCCTTTAGGTACCCCCAAAGAAAAAAGTCACATGGATTGAGGTCTGGACTACTGCGGGGCCAACTTTGTCCGTCATTGAAGCGACTTGATCCGCATGTCGAAATGCTCGTGCAAAAACTCCAACACAGTGTTTGCAGTATGTGGCCTTGCTCCATCTTGCATGAACCACTGCTTGTTGAAGGGCAAGGAAGTAGCAAGAAGCTCTGGAATGAAGCTATTGCGAAGCACTCTCAAATAACGCTCGCTGTTCACATTTCTTCAAAGAAAAAGGGTCCAATAAGTTCGTGACTGGAAATTGCTGCCCACGCTGTAATCCTCGGATCATAATGTTGTCGTTCATGAAGCACTTGTGGGTTTTCAGTGGCCCAAAAGCGTACATTTTGTTTTTTAACCACACCGTCTAAATGAAAATGCGCCTCGTCTGAAAACCAAATGTTGAGAGTTTCTTCCCTATCCTCCGCCTACTGGGCAAACAGTAGTCTCTGCTGCTTGTGTTCTTCAGTGAGCTTCTGTGCACAGGTCATCTTGTATGGGTACATATGGAGGTCACTTTTAAGAATGCGTTAAACGGAGCGTCTAGATATTCCCAGTTGCACTGCTGCCTTTCTACACGATTTCCCAGGACTTCTCTGTACAGCAACTCGCACCTCTTCAATATTCTCCGGCGAACAAACAGGCTTAGGCCGAGGTCGCTTCGCTTCCAATATTGTTCCTTCCTGTAGAAATTTATTGTACAACCTGTGGATGGTCTTCTTGCAAGGGACCAATCGTGTGTTAAACTGCTGTTGAAAACGCCTTTGAGTCACAACAAGGCTTTTCGTTTCATGAAAAAAGTAACACAATTGCCGATCGTTGCTGTGTCGTCAGTCTTCCATTGTCAGCCATTGCTGCTTACTAGTCTCCTAGCGGCAGTATCGTGAATTACACGTCATTTCGTAACTCATTTGTTTTTCCAAGCTCTGCTGGTACTGCTGTAGAGATCCCAGCGGGATATCTAATGTGCGTCGTAAATTGTGAAAGAATCAATTGGTAACACATTTCGTGCGCCACACTGTAAGAACAAATATGCTAATATATCTTTCACAGATAGCAAATAAAACTGCTGTTGTGGATGTGGAATCGGTAAAAAAAAACCCTCAAGCATATTTACATTTAAAAGGATATAAAACTTGTCATCAAATATTAAATGTTCAAAACTCTTACGTGTATATGCTAATTCTTAAGGTGCTGTAACCACGCATCATCAAATGAAAAAAAAATACAAAACATTTTACAGCACTTATTTATAATAAACGCATTACTGCACAAAATTTGCGCAGAAGTCATTCACATTATGTGATATTATTAACAACATACGTAGCATTAATCGGTTCTGCTAAGAAATTAATCAATGGAGTTGAAGTAACTGGCCATCAATAAATCCTTTAGACAACTCTCAAACTGAGATTTATTATTAGTTAAACTATTATGGTTGCTGGCATGTTACTGAAAATGTCTGTTGCCGAATAGTGGACAAATTTCTGAACCAGAGTAAGTGACTTGGTGAAAATTACTCTTATTTCTGGTATTGATTCGATGAACTGAGCTGCTCGTTGAAAAAAAAAAAGATATATTTTTAATGGCAAATTTCATTAAGATGATGATGTTTGGTTTGTAGGGCGCAGGTATCAGCGCCCGTACAAATTCCCAATCTTTGCTCAGTCCAATTCCGCCACTTTCATGAATGATGATGAAATGAGGACAGCACAAACACCCAGTCATCTCGAGGCTTTCATTAAGCAATAAATATACTGGGAAGTAGTAGTGTCTTTTCATTCATTAAAAAGCCCTCTGCAGGACGCTCCTAAGTTAACACCACAAATAATCGGAATCTGGAAACTTTGGCTTGCTCGATAAACTGCCGCAGGAAATAATCCCGTATGACAGTGTGGAATGAAAGTAAGCATAGTACACTAGCATTTTTATTTTCAAACCACCAATGTCCAACAACACTGGCATAGCAAATAGAGATTTGTTTAGGCGCTTCAGCGGTTCTGTAGTATGCTCCTCCCTGTTAAATTTGTTATAAAGCTATAATCCCATTAAAACTGACAACTTCTTATATCTGCTGGTCGTCATATTTCAGGCATATATTGGCATGAAGACTTTTACAAGCTATGAACTGTATATAATATATTTTTTCGAGATTTAGAGTCAGGGAATTGTTTAGGAACCATTTATTAATGTCCATGAAAATTTTATTAGCCTATCTTTTTAAGGCTATACTTAGTTTACTATTTATTACATTGTTGTATCATGTGCAAACAAAACAAGCTTGGCATCTGATAATGTTACTGTTGAACGGACATTGATATACACAAGAAAAACTAAGATCCCTAAAATAGAACCTTGGGGGACACCAGATGTTATTGGCTCCCAGTTGGATGATAGGTTAATACACGTCTCCTTCCTACTGGGACTCTGTTTTCTGCCAGAGAAAGAAGACTTGAACAGTTTTGCAGCATTTTCTGTCACACCATAATATTCTAATTTATTTCAAAGGATATTGTGATTTACACAGTAAAATGCCTTTGACAGATCACAAACTATACCATTAGTCTGTAATTTATTGTATACACACATCTAAGTACATCTGCAGATTAGCATCTCTGACGCCTACTGAGTAATAACTCAGATTGTGCCGACTCTGCAGAAAATACACACGCGAATAGTGTAATGTTTTGTGTCGGATATTGCTGTTTTTAGGCGCTTCAGTCCGGAACCGCGCTGCAACTACGGTCGCAGGTTCGAATCCTGCTTCGGTCATGAATGTGTGTGATGTCCTTAGGTTAGTTAGGTTTAAGTAGTTCTAAGTCTAGGGAACTGATGACCTCAGATGTTAAGTCCCATAGTCCTCAGAGCCATTTGAACCATTTTTCTCTCTCCGAGTCAGAGAAATCGAGCTCGCAGCTGTGATCACTATCGAGTCCACTAACACAGCGAGACTTGAGATTCCGACATAAACACCACTCTCCTTGCGTCTCTGTAGCTACACTACTGATCAGAAATATCCGGATACGCCTATGGATTGTGGAATTCGCCGCTAGATGTCACGAGAGGCGGTGAACGCTGTATTGTCAGTAGAGAAGCAGTAACAACAGAATGGTGTGGTAAGGAGAAACTGGTGAGTTTGTGTGCAGACTAGTCGCTGAATGTCACCTGAGTAAGAAATCATCAGGGACATTTCAATCCCTCCAAAGCTGTTGTCCGAGACGGCGCTTGGTCAGGCGACTGTGAATTGGAAATGCGAAGGAATAACCACAGCTAAACCAAGACCAGGCTCACCTCATGTGTTGGTGGACTGGCACCGTGCACCATTGGAGAGGATGGTTGCAAAAAATCGCATGAAATCACCACTCGTGAGTGCCGAAGTGTTACCAGCAGTCTAACTAGCACAATGAGTGCACGTAGGGAGTTAAGAAAACGGCATGCAATGGTCGAGGAGCTCCTCATAAGCTACACATTTTTCTAGTCGATGCTACGCAACACTTGAGGTTATGTAAAGAGTGATGCCACTGAAAAATGGATGACTGGAAACGAATGTTTTGGAGTGATGAATCACACAGTACCCTGTGAATGGCTATGGTGAATGCCTAGAGGACTTTACCTGCCATCATATATACAGGGTGCTCCATTGATCGTGACCGTGCCAAATATCTCATGAAATAAGCGTCAAACGAAAAAACTACAAAGAACGAAACTCGTCTAGCTTGAAGGGGGAAACCAGATGGCGCTATGGTTGGCCCGCTAGATGGCGCTGCCATAGGTCAAACGGATATCAAGTGCGTTTTTTTTAAATAGCAACCCCTATTTTTTTATTACATATTCGTGTAGTAGTTCCATTGGAACTACTGACGGCCTTGGGAGAGCCAGTCCTGACAAAACTCTACCATCTGGTGAGCAAGATGTATGAGACAGGCGAAATACCCTCAGACTTCAAGAAGAATATAATAAATCCAATCCCAAAGAAAGCAGGTGTTGATAGATGTGAAAATTACCGAACTATCAGTTTAATAAGTCACTGCTGCAAAATACTAACGCGAATTCTTTACAGACGAATGGAAACTGGTAGAAGCCGATCTCGGGGAAGATCAGTTTGGGTTCCGCAGAAATGTTGGAACACGTGAGGCAATACTGACCTTACGACTTATCTTAGAAAATAGATTAAGGAAAGGCAAACCTACGTTTCTAGCATTTGTAGACTTAGAGAAAGCTTTCGACAATGTTGACTGGAATACTCTCTTTCAAATTCTATAGATGGCAGGGGTAAAATACAGGGAGCGAAATGCTATTTACAATTTGTACAGAAACCAGATGGCAGTTATAAGAGTCGAGGGGCATGAATGGGAGGCAGCGGTTGGGAAGGGAGTAAGACAGGGTTGTAGCCTCTCCCCGATGTTATTCAATCTGTATATTGAGGAAACAAAAGAAACATTCGGAGTAGGTATTCAAATCCATGGAGAAGAAATAAAAATGTTGAGGTTCGCCGATGACATTATACGAGGGCCGTTCAGAAAGTAACCTCCGGTTGATTTAAAAAAATACACCAAGTTAAATAAAAATATTTTAATATATACATCTTACAACTACATCTTTGCACTATTTTTCTACATAGTCTCCATAGCGATTGAGGCACTTATCGTATCTCTTCACAAGCTTTGAAATTCCTTCTGCATAAAAATCACCCGCTTGTGCCTGGAGCCAGCCTGTGACCGCATCTTTGAGCTCTTCTTCGTCATCAAACCGCTGTGACCCGAGCCATTTCTTCAAATGCATGAAGAGGTGATAATCACTTGGCGCCAGGTCTGGGCTGTAAGGTGTATGGTTGATAACGTCCCACTTGAAGGACTCAAGAAGGGCCGTTGTTCTGCGAGCAGAGTGAGGACGGGCGTTATCGTGCAAAAAAACGATACCGGAAGTCAGCATACCACGGCGTTTGTTCTGTATAGCCCGTCGTAACTTTTTTATTGTTTCACAGTACACGTCTTGATTAATGGTCGTACCACGTTCCATGAATTCAACCAACAACACCCCTTTGGCATCCCAAAACACCGTTGCCATCAGTTTTCTGGCAGAAAAATCTTGCGAGGCTTTTCTTGGTTTGGTAGGCGAATTTGAATGTGCCCACATCTTTGATTGTTCTTTTGTCTCAGGGTTTACGTACTTAATCCAGGTTCCGTCACCGGTCACGATTCTGTTTAACAATGGTTCTCCTTCGTCCTCATAACGTGACAGAAAGTCTAATGCAGAGGCCATTCTTTGAGTTTTGTGGTGGTCGGTAAGAATTTTGGGCACCCATCGTGCACAGAACTTACGGTAACCCAATCTTGCTGTCACTATCTCGTACAAGAGAGTCTTAGAAATCTGTGGAAAACCAGTAGACAACTCCGACATTGAGAAACGTCGATTTTCACGAACTTCTGCATCAACTGTCTGAACGAGTTCGTCAGTCACCAATGATGGTCTACCATTCCTCTCTTCATCATGAACGTTTTCTCGTCCACTTTTAAATAAACGTACCCATTCATGGACAACTCCTTCACTCATAACTCTTGGTCCGTACACGGCACAAAGCTCACGATGAATAGCTGCTGCAGAATATCCTTTGGCTGTAAAAAACCTTATGACAGCACGCACTTCACATTTGGCGGGGTTTTCTATTGCAGCACACATTTCAAACTGCCACAAAAACTAAACTAGCGCAGGTACGACGTTCACTCGACCACGGCTTGATGCCGACTGACCTGTTAAGTGCGTGAACGCACAGATGGCGTCGCTACTTCCCCCACAACCCGCACTGTGACCAATCGGAGGTTACTTTCTGAACCGCCCTCGTAATTCTGTCAGGGACAGCAAAGGACTTGGAAGAGCAGTTGAACGGAATGGACAGTGTCTTGAAAGGAGGATATAAGATGAACATCAACAAAAGCAAAACGAGGATAATGGAATGTAGTCGAATTAAGTCGGGTGATGCTGAGGGAATTAGATTAGGAAATGAGACACTTAAAGTAGTAAAGGAGTTTTGCTATTTGGGGAGCAAAATAACTGATGATGGTCGAAGTAGAGAGGATATAAAATGTAGACTGGCAATGGCAAGGAAAGCGTTTCTGAAGAAGAGAAATTTGTTAACATCGAGTATAGATTTAAGTGGCAGGAAGTCGTTTCTGAAAGTATTTGTATGGAGTGTAGCCACGTATGGAAGTGAAACATGGACGATAAATAGTTTGGACAAGAAGAGAAATGTCGTGCTACAGAAGAATGCTGAAGATTAGATGGGTAGATCACATAACTAATGAGGAGGTATTGAATAGAATTGGGGAGAAGAGGAGTTTGTGGCACATCTTGACAAGAAAAGGGACCGGTTGTTAGGTCATGTTCTGAGGCATGAGGGGATCACAAATTAGCATTGGAGGGCAGCGTGGGGGGTAAAAATCGTAGAGGGAGACCAAGAGATCAATACACTAAGCAGATTCAGAAGGATGTAGGTTGCAGTATGTACTGGGAGATGAAGAAGCTTGCACAGGATAGAGTAGCATGGAGAGCTGCATCAAACCAGTCTCAGGACTGAAGACAACAACAACGTAAAGAAATAAGAATGTTTTAGTTGAACCAATTTTTTCACTTTCTGATAGATGGCGCTGTAATAGTCACAAACATATGGCTCACAATTTTGTACGAACAGCTGGTAAAAGGTAAGTTTTTTAAATTAAAATACAGAACGTAGGTACGTTTGAACATCTTATTTCGGCTGTTCCAATGTGATACATGTATCTTTGTGAACTTATCATTTCTGAGAACGCATGCTGTTACAGCGTGATTACCTGTAAATACCACATTAATGCAATAAATGCTCAAAATGATGTCCGTCAACCTCAGTGCATTTGGCAATACAAGTAACGACATTCCTCTCAACAGCGAGTAGTTCGCCTTGCATGTTCGCACATGCATTGACAATGCGCTGACGCATGTTGTCAGGCGTTGTCGGTGGATCACGATAACAAATATCCTTCAACTTTCCCCACAGAAAGAAATACGGGGACGTCAGATTCGGTGAACGTGCGGGCCATGGTATGTTGCTTCGACGACCAATCAACCTGCCATAAAATATGCTATTCAATACCGCTTCAACCGCATGCGAGCTATGTGCCGGACATCCGTTATGTTGGAAGTACATCGCCAATCTGTCATGCAGCGAAATATCTTGTAGTAACATCGGTAGTACATTACGTAGGAAATCAGCATACATTGCACCATTTAGAACGCCATCAATAAAATGGGGGCCAATTATCCTTCCTCCCATAATGCCGCACCATACATTAACCCGCAAAGGTCGCTGATGTTCCACTTGTCGCAGCCATCGTGGATTTTCCGTTGCCCAATAGTGCATATTATGCCGGTTTACCTTTTTGTGATTCCCGATTCTCGCGCAGTTTGTCTGCTACTGACGTGCGGATTAGCCGCGACAGCAGCTAAAAGACCTACTTGTGCATCATCATTTGTTGCAGATAGTGGTTGACGTTTCACATGTGGCTGAACACTTCCTGTTTCCTTAAATAACGTAACTATGCGGCGAACGGTCCGGACACTTTGATGATGTCCAGGATACCGAGCAGCAAACATAGCACACGCCCGTTGGGCATTTTGATCAAAATAGCCATACATCAACACGATATCGACCTTTTCCGCAATTTGTAAACGGTCCATTTTAACACGGGTAATGTATCACGTAGCAAATACCGTCCGCACTGGCGGAATGTTGCGTGATACCATATACTTATACGTTTGTGACTATTACAGCGCCATCTGTCACAAAGCAAAAAAAAAAGTGATCCAACTAAAACATTCATACTTCTTTACGTACTACATGAATATGTAATAAAAATGGGGATTCCTATATTAAAAAAAACGCAGTTGATATCAGTTTGACCTATGGCAGCGCCATCTAGCGAGCCAACCATAGCGCCATTTGGTTTCACCCTTCAAGCTGGACGAGTTTCGTTCTTTGTACTTTTTTCGTTTGACGCTTATTTCGTGAGATATTTCGCCCGGTCACGATCAATGGACCACCCTGTATAATGCCAACAGTGAAGTACAGACGAGGTGACGTCACGGTATGGGAGATTTTCTCGCGCTTGGAGTATGGTCTCCTTATTGCGCATAAGAAAATGCTGAATGCGGAAGGATATTAAGACATTTTACAGTACTGTGTGCTGCCTACAGTAGAGGAACAGTTTGGAGACGATGATTAATTGTATCATGATAATGCGCCCTAGCCTAACGCACCACTGTGAGGCTATGGTTTGTACACTATAACATTCCTGAAATGGACTGGCCTGTCAAGAGTTCCGACCTGAACGTAATGGAATACCTTTGGGATGAGTTAGAAGTTGACTTCGCTCCAAAGCCAAGTGTACATCATTAGTACATTCTCTGGTTTCGGCTTTTAGGGAGAAATGGGTTGCCGTTCTCCCGCAGACATTGAGACCCCTCTCTGACATTGGTAGCAGCAGAAGTCAGAATGTAGTAAAGCTAAGGGTGGACACACCCCGTATTAATGTCCACAAATAGGTTTCCAGATACTTTTGATCAGATAGTGTGTAAGTTTTCATATAGACAATACCTTAAATGTGCAATTCAAATGAGAATACACAAACGTAACAAGAAACTGAAACAACAACTCAGGAAAAATACGAACACCAATTTACAAAACAGGCGTATGAGCCATCCACTCTGACAACAAGTTGAAATTTTCTGTCTAACAATTTAACAAGAACATTTTTTCTATACAGAATATTAAAACACACCTCACATTCGTCTCATCAACAGGTACAGTAGAGAGCCGAATAATCGATATACTGATTGCTGTCCTCTATGTCAACATATAGGACGTTTCATTGTTATGAGGGATGATCAAGAAGTTTCCTGTGCTTATATGCCGCATCGGTTTGGCTCTGGTTGCATATCCTCTGTAGCAACACACTCTAACGGAAACTTTTTGATCGCCCCTTGTGTACGAGGGTTGCCCAGTAAGTAATTCACCGCATTTTTTCTTCAACAATTCTTTACTGAAAATAGTGAGAATTACACACACGAAAGAATGGTGTTTTATCTACACACCCTATCTTTCCACGTAATCTCCATCCCGTTCTATGGCCTTCCTAGAGCCGAAACAAGGGCTTGTATGCCCTGTCGGTACCAGTCCTTGTCGTGGTGGTGGAGCCAGTGTTTCACTGTGTGAATCACCTCCTCATCGTCCTCAAAATGTCTTCCACGAATGGCATCCTGTATGCGTCTGTCCTGGTGAATGACAACATTAGCTCGGTGCAACATTTCAGGTGTGACAGCCGTGGATGGTCTCCCCGACCGCTGCAAATCGTGGAGCTCCGCCGAACCGCCTTCTGATGACCTCACCCTCCGTGCCCAGCGACTATTTGTACTTCTGTCGACAGCAGATGCTCCATAGACCTTGCACAAGCGTTTCTTTCTCTCCAGTGAGAAATTTAATGACAGCACGTTGCTTGTAACGTACATCACTTACAGGCGCCATTTTGAAACTGTACTGCAGCTACTCTATCTGTCGTAAGTGATGGAAACTAGGCGCGCTCAGTCACTAGGCTTCAAATAATACATATGTCCGTTTTGCATTCGTAGCATTGTTTTCGGCTGAGAAAAAAATGCGATGGGCAACCCTCGTATGCTAACTCGCTATTAGTAAATGTCTTGTGACAAATAAGTTGGAAGAAATCTGCACGTCACAGGATCTAAAGTGATTTGTTATGGAGCTAATTGCCCCGAAAGGTGCTGGTTGGAAACGTGTTACTCAACGATAAACTATAAAGAGATAGCGACGAATCATGATTCGCATCCTGAATTTGCTTAGAACTTTGTAATCCTGGGCTTGAAGCAAATGTACATATCTTAGGAAGAAACATGAAAAAGCAATAAAAATTTTTGCCTTCATGTTAAGCATCTGTCGCCAGGATATCAGTTCCCATGACATGCATTACATTAGTGCGTGCTGCCTAGCTCCCAGGAAACCATCTATCTGTCAGCCCTGTAAAAACATGGCATTTGCTTCAAAGGCGAGGAGCAGCGCTCACTGCGAAAGCGACAGTGTTTTATTGCTCTTTGCTTGCTGCTTTGTAAGCTTGCTTTGAGTCCAGGTTTACAAATTTCCGAACAGTTTCAGGTTATGAAAGTAATGCATTTAGGATAGTAAACTCAGTAACACTGTGTTGCATTGTAATGTGGCTGTGAACGTTTGCTTGTATGTCAATATCGTTATTCCGTCGCGGGCGGTTTCCAAGTAATCGTCGAGTAACACTGTTAGAATCATCACCTTTAGGGCCATCTAGCGCTCTTAAAAATCACTTAAGACTCTTATGTTCTGCACATGTTTTCCTATGTATGTGTCACAAGGAATCTGCTCATGGTGAGTTAGCACATAATAACGAAATATCTTGCATGTTGACTAGAGGATAGCAATCAGTTTGTCAGCTGGTAGGCCCTCTTAATGTATGTGACGATGAGACGAATGTGGCCTGTGGTTTAATATTCTGTGTAGAGTATAATTGTCTAACTAAACTGTCTAGCAGAAAATTTCAGCATTTTATCATTGTGATTGCCTCTTCCATAAGTGTTATAATTGACTACTTACTGTTTCAACTCTTTGTTCCATTTGTGTATTTGTGTTTTAGATGTATAGTTTAAGGTAATGCATACACGAGCACCTGTATGTTTTGCACGCTTGCGGACAATTTCATGCATGGATTTGAATGAGGCTAGGAGACAGGAAGTGAGATTTTACTGACATTTTTAGACAGTTAATGCATCGATTTAAAATATTTCGACGATTTTTTTCTCAAAGTATTTGTCAGGATAGTAATAATCACGCTGTTGTACGCTCTAAACTAAGTATCTACCGTATATTTCGGCAGATAAGATGATAGTCGAAGCATAAAAAAAGGCGCTCAAAATCGGGATGGTCTTAAACGACAGATATAAAACATAGATTGAAAGTGATATAAATTAAAATCATTGTGAAATAAAATAAATCACTCACCAACGCATTTAAATCGCTGCAAATCCACACACTCATCATGTAAGGAAAGCAGCTCCTCACGTACATTCTCACTTTCGTTGTTGAGAAGTTCGTCATGTGGGTCGCTTAATAAATCGTTCTCAGTGCCGGCCATTGCAACTGAAACCCCAAAATTCTTGGACGATTAGATCACTATTTGCACTTTTTCCTAAGATTTGATCACGAAATCACACAAAACATCAAGCGATGCAACCCGTATAGCTCCACTCTTCGTATACGACTTTTCGCCACTCATCATCCAAATTGTTCCATTGTTCACGCATGAGGTCTTTGAATGGTGTACTCCGAGGAACGTCTAAATATTGTAGCACTGAAATCAAACCAGCCGTATGACAGCAATCGTAATATCGCTTCGTGCTATGTGATTTTTGGAACTCTCAGTTACGTGACTGAGAAACATATCCAATACCAACTAAGTTAGCTGATTTCGTAGAGCACCTGGTCTGCCACACATTTTCCATCCGCAGGTTTGCACCATTCTCCTCCATTCATCCCTTTTCGTGAAAATGTACAAAAATGCCTAGTGGTAATTTGATTTTAGGAATAGTTTTCCGCTTGAAAATAACCATGGGTTTTAACTTTGTTCTATCTACCGTGCCTTAATACCTTGTCTTTTTATGGCCTGCAATTCTGAACAGCTTTTACGCCTTTTGTTTCCACAGTTCTATTATTTATCATTTCGTAATTCTTCTTTGTTTCATCTATATTTCCAGTATCAGATAGTGGAAAGTTGTATTTTAGCATCATATGAATAACACGTTTATGAAAATTCGTAATTTTGTGATCAAGAATCTTCGGCAATTTCACCGCAATTTTTATCTTCTGCCGTATTACCAGTTTTTTTTCTGTCACAGAGCGAATGTATCAACCTACTGTTGCTTTAAATTCTTTTCTGTATTCTGAATTGGCTCGTGCCGACTTCAGTGCGTGAGCCCCTAATCATATTTCTTCTAACAACATAGCAATTCTGCCATTCTGCAACGCCACTTTCTAAATCTGGCCAGAAAAGCTAGTCCTCTCCTCATAGAACACTTTTTCATTGGATTTTTTTTTAAATAGCATCTTCATTCTTTCACTTGTCTCTTACCATCTTCTCTGTTTGTCGAAAGCCCTTGATGCAGCACAGTTGTTATACACTTTAGCCAATTGTATGACGTATAACTTGAATCTTGCTTCGTATTTCCTTTTTGCTGGCTGCATTATTAGGCACACTCTTTACGAGTTTTACGCCCATTACACTTACAATACAAACTATCTGAACACACAACACAATCTACTACAAAAATACTTATTAGCTGTACATAAGAGTTCGTTATTCGGCACACGTCCTTCTACGGACAAAACCGTAGCACTGCTGAAGGAGACTTTTGCCTTATGTCGTGTGCAACCAATCCAGTTGTCTAATAGTACAGAGCGGGTTTGTCCGCAAAACTGAATAGCCAATACGACGCTTATATAAATGTTCAATATCATTATTCGAATCAGTGCGTTTATTATTATACAGATGACCACTGTCCTAAATAAAAAACTTACGGGTTGTTGGTAGCTGGGGATCGTTTTTAGGACGTGCTGAAAGTTATTTCCTTTGACTCGATCGTTCGTAAATTTAATGCACTAAAATGTTTACCTGTGTTTTTTTTATTACTCAAAACTGAATGTACTGTCCTCTGAACTGAAATTTCTATTGCGAAAAGCGTGACTCAGTGCACACATTTAGGTAAAGAGAAAAATAACTGGTGTTAAATCAAAACTGTTGCTCAAAAACCACTACCAAAATCAAACTGTGTGGTACTCAAAAAATTGAAACATCGAAATTACGTAGCAGCACTATAAAACACACACTGTTCGATGGCCCATTAAAAATCTGAATTGCAAAGAAAATGCTTAGAATTTGCGCACTGGAAACGTGAGATTAGAAACGAAAAAACCAACAAATGATGAAAAGAATTTCACCTGAAAAATTACAGCACAATCAGCAGAAATAGCACAGCACGGCGAAATCGCGCCAGCTAAAATATTCTAAAGTAAAACTAAACTACTGGGAGAAAGATTGGAACTATTTTCTCATACAAAAAACTCCTTATCTGAAATGAAAATACTACGCCGTTTAGTATAATGGCAATGCTGTATTTTAAAATGTTACTTCACAAAATCCTAAAACTCACATAAAATCAAAAACTTTACGTTCTTTACAGAAATCTTTTACGCTTATGCTGATTGAAATGAATCAAACTCAAATGACCTACACTGAAGTGGACTGTTCTGTTGCAAAAATGGCTAACATTATCAGTACACGCCAGCAAAAATTATTACCTTAAAACTTATCCATAATGCAAACTCGTTCTCTCTGTTCCATAAATGCTGCGACTGTAAGTCCTTTCATCAGATTGGTAATCCCTTACAATTTTCTTCAACAGAATTCTCCTCCAATATGCACTACGCTAAAAAGTTCCGCTAGCTTACTTAATCCGTGTCCAATAATCAACTGTTCTCCGCTCTAGAACTGAGCCACCAAAGATACAAAAGTTCAGAGATAATACTGTCACTGCAGTAGTAAGTCGACTATTCCACAGATGTCACACACAACTGCTTCGCTCTTGTAATATGAAGTTTCCACTCATTCTGAACCTATCCGCAAATAAATGTCCATTTCTACCATATATGTCCACCTCTCAGAGTACACAGAAAACTATATATCTTTGACGAAAATTTGTCCACGCCTTATCTGAAGGTCATCTTATCCGTCGAAATTTACGGTAATCAGTCAACAAGCCAACTTGTTAATCGCAACAAGGATGAAGGTCTCCATGTTCATCGGCGTGTCAGTACTCATTTCACACGCTGGTGGGGAAGTGACAAATATATCAGTTACATATGCACGTCTGCTGGTTTGATGCTTCACATTTTTTCTGTATTCGGCCATCTTTCAGACTTACTTCCTAAGTTTTCGATTATTTGTGATTGATGTGAATGGATGGGAACTAAGACTTGAATGCAGTGAGGTGGTTCGAATGGTTGTAGGTTGTAGTCGTTTTTCAGAGATAAAGAGGCTTTTACGGAATAGACAAGCATGGAGAGCTACGTCAAACATGTCAGACTGAAGACAACAACAAAAACAACAACAACATTATGAATGAAATTAACTGCACTGAAATGGCTTAATGGGTCGATAGGGATAAAATCAATGCAGATGCAGTAACGTGAAATTGTATCAGCACAAACCGTTCACAAATACTGAATCTGCAGTTTAATGAATTTGTTGACAGCTGAAAATCTGTAACAGATAGGGATTCGAATCCATATTTCCTGCTTAGGGTATGTGGGAATAGTACCGCTGGGGGAACGAGGTATCAGTGAAGGATTGAGACAAGCCTGGGGGCGCGCCAAAATAGCCTAATTGTGTTCATACGACTGCTTGTGCTAAGTAGGAAAAACGTGTCAAAGTCCGGATCCGCTACGCATTTTCGATATCAGAACATACTCATGACATTTTCGTATTTGTGATTAACTACAAATCGTAAAATAGAGGACGTTTCTTCTAGGCTTGCAGGATATTTTCACCCTTTTCTGTTATTTTTTTGTGAGACAACAGGCAAATACCAGATAGCAAATCCCAAGGTTCCTGATTCGCTCAGTGGCTACTCCTATGTCACTGCTGCTGCTCATTATGGGTTTAAGGAGACTAAATACCTAAGGTTACAGCCTCGTTCATCCCCCAGATTGGAATTTTTTTAAACATATGTAAACTTTTATATACAAATTTTACAATCACATTGTTGTAGTGCAAAGGAATTACTGATATTTCAAAAGACAAATTCTTTTTTACCTTTTTATGCTCGTTTGAGACAGTATTTATTTTTCGTTTCGCTTTACAGTTCTTTTATGGCAGCTCTTTGTTTGTTAGGCCTGAAATTAGTTCTTCACATGTGCATATAATGTTTATTGCATTGAACGAAATATCTTGCTGAAAACATACTATTAGCAAACAAAAGTCGTACAGATACTGAATTCTAGTCATGTATGAGTGTTATGGGCAGAGCGACAATTATTGTGGCATGTATTGTGGATCAGACATGAACTATTTGTTCAGATGAAAACTGATTGTTTAAACATTCTTTCTTCTGTTGCTTTCAGCACTATTTATTTGAGGCATGGTATACGGTTTTAGTTGATTTGAAAAGACCGCATGTTCGTCGCCCATGAACGGCAAAGCAATACGCGTATTGAGTTATATTTCGGAGGTGCGAAATCCGACTTTGTATATGATTAAGATAAGGTGTAGGTAAAATATCCTTAGTTGGAAAGCATGTCATAATTCTAGTGCACGCTGCTGACAATGGTGTTATACCTATTGGCACATTACATTTTGACAGAATAGGTGAAGAATGATGGTTTTCACTTAGATAAACGAGTAATCATATAGTACATTTATACGTAGAAACACTGTTTAAATATAAAGTTACATGAGGAAAACAAAAATTAAATATACTGAAAGTCTGTAATGATAAGCACTGTTGTCACACGTTTGTTAGGCCTGAAATTAGTTCTTCACATGTGCATATAATCAGTGTACCCCATCTGTCTGTGTCTAGAGTAAATTGGATCTCCAAGTGTGAGAAGATTTCCTAAATGTTTGTGTAGCATGGGTACCATCCCAGTAATCAAATAGTGGTATGTGGAAAACCGCCTAAAAACCAAATCCAGACTCGTCGGCACGCTGCTCAGCATAACTGATCCACTGGTGGTCATGAACCGGAGCCGACGCCTTTCTGTGTCCAGACAGCGGGCACTTCAACTCGTACGCCCATCCGGACGTGTACTTGTTAGTTTGTCTTTCACCGAGAGAGGTAGGGCAATAGTAAAGCTTTGGACTTGCGCTCTGGAGGAAGGTGGTTTCAATCTCTGTCTCGCCATTCAGATTTTCATTTTCCTTGATTGCTGCGATGGTTCGTTTGAAACTCCACGTCCGAGTTCATTTCTTCCAGTGCCAAACAACTTGTTACACCGTGATTTGGATCACACGTTAAACTAGAGGTACACTTCTAACTGGCCTTCTAAGCCCATACCCAGATCAAAACAATGTCATCTCCAATAGAACAATGGATAAAGTTTAAAGAAACGCCGTACTGATTAAGGCATCATTTGGTTTGGTGAATGCTGTGGTTTACTCACACAGGATTTGAAGTTCAAAGGAGTGGGGGTTCATGTGTCCACAAGTTTAAGGATTTCATGGTCTTCTGAAAACCATTTCAGAGAAATTCTGGGTTGGTTGCTTTGATAATGGCAGAACAATACCTTCCTCAGTTATTTTCCAAACGAACTTCATGACATCGGGGACGACCAGATATTGAACTGAACTCCTCCTCTTCTTCCTCCAGTAGGACAATGGCTAATGGTTAAAAAACTATCGTTTGGACTGGTGACTATTGCTGTTTGCTCACACAGGATTTGAAGTTGGAAGGAGTGGGGTCCAGACTAGGGCGGCTGATGAAATGTCGAAATATCGATATTCTTTCCAATAAATATCGATATTTATGTGCAACATATTTTTCACTGATACATCGATACCAAAATGGCAAGTGCCGATATTTTTATTTTTATTTTTTTCGTAATTCTCAAATCATTTGAAACTGTAGTAGAACATAATTAAATTAAAAAACAACTTTTAACGTAACTAGAGTGCTGTTTCTTCACACCGGCGATCTTCAAAAACAGTAGCTGAAACTGATTAACAGAAATCTAAATCACAAGATTGGTCTTTACGGTGGGCTGAGACTTCTGACGGAAAATGCTGACGTAATCGGCTCTCGGCGCTACCAACACAAACTGCAACGTTTAGCTTCACCTCGCAATTTCGACACTACACCTGTTAGGTTGCTGACGTTTGAAAAAATGAAAAAACGGGGAGGTCGACATGTAGTGATCCTGATATGTGAGGAATCCGAACGACGAACCCATCGGACACGTTTTATTGTGCCACTTATCTGCAGTTACCATCGTATGCAAAGTGGTTATAGCCAAGCAAGAAGTGCATTGTTTTCCTTTCAGTTTTTGCTCTAAGGGGGATACGCAGGATGCTATCTTACTGATGTGCAGAATATCTAGTCATAAATCAATACTTAAATATACAGCTCTAAAACAGCAGTATATTTACCATGTGCAACCAATATTTTCTTTTTCGCCAATGTGTCGATATTTCTTCAATCGATACAACGATACTTCCATTCGACGTGTCGAGCGCCATTAGTGACACTTTTTCCAATATCGATGTATCGGATTCCCGATATTTTTAAAAATTATAACAGTCTCAGTTCAGACGCCCTCCAGTTATCCCGTGGTCTCCCGAAAAACATTTCACTGAAATTCAGGGATGGCTGCTTTGATAATAGCAGAAAAATACCTTGTTCAATTATTTTCCAAACGAAGTTAATGACCTCGGACACGAGCAAATAGTAAACTCTCACCTTCTCATCTTCCTCCTTACTCATGAAATAAAGGGTAGGTAATTGCCAATGTTTCTAAGAAATATTTGTTAACTGAAGTGGTTCCCATAACGGCTACGCTTTTGAGTTTCACGATTGTTCAAGACACTTATATAGCTTCTGCTCATCTCTACCATACTTCACTTTAGTACTGTAGATAAACGTTTCGGCAACACTGGGACAATTCACACGATGATTTGGTGTGCAAGAATTGTGATTCCTTGATTGACATTTGGGTACATTGGAGCCAAATTTTTTATCTAGTAAACGGTATCTGTTTAGTTCGATTCACCAACAACAGAGTGGTAAACAAATCTTTTTTTGTAGCCGTTAGACGTATTCCCAGTGTTGACTGGGTATGGATGCATTACTGTCCACGGTCTAGTACGAGATGGAGATGAAAGAATGTGATTAAGAAAACTCTGAAAATTATAAGAAGGTCGCTAAGTGTGCTTCGCCGCAGTGATAGGACTTGTTTTAAGGGTATATGTCCCGTCGACATCAATGCTAATTCATAAGGATAGGGATCGAAAAACGTATTGTCCATAATACTGTTGAACTGACTACAGTAGAATACGCAGCATCTGAAACTTCCGGAGCAGAAAGGCAGCAAAGCTTCTTTACCTTGTTCCTTCAGAATTCGCATTCTGCCTCATAAACACAGTCCTCTTTCTCAAGGGTATTAATATACGATGTGAAGTTGAAGTAATTTGAGATACGATTAGTTACGTAATTATTTTTAAGTTAAGTCGATCATTCGCTCGATATGTGGTATAAGTGCGTGGTACAAGTCAGCGAAAAAACTAGCTATACATCACTGGTTAGCAGAGATAGTATGCCTACATGCATGCTAATTATAGGTATGTAACTCATACAACTTAATGCAGCGCAGTTACAAAGGAAAATCAACGTATTACTTTTCTAAATTATTTAGTCTTCTCGCATTTAAATTAACAATGAGAAAAATATTGAACTGCTCAACAATAGATTCACTTAATACTGTTACGTCTTAATTGTGCTAAGTGTTTTGTACTTATTCTGCAAACGTGTGCAGCCTGTTGCCGTACGGCTTAATGTTTTGAGGAAACGCAAGTCGTGCAAAACAGTAATTCAAACCTAAAGATTAGTTTGCAACTGAAATGGTGTTTGTGATTTATATAAAGATAGAACATGAATATTTTCCATTCTGTTAACAGATTTTTACGACATTTTATGTCCCTGGGTTACTGCACGGTGCATTGCTTTCTAAGTCAGTGCAAGTTCAGTGAGGAATGATGTACCTTATATTTTCTTCTAGTCTTGTACTTTTAGACACAACTGTTGCTTTCAAATCGTAATCAGTTCTTCATTAAAATGTCATTAGAAAAAGTGTGTGTCGTGACATTGCTACTGAAATATTTTAGTCCTCAGAGAGGCATCTACAAATAAATATCAATAAACCCTACATCGTTGCCGACCCTGGTGGCCGAGCAGCTCTAGGCGCTTCAGTCCGGAACCGCGCGACTGCTACGGTCGCAGTTTCGAATTCTGGCTCGGGCATGGATGTGTGTGATGTCCTTAGGTTAGTTAGGTTTAAGTAGTTCTAAGCTCTAGGGGACTGATGACCTCAGATGTTAAGTCCCATAGTGCTCAGAGCCATTTGAACGTACATCGTTCTCACTGATAACTTCTGAGAAATAAACACTATCTTTCCTAGGATAATTTACCTGTGAATGTTATGTCTTCAGGTATCAAGCATAAAACACATGAAAAGCACATCGACATTCTGATTTTGTTTGTTTGTAATAAAATACGGTAGTTATATGAACAGGTCAGCAAAGCGATTTTTTTTTTTTTTTTTTTTTTGTGGGAGAGAAAACTTCATAATTCTATGAAAGAAAAATCTTGTTTCAAGTAAAACGCAGTGTTTCATAAAATCTTATGAAATTCAAATACCTCCACTGAGACTTAATCCAACAGGATTGTTAAAAGCCATGCAGTAACAGTTCTAAGCAACGCGTGTGGGAATGGAATCGCGTAGGTCATATGTCACGGAGACCGGTTGTCTCAGGATGCAGTTTATGCACATAATATGGTCATATGTGTCAGCTAGTACTGTCGTATCCAAAGCCGTGACGTGTGGGACCTTTGTGTTTGTGGGTCTAAAAGAAGCCCAAGCGAAAGCGGTCTGGCTCGTTGTCTTCTGGGTTGCTTGCCTTTGCACTTTCGACATTGTGTTTTACGTCATAAACTGCCGCTAACTGTTTTCTTTCACGACTCCTGTTTCAGTCTTGCTGTCCCAGACATGTGACGTAGTGGTTTAGGAGCTGGAAACGCATTCGGTCTTAGCTTTTCATGCCGTGATATAATTCTGTTGAATTATCCGCGCCTTTCGTCATTCTTAAGATCTACTGCAGTCTTTCCATTTAAATCTAAGAGATGCCTTCAGATGTGCAGAACAACCACAGTCTAACATTTAGTCGCGACCACTGGAGACTCCTGAGTATGCATTCAGGGTGTTCACAGATTTTTATATTCAGGTAAATATGAGAGAGTGAAATTAAAAACATCTGCTGTATAACAGTTATGCTATATTTATACAACTACAGCCATTGCCAACAACAATAATAGTAATAATACTAATAATAATAATAGTAATAATAATAATAAGCTGAAGAAGAAGAAGACGAAGAAGAAAATACAGTAATGGAAAACATCGCAGAGCAAACAAACAAAGAACAACACGCAGCAATTAAACAATCAGAGGAAAACGAAATCTTAAGACAGCCACCAGAACAGGCACAAATAGAACACGATGTGACACACATGTTAGATATAGAAGAAAAATTTCAGCTGAAATATATACAGTACAAAGACACAAATACAGACATTAGACCATTCTTGCATAGACCACCAAATAACCCACAAGTCGAAACGGCAATAACAACTATCAGCACAATCATAAACAACAAAATAAATGAAAATACAATTATGGAAGAGTTACAACTACTGGTTTATATAGGAGCACTCACTACACTAAATATACACACTAGGCAGAGATCAGAACCAACCAACACACAGAAGAAACCCACAAAACCAGCATGGCAACACAGGCTACAGATCAGAATAGAAAAACTGAGAAAAGACTTCGGACAGCTAACAAAATTTATAAGAAATGAAATATCAGACAAAAAACGAAAAAGGTTAGGTAAAATCTCACAACAAGAAGCGATAGAGCAATTAGATGAAACGAAACATAAATTACAAGCATTTGCCAAAAGACTTAGGAGACACAAAAAAAGTGAAAATAGAAGGAAACAAAACCAAACATTCAACACAAACCAAAAGAAATTTTACCAGACAACAGATAACAAACACATTAAAATAGACAATCCACCAAACATAACAGACATGGAACACTTCTGAAGCAACATATGGTCAAACCCGGTACAACATAACAGGCATGCACGGTGGATATAAGCAGAAACAGACACATACAAGATGATACCACAAATGCCTGAAGTGATAATTTTGCAACATGAAGTCACCTGGGCAATTAATTCTATGCACAATTGGAAAGCCCCTGGGAAAGATAAAATAGCAAATTTCTGGCTAAAGAAGTTCACCTCAAAACATTCACATCTAACTAAATTATTTAACAGTTACATTGCAGACCCATACACATTCCCTGATACACTTACACATGGGATAGCTTATCTGAAACCTAAAGATCAAGCAGACTCAGCAAACCCAGCTAAATATCGCCCCATAACATGCTTACCAACAATATACACAATATTAACTTCAGTAATTACACAGAAATTAATGACACATACAACACAGAACAAAATTATAAATGAAGAGCAAAAAGGCTGTTGCAAAGGAGCACGAGGATGTAAAGAGCAACTGATAATAGATGAAGAGGTGACATAGCAAGCTAAAACTAAACAAAGGTAGCTACACTACGCATACGTTGATTACCAAAAAGCTTTTGATAGTGTACCCCACTCATGGTTACTACAAATATTGGTAATATACAAAGTAGTTCCTAAATTGATACAGTTCCTAAACATAGTAACGAAAAATTGGAAAACCACACTCAATATCCAAACAAATTCAAATAATATCACATCACAGCCAATACAGATTAAGCGTGGTATATACCAAGGAGACTCATTAAGTCCTTTCTGGTTCTGCCTTGCTCTGAACCCACTATCCAACATGCTAAATAATACAAATTATGGATACAATATTACTGGAACATACCAACACAAAATCACACATTTGCTATACATGGATGATCTAAAACTACTGGCAGCAACAAATCAACAACTCAACCAATTACTAAAGATAACAGAATTATTCAGCAATGATATAAATATGGCTTTTGGACCAGACAAATGTAAGAAAAATAGCATAGTCACGGGAAAACACACTAAACAAGAAGATTACATATTGGATAACCACAGCGACTGCATAGAATCGATGGAAAAAGCGGATGCCTATAAGTATCTAGGATACAGACAAAAAATGGGAATAGATAATACAAATATTAAAGAAGAATTAAAAGAAAAATATAGACAAAGACTAACAAAAATACTGAAAACAGAATTGACAGCAAGAAACAAGACAAGCTATAAATACTTATGCTATACCAATACTGGCCTACTCATTTGGAGCAGTGAAATGGAGTAACACAGACCTAGAAGCACTCAATACACTTACACGATCACAATGCCACAAATATAGAATACATCATATACATTCAGCAACATAAAGATTTACATTAAGCAGAAAGGAAGGAGGAAGGGGATTAATCGACACAAAAACCTACACTATGGACAGGTAGACAATTTAAGAAAATTCTTTATAGAACGAGCAGAAACTATCAAAATACACAAAGCAATCACTCATATATATATATATACATCGGCTACACCATTGCAATTTCATAACCACTTCTACAACCCTTTAGATCACATAATGTCAACAGATACAAAGAAAGTAAATTGGATAAAGAAAACACTACATGGCAAGCACCCGTATCATCTAACACAGCCACACTTCGATCAAGATGCAGCCAACACATGGCTAAGAAAAGGCAATATATACAGTGAGACGGAAGGATTCATGATTGCAATACAGGATCAAACAATAAACACCAGATATTACAGCAAGCACATTATTCAAGATCCCAATACCACAACAGATAAATGCAGACTTTGCAAACAAATAGAAACAGTAGATCATATCACAAGCGGATGTACAATACTAGCAAATACAGAATACACCAGAAGACATGAAAATGTAGCAAAAATAATACATCAACAAGTTGCCATACAACATAAACTAATAAATCAACACGTTCCCACATCCAAGTGTGCACCACAAAACGTACTGGAGAATGATGAATACAAATTATACTGGAACAGAACCATTATAACAGATAAAACAACACCACATAACAAACCTGACATCATACTCACCAATAAAAAGAAGAAATTAACATAACTAATCGAAATATCCATACCCAATACAACAAATATACAGAAGAAAACAGGAGAAAAAATTGAAAAATACATCCAACTGGCTGAGGAAGTCAAGGACATGTGGCATCAGGATAAAATTGACATTATACCAATTATACTATCAACTACAGGAGTCATATCACACAATATCCACCAGTACATCAACGCAATACAGCTACATCCAGACATATATATACAACTACAGAAATCTGTAATTATTGATACATATTCAATTACCCGAAAGTTCCTAAATGCAATGTAACATATACCGTACAGTTAAAAGGAAGTCACGCTTGATCAAGGTCCGCGTCACTTTCCATTTTTAACCAGACATAACGTCTGAGAAAGGAAAGAAATAATAATAATAATAATAATAATAATAATAATAATAATAATATGTAAAAATTGTGTGAAAATGATACGAGAGAGCAGGACAATCCTTAGGGGGACTATAAAAAAAATCCCAAGAAGAAAGTAACTGATTGTCATGGGGGACATGAGTGGAAGCGTAGGCTTAGACAATCATGTACGATAGAGGAAAAACATGGAGAGACAAAATTAATGACGATGGAGAACGATTGATTGAAATTTGTGAACACCAACACATTTTTTTAACACAAGGATATTCATGAATACCTTGGCAACAGAATATTAGAGAACTTCATTCCATAATAGATTTTATTATCAGACAGACAAGTAGTATCAACGAAGCGGATGTTAGATCTTATAGAGAAGCTCAGTGTGGATCAGACCATTATCTAGTGTAAATGAACAGTTTATGGCCATGGAAGAAGGCAAAGAATGATGCAAAACTAAAACAAACTTACTGAGAAAAAGCTCAAAATCTACACTTTAATATTGACAGGCTACAAAGTGAAAGTATACGAGCATTCTTTGCTGCCAGACTGGATAGGACATTGGCATAATCATTTGAAGGAAGTACAGAGATAATATATGACTACATAAAAACCATTGTTATAAATATGGACAGGCTGGGCATAAGGGGAACGGCCACAGCCGTACAGCAGATGGTGATCGGAGGAAGCAGAGGTGGCAATCAAAGAAAAGACCAACGCATTCAACCAGTGGCTGAATGATAAATCGGAAACAATAAGAAAAATCTGACGTGAGAAAAAGGTGAGGATTACAAAGAATGAAATATGGGAAAGGAAATGCGCCAGTGTCAAAAGCAAACTTGGATTTGGGGGAGCGAAAGATATGTGGTCAGTATTAAAAGGGCTTCGACAAGCGACGAAAGCCAAAACCAATCTGCAACTTATGACACCAAAGAAATTGGAAGAATGTTTCAGGAAATTGTTAACTGAGGATGGAAAAGAATATCTGAAGGAAGGAACAGGGGAGGGAAAGGAACAGGAAGGGAATGAGATCCAAATTTTAGAGAACGAGGCGAGTAAGGTGTTAAGAACAGGGAAGAATGGTAAATCACCTGGACGAGGCAGTATCAGTATGGAGCTCTTGAAATATAATGGTGAGAACATTGTGAAACCAATAACATGGTTATTCTGTAAAACTCGAATTATTGAGGAATTTTTGTTAGAAAACATTAAGAGAATTTTTGGGAAAAATAATTAAAAGTAAGTTGGAAATAAATTTTAAAACCCAGGAAGAACAATGTTGTTTGATAGCTGGTAGATCATGCTTAGATGATATTTTCACATTACAACAGATCTTAGAGAAACTTAGGGAAAAATCTAAAATATTTAAATAGTTTTCATAGATTTAGGAAAAGCATATGATACTGTTCAGAGAAAACTATTTTGGAAAGCATTACATATGGCGAACACAAAGAGTACTTTAATTAAAATAATACAAGAAATATATGCAGATAACATACTTGTATGTCAAGTGAAAATTGGTAATACACTTCCACAGAAATTTAGAACAAACAAGAGTCTGTTACAAGGCTGTCCCCTGTCACCAACATTATTTAAAATCAGCACAGGCATAAGTCTTAAGTAAATGCAATGGTATGCGGCTAGACATTAAAGATGGAGTTTATTTACATCACCTACTATTTGCTGATGATCAAGCAGTTATTGCACAAGGCGGGCAGGATTCAACTTCTATATGTAATCACTTAGCAATGGAATACAGAAACTAACGATTAAAGATTAATTATCAGAATACTTCACTAATGATCCAGATGACTTATACATGAGGGGAAGAGAATTAAGAAGGTCAGTACCATCTGTTTTTTGAGATTCATTTTACAGATGGAGGGAAAATCAGAGGTAGAAATTAATAAAAGAATTAACAATGGGAGGTAGGTCTTTGGGACGCTCAGCTCAATCTTCAAGTGGCAGAAATGTACGAGGGTTGTTTTTTAAGTAAGGGCCGTTTTTATTTTTTAAAAAAGATAGAAATACTTTTGTAAAAAAACTTTTATTTTCTGATTCTGCACACTTTTACCTATTTTTCTACATAGTTGCCTTGTTTATTTAAGCACTTGTCATACCGTACAACTAAGTTTTTAATTCCCTCTTCAAAGAATTCGGCCGCCTGCTCCGACAGCCAAGAGTCCACGGCCGCTTTCACTTCATCGTCGTCATTGAAGCGCTGCCCGCCAAGATGGTGTTTCAGGTACCGGAAAAGGTGAAAATGGCTAGGAGCAAGGTCGGGGCTGTATGGTGCATGGTCCAAAACTTCCCAGCCAAAAGAATAAAATCCCGAGTCTTTTGAAAGGTGTGAGGCCTAGCGTTATCGTGCAGGAGCAAAACTCCTTTTGTCAGCATGCCGCGCCTTTTGTTTTGAATTGCTCTGCGGAGCTTCTTTAGAGTTTCGCAGTAGGCATCTGAGTTGATTGTCGT
Organism: Schistocerca piceifrons; assembly: GCF_021461385.2. Taxonomy (NCBI): domain Eukaryota; kingdom Metazoa; phylum Arthropoda; class Insecta; order Orthoptera; family Acrididae; genus Schistocerca; species Schistocerca piceifrons. The sequence continues at coordinate 410,107,902 of NC_060141.1, forward strand.
TCCTCGTGGCATAAAGTCCACTAGCAAAACACCGCGCCAGTCCCAGAACACAGTTACGATAATCTTGCGCTTTGACAGCGTCTGTTTGGTTTTGACCTTGACGGGTGAGGTTGTGTGTCGCCATTCCATCGACTGTCGCTTGCTTTCGGGAGTGATATGGGATACTCATGTTTCATCTCCAGTGACAATTTGACTCAACACGTCATCCCCTCCTTCCTCGTAACGAATGAAAAAGTCCAATGAAGTGGCATATCTCTTCCCTTTGTGGTCCTCTGTGAGGAGTCTGGGTACCCACCGAGAACACATTTTCTTAAAGTTTAGGTTTTCAGACACAATTTTGTACAAAACCGATCTTGAAACTTGTGGAAATTCCAAAGAAAGAGTGGAAATTGTGAATCACGAATCTTTGTTTCGACTGCAGCCACCAAATCATCAGTGATCACAGAGGGCCGGCCTGAGCGTTCTTCGTCATGGACATTTTGAAGGCCATTTTTAAACTCTCTAACCCGTTGACGCACTTTACCTTCACTCATTGCATTCAGGCCATAAACTTCTGTTAACTGACGATGAATTTCTGCAGCTGATAGGCTTCTCGCGGTCAAAAAACGTATCACTGACCGTATCTCACACGCGGCGGGCGATTCAATAATCGTAAACATTATAAAGTAGCACAGCGATACGTACACGTCAGCTACAGAGCTGCAACTTGCATCAGTGTGAACGGGAAGGATGTCGGCAAGTGGCGCGGTGGCTTGTTGCGGCGCCCGCGCGAACTACGGGACTAGACGCGCGAACGGCCCTTACTTAAAAAACAACCCTCGTAGTAACCGAACCAAAAGAATCATACGTAAATCGATACTGGAGAGCATGTTTATGAATAGGGTGGAGAAATGGGCTACTAATCTGTAAAACGCAAAACAAAAACTGCAAGCAGAAGAAATGGACTTACGGAGAAGATCAGCAAGATTTTATAGAAAAGAGAGGATAAGAAACGATGAAATAATAAAGAGAATGGAAGTAAGAGAAAGACTACATGACGTGATGAAAAGAAGGAAGTTACAATGGTACAGGCATGTAAGAAGGCTGGAGGAAGCCAGAATACCGAAAATGATCCTGGAACGGGAACCGGAAGGAAAGAAGAGAAGAGGACTCCCTATGACGACCTGGCTCCAAAATGTACAATTAACGACGAGAAGAAATGGCGCAGAGTAAGAAGATATACAAGATCGCAACTCTTGGAGGGACACCCAGAGGACATCAATTAAGATCTTAAGTGACAGATGCAACAATTTCCGGTTTTTGTTGTGTTGGAGGAAAACCTTTGAATAGAGGAAAATCAAAGGTAATATTCAGCATCGAAGTGCGTTTTTGCACATGGTATTGTGCAATGTAGTGTGAACGTACTTCTACTGTACTGAATGCTACTGCATTTGGTAAATTCTTGTAGATCCTATGATGGAAGCATAAGAGATGTTCTATTTGCTTTTAAATTTTTGTTGCAGTGGGAGGATGATTGTTGTGCACTGATTTTTGCTAAAATGTATTGTTTGTAGTACGTGCTAATGACGTGTGAGCACATTTGCGTAACTACTGTTGCATTTTTATCATTTCCAAGGGAGAATGCTTTAGAGTTTAGACGCTAAGCCTACAGAGCATAATCATTCGCAAGAAGCATCACCACTCACAGTAGAAAGACATACTCATGTCGTGAGAAGATGTAGTAAAGTAATACCAATTCTATAAAAAGCTGCTAACATGGAGTTCCCCATTAAATGCGAGAAACTATGAAAAACTGATGCAAGAAGGACACTGGACTGGTACTTAAAATGCATTTAAATCGAGCTGTTCACACACTATGTGACGAAACCAGCTTCTGGTTTGTATGAAGCCAAAACAAAAATGTAATTATTAAATTACTTACTCCATCCAGTATTATGAAAGCATGCAGAAATAAAGTAGCATAAAGCAACATATTCACAATGCAACTCAAAGAGTGCATTTCACACAAGAGGTCGTAATGAGGAACAGAATGTGATGAAAGCAGCTTCTGAGTTATGCAAGGTCAAATGACACTGAGGTTTCAACACTTGCAAATGCGCAACTGCTTCCACTTGATAATGGTGATACATCAGAAAATTGGAATACTAGATTGTACAAATAAATAATTTTACAGTCAAAAGGCGACTACGACAACATTTACGAAATTTTGCATGGCTGTCCCAGCTACGAGAAGTTTATCTTAATTTTTGAATGAGATTTCACGAATACCTTACTTGGCAAAGTCACAGAAAACTCTTCGATCTCGAGGCGGACGCTTCATACGTCATGGGTAGGCCTTGTAATCTAGAAGTAAATGGAAAATATTGCCACGTAAATCGCGTATTTGGAACTGAGAGGACGGATTTTCGCACTTACGCAACGTGGGAGTAATTTTTCAGTTCCCACGTTAGTTTCTTCAACTACCAAAGATTTGAGCAAGGATGGCACTGTTTGTTTGAGGTCTTCATCGTTTGTGAACTATTTTCCTCCCAAATACTCCTTTAGTTCTGGGAGTAATAGAAACCATTTGGTGCACAGCAGTACTGTAAGGAGGATCTCCAAAAATTTCCCACTTAAGTCGTTTAACTTCCTACTGTGGTTGTACAGACAAATGAGGCCGTATATTGTCATTAAATTAAAATTACTGTTACTGACAACATTCCAGGTCTTTGTTTCGAATGGCGCACCAGAGCTGTTGAAGAGTTTCACAATAGGCGTCTAAAATGATAGTTTCTCTTCTTGGCATGAACTCCAAGTGGATCAAGCCTTTTCGGTCCAAAAAAAAAACTGATGCTATACTTTCTCGTATTCAGAGTTTATTGCCCGGCTACATCGAGTGCTGCTGTCTTTCTGTTTCCATATTATAACGTAGGCCTTGCACTGCTGATACCTTGGTATTCTGTGGCAGTGGGGGAGACCCGGAAGAGACAAGAAGAAAGAACGCGGTGCGGGAACGCGTACAGTTATCGTATGCCGGTCATGCAGTACTGCACTGGCTAACCTCCCCTCCCCCATCCCCGCCCCTGCCTCCCTCGCTCTCTCTCGCTCCCTCTCTCTCTCCTCTCTACTGCTAATTGTTTACCAAGCACGGCGCGCTGCTGCAAGCTGCGTCGGTGACTTCCGATAATGTTCCACAATCCGCATGGAAGTAACGGCTACAGTTAGCAGGAGCGGCAAATGGTTCACGAAGACAATAACCGCCAGCAGAGGCCGACGTGAACCTCGTTGCAAAAAAATTTGGGTTACACCACAGTCTAACACATATAGACGTGTCTGCTACTGCTCATTTTTACACTGCGACAGCAGCGCTCCAAGCAGCCATTAAGCTACACTTTTGTATACGATATCGGAAGAGCGCGAGTAGTATAGTTTATATTCATTTGTAACATTGTTTTTACAGTGAGGAGCGTAAGGCGTACCATAAAAATTGGCAGTAACTAAACAATGACAAAACATTTGTGTATTTGTCTTAGTTTGGTTTCCCAAGGACCGACGCAGGTACAAACAATACTTTACAGGACAGTTTATTTACAATTCTCTTGTAACCTAGGGATATTTAGTGAAGAATATCATTTTATTTTGAGAACAAAGAAATGGCTACTAAACAGCAGAAGAATGGATCTTTTGGAGAAACACGTCGTATATCTAAAATGTGAAGCTTTCTTCACTACACTTCCAATTAAATCAGCGAATATGGAACGTAGGAAACTCATATGAAATGCAATGCCTGTTTCATTTAACGTACCACGTAAGCCACCACAGCTGTAGTGCAAGGGAAAACCAACGCAGATATGAGAATAATTTTGTGTCTGTGGACGCCAAATCTCTGTAAAATCCAATGAAGATGGTTTCGTAATAACAAGTAGGTGCTGACGTAAGACAATAGAGTCTTTCGGGCATTAAATAAAGTGACTGAAGTTACCTGTCTCTTTGTATATCGATGTTTTTACTTGCGGTTATTTTATAGGCATTCTGGTATACATTTTTTATTTGGTTGTTTCTCTTTTATAAATAGAAAGAGATTTTTTTCTCGTTTACAAATAGGAAAAATCGTAAGCGAGAATCATGTCGTATGCGCAGTGACAGAACAGCTTTTGTGGGGAATAGCTTCCATGAATTAGTACTACCTTTTTTTTTTTTTTTAGGAAAGCCTATATAAGCAAATAAGGTAGTTCATTCGAAGTAAGAGGTCAAAATACGTCGATCCTCATAACTAGTTTTACTTAAAAGACTTTTTCCAACTACTATTAATTAATTAAAACATCTATAAAGATATCATAAAACTTGGCCTAGACAAAGATCTAATTTCAGTTTAGTAATCGTTCGATGTGCATCACAATAACATTCTGTCTCATATTTTTTGGTATTTTTATATTGATTTTTTATTTGTATTTTAGCCCTTTCTCAGATTGGCTCAGTTAATGTATTATAAACACCATTTACATTTAAACAGACAGAAATTTTTGGGGGACTCCGAATGTTATTAGGATGCACAGAATCGTCCATGTAACTGGACATCAGCAGTACTTAAAACTATGTGAAACTTAATTTGATACAGTCCACCAGAATAAAAGAAATAACCTCAAGTGAAATGATCAGTGGTTGTGGTTACGGTCTTGGAACAACATCGACGTGTTTAGTAAGTAGGCGCTGATATTTTCAAGATGACGCTATACTATTTTGAGTGGTGTGAAGGTGGCAACACTATTGCAGCGAGGCAGTTCAGTGTATATCACTTGTTTATCCATGGACGCCGAATAAACAAACATAGCGCAAAGTTTCTGTCTGCTAGTTATAATATTAAAGAGCTTCTTAAACAAAAAAGAGTAAGCATGGATCTGCAGCTCTGGACAACCAACGACCACAAGATAATAATATCCACACGGGTTGTAGATTTTGGTTTCTACATTATTATGGAGGCTCGAATTAATGCCACTTCAGATAAACGCAAGTACGTAGATCTTAATATCTTCCTTAAAACAGGATCATGGTCGATTTTCTCCTTCATCCTTATGTAAATTAACTCTGACCGTAATGATTGCTATTTATATGTGACTTGAAACTGCATGTAATTTGCTTCAAGATTGCTGAACATTACGGTATTATCAGTGTTTCATGCGCGTGAACAAGTTTCAACAATTTTTCAGAGATGAATGAATGTCAGTTTTTCCGGAGATAACGTCTTGTGGCCTGGATAAGCGGTGTCTATCGAGTTAACTTCAACACGTTTAGTGTTTTCCTGAATGCATGGAGCCACCCTGATTTAGGTTTTCCGTGATTTCCCGAAATCGCTCCAGGCAAATGCCTTTGAAAAGGCACGGTCGATTTCCTTCCACGTCCTTCCCTAATCGGATGGGACCGATGATGTCGCTGTTTGGTCCCCTCCCCCGAATCAACCAACCAACCAATCTGAATACATGAAACTTTGCAGTAATATATCATGGACGCTCTCGAGCTTCAGTTGCCGTAAAGGGCAGTCAATTGAAAACGAAAAAAGTAAGTAAACTGTTTATTATTTTAAAAGTAATCTCCACAGCTGATAATACATTTATATACCACTGTGAGACAAGACAGTCAATGCCTTCATGGAAAATGTTTGCGGCTGCCTACGAAACCGAGATTGTACCCTGGCGTGCATCTCTTTGCCCGAAACAAATTGACAGCCATGAATGTCTTTCTTCTGGACTCCATGAATATGGAAGCCACATGGGAAGAGATCGGGAATGTATGGAGGATGTGTAAGGGCTCCCCAGAGAAACTTATGCAACGTAGTCGAAACAACCTTGCAAATATGTTGCCAAGGTTGTTTCGAGTACGCTGCAGAAGTTTCTCTAGGAACTGATACACATTTCCGACACGTTGCCAAGGTTGGTTCGTGTATGTTGCAGAAGTTTCGCTGGGAAGCCTTTACACATCCTCCATACAGACTCGATCGCTCCCCATGTGATTTCCTTAATTTTTTAGCCCTTAAGAAATACATTCGTGACCGTTGATTTGCTTCGTACGAAGAGCTGCACATCTGGGTTCAATCTCGGTTTCGTAGGCAACCGGAAACATTTTTCAAATGGATCTGAGCACTATGGGACTTAACATCTGAGGTCATCAGTCCCCTAGAACTTAGAACTACTTAAACGTAACTAACATCCATGTCCGAGGCAGAATTCGAACCTGCTACCGTAGCGGTCGCGCGGTTCCAGACTGAAGCGCCTAGAACCTCTCGGTCACAGCGGACGGAGGAAACATTTTTCCATGAATGCATTGACTGTCCTGTCTCACAGTGGTATAAATGTATAAATAGTAGTGGAGATTACTTTTGAAATATGAAACGGTTTATTTACTATTTTTCAATTGTCACATTTTAATTGACTACCTCTCACACAATTTTATCCAAGTGTAAGGAATATGTACCACTGTACAATACAATAATTATCTGCAACAAGGTTCATACGTTTCCTTGTTAAATGCACCACCTCTCATCGTTTAGTGGAGTACTGTCGTGGCCTAAGAAGTACATGTTCTGGTAGGTTGAGAGTACTCTTTACATAGATTTTTCTTTAAGCAAAAACACGGTGATAGCTAAGGAGTCACTGGTTCCTGTTTGCGACTGAGCATCTGCCTACGGCAGCTTCAGTGTAGTTGCATTTGCCACTTTTTTTATTATCACGAGCTGTAGAGGGGAACTGATTTTAAGACACGTGAAGTAACGTCTGTTAATACACTCCTGGAAATTGAAATAAGAACACCGTGAATTCATTGTCCCAGGAAGGGGAAACTTTATTGACACATTCCTGGGGTCAGATACATCACATGATCACACTGACAGAACCACAGGCACATAGACACAGGCAACAGAGCATGCACAATGTTGGCACTAGTACAGTGTATATCCACCTTTCGCAGCAATGCAGGCTGCTATTCTCCCATGGAGACGATCGTAGTGATGCTGGATGTAGTCCTGTGGAACGGCTTGCCATGCCATTTCCACCTGGCGCCTCAGTTGGACCAGCGTTCGTGCTGGACGTGCAGACTGCGTGAGACGACGCTTCATCCAGTCCCAAACATGCTCAATGGGGGACAGATCCGGAGATCTTGCTGGCCAGGGTAGTTGACTTACACCTTCTAGAGCACGTTGGGTGGCACGGGATACATGCGGACGTGCATTGTCCTGTTGGAACAGCAAGTTCCCTTGCCGGTCTAGGAATGGTAGAACGATGGGTTCGATGACGGTTTGGATGTACCGTGCACTATTCAGTGTCCCCTCGACGATCACCAGTGGTGTATGGCCAGTGTAGGAGATCGCTCCCCACACCATGATGCCGGGTGTTGGCCCTGTGTGCCTCGGTCGTATGCAGTCCTGATTGTGGCGCTCACCTGCACGGCGCCAAACACGCATACGACCATCATCGGCACCAAGGCAGAAGCGATTCTCATCGCTGAAGACGACACGTCTCCATTCGTCCCTCCATTCACGCCTGTCGCGACACCACTGGAGGCGGGCTGCACGATGTTGGGGCGTGAGCGGAAGACGACCTAACGGTGTGCGGGACCGTAGCCCAGCTTCATGGAGACGGTTGCGAATGGTCCTCGCCGATACCCCAGGAGCAACAGTGTCCCTAATTTGCTGGGAAGTGGCGGTGCGGTCCCCTACGGCACTGCGTAGGATCCTACGGTCTTGGCGTGCATCCGTGCGTCGCTGCGGTCCGGTCCCAGGTCGACGGGCACGTGCACCTTCCGCCGACCACTGGCGACAACATCGATGTACTGTGGAGACCTCACGCCCCAAGTGTTGAGCAATTCTGCGGTACGTCCACCCGGCCTTCCGCATGCCCACTATACGCCCTCGCTCAAAGTCCGTCAACTGCACATACGGTTCACGTCCACGCTGTCGCGGCATGCTACCAGTGTTAAAGACTGCGATGGAGCTCCGTATGCCACGGCAAACTGGCTGACACTGACGGCGGCGGTGCACAAATGCTGCGCAGCTAGCGCCATTCGACGGCCAACACCGCGGTTCCTGGTGTGTCCGCTGTGCCGTGCGTGTGATCATTGCTTGTTCAGCCCTCTCGCAGTGTCCGGAGCAAGTATGGTGGGTCTGACACACCGGTGTCAATGTGTTCTTTTTTCCATTTCCAGGAGTGTATATTGTCACTTATATCTTCACCTTCTTGGTACTTTCAGGCAGCTGTATCTCAGAGTCACTAATTAAAGAGTATGTGTTGATGTAAGACTTATCAAGAAAGCTTTCAATTAAAGAAAGCATTCAATTAAAGAAAATTCTTGTTTTGTTAGCATTAAAAATTTCTTAATCGGAAAGGCATACTTCTAATCATTGTGAAGAAGGGGAGTGATGGTTGCAGGCGTGAAAAACCGATATATTTTATACGTGACTGAAAAAGAAAAGTATTAAAAATTTTGTTTTGTTGTTTCAACAACTTGTTAACTGTTGTTTATCGGAACTATGAAGGTTACAGACACCATGAATACACTACAGATATTATTACAATGGAGCAGACGACGTATAAATAAATCTACGACTTGAATGTCCTGGGGTGTTGTTAATACAACTGTCTGATAACGTTTCAGGCGACAGATCACGTGAATGTCGCTGGAGGAAGTTTTTGAGTACAGTGAATAATAATCATAATAAATAATAAGTGTGGTAGTGAAGTGTTAGTTATAGAATATACTCCTCAGCAGGACGTTCCAGAAGGGTATAACAAAACTACACAAATAGGACCCGAACTGTTCCTTACCAGGTCTCTACTCGTAATTCCCTTTTGTCAGGCAGTTCACTTTAGTGTGTTGTTTATTTCTACCCAATTTTATGGGAGATACTTGATATTCTTTTAATTATTCATTCCAAATTCTATCCTTTTTTTTTAAATTCACAGTAGAAGAGGGTTGGAGGTAAGCTATCACCTTGTCTTACACATCTATTTAGTTTTAGGTGCTTAAAAATTTCGCCCAAGGGCTTTGCCTTTATTTGTATTATAACGAGAGAAGGTAGATGATGACAGATGTGGATATTACTGATCTATCCGTTTAATAAGTCATGCTTGCGAAATACTGATACTAATTATTTACAGACGAATGGAAAGACTCGAAGAACTAGACTTGAGGGAAGACCCGTTTTGATGCCGGAGAAATGTAGAAACATACGATATAATACTGAAGGAAGGTCGAAGAAAGGCAAACTTACTTTTGTTGCAGTTATAGATCTAGACAAGCTGTCGACAACGTTGAGTGGAATACACTGTTGGAAATTCTGTAGGCAACACAATAAAATACAAGGAGCGACACGTTTCTACAACTTGTGCAGAAGCCAGATTGCAGTTATGAAAGCCGAAGGACCTGAAAGGGAAGCAGCGGTTGGTAAGGAAGTGAAACAGGTTTGTGGCCTATCGCCGATGTTATTCACTCTGTATATCAAGCAAGAAGTGAAGGTAACTAGGGAAAAATTCGGAGGGGGAATTAAAATTCAGGGAGAAAAATAAAAAAAAGCTTTGAGGTTTGTGGATGACATTTTAATTCTGTCAGAAACAGCAAAGGACTTGGAAGAGCAGCAGAACGGAACGGATGGTGTCTTGAAAAGAGGTCATAAAATGAACATCTGTAAAAGCAAAACAAAATAATGGAATGTAGTCGAATTAAATGCGGCGATTCTGGGGAAATTAGATCAGAAACGAGACACTAAAAGTAGTATATGGGTTTTGCTATTTCTGCAGCAAAATAGCAAGGAAAGCATTTCTTGCATGCTGGCTATAGCAAGGAAAGCATTTCAGAGTAAGAGGAATTTGTTAACATCGAATATAAATTAAAGTGTAGGGAAGCCTTTTCAGAGGATATTTATCTGGAACGTAGTCTTGTGTGGGGGTGAAAAGTGGACAGTAAGAAGTTCAGACAAGAACAGAATAGAAGATTTTGAAATACAGCGATACAGAAGAATGAGAAAGATCAGATGGGTATATGGAATACTAACGAGAAGGCACTGACTCCAGTCGGGGAAGAAAGAAATTTACGCCACAACTTGACTAAAAGAAGGGCTCACTTATAAGCCATATCTGGAAGCATCAAGGATTAGTCAATTTGATAGAGAAGGAACATGTTGGGAGTAAATATTGTAGAGGTATATCATGACATGAATACAGTAAGAAGGTTCAAACGGATGTAGGTTGCAGTGGTTACTTGGAGATGGGAGGGTCTGTGCAGGATAGAAGAGCATGGAGACTTGCACCAAAATAATGTTCGGACTGAAGACCACAATTAGACCTGAGATTAATTTTCGGTTATGTTAGTCATTCTTCACAATTACAGCCTTTTATCTGGGAAGCTAATGTAGGTCTTACAACTCATATTTATGTGGCTAATAATAAGTGAATATATTAAGTATTTATTCCCGGTAATTACAAGGGAAACTCCTCATCGCACCCTCCTTATATTTGGTGGTAAGAGGGACCAGTGGACAGCCCGTCAAAAATTGAACACAAATTAAGCATGAAAACAGGAAGAACTCTGGAAAAAGAAGCAAAGTAGAAACAGTGAACGGTCCAAGGACAAGAAGTGCAATATAGAGCACACTGAAATAGCAACGGCGTTGTGGGTAAGTGGTTGTTGCACTGCCAAGCGGGCGAGCCGTGTTCAAAACTTCTCGTGCCAATTTTTTTTTTCTTTTTTCGCTGTACAAATTTGTGTCGTAGTGTAATGGAAATTCGTGGTACGGTTTTACGGGACCAAACTGCTGAGATCATCGGTCCCTAAGCTTACTCACTACTTAATCTAACTTCAACTGACTTACGCTAAGGACAACATACACACACCCATGCCCGAGGGAGGACTCGAACCTCCGACGGGGGCAGCCGCGCGAGCCGTGGCAAGGCGCCCTGAACCGCTCGGGCAGGCCGGTGTGGCCGTGCGGTTCTAGGCGCTTCAGTCTGGAACCGCGTGACCGCTACGGTCGCAGGTTCGGATCCTGCCTCGGGCATGGATGTGTGTGATGTCCTTAGGTTAGTTAGGTTTAAGTAGTTCTAAGTTCTAGGGGACTGATGACCATAGATGTTAAGTCCCATAGTGCTCAGAGCCATTTTTTTGAGCCGCTCGGCTACCCCGCGCGCCGTGGTGTAACGTCCTTTTCTAACAGTGAGGTGTAAGGTAGGGACCTATAATGACAGTTGATTCTGCAGAACTACTCTATTAGCAACCGAAGCAAGTGGCTTTCGAATAGGAACCGCAAATGCTTGATTACAAGGCGACAAGTCAACTGATCCTTCCACCAGCAAACACGTCTGGTGCGTCATACACGGCATTAGTGACAGTATGTTGGTCAGACGACAGAAATCTCTTACAGACGCACCTAATTTGTACGCCTGGTGAGCGAGTGAGATATGCCTCCTTGACCGATTTAGGTTTTTTGCGAATGTGATCACTCCTAAAAAAACGATTATAACATAATAGTTTGTCGCATAATGTGTAACAAATGAACGGAACAGTTTCACAATCACACAGTTTCTCTGTGCTCTGTCAAAAGATATGTTTTTAACGTTTTTGGAGCTGCATTCCGTTTTGGAAGTTTTGACTCTTGAATTCCTTTGTTGTAACGTAGTTTACACTCGTTTATTTGTTCTCATTTCTGTGAGGCGTCTATGTGGTATCTCGCCTGCTCTTACTATTCATCACATTTACTTGTGACAGTAACGTATTCTTCCCATGTGCCTCATATTCTATAATGTTTAGAATGACAACTGCCGAGACTACGGAAAGAGAACGAACATTTCGGTGACCGGTCGGACAGTTCATAATGTTATGAAAATGATAAAATAAAATAAAATAAGAATAAATGGCACCAAGGAGATCTGAGCATGGATCTCCGCCTGCGCAGTCCGTCACGTGACCACGTAACTACGACACTACGGCTGTTCAAATGCTCACGTTACTGCTGTTGCTAAGGCTGGACCGTTCACTGTTCCTATTTTGATTTTTTTCGTGGTTCGGTACACTTTCTTCCTGTTTTCAACCTTGATCTGTGTTCAGATTTTACGGGCTGTCCACTAGGGCATCTTACCACTAAATTTGAGTGGGGTGCGATGGGGAATTTTCCTTATTAGAAACCATGCAAAAATGTAAGAACTACAAAAAATACTAGTTCTACAACTGCTTTCTACCACTATAAAATTAGGGTAAAGTTCCTTAATCAGTTACTCAATATTAAAACTACTGTTGGTGCTAATATTCTGCTCTGTTTATGTTCATTCGTTGGGGTGCATCTAAACCGGAGATGGTTGTTTACGTTACTGGATCTTGATCTGCTCTTATACCACCCCGGTCAGCAGCCATTTTCTGGTGAGTTCCTTGGGCATAGAGCATTACGTCAGAAGGTTTCCACTGAACAAGCGATTTCACGTCTCACTGTAACGTCTTAGAATCCACATTTCCGTGATGATTTACTACAATACAATGAAAGTCGTGAAGACTGACGTTTCCAGCGAAGAGAAAAGTGATATTACGTAAAGAGCGATCTTGCATAAAGTATTAAAATATTTTATGCAATGATGTGGAATAGTATCCAAAAGGATTCTAATCTTCATGCCACTGACCGCGGAAACCTACATAGTTATGTCGATCTTACTGTTACGTAGCCATTTTTCTCTGAAACCGTCCACTAACATATTTCAGAGGATAGCAGCAAATTCCCCGATCAAGTAGTCATTCAGTTACACCTCTCAGTAATTGCAGACCTGGATCAGCATCGCCAGTGGCTGTTTTCACCCAGTGGCTGTTTCACTGTTTGCCTTCCCTTGCCTTTGTGAAACAGTGGAGGGTTCTGAAAGTTTCGAGTGAGGCTGGATAGCGAAAGATAAGGACTTACGAGAACAAGGCAGAGTTGTAAACTTGTTCCGGCTGGAGTGGGTTTCCGGAGGCGGCCAGCACGGCATTCGCCGTCTCGCCCCCCATCCTCCCGCGTGGCAGGTAGTACCTGATTCTTTGTCTCTGAAAGACACAGCACTCTGGAAGGAGGGTCCTTACAGCCAGATACAAATCGATGTGCGGACATTTGCCTCGCGGGACATTTGCCTCACCGGACATTTGTCACGATTTTACCTGCTCCGAAGGGTTGGGTCCCTTGTCTCTCCCTCCTCCTCCTCATCGCTGTCGTGCAGTAAAGGTACTTACTGAGCCTTTCCGCTGGTTTACTTAACATAGGACCAGAATCTCTTTGGATTTTCCGCCACATTTCTAGAGAGACTTTCGTTGAGGAAACTGTTAAATGCATTTCACTTTGAAATGCTTACCAAATTTCGAGCCTCAGTAAAACGTCGCCCATCTTGGAGATTTTGCGTTCGTTTAAATTATACGTGCCTTTTTCGGTGTTCCTGCAGCAGCTTTCTGTCGTATTTTCTGTACCATGGGGGATCAGTTCCGTCTCTTATTAATTTATTTGGTATGAATCTCTCGAGTGCTGTTGATACTATTTATTTGAACTTAAGCCACATATGGTCTTCACTTACATAGTTTGGAAGGATTGGAGTCTGTCTCGTAGAAAGACGTCAACCGAAGTTTTAGTTGCTTTTATAAATAGATATATTTCTCGTTTAGTTTTGGTGAATTTCTTTGTTACGGAATTGAGCCTTGCTCGACTGTGTGTTCACTAATCCCTGTATCCGTGATGATGCTCAGGATTATTTGTGGAGGTCAAGTGTGTTTTCTTAACCATTTACAATTTGTATGGCCTCTGAACTAATTGTTCAAAATAATTTAAAAAAAGCATTTAGAACGATTACGGAAGTTGTTTTCTATTTACAATAGGGTCTGAAAATGTATTTTTGTCGATATAAGGAAGGTAGATTGAAGTCACTGCCAACTATAATTGTATGAGTAGCGTACCTACTTGTGATGAGACTCAAGTTTTCTTTGAACTGTTCAGCAGCTGTTTTATTTGAGACCGGGGGTCGGTAAAAAGAGCCAGTTATTAGTTTATTCCGGTTGTCGAATATACCCTCTGCCCATACTAAGCCACAGGAACTATCTGCTTCAATGTCGCTTGTGAGCTGAAACACACATTACATTATTTTTTCTTAAGTTGTGCTTCTTGTTTCTGTTGTAGTGCAGATCATTACAATTACGGCTTTTCCCTCCAAAACCTAGGATGCTTTCTCTGTGACCCTGTAAATACCAGAGCTAAACAATGTAGAGCAACAGCGTACGTTACAAGCATAGCCTTCTGTATTACTTCATTTCCTTATTTCTAACATTTTAAAATTGTGCGTCGACTTTAGATGACATGTCAATCATAGATGTTCTTATCTCTATTTAGTGAACGTATTTTCAGTCATGTTTTGAACATTGTCCCTCTACACTTTATTAACTAATGTTTCGCCGCAAGGGACATCGGATTCTAAAGAGTAAATTAATATAGAGTATGTCGTTCTCCTTTTCAAACATTCCCATTCCCATTTCTTCTTTCCTTATTGTCTTTTGGGCATGCAGTTCTAGTAATTAAAGTAGGCACAATTGTAGTGATCAAAAAGAAATGATTAGCGCACATTCGCATTCTCTTTACGTCGTTCCTCTCTTGTTGCTCCCATGCCGATGGATTGTTTCTATCGCAATCAGTAAGCGTGAAAGGAAGCTACCGTACAGACAGAGGCATCTATATTTATACTTGGCAGAACTAATTACATACTGACATAATCGTCGGTATTGCTTTCGTTTCCCAAAAGTTATAAATATTTCGATTTCGGAAAAGAAGCTCTGTATTTCGCCAAGATGTCGAAGAAGGAGGTCCCTTACGTACTGGTTGTATCGAGTAATATGTGGAGACGGCGGTTTGAAAGCGGACAGAAGAAGTACGAGGAGGGGCGTCCCTTACCTGAGGGATTGCTACTCAAGCTACCTGGCGAAGGGACAAGTGTGGGAAATGTCCGGCGTGGCTAATGTCCGGCGTGGTAAATGTCCGGCATTCATAAAAATCTTCTACGTAGGCGTTGTTTCATTTGGCCAGCTGTGGGAAGTAAGGTTGAGTCCGCAGCCGTGCCAGCTACGGCTTGTTAAAATTGTTCAGAATACAGATTTCCTACTAGCTTAGCTTCTCCTTCTCAAGATTCAGCGCGCTTTTCACTTGAGGCCTGTGAGGCGAGATTGCTATTCGTCAATTAAAGAATACTGTCATGGAGTGGGACAGATCTCCTGGCTCCGTTTTCCTGCCTCTGATCGATTGTTTTAAGGATAATGAGGCGGAAAAGAGTAGAAGATGGTATGAATCATTGTCAGTTGCGCGTTTTTCATTCGTCGGAACTCAGAATCTCTGAATTCACTGGGCAATGAGTTCCCGCTGTGGCGAAAAGACAGTAAAGTTATAGAGCGCTCACATAGAAACACTTCATCATAGGACAATGAAGAGTGCATTTCACTTTATGTTTCTTCAAAATAAAGACTTCATGCTAGGATTTTGCAGTAAACAGGGTGTTAAAAAGGTACGGCCAAACTTTCAGGAAACATTCCTCACACACAAATAAAGAAAAGATGTTATGTGGACATGTGTCCGGAAACGCTTAATTTCCATGTTAGAGCTCATTTAATTTCGTCAGTATGTACTGTACTTCTTCGATTCACCGCCAGTTGGCCCAATTGAAGGAAGGTAATGTTGACTTTGGTGCTTGTGTTGACATGCGAGTCATTGCTCTACAGTACTTGCATCAAGCACATCAGTACGTAGCATCAACAGGTTAGTGTTCATCACGAACGTGGTTTTGCAGTCAGTGCAATGTTTACAAATGCGGAGTTGGCAGATGCCCATTTGATGTATGGATTAGCACGGGGCAATAGCCGTGGTGCGGTACGTTTGTATCGAGACAGATTTCCAGAACGAAGGTGTCTCGACAGGAAGACGTTCGAAGCAATTGATCGGCGTCTTAGGGAGCACGGAACATTCCAGCCTATGACTCGCGACTGGGGAAGACCTAGAACGACGAGGACACCTGCAATGGACGAGGCAATTATTCGTGCAGTTGACGATAACCCTAATGTCAGCGTCAGAGAAGTTGCTGCTGTACAAGGTAACGTTGACCATGTCACTGTATGGAGACTGCTACGGGAGAACCAGTTGTTTCCGTACCATGTACAGCGTGTGCAGGCACTATCAGCAGCTGATTGGCCTCCACAGATACACTTCTGCAAATGGTTCATCCAACAATGTGTCAATCTTCATTTCAGTGCAAATGTTCTCTTTACGGATGAGGCTTCATTCCAACGTGATCAAATTGTAAATTTTCACAATCAACATGTGTGGGCTGACGAGAATCCGCACGCAATTGTGCAATCACGTCATCAACACAGATTTTCTGTGAACGTTTGGGCAGGCATTGTTGGTGATGTCTTGATTGGGCCCCATGTTGTTCCACCTACGCTCAATGGAGCAAGTTATCAAGATTTCATACGGGACACTCTACCTGTGCTGCTAGAACATGTGCCTTTACAAGTACGACACAACATTTGGTTCATGCACGATGGAGCTCCTGCACATTTCAGTCGAAGTGTTCGTATGCTTCTCAACAACAGATTCGGTGACCGATGGATTGGTAGAGGCTGACCAATTCCATGGCCTCCACGCTCTCCTGACCTCAACCCTCTTGACTTTCATTTATGGGGGCATTTGAAAGCTCTTGTCTACGCAACCCCGGTACCAAATGTAGAGACTCTTCGTGCTCGTATTGTGGACGGCTGTGATACAATACGCCATTCTCCAGGGCTGCATCAGCACATCAGGGATTCCATGCGACGGAGGGTGGATGCATGTATCCTCGCTAACGGAGGACATTTTGAACATTTCCTGTAACAAAGTGTTTGAAGTCACGCTGCTACGTTCTGTTGCTGTGTGTTTCCATTCCATGATTAATGTGATTTGAAGAGAAGTAATAAAATGAGCTCTAACATGGAAAGTAAGCGTTTCCGGACACATGACCACATAACATATTTTCTTTCTTTGTGTGTGAGGAATGTTTACTGAAAGTTTGGCCGTACTTTTTTGTAACACCCTGTATAGGAGAGGAGAGAGACATGGTAAGAGATGATTGGTGAGACAAGCCTTGCTGCCACTAGAAGGCAGTAAGTACAAACAGAGGGTTGAAATCGTACTCCAGTCTCTGCTGCTGCTATTCCTTTACTCACGCTCCGCGCCATGTGCCGCCGTCGCAGCGGGCGGTGCTGTTCGGATGCGAAGTTAATTTGCTCCCTTCAGGAGACCAATACGTTAATCTCAAGTCACACACCCAGCTTGTTGCTTTGAATGTGAATTTTGGCGATCTTGTGGTGTTCACTCGTTTCTTTCCTTGTACTTTCTCCACTTAATAACAACTTATGCGGTCAATAGTCATGCTTGCAGATTATTAATAACGTATTTGTGTTTCATCCTCCCTATCCACCGGTGCCACGGTTATGTTTTAAAGTTATAATCCATTATCTGTTCGCCAATGGTTCTTTTTAGTGTAGCAGTGGGTAATTATAATGTTTAAAGACAATGTTTCGTGGTTAACTGCACTACAACTACTAATATTCATTTAAATAAGACGTTTCAATTGCGTAACAATATCCTTGTTTTGAAAAAAACCTATCAGATATAGTATTCTGGTGATGGAAAGATTTGCCGCTGGAATATCTTCCAATGTTGCCCAAGGTACGCCCGATCGTTTGTTTTTTCATGACATTAACTGGACGATCTACAGGGAGGCTCTTTCCGTGTAACAGTTGGGGCGCGCAACTAGGTGTTCTTCGCACATCTGCACTGTCCTCCGCTGCTGAATATGCAGCACCCGTGTGGCAATACTCCACCCATGCCAAACAAGTGAACATTGCCTTAATGAAACAGGACGCATTGTCACTGCCTGCTTGCAGGCAACTCCTGTTAATAAAGTATATCATTTCATGGGCTTAGCACCTCCACATATCAGATGAGTAACAGCAGTAGAAAAAGAGAAGCGGAAACAGGAGACAGATCCAAGACACCCCTTGTTCGGATGTGAATACTAACACCCAAGATTAGGATCAAGAAGGAGTTTCCTCCGTTCAACGGAACCACTGTTAACGTCACCTGCAAATCGTCGAATACAGCTTTGGCGTAACTCACCATCAGAGAGGTACTGGAACAACGCTAAAGAAGAGCTTGCTAAAGCACATCACCTCCCATATAAAACACGGAAGATCCTCAACAGGCTGAGAACTGGTGTACCCCTATGCAAGGTCAATTTGAAGAAATGGGGTTTCTCTCCAGGAGATGAACTATGCGAATGTGGCGAACAGCAAGATCATCAACACCTGCTCAACTGTAGATACATCACAGCACCATGCCCGATGGACGATCTGGTTACTGCCAATGATACAGCAGTTCAAACGGTGGAATTTTGGATGTCACATGGAATTGGATGAGGTACTTATATTGTTTGTGAATTGATGTCATATGGAATTTAATCATCCATTGTTTTCAAATTGCTGTCTATCGGCTATATATGTTTGTTATGTTCTGGACACGAGTAAATAAATAAAGATTAGTTTTAAACTAATATGCATGATCATTTGAGCTGGTCTGATGGTCATCAGAGTTTGGTGTTTTCATCATAGGAGTACACTCCAAATACAACTGACACCCTACATTACGTAAGTTGTATATAAAGATTAAAATGTAAGATTGGAACCCTTATATATGTACGCAGCCTAGGCAGTTATGAGATTTTTAAAGGAAAGATTTTTTTTTTCCATTTGAACGTGATGTAAAGTCTTGAAAAACCATTTCATTCGGTGGTCGCCGACCTCAATTGCCATCTCTCCATTTGCAGAGTATACTGCTAGTCAAGATGCCAGCATGCTGAAGCGTTGTTGAACACCTCATGAAATCGTCTTTCGCTTTCCTTGGCTTTGGAATCGAGCATCCTTAACGTGTGACGATCACTACCCACTGCATCTTTGTAGAGCGCACAGTCCCACAGGGTGTGCTGTGGAGTGTGCACACTGTCGTAGCCAGAGCTATCGTTCATGTCTTTTGATTTTTTACAGATACGTAGAATACGGCCTATAACCAGTCAGGAAATGTGTCAATCAGCTCGACGGGTGAAGAAATCTCATTTTAGTCTCCCCTTGATGTTATGGAGAAAGTAGTATGTTCTTTTGCTTGTACATATAGTGTTCCATTCATTTTGACACAGCTGTAATGTGCGATCTTCCATTAACTTTTGTAGCATATCGTAATATTATAATCTGATCCGCAATGTTTACGGTCTTTGTCAGCGTCTGTAGAATATTTCAGAAGCAGTATTACCCGGGTAATACAGATTGTGGTCGTCTTGTAGCTCTACTCAGTGGTTCACTTAAATTATAAGAAGCAATTATAGAAAATCATTTTGTCCCTGTTCCTTGACCCATACAGTCAAAAGAGGAGGTACTGGTATTGTTCTGTGATAATGAAACTGCCGGTTATTTGAACTCAGAATACTTCGATATTAACTATCGGAGATACTTTCACTAAACATACACTCCTGGGAATTGAAATAAGAACACCGTGAATTCATTGTCCCAGGAAGGGGAAACTTTATTGACACATTCCTGGGGTCAGATACATCACATGATCACACTGACAGAACCACAGGCACATAGACACAGGCAACAGAGCATGCACAATGTCGGCGCTAGTACAGTGTATATCCACCTTTTGCAGCAATGCAGGCTGCTATTCTCCCATGGAGACGATCGTAGAGATGCTGGATGTAGTCCTGTGGAACGGCTTGCCATGCCATTTCCACCTGGCGCCTCAGTTGGACCAGCATTCGTGCTGGACGTGCAGACCGCGTGAGACGACGCTTCATCCAGTCCCAAACATGCTCAATGGGGGACAGATCCGGAGATCTTGCTGGCCAGGGTAGTTGATTTACACCTTCTAGAGCACATTGGGTGGCACGGGATACATGCGGACGTGCATTGTCCTGTTGAAACAGCAAGTTCCCTTGCCGGTCTAGGAATGGTAGAACGATGGGTTCGATGACGGTTTGGATGTACCGTGCACTATTCAGTGTCCCCTCGACGACCACCAGTGGTGTACGGCCAGTGTAGGAGATCGCTCCCCACACCATGATGCCGGGTGTTGGCCCTGTGTGCCTCGGTCGTATGCAGTCCTGATTGTGGCGCTCACCTGCACGGCGCCAAACACGCATACGACCATCATTGGCACCAAGGCAGAAGCGACTCTCATTGCTGAAGACGACACGTCTCCATTCGTCCCTCCATTCACGCCTGTCGCGACACCACTGGAGGCGGGCTGCACGATGTTGGGGCGTGAGCGGAAGACGGCCTAACGGTGTGCGGGACCGTAGACCAGCTTCATGGAGACGGTTGCGAATGGTCCTCGCCGATACCCCAGGAGCAACAGTGTCCCTAATTTGCTGGGAAGTGGCGGTGCGGTCCCCTACGGCACTGCGTAGGATCCTACGGTCTTGGCGTGCATCCGTGCGTCGCTGCGGTCTGGTCCCAGGTCGACGGGCACGTGCACCTTCCGCCGACCACTGGCGACAACATCGATGTACTGTGGAGACCTCACGCCCCACGTGTTGAGCAATTCGGCGGTACGTCCACCCGGCCTCCCGCTTGCCCACTATACGCCCTCGCTCAAAGTCCGTCAACTGCACATACGGTTCACGTCCACGCTGTCTTGGCATGCTACCAGTGTTAAAGACTGCGATGGAGCTCCGTATGCCACGGCAAACTGGCTGACACTGACGGCGGCGGTGCACAAATGCTGCGCAGCTAGCGCCATTCGACGGCCAACACCGCGGTTCCTGGTGTGTCCGCTGTGCCGTGCGTGTGATCATTGCTTGTACAGCCCTCTCGCAGTGTCCGGAGCAAGTATGGTGGGTCTGACACACCGGTGTCAATGTGTTCTTTTTTCCATTTCCAGGAGTGTATATAGCCGATGTATGAAGGTAGTATCTGTTCCTGAAAGAACAGTTACCGTTGATGACCATGCAGCTTCGCTAGAATGAAATGATAATTTAACGGACATCCTAGCTGAAAACAGGCGTTGATATACTTCATTGGGTACATGTTGAAAATGTGTGCCCAGACCGGGACTCGAACCAGGGATCTCCTGTTTACATGGCAGATGCTCTATCCATCTGAGAACAGTTATCTTTCAGGGGCAGATACTAGCTTCATATTCAGTTAAAATATGGCTTCCCGGCCATTGACCTTCTTGTGCGAACGCACACGCTATGCCCGAACTCGTACGGTACTTGGTAGATTAATCTGCCACGAGTAATGAGTATGATGGGCAAACATCTATTAGGCGCACTACGAATGTAGTGGTGTGGACATGTTGGGAATGTGTGTCTCACGGGGAACGTGCAAGGTATAAGTCCCTGCAGGCGCACCATCCTCTGTGTCCTCTGTGGCTCAGATGGAGCCGGCGCGGTAGCTCAGCGTGTTCGGTCAGAGGGCTGCTCGCCCTCTGTAATAAAAAAAAAAAAAAAAACTGAGTAAAGCAATCAACGATCAACTTGAACGGATATCTTGTGACGTCCGCCCAGACCAAACGCAAGGAACAATATCGAACAAAACGGAAGAAAAAAAATTAATGGAGCGTCTGCCATGTAAGCAGGAGATCCCCGGTTCGAGTCCCGGTCGGGGCACACATTTTCAACACGTACCCAATGAAGTATATCAACGCCTGTTTGCAGCTAGGTTGTCAATTTAATTATCATTTCATCTATAGCTGAGATTTTAAATGTAACTTGAGAGTTCGATGTATGTATGTAAAAGGTAAATGTTAATATGTGTAATGTGTTCGTATTTCTCTCTGGAGAGGCTATTGAGACACCATCCTGCAATTTCACAACCTTTTCAAAGAATGGAGTGTATAATAGATTCCAGTCAAAATTATTTTATATTTTTTTATTTAAATTTCTGTGACGTTTGCGCGTATATTCGCAACAAGTTTGGAACTTCACTTTCAAACCAGACGTGCTCTAACAGCGCTTATCACAGCTAAATTTCACTGACATACATAGGTAACATCTACACAACACATAGTCATACAACAGATATGGAGCGATATTCTCCATATCTGTTGTATGACTATGTGTTGTGTGGGTGTTACCGAAGTATGTCAGAGGAATTTTGCTCTGATAAGCACTTTTAGTGCAGGCGTGGTTTGAAAATGAACGGCAACGTTCGAACCTAGTCACCAGTATAGATTACACGCCAACTGTGACAGAAATCTAAATAAAGAATTGTCAAATCTAAGTTGCTGGTTCTCGCCCTGAAAAATGTTGGAACTATCCAAAATTATTTGTAATCTCACGAAGCCGCCAGATAGACAAGCAGACATAGCATTGTTCATTTGTGCTTGCAAATACATGCCACACTTTTCGTATTTGCCTCAGTTCCAAGTATCCTTCGTACTTCCATTGCTTTGCTTTTCTTTAAAAAAATAAACGGCTCCCTTTTTCTGATTTTCGAGTCCAGTGGGCACATTCCAAGTGTTACTAAAACTGCCAGTTGGCCCTCGTAGTCAAAAGTAATTGTATGTATGTGGACCGGAGACCTAGAAACGACGGAGAGGCTCCGTCCCCGCCGCAGCCGCAGTGGTCCACAACCCCACGACCACTACCGCAGTCCACTTCACCACTCCGTCGCCCCACGCCGAACCCAGGGCGGATTTGTGTCGAGGTCCGGTGAACCGGCCGGTCTGTGGATGGTTTCAGGCGGTTTTCCATCTGCCTCGGCGAATGCGGGCTGGTTCCCCTTACTCCGCCTCAGTTACGCTATGTCAGCAATTGCTGAGCAAACAAGTTCTCCACGTACGCGTACACCACCATTACTTTACCACGCAAACATAGGGGTTACACTCGTCTGGTGTGAGACGCCTTGGGGGTCCACCGGGGGCCGAACCGCACAATAACCCTGGGTTCGGTGTGGGGCGGCGCAAGGGTGAAGTGGACTGCGGTAGTCGTTGTGGAGTTGTGGACCACTGCGGCTGCGGCGGGGACGGAGCCTCTCCATCGTTTCTAGGTCCCCGGTTAACATACAATACATACAATACAATGGTAGTGTACGCGTACGTGGAGAACTTACTTGCGCAGCAATCGCCGACATAGTGTAACTGAGGCGGAATATGGGGAACCAGCCCGCATTCGCCGGGGCAGATGGAAAACCGCCTAAAAACCATCCACAGACTGGCCGGTTCACCAGACCTCGACACAAATCCGCCGGGCGGATTCGTGCCTTGGACCAGGCGCTCCATCCCGCCCGGAAAGCCGTGCGTTAGACCGCACGGCCAACCGGGCGGGCTAGTTGAAAGTAATACGTAAAGAACTGTACGGCTGTGGTGGCCGCAGTCTGCTGAGCACATGGCTCGCGCTGGCGTGGTCGGTAAACAAGTAGATTTCTCCCGGTGAGTTGTTGACGGCCGCAAGTGGCGCCGTGCGGGGCCGTGGCTCTCTGCCGCTCCGCGCCGTGTTGTGTTGTGACGTGATGTGTCGCAAGGCGCAGCCCCCGGCAGGAATCTGGCCGCGTGGCCGCCACAGACGCGGCCTGAGTCACGGCGGCCGCCTGTGAGCGCCGCGCGCTGAACTGGTTCGCTCCGCGCAGGCAGTGAAAGTGCTCGCGCCGCCGCGCCGCTGACGCAGGTCACGATTCCCGGCGGGCCGCCCTCGGAGCGCCGGGCCGCGCCGCCGCGACGCACGGGCCGCCCGCCCGCCAGCCGGCGTCGACGCCCGCGACCTTTAGACGCGACGCAGTCTCTGGGCGACAGTCGCTCCCTGTCTCCGACTCTCGTTGTTGTTGTTGTGGTCTTCAGTCCTGAGACTGTTTTGATGCAGCTCTCCATTCTACTCTATCCTGTGCAAGCTTCTTCATCTCCCAGTACCTACTGCTGCCTACATCCTTCTGAATCTGCTTAATGTATTCATCTCTTGGTCTCCCTCTACGATTTTTACCCTCCACGCTACCCTCCAATACTAAATTGGTGTTCCCTTGACGCATCAAAACATGTCCTACCAACCGGTCCCTTCTTCTAGTCAAGTTGTGCCACAAACTCCTCTTCTCCCCAATTCTATTCAATACCTCCTCATTAGCTATGTGATCTACCCATCTACTCTTCAGCATTCTGCTGTAGCACCACATTTCGAAAGCTTCTATTCTCTTCTTGTCCAAACTAGTTGTCGTCCACGTTTCACTTCCATACATGCCTACACTCGATACAAACACTTTCAGAAATGACTTCCTGACACTTAAATCTGTACTAGATGTTAACAAATTTCTCTTCTTCAGAAACGGTTTTTCTTGCCATTGCCAGTCTACATTTTATATCCTCTCTTCTTCGGCCATCATCAGTTATTTTGCTCCCCAAATAGCAAAACTCCTTTACTACTTTAAGTGTCTCATTCCCTAATCTAATTCCCTCAGCATCACCGGAGTTAACTCGACTACATTCCGTTATCCTCATTTTGCTTTTGTTGATATTAGAAGGCCTTAATTTTGTGAGATAACCTGGCACCTGCGAGAAACGAAGGTACGATTTTCCGCAGGTGCAAGTTTCAGGTGGGTGGGGGTTGGTTTGGCGGTCATGACCCTCTTCGGAGAGAGCATTTAATTAAATGCTTTCATAAATGTTGTCTTAAAAACATTCCACAACCCGAGGTTTGAATCTGCATTTACAGTAATACTCCGCAAACGGAGGGTGGCGGAGGGTACTTTTTGTACTAGTGTCACTCCCCTCTTTCTCTGTTCCAGTCGCTGATGGTTTGCCTGGACTCGAATCTCTATAACTTTATCTTCATTGTCTTTTCGCGAGATATACGGAGGAGGAATTACTGTATTGGCTGACACTTCTAGGAAAGTATACTCTGCCTATTGTGCTGATTCTGCCACTAGAATTGACTGAGATCTCCGTGACGCTTTCGCGCTTAATTGAACCTGTAACTAAATTCGTCGCTCTTCTCTGGATCCTCTGTATTTCCTCTATCAACCGTATCCGATACGGATCCCAACCTCACGAGCAGAATTCAAGTTTTCGTCTAACGAGACTTCACCAGGCTACTTCCTTTGTTGATGGACTACACTCAAAAGAATGGTTAAAATGGCTTTGAGCACTATGGGACTTAACTTCTGAGGTCATCAGTCCCATAGAACTTAGAACTACTTAAACCTAACTAACCTAAGCACATCACACACACCCATGACCGAGGCAGGATTTGAACCTGCGACCGTAGCGGTCGCGCGGTTCCAGACTGTAGCGCTTAGAACCCCTCGGCCACCGCGGCCGGCCACTACACTCAGATGGCAGAAATCATGGACTAGCGATATACACATATAAGGATGGCGAAAGTATCACGTACACAGGATATAAAAGGACGGTGCACTGCCGCGGTGTCATTTGTATTCAGGCGATTCGTGTGGTAAGGTCTCTGACCTGATTATAGCCGAACGGCGGGAATTAACAGATTTTGAACACGTAATGTAGTTGGAGCTAGACGTATGGAATATTCCATTTCGGAAAACGTTAGCGAATTCAATATTCCCAGACCCACAATGTCAAGAGTGTGCCGAGAATACCAAATTTCAGGCATTACCTCTCACCACGGACTTCTTCCAGTAGGGGAGGCAAAGTCACCCGCAAGAAACTCCGATAGTTCCGGCCTGTTAGGCGATGTGTAAGTAAGACTGATCTCAAAATACTGCCAGTTATCCTGGCCACCACATTCCGACACCACCGATGATGATGATGATTCGCTGTCACATACCATGAGGGGTCTGCGTACTATCCAACAGATGAGTGTAATGAACGCTGAAGATAGCACTCCGTGTACAGGTGGCCTTATCTGTGAATAGGATGGATGGCACAAATCCCGGAATCGTGGTTGCCTGGTGAAGAAACCAGTGACAAAACTGCTCCCGATGTGGAAAGTCTGTCACTACTAAGCCCTGCATACACTGTAAGAGATAAGGATAGTAACATTGTCACAGAGAATGTTCCACATTGTCGTATGGCTTACCCTGTACTGGCGGGCCAACTGCCTGGTAATTACACAGCGGTCGCCTTCCACAGTGTTAATTACATTTTGCTCCAAGTCTGGTGTCCGAACGTTTTGGGTACCTCCTTCATGATTTCTTGCTTCCTGATACGATCCTGTCTCAGACAAACGGCGAAACACTGTTGCAAACATTGAATGCCGTGGTTTTTGTCGGCGGGGATAGGACTCACGATGCAACCTTGCTGCTCTTTTCATAAGTAAACACTCCGTCGGCAAACCCTCGATTCGAATACGGAACCATTGCGTACAGCTCTGTATCACATCCACTATAAGATGAGTCAGCAAGAGAAGTGAATCGTACACAACATTACCAATTACTATAGCAGGAGAGGGCGCTAGGGCATGACGTATGAGGAACAGTAACACCCCTAGGAGCCACCCCTATGTGGCTGCATGCTACACCGCGAATGAGACAGCAATCACCGTAATAAAGTACGGTATGATTGGATAAATAGTGTCTAGCATGGAAACTATGCATTTCCGGGCATAAGCCTTAGACCTTTTTTCTTCCGCATCCTCTCATCGATCAGTCCCTAGAGTTTGTACACGGTGGAAAAAATCACTCTGTACTATTGAAATAATTACTTTCACACTTTTCTTATCCCATCTTCGGAGGTACCATTGATTTCACTTCACGGAAATGCTGGAATATTTATTGGCTGACGTATCCTAAGTTTGCAAAGATATTTCGAAATTTTCCTCATTATTTCTCAGCTCCATAGGTCTTTTCTTCTTTTTCAAAAAACGATCCTTCCTTCTGGTGTCTCTTAAATCTCGAGCTTATAAGTCAATGTTCCATAACCACATTCATATAAACGTTCTGATCTAACTATGGAAGTGCAGTAGCTAAGTTTTGCATTTCGAAGTAGAGGGTTTCCCAGGAGGAGTGGTCAGTATTCATGGATTATTCAGAAACGCTCATTTGAAGCAAAGAACTCCATATGGACATATGGGCTACTTCGAATTGTTTATGAGATATAACACATTTAATGTACATGTTGATGGCTGTAATCATTTCAGAAGAGCGAGTGACGGGTCGGAATTACTTGCATTTCTTGGAACATTCATTTGTCGAACACCTTGAAGACATTTATTTGATAGTGTGGACTGCAATGTACGTTCAGTATGGCGGAGCCTCTCAACATTTTACCAGACGTGTGATGGCACATCTCGGCCGCAGTTACCCTAATCGCCGGGTTCGTCGTGGTCGTAGAATTAACTGGCTACCAAGATTGCCAGACCTTATGACATTAGATTTTTTTATGGGGATGGATGATGTCTGAGGTGTAAAAACGAAAGATGAGCACGCGAGATGAATTGCTTGGTCGCATCGCTGCCGTGAACAAGCACTCCGACAGACAACACATATTCTCTATATTAGATCATTTAGTATGAACTATAGAACAGTTGTAATGTGACGTGTACGTTAATGATTAAGGGGGAATGTATTAAAAATTCATACTTTTTTCAGCTGATACTTTGTGGAAGGCATGTTTTAATGTTTATTGGCTGTTGTACATGTGTAAACTTCTCAATGTACTGAATAGTACAGAAAATAAATAACAATGTACATTAAATGTGTTCTGTTTCGGAAACCATTCACAATAGGGCATATGTCCAAACAAAGTTTTTTGCTTCCTGCTGGAACAGGCAGTATAAATTTTTGCTTACAGATATTTTTAATCAAACATATGCTCTATCCATTCTACTGATTCTTTTGTAGCTAATTTCTCCAATTTTTTGCCCTTTTTAATTAAGTCAAGATATTTAAAATATCTTCTATTTTTCCTATTTCATGAAGAATGTATTTTGGTGTATGTTTATATTTCTTGTGATTTTCATTTAGATTTCTCAGTTAAAATTGTGTCTAGAACCGTTTACTATCCGCGAGGCGCTTAAGTTTTGCGTGTTAACATATCCGGCTGCTATGGGATTCTTAATCGATTGTCTTTTTTATTTGTAGTTCACTGTTGCTATTTGAGTTTATATATTGTTATTTTGTCATTTGCAGATAATGAGTGAAGTTGTGGACCCTAGAAAAGGGAGTACGAAGTGGAGAAATTGCAACATTTCCGACATATTCTTCTGTTTTGAGTCCAATAGAGGGATGATAACAGCGGAGGCAACCACAAACACTTGCGCCGTGAGTGGAGATAATAATGCCCTTGGACAGAGCACGACAAGAAAATGGTTTTGTCTCATTAAGGAGGATAATTTTGACATCAGTGACTCTGCACATCCAGGAAGACCTTCGGGGTTTGATGAAGATCGTTTAAACGCATTAATCCACAACGATCCATGTCGGCGTACTCGAGAACTGCAGTAGTGATGAATTGTTGCCGGCCGCTGTGGCCGAGCGGTCCTAGGCGCTTCAGTCCGGAACTGCGCTGCTGCTACGGTCGCAGGTTCGAATCCTGCCTCGGGCATGGATGTGTGTGATGTCCTTAGGTTAGATAGGTTTACGTAGTTCTAAGTCTAGGGGACTGATGACCTCAGATGTCAAGTCCCATAGTGCTTAGAGCCATTATTGATGAACTGTTATAATTCCACCTTCGTGCGGTATTTGAATGCAGTGGGGAAGGTTCAAAAATCTGATGTCTGGGTACCGCAGGCTCTAAGTTCAAATGGTTCAGATGGCTCTGAGCACTATGCGACTTAACTTCTGAGGTCGTCAGTCTCCTAGAACTTAGAACTAATTAAACCTAACTAACCTAAGGACATCACACACATCCATGCCCGAGGCAGGATTCGAACCTGCGGCCGTAGCGGTCGCTCGGTTCCAGACTGTAGCGCCTAGAACCGCACGGCCACTACGGCCGGCCAGGCTCTGGGTCAAAATCACAAAAATCAGCGGGTGATCATATGTGCTTGGTCGTCATCAATTGGCTCACTATAACACCGACCATTCCTTTACTATATTGTTACAGGTGACATAAAATGATATCTGTATGCGAACGTAAGGAAAAGAAAGGAATGGTTGAACCGAAACGAAGCAGCAGCTCCCCGTACAAAGACCTGCGCGCATCCACAAAAGGTAATGTTATGCATATGGTGGAAGAGCGACGGTGCCGTGTACAAGGAATTGCTTGCCCGAGATGTAATCACCACCACTAACATTAATTGTCAACAATGAGGCGTAGTCCAACAACAACGACCAGAAAGACAGTATGAAGTACTGATACTCCACGAAACGCCGGGTCGCCCGCATTTGCTACACTGACGAAAAACAGTATACAGGATATGGGTTCGAAAGTCATTCCGCGACCACCTCATTCACCTGATCTTGCGCCTTCAGAGTTTCACATTTTCCGCCCCCTACCGAGCAACCTTCCAGGAACTTCCTTTTCGGATGAAAATGCGCTCCCAATGCGGTTCGTCAAGTTCTTCGCCTCAAAACCACGCGATTTCTACAGTCGCGGCATCGCAAAGTTACCCGAGCGCTGGCAGATTGTTGTAAATAGTGGAAGAGAATATGTGACTGACGTCTAAAGTCTCTCTTCTATCGTGTTTATTAAACTTATTGGCAGACGCTACGAACTTATGCGCCAACACAATACCACGAACCACTTTGTTCCAAGCTATGCCTGTAAAATGTAATTGTAAGAGGTGTCACCAACACAGCCCGCCTCGCACAGCTGCAGACTTGGCCTCGGTGACGCGTTTTACTTGGGTAGCGCGGTTGCAGCCGAGGCGGCGAGGGTGACGACCGCTGGAATGCGCCGTGACGAACTCGTCAGCTCCGGGGCCGCGATCCACAGGCGCCCCGTATACTGCGTCTAATCGCGCCAGCAGCTCGTCAGTCTACGGTCGGTTGTGGACAGTAACATCTCTCTTACGCGCAGGTGTCTAGTATACAAACAGCGAAGCCCGACTCTGTAAAGAATCGAACTCTCGTGTGTGAAACGGCTTCAAACATCCATTACTTTACAAATGAGTTAATGTACAAGGACAATCCCCTCATCTGTCAAATAGCAAAGCTAGCGTCTCCTATCTTGCTCCTGAGATGCCTTCCTCTTCATCTTTCTCTATTAGCCACGCAATCTTCTTTTCCTTTATATTTCCTTAATTATGTTTCATCATGTCTCTATTCTTCTCCTCCCTTCACCGTGAGTCTCCCTCATACTCCCTGCTGCCGGCACTCCTATCTAAAATCTGTCTCTTCAATAATGTCTAATTATAACAGTACTTGTGACCTAAGAATATAAACTCTATATGTATGTATTTTTCCAGGTGTACCTTTCAAATTGTTTATTTCACTTTTTGTACTAGATGTAGTTTAACATGCCTACTAAAACATATGAATGTAAAATAAGTAGAATGCCTGGTTAGATGTAAGAGAGGGCCTGATGGCCCTAATCTTGCCAGGTTAAATAAATCAGTAAATAAATAAATAAATAAATTAATTAATTAATGTTACAATTTCGCCGTTAAGCATGTACATCTACATCTACATCTACGTGATTAATCTGCTATTCACAATAAAGGGTCCAATGAACCACCTTCAAGCTGTCTCTCTACCGTTCCACTCTCGAACGGCACGCGGGGAAAACGAGCACTTAAATTTTTCTGTGCGAGCGCTGATTTCTCTTATTTTATCGTGATGATCATTTCTCCTTATGTAGGTGGGTGCCAACAGAATGCTTTCGCAATCGGAGGAGAAAACTGGTGATTGAAATTTCATGAGAAGATCCCGCCGCAACGAAACACGCCCGTGTTTTAATGATTGCCACTCCAATTCGCGTATCATGTCTGTGACACTATCTCCCCTATTTCGCGATAATACAAAACGAGCTGACCTTCTTTGTACTTTTTCGATGCCATCCGTCAGTCCCACCTGATGCGGATCCCACACCGCACAGCAGTACTCCAGAATAGGGCGCACGAGCGTGGTGTAAGCAGTCTCTTTAGTAGACCTGTTGCACCTTCTAAGTGTTCTGCCAATGAATCGCAGTCTTTTGTTTGCTCTACCCACAATATTATCTATGTGTCCGCCACCGGTAGCTGAGTGGTCAGCGCGACAGATGGTCAATCTCAAGGGCCCGGGTTCGATTCGCGGCTGGGTCGGAGATTTTCCCCGCTCAGGGACTGGGTGTCGTCCTAATCATCATCATTTCATCCCCATCGACGCGCAAGTCGCCGAAGTGGCGTCAAATCGAAAGACTTGCACCAGGCGAACGGTCTACCCGACGGGAGGCCCTAGTCACACGACATTTTTATTAACTATGAGATCGTTCCAGTTTAGGTTATTTGTAATTTTAATCCCTAAATTTGCAAAATTTTTGAAATTATGCTTTAAGTTTGTTGGAAGTCTCTAAGTGCTCTCTTTATGGATCACCGCACGAATATTAACTGGTTGATCTGGACTCCATTTTAAACAAAAGTTTTTCACGCATTTTAAAGTTTATGACATCGTATGTCCTGAACTATGTGTCGTACAATGATATAATTTTACAGTTACATTCAGTGCTTGTGTGGGTAATGTCGGAAGTTCCATGCGGCTTTTCGCGGATGATGCTGTAGCATACAGAGAAGTTGCAGCATTAGAAAGTTGCAGCGAAATGCAGGAAGATCTGCAGCGGATAGGCAGTTGGTGCAGGAAGTGGCAACTGACCCTTAACAGAGACAAATGTAATGTATTCCGAATACACAGAAAGAAGGGTCCTTTATTGTACGATTATATGATAGCGGAACAAACACTGGTAGCAGTTACTTCTGTAAAATATCTGGATGTATGCGTACGGAACGATTTGAAGTGGGATGATCATATAAAATTAATTGTTGGTAAGGTGTGTGCCAGGTTGAGATTCATTGGGAGAGTCCTTAGAAAATGTAGCCCATCAACAAAGGAGGTAGCTTACAAAACACTCGTTCGACCAATACTTGAGTATTGCTCATCAGTGTGGGATCCGTACCAGGTAGGGTTGACAGAGGAGATAGAGAAGATCCAAAGAAGAGCGGCGCGTTTCGTCACAGGGTTATTTGGTAAGCGTGATAGCGTTACAGAGATGTTTAGCAAACTCAAGTGACAGACTCTGCAAGAGAGGCGCTCTGCATCGCGATGTAGCTTGCTGTCCAGGTTTCGAGAAGGCGCGTTTCTGGATGAGGTATCGAATAAATTGCTTCCCCCTATTTATACCTCTCGAGGAGATCACGAATGTAAAATTAGAGAGATTCGAGCGCGTACGGAGGCTTTCCGGCAGTCGTTCTTCCCGCGAACCATACGCGACTGGAACAGGAAAGGAAGGCAATGACAGTGGCACGTAAAGTGCCCTGTACCACACACCGCTGTGTGGCTTGCGGAGTATAAATGTTGATGTAGATGTCTGCACACTGTGTTGCGAATAGAGTTAGCAGTAAAGAAGTAATAAATTAAAACGTCATGCCTGATAATGAAGTTTCACTGCGCGCCATGTTAAGCAAAAGCTAGTTTTCGATGCATCTAAATGTATACGATCTCATTTTCCTGCAATGTGTGCCGTGCAATGATATGATTTTGCAGTTACGTTCAGTGGTACATGTGGATACTGTCTGCAAAATATGTTGCGAATAGAGTTAGTACTTACGAAGTAATGAAGAAGAACGTGATGTCTGATGCTGAAGTTGAGGTGCATTAACAGGGAGTATGCAGTAATACATCAAATGTATACGCAACTGCGAATATGGACAACAATCAGCTGTAGAATGGAATGACGATAATGAAAATTTGTGCCGGACCGGGTCTCGAATCCGGATGTCTCACTTATCGTGAGCGGTCGCCTTACCATTTTTTTTTTTTTCCTTGCATTTCATTCGTTGTTGGTCGTTGTGTTTGGTCGTTGCGGACGTCACATGTCATCCATTGAAGTTCGTTTTGTTGATCTTTCCACTCAGTATTTTTTATTACAGAGGCCAGCCAACTCTCTTACCGAACACGCTGAGCTACCGTGCCGGCCACTTGGCTATCCGTGGACGACTCACAGCTACACCCAAAGCTCCATATGTCGTCAACCACACTTCTACAACCTGTACTCGTACATCGATTATGTATATTCCCGCACTTTCACTTGAAAGTTACTTGCCCCGTGTCGGCGGATAAATACGATATTGCAGTGCCTGTGTTATTCTGAATTACGATGCGAAGTTCCTTTCGACATGCATGCACGTCCAAACGAACAGGTACTGACTGCGGCAACTACAACTGTTATGAAATACATTAAATGTTTTCGCAGCTGCAAATATGAACAACCTTCACTTGTAGAATGGAATGACGACAATGAAAATTGGTGCTAAACAAGCAAGAAATCCGGTTTCGAGTACCAGTCCTGCACAAGTGTTCATTGTCGTCATTACAGCTGATGGTTGTCGGTATTTGCAATTGCGAACACCTTTAATGTATTTCATAGCGACAGCGAGAAAAAAATTGGCACTAGTTTGAAATTATGTGCAAACTTTGCTGGAAGTTGCTAATTGCTCATATTTTCGATTACTGGCTGAATAAATTGCATGAATTTGCGAGCTGTCAGTTGCGCTGTCTCAAGACTAACACATAGTTTCTAACTGTATTACTTGTGTTGTTGTGTTAAACTTTTAGCATAGCATGATGCCACTCACTAAGTAGGTTAAAACATTTAAAATTTTTAAATTCGGCCAGTAATTACGCGAAATATTGAAAATCGAATTTTTGTTGCCTCTGTGCTGACTGGTACCGTGTTCCTGGTTAGCTTTCAAGTAATGTAGATGAATCTGGTACTAAGTGAGCCCCACATGGCACTATAATTCGTCATGTCCTTCGAGATCTCACTCTGGGAGGTTATAGCGACGCGTACGTCGAAGGGTAGTTGGTGCGTCAGAACATCTCACCAACTTCTATTCCACTCGTAGGAGGAAGCAGGCAGTATGACTGCCAGTACCCCTCTGTATAAGTACGAATTTCATTAATTACCATGACAGTCACTACGCGAGAAGTTTGTTGGGGGAAATAAACTACTGGCCATTAAAATTGCTACACGAACAGGAAATGCAGATGATAAACGGGTATTCATTGGACAAATATATTTTACTAGAACTGACGTGTGATTACAGTTTCACGCAATTTGGGTACATAGTTCCTGAGAAATCAGTATCCAGAACAACCACCTCTGGCCGTAATAACGGCCTTGATACGCCTGGACATTGAGTCAAACAGAGCTTGGATGGCGTGTACAGGTACGGCTGCCCATGCAGCTTCAACACGATACCACAGTTCATCAAGAGTAGTGACTGGCGTATTGTGACGAGCCAGTTGCTCAGACACCACTGACCAGACGTTTTCAATTGGTGAGAGATCTGGAGAATGTGCTGTCCAGGGCAGCAGTCGAACATTTTCTGTATCTAGAAAGGCCCGTACAGGACCTGCAACATGCGGTCGTGCATTATCCTGCTGAAATGTAGGATTTCGCTGGGATCGAATAAAGGGTAGAGCCACGGGTCGTAACACATCTGAAATGTAACGTCCACCGTTCAAAGAACCGTCAATGCGAACAAGAGATGACCGAGACGTGTAACCAATGGCACCCCATACCATAACGCCGGGTTATACGCTAGTATGGCGATGACGAACACACGCTTCCAATGTGCATTCACCGCGATGTCGCCAAACACGGATGCGACCATCATGATGCTGTAAAAATAACCTGGATTCATCCGAAAAAATGACGTTTTGCCACTCGTGCACCCAAGTTCGTCATTGAGTACACCATCGCAGGCGCTCCTCTCTGTGATGCAGCGTCAAGGGTAACCGCAGTCATGGTCTCCGAGCTGATAGTTCATGCTGCTGCAAACGTCGTCGAACTGTTGGTGCAGATGGTTGTTGCCTTGCAAACGTTCCCCTCTGTTGACTCAGCGATCGAGACGTGGCTGCACGATCCGTTACAGCCACGCGGATAAGATGCTTGTAATCTCGACTGCTAGTGATACGAGGCCGTTGGGATCCAGCACGGCGTTCCGTATTACCCTCCTGAACCCACCGATTCGATACTCTGCTAACAGTCATTGGATCTCGACCAACGGGAGCAGCAATGTCGCGATACGATAAACCGCAGTCGCGTAGGCTACAATACGACGTTTATCAAAGTCGAAAACGTGATGGTACGCATTTCTCCTCCTTACACGAGGCATCACAACAAAGTTTCACCAGGCAACGGCGGTGAACTGCTTTTTTTGTATGAGAAATCGGTTGTAAACTTTCCTCATGTCAGCACGTTGTAGGTGTCGCCACCGGCGCCAACCTTGTGTGAATGTTCTTAAAATCTAATCATTTGCATATCACAGCATCTTCTTCCTGTCGGTTTAATATCGCGTCTGTAGCACGTCATCTTCGTGGTTTATCAATTTTGATGGCGAGTAGTATAGTATGTTTCTTGTCACGTTGTGTAATGTGGGCTCTTGGAGTTCTGAGAGTGAATCTCTGCGCGTTGCACACGATTTTCTTGTATTATGTTCCACTAGTTTTTCTAAACCATTTCTGTGACGCTGCTGTTCTAAGAAAACCTGTAACGAATCAATCCAGATTTTCTGTAACCTGTACGTGTTCCGTTAATCATACGTGCCGTAGACTTGCGAACATTAGGCTTACTAAAGACTCAATCAGCGCCCATCGTCGTGGACGACTCACTCTTTCTTAGCGTCCTTCTACCGAATCTGATTAATGCGGTCGCTCAACCACAGTTTTGTAGCTGTTCCTGCTCCTATCGCTCCGAAGGGGTACCCTTTGATATCTGACGGTGACAATTCTTTGATAATGGTCTGGTCTAATAATATCGGACGTTTTCGCCAATTTGTACGAATTAAATTACTTTTCGTTCAGGTTTTTTACTGCCGTTAACGACATCTGGTGGACCAATTGTAATTTGTGCCTGATCGGGACTCCAACCCAAATTTGCCGCTTTACGCGAGCGTTCCCCTTAACTGCCTCGGCCATCCCAGCATGCTTCCCTTCCGACACCAATTCCCAGGCTGTTGCTCACTGCTGACGTAGTGACACGTACCCATTAACCCCTTACTCGCAATTCCTGATTCCCATAAGAGATCGGGCAAGGTGTACAACACTGGAAGAAAAGGTCGTTGGTCGGGTCGTCATCTTATCGATATGTATAGCGGAAGCGTGCTCGCATGGCGGAGGTGGTTAATGCGACCGCTCGCGTAATGCGGGAAATCCTGGTTCGATTCCTGGTCTGGCACAAATTTTCGCCTGTTACCATTGATACATTTCGATTGCCAAATGCAGCTAACGTCATAAAAAGTTTGAACGATGCTTAAACCAAAACATTATGACCACTGCCCTTTGCGACGTTGGATGTTGCATGGTGGCGTGGCGGGCACACGACGTGATTACAAAAGTATGGAAGCGGAGCGGACATGATGGTATGGGATGCAAATATGGAAATCCATTGACATAAGCCACTTTGAGAAAGGGCAGATTATTATTACGCAGATCCTGAGAACGAGTATCTTGTGAACGACGAAGCTGGTCCGATGTTCACGTGCTACTGTCGTGAGCACATATGGAAAGGGTTGGAAGGTCGGAAACTACAATTACACCCTTAATGAATGGACGTCCACGACTGTTCACAGAATGGATCGAAGGTATGATAGATGGTGATCTGTTGCATATCTACCAAAAGAGCACAATGCTGGCGCACGCACAAGTGCTTTGGAGCACACTGTTCATCGAACGTTGTTGAACATGGAGCTCCATAGCAGACTACACCTACGTGTTCACATGTTGACCCAACGACATTTTCAATTATGACTGTAGTCGCAACGGGACCACTGGGATTCGACCGTCGATGAATTCCAAACAACATTTTTGCTACACTAGGTCGTCGGTCGTCTCCGCGAACGCCGTCATCGAGGTGAACGTCGTCTAGAAACGTGCAGCGCGCCACGGACGCAGGCTGTTGGCAGCAACATCATGCTGTGGGAGACATTCTCTTGCTCCTGCATGGAATCTGTAATAGTAATCGAAGACACGCTGACAGCTGTGAATTACTTGCATCCCTTCAAGTTTGATGTCTTCCCCGAAGGCCAAGTCATCTTTCAGCAGTATAATTGTCCGTGTCTGGGAGCCAGAACCTTGCTACAGTGGTTTGATGAGCGTCATAGAGAACGCACGCTGATGTCTCGGCGACCAAATTCCCCTGATGTAAATCCTATGGGACCCATCTTGGTCGCAATCAGGCGCTCGGGCGCCGTCACCACGTACGCAAACCAACGGTCCCTTATTTACACGAATTACATGATCTGTCCATAGACATCTAATCCCACATGCCTCCACAAACCTACCAACATACCGTCAGATCCATGATACGCAGAATCAGTAATGTATTTCGTTCAGAAGACGGACAAACAAGCTATTAAGTTATATAATATTTTTATATGAAGATGGTATCTGTTCTTTCGGACATGTCCGAAAGAACAGATACCATATATATATATATATATATATATATATATATATATATATATATGTAGGCTCACCGGCCATTTGACCATCTTCTTCTGTGCGGATGCACAAACAGTGCCCGAACTCTTACGGGAATCGGCAAAACGCCGCGAGTAAAGAGTATAATGGGCAGGGGCACTATGAATATAGTGCGGGACAATAAGTTGGGAATGTGGGTCTCACTGGAGGCCTGCCAGAGATAAGTCCCTGCAGTCGTGCTATCCTCTGTGTCCTCGGTGGCTCAGATGTACAGAGCGTCTGCCATGTAAGCAGGAGATCCCGGGCTCGAGTCCCGGTCGGGGCACACATTTTCAACTATCCCCGTTGACTTATATCAACGCCTGTGTGCAGCTAGGGGTATCGTAGTATATTATTTTTGCTGGTGGGGGACTCGGCAAGCCATCCTCGCTCAAAGTGCTGATATGAAGGTCTTTCTGCATTATCTGACTAGCGTTTTCTATTAATGTGACCTCCATGTATTAATCTTTGATGTACGCGAACGGAGCTTTCGACGTTATCTAGGTAATTTACATATTTCGTGAATAGAAATGCCTCTGTGTCACTTGCCAGAAACTGAGCCAGTTCTCTTTCTGGGCTTGACGGTGGTTCCTTAAGGCGAATTACTTTTTCGCTTTCACAGACTTAACGTAGTCCCTAAGGGGATCGAAATTCTGTAATTATGTTATACAGCCTCGAGTGAGTGTATCTCTTGGGCGAATCAGTTGGCTAGTTAGTTCGTACCGGATTAGAAGATCCGATGATGACTGACTAGGAGGTAAATAGTGGTCATTACAACATTTGTGAGACCAGAGACTGAGAAATACAATAAAAATATCGTTTTCACTTTCGTTTGATACGAAATCGTCACTTCAACGGCGTGCCTAGTTTTCCGTAACTATTTTTACGACGTGGCAATGTGTGAGTGTATCAAGACTTCCCGAAAGTGAGGTCACATAGTGCGAATTTATGTACCGCCATCTACCCCCTTCTGGGTCTCGCTAGTGATAAAAGCGATCTGGGTTTCACGTAATCGGTGTTCATGAACTGCATTTGTTTCTTTGACTCTTACAGAGAAATTATTTGACCTTCAAGAAAGTCACTGTTCCTAAGGATACAACAGTTATTTAATCTTACTGATATTTTGCAGTAAGAGGCAATTTGTACCCCATTGAACACACGCAGCATAAGTAGCAATGTATTTGTGGGTGAAGGGACAGTTCGAGCTTCCTTCCGATAATGTGGGACAACAGCACTTGTCATTATCAGCCGGCCGCTGTGGCCGTGCGGTTCTAGGCGCGTCAGTCCGGAACCGCGTGACCGCTACGGTCGCAGGTTCGAATCCTGCCTCGGGCATGGATGTGTGTGATGTCCTTAGGTTAGTTAGGTTTAAGCAGTTCCAAGTTCTAGGGGACTGATGACGACAGATGTTGAGTCCCATAGTGCTCAGAGCCATTTGAACCATTTGTCATTATCAGTATTGCTCGGACTTTATTTGTTAACGCATCTTAAGCAAATCAGTTACATCACACAGATACACTAGATTTGAAATGAATGCTATCCGTCGAAATCAGTCTTTCTGAACGTTAGATCTACTATTATGCAGCTTTATCACAGCTATTTTCTACATAATTCGTAACAAAAGTCGTAAATATATCTCTCAAACATAGGATAAATGACAGGAATTATAACTCCCTACAGATTTTTTCATTTATTGATATGCTATTAGTCTATCTCAGTTCTAGGTTATGAAATCAGGTCCCTACGACGCCTGCTAGAACCACAAAATATCTGACGTACCTGGTTCCGTACAGTTCCCTGCACATCTGATTTTTGAAGAATGTAGACAAGCGGTAATTGGAATGTGCCAGAGCTGGAGTGAAGGGAAAACGCACGAGGAGTTCCAAGTCATCGGAAAGAAAATCTGCCGAGTCCATTTCAGTGGTGCAGTCCCACTATTTGTCTTAATTTTATTTGGGAAGAATACAGAAAACTCAAGCTGGATGGCCGGATAGGAATACGGTTCCCCTTCTCCCAAACGCGAATTCGCTGCCTCATATGCTGCGCCACCACACAATTTGGTTCCCAGTCAGCGACTGAGAAACACAAAGAATGCTTTGCTACATTTCAACCAAGCCAAAGTCCATTGAATAACTATAAGCTCTCTATGACTGGAAATTGTAAAATTGTTATCATCTCTAAACCCTACACGAACAAAACTGATCGTTGATTACAGAATTGTAGATAAATCTGCTGTAAGAAGACCTCCCCATAACACGAATCCAATCACCGAACACCGTTGTCGCAACGGTCCGTTTTGGCGAACCATTTCTTGATGACGTCTGTTGCTCAATTTGGTAACCAATTATTCACTGTCCATCGTCAGAAGTCACAGAAGGTAGGTATTACATTCTTCAGTTTTTATCATGCTAGTCAAGTGTGTTTCAGTCCAAATTCATGGTTCAGACTAGACCAGGTTATCAAGTACTATTAAGTGCGAGTAAAACGAGCGTTTGTTTGCGTAATTTCAAACACTCACAAATTTTTCGATAATTCTGCCGGACGAAATGTTACAATGCTGATAAAAGTAAACCGTTCTGAGTAAAAGGTATGAAGCATTTCCAATATACTCGTATCTTTAGGACCCGCACCCTATACTGTCGATGAGTGATATGACATGAAGTCTGCAATACTGACCAATAGTACTCACAAAATCTCGGTTGTTGCAAATGAGAAAATCCTGATAGGAACGGGATCACAATATGAAGTGTTTTAAGTTCATTACCAGCTGATGAATATTATTCTCTGAAACGCGTTGTGACTAATAGAAGCACCAAAAGGAATGATAACTTCAGCATTTTACTATTGGGTACAAAACAGCTTAACACCAAGTCACGAAATTTTTAAACACATCGTAAATTAGTGTACAGATAAAATGTATCTGATATAGAGGGTCTTCCACAAGATTTTGTTACAGTAACCTAAATTTAAAAAAAAGTCGGGCATAAATTTTGAAAATATCAAAAATAAGTACAAATAAATACATACGCATATCCTGTATATAAATATAAGTACACAAGATATTTGTAACTGAAGCTGAAAAGCAGCATTTGGCAGACTAACTGAAACACTGAATATGTGGTGCTGATTGCTGCAATGGTGTTTCGAGTCCTAGAAACGAATGTAGCTTTTAATTTCTTCTTCCTTTTCCCCAAGTGATTCACTCTCACTCACAAAGGAACCATCACATCCATTAATCACAGATTTTGATAAGTCTTAGGTATGTCGTAGAGGTATCTGTTCTGAGTACGGTACCTGGCTAGTGGCTTTTCTAGCAAGGGCCCTGCGCACCTGCTTTATATTTAACGTTGGCACGTTTCGACCGAGCGGTCATAGTGCTGTTGCTTCCGGGCTACCACGCTGCCGGTAAGGGTTCAGACTCTAACCATAATTCTTTTTTTTAATTTAATCGTATAGAATATGATTAAATAGTACATGTCATGCAAAATTATTCAAAAACATCCATTTTCGTCGTGGTAATTTCATTAATAAATCAATCTTACAACACACGTTCTTTAAATGTGTGGTTCGTAGTTAAATTTCTATATATTTATATTTGGACAGCGAAAGAATTCTCAACGATGGACGAAGTATTAGGAGCTGCGGAAGGACTCCAAATACAGACGACAGTACCCATCCCTAATTTCCACCCAGCTGCCAGTGCCAATCGATATACAATAGCTATATCCGTCTATTAAAATGGAGCGAAAATCGATTTAAACAAGATTATTCATTCCTTCACAGTCACAGTATACTGTAACCGTCTAAGAAAAGATATTCCATTATGTTTTTTGTGTTTGCAAAAAATGGTTCAAATGGCTCTGAGCACTATGGGACTTAACATCTGAGGTCATCAGTCCCCTAGACTTAGAACTACTTAAACCTAACTAACCTAAGGACATCACACATCCATGCCCGAGGCAGGATTCCAACCTGCGACCGTAGCAGTCGCGCGGTTCCGGACTGAAGCGCCTAGAGCTGCTCGGTCACCGCGGCCGGCAATGTCCCATGTTTGTAATTCCAACCATCATTCCGCGTTTAAAGTCTGCGAATTGCAGTCGAGTGGCCATAATCACGTCTGGTAGCTTTTCACGCGAATCAGTTGAGCTCAAATGACAGCTCCACCAACGCACTGCGCTTTTATACCTTGTGTACGCGATATTACTGCCATCACCGAATGTCCACGTCTCTATCCCATGACTTTTGTCACCTCATTGTACGTATCTACACCTACATCTACATACATAATCCACCATACGGTGCGTGGCGGAGGGTGTCTCGTACCACAATTAGCATCTTCTCTCCCTGTTCCACTCCCAAACAGAACGAGGGAAAAATGACTGCCTATATGCCTCTGTAC
Organism: Schistocerca piceifrons; assembly: GCF_021461385.2. Lineage (NCBI taxonomy): Eukaryota > Metazoa > Arthropoda > Insecta > Orthoptera > Acrididae > Schistocerca > Schistocerca piceifrons. Next base: position 410,149,882 of record NC_060141.1, read on the forward strand.
GAGCTCTAATCGCTCTTATCTTATCTTTGTGGTCTTTCCGCGAACTATAAGTTGGCGGCAGTAAAATTGTACTGCAGTCAGCCTCAAATGCTGGTTCTCTAAATTTCCTCAGTACCGATTCACGAAAAGAACGCCTCCTTTCGTCCAGAGACTCCCACCCGAGTTTCTGAAACATTTCCGTAACACTCGCGTGATGATCAAACCTACCAGTAACAAATCTAGCAGCCCGCCTCTGAATTGCTTCTATGTCCTCCCTTAATCCGACCTGATAGGGATCCCAAACGCTCGAGCAGTACTCAAGAATAGGTCGTATTGGAATTTTATAAGCGGTATACTTTACAGATGAACCACATCTTCCCAAAATTCTACCAATGAACCGAAGACGACTATCCGCCTTCCCCACAACTGCCATTACATGCTTGTCCCACTTCATATCGCTCTGCAATGTTACGCCCAAATATTTAATCGACGTGACTGTGTCAAGCACTACATTACTGATGTAGTATTAAAACATTACGGGATTCTTTTTTATATTCATCTGCATTAATTTACATTTATCTATATTTAGAGTTAGCTGCCATTCTTTACACCAATCACAAATCCTGTCCAAGTCATCTTGTATCCTCCTACAGTCACTCAACGACGACACCTTCCCGTACACCACAGCATCATCAGCAAACAGCCGCACATTGCTATCCACCCTATCCAAAAGATCATTTATGTAGATAGAAAACAACAGCGGACCTACCACACTTCCCTGGGGCACTCCAGATGATACCGTCACCTCTGATGAACACTCACCATCGAGGACAACGTACTGGGTTCTATTACTTAAGAAGTCTTCGAGCCACCCACATATTTGGGAACTAATCCCATATGCTTGTACCTTAGTTAGGAGTCTGCAGTGGGGCACCGAGTCAAACGCTTTCGGGAAGTCAAGGAATATGGCATCCGTCTGATACCCTTCATCCATGGTTCGCAAAATATTATGTGAAAAAAGGGCGAGTTGCGTTTCGCAGGAACGATACTTTCTAAAGCCGTGCTGATGCATGGACAGCAACTTCTCTGTCTCAAGGAAATTCATCATATTCGAACTGAGAATATGTTCGAGAATCCTGCAAAATCGATGTTAAGGATATTGGTCTGTAATTTTGAGGAATCGTCCTTCTACCCTTCTTATATACAGGCGTCACTTCCACTCGCTCGGGACTTTACGTTGGGCAAGAGATTCGCGAAAAATGCAGGTTAAGTAAGGAGTCAATGCAGTAAAGTACTCTCTGTAAAACCGAATTGGAACCCCATCAGGACCTGGGGATTTATTTATTTTCAACCCATTCACCTGCTTCACAACCCCAGGGATGTCTATCACTATGTCCTCCATACGGGAATCTGTACGAGACTCAAACGGCGGTATGTTTGTACGATCCTCCTGCGTGAAAGATTTCTCAAATGCTAAATTCAAAATTTCAGCTTTCGTTTTGCTGTCTTCCGTTGCCAGGCCAGACTGATCAGTCAGTGACTGGATGGAAGCCTTCGGCGCGCTTACCGATTTTACGTAAGACCAGAATTTCTTTGGGTTTTCAGCAAGCCTTATTGCTAAGGTATGACGGTGGTAGTGGTTAAATGTTTCACGCATCGCTCTTTTTACAGCAGCACGAATCTCAACTAACGTAGCTGTAGATTTACAAACACTGACACTCCACTGGCGAGTATGTGACATACTTCTGTGACTGAAGATGATAGACAGCATTAACAAGCAAGATGAAGATCGCAACCAGCTGTGGGACTTACCATACAGCTTGACCCCACAGTAGGAGGTGGAGGGCCTGGCGATGTCGTAGCAGCAGTCGAGGCCAGGCGGGTAGTCTGCCGGGTAGTTGGGCGAGTCCAGGAAGCCTTCTGGAGTCTCCAGCCGCGCGTAGCAGCCCGTCCGCGTCTGCGTCACGCTGGCTGCCGACACTGTGCACACCAAACACGCGCACCGTTAAGGCAACGAGCCGCAGAAACAACACTCTCTGTTAGATTAAGCGACTCTACGAGTACATCCAGTCGAGACGGACGTGACTACTGAGGCCTCTCTTAAAAGAAAAAGAAAAAACAGTGCCAAAGTACAGCTCCTAATGGCGGTACTGTTACATAGGGTGACCATGATATACCAGGCCAGTCATATTCCTCGTAAATGGTTAGCACAGCACCTTGAAGACAAAACCAAATGAGTCCGTACCCGGAGCATGTGTGGAATAGTGCATCAGCATTAAGAGCCTAAGACGCCAGAGAAGTGCCACACAGGTGCATTCAGCAGTATCTTCTCTTTGTGTGCCCTCGAGCTGTGTTGTAGGACTGTCACTATTCATAATAAACATTTACGGAAAAAAATCGCAGCATCGAAAAGTGGAAGTGCGTCATAAACGAAATTTGGTACGCATGTTGCTACATCTGAAAGATTTCGTGCCATTCGCCCAAGGCCAGCGCTAGTAGCGCCGCTATCACAATGCAAATATCGTTTGCTATAAATACACGCTGTAGTGGTTAGCGTTAGTTACCTTTTAGATTGGACGTGGTGAGCTAATGTTAGTCAAGGATGCTTCTAGACGACAAAGACTAAGACGCCATTATCAGCACTTCACTGAGTTTGAACAAAGTCTTGTAATAGGGCTGCGAAAAGACGGATGTTCCTTCTGCGAGATTCCAGAAAGACTTGGCAAGAATATGACCACTGTACATGATTACTGGCGACGGTGGTGGCCAAGGACGTACGGCAGGAAGAAGACGGCGGTCTAGACGGCCACGTGGCACTACCGAGAGGGAAGACCATCGTGTTCGGCTTGTGGCTCTGGTACATCGAACTGCACGTGCAGCAGCAATTTGAGCTGCAGTTGGCGTCACTGTTACACAACGATCTGTTACTAATCTGTTTCTTCAAGGACAGCACCGATACAGACGCCCTGCAGCGTGCGTTCCACTGACACTAAACCACCGCAATTTGCAACTTCTGTGCTGTCACGCGAGAGCTAATTGGATAGCCGAGTGGACGTCTGTTGTATTTTCTGGTGAAAGCCGTTTGTGTCTCCGTGCCTGTGACGGCCGTGTGTACGTCAGGAGAATGCCAGTTGAGGGCCTGCAACCAACCTATCTTCGTGCTAGACACACTGGACGTACACCTTTAGTTTTGGTCTGGGATGTCATTTCGTACGACAGCAGGATCACTCTCATGGTTATTCGCCACCCTGATTGCAAATTTGTTCGTCAATCTGGTGATTCGACCAGTTGTGCTACCATTCATTAACAGCATACCACGGAGTGTTTCCCAATGGGGCGAAGGCTAGGCCAAATACCGCTGTTGTAACCGAACATGCTCTACGGCGTGTAGACATATTGCCTTAGTCTGCTTAGTTACCAAATCTGTCTCCAGTCCAATATATACGGAATACCATCGGACAACACCAACGTCATCCAAAACTAGCATTAACCATCCTTATATTGAAATTCTTCCAATCCGTATGTGGCATAAGCAAACCAGTGCTTAACAGTATTGGTTAAAAACAGTCTTGGTTGCAATTTTAGTTTTTTATTTTTCAACGACACGTTTCGCCTTATTTAGGCATCTTCAGGTTATCTCTTCTAGATGGACGCGAGGGGCACCAAGATCTGCATAACGCGTTCCCGTTCACAGGAGCGAACGGGAACGCGTTATGCAGATCTTGGTGCCCCTCGCGTCCATCTAGAAGAGATAACCTGAAGATGCCTAAATAAGGCGAAACGCGTCGTTGAAAAATAAAAAACTAAAATTGCAACCAAGACTGTTTTTAACCAATACATCCTTGTGTTGGCGAACCAAGTGCAACAGGCATGGAAGTCCATTCCACAAACTGATATCCGGCACTTGTACAGCACAATGCATGCACATTTGCATGCTTGCATTCAGCATTCTGATGTTTATACCGGTTATTAATGTACCAGAATTTCACGTTTCAAATGGCTTATCTCCCGCTTATCTTAACCTGCGATGGTGCGATCTTAATCACTTAACTATGTTATCTAGACAAATGTATTCCCTAAATTTCATTACTTTACATTAATTATTTTTTGGTGTTGCTACTTTTTCCCGTCGGTGTATATATAAATTACCTAGTGAATAACTTCGAAATATCCATGCAGGTTTTCGCAAATGATGTTTTTGCAAGGCTAGAAAACTGTAGCAAAATGAAATATCTACATAGCTGCGATATTTGATGCAGGGGTTCCCATTTCACCCTCATGTTAATCGAAGGTTCGATGGCGGCTGTGGACTACGTCGACTTTACTGCGGACGACTCACATCGCTTCGTACTTCACGTCTTCCCCGACGGATGTGGCACCTTCCAGCAGGACAACCGACCGTGTCACGTCAAACTCGAACTGCAATGGTTTTAGGAACATGCTAGCGAACTCACACTAAACGTGTTTTCCAGCAAATGCGGTTGATCTGCACCCAATGGGACACACCACAGACGCTATCGGGCAATAGATCCGTGTTACAGTCTATCGGCCCTTATCTGACGGGAACTGCATGACGTGGGCGTAGACAGCTGGTGCCATATACTTCGACAAACCTACCAAAGACTTACAGAATCTTTGCCTTGCACAATCTCAACTGTGTTGTGTTTCTAATGTCGACCAATACGCTATTATGTAGGCGGTCATCGTGTTTTGGCTCCTCATTAAAGAACCCTACCAGTCATGGTTTCCTCAGCTTCTGAGATTCCAAAATCCGATACTGAATCTGCAGGAACCTCTTAGAGGTTGGTCACAATCTAGCGTCGCATCAGTCTATAAAAACAAAAATCGATACAGGAAGGACTTGGATAATTACAGAAGAATTACCCTACCGAACACTAGCAGCAAAATGTTCACTACTATAATCAAAGTTAAACTTGAGTGCTTTTATGAAAACAATTTGACGCGCAAGTCGCCGAAGTGGCGTCAAATTGAAAGTCTTGCACCTGGCGAACGGTCTACCCGACGGGGGGCCTAGTCGCACGACATTTACATTTATTTATGAAAACGTTTTGAGGGGAGAAGAAAATGGTTTCAGAAAGAAGTTTTCATGCTATGATTGTTAATTTATAATTATACTCTCGGTGGAGAAATACGGAGAATTTAACGTGGAAACATATGTTACCTTTCAAGATTATGAGAAATGATCTTAGGAAGTAATCTGACACAAGCCGCTGAAAATACTAGTGCAAGATCGCGTACCACAAAATAACATTCTAAATATTTACGTATATGCCATATACACACGAAAACTCTAATGATAGTAAGAACTGAAGACAAATTATGAATGTGGAAACAGTAACACCGCCGCGCGGGATTAGCCGAGCGGTCTCAGGCGCTGCAGTCATGGACTGTGCGGCTTGTCGCGGCGGAGGTTCGAGTCTTCTCTCGGGCATGGGTGTTGTGTGTTTGTCCTTAGGACAATTTAGGTTAAGTAGTGTGTAAGCTTAGCGTCTGATGACCTTAGCAGTTAAGTCCCATAAGATTTCACGCCCATTTTTTGAACAGCAACATCATTGAGGTTAGACGAGAATGTGGAATCTCTTCCCCCTGTTAACATATACAGGGCGGTCAGAACCTGCCTGAAAAGTTTGTAAAGGTGGTGCAGAGTGGGTTGTGCTGAGAAACAACTTTTAATAAAAAAAACATACGTTTCGTCGTTTCTGAGTTACTTTGCACTCAGGTTAGCCAATCAGGGCGTTGCGCGCTGCCAGAAACGAAGTCAGCAAAGGTGTGCTTCGTTTGGCTTCCTAAAATCGAACAAGCGAGCGAAAAAAAAAAACTGGACATGGGACAGTAGTAAGGATCGGACCGGGGCCTAAAGCTGAGCAATCTCATTCACCAGTGTCTACGCTGCGCAACCTATCGAATTTTTTCCTTAACAGTTATTTCTCAGCCCAACCTACACTGCGACACCCTTACAAACTTTTCAGACTCTTTCTGACCACCCTGTACATGAATGCAATAATGCTACAATAAGGTGAACGCAACATACACTGTGTGACCAAAAGTATCAGAACACCCTCCAAAGCATACGTTTTTCATATTATGTGCATTGTGATCCCACCTACTGCCAGTTACTCCATTACAGCGATCTCAATCGTCATTAGACATCGTGAGAGAGCAGAATGGGGCGCTCCGCAGAACTCACGGACTTCGAACGTGGTCAGGAGATTGGGTGTCACTTGTGTCAGACCTCTGTACGCGAGATTTTCACACTCATAAACATCCCTGGGTCCAGTGTTTCCGATGTGATTGTGAAGTGGAACCGTGAAGGGACACGTAAAGCACAAAAGCGTACAGGCCGACCTCGTCTGTTGACTGACAGATACCTCCGACTGTTGAAGAGGATCCTCCTAATGTGTAATAGGTAGACATCTATCCAGACCATCACACAGGAATTCCAAACAGCATCGGGATACACTGCAAGTGCTATGTCAGTTAGGCGGTAGGTGAGAAAACTGTATTTCATGGTCGAGCGGCTGCTCATATGCCGCACATCACGCCGGTGAATGCCAAACGACGCCTCGCTTGGAGTAAGGAGCGTAAACATTGGAAGATTGAACAGTGGAAAAACGTTGCGTGGAGTGACGAATGACGGTACACAATCTGGCGATCCGATGGCAGGGTGTGGGTATGGTGAATATCCGGTGAACGTCATCTGCCAGCGTGTGTAGTGGCAACAGTAAAATTCGTAGGCGTTGGTGTTATGGTGTGGTCGCGTTTTTCGTGGAGGGGCTATCACCCCTTGTTGTTTTGCGTGACATTATCACAGTACAGGCCTACACTCATGTTTTAAGCACCTACTTGCTTGCCACTGTTGATGAGCAATTCGGGGATGGAGAGTGCATCTTTCAACACGATCGAGCACCTGTTCATAATGCACGGCCTGTGGCGGAGTGGTTACACGACAGTAACACCCCTGTAATGAACTGGCCTTCACAGAATCCTGACCTGAATCCTGTAGAAAACCTTTGGGATGTTTTGGAACGCCGGCTTCGTGGCAGGCCTCACCGACCGACATCGATACCTCTCCTCAGTGCAACACTCCGTGAAGAATGGGCTGCCATTACCTGATTGAACGTATGTCTGGGAGAGTGGAAGCTGCCGTCAAGGCTAAGGGTGGCCCAACATCATACTGAATTTCAGTATTACCGATGGAGGATGCCACGAACTTGTAAGTCATTTTCAGCCAGGTGTCTTGATACTTTTGATCACATAGTGTGGCTACAGCCCTGTCAATCGAAATTTACATCTAGCAGTAGTGAATTTTGCAGGCGAGATATCCGTAAAGGAAACTGCAAAAGAAGTTTCACGGAGATCTATCGCTAACACTCATAATGTTTGAGATAAATGCTCCATGAAAATATCTGCTGGAAATACAGAAATAATCGTCTTCTGTGCCGAAAAACTCCACGCCGAAAAAACTTGATACAGGGTGTTGCAGAATGACGGTTTTAAAAATTTGGGAGATGATAAAGGATGAAACTCAGATCATTTTGCAACTGGAACCTATAGTCGGAAATAAAACTTTCTACAGTACTATGCACTTTCTACTCATCCGGTAGTCTACATCAAGCACTAGAATACTCTAATTTGGAAATCGTATATTGACCGTTGTATACAATCAAGTAGTGCAAATAGATTCTATGGCTTCACTATTGCAAAGTAAATGTTCATTATGCCGACCATCAATTTCGTTACGTAATGGGCAACGACGAACCATAATTAGTCTGTTTCTCCACAGGATCATGCGTTCCTCCCCTGATGGTATCAAACGCTGTAAAGATGCGCTTAATAAGCTCAGGTGTTGTTCCTACTGGTGTTGTGTACACAAGGGACTTTACATAAACCCAGAGGAAAATGTCAAGATGGGTGAGATAAGGGAGCGCACAGGCCGATGGACTGGGCCTCTCATTGCGATACACTACTTACTCTCTTTCCGAGAGATATGACCACCATTTGACTGTACAACAGATTTTATTTCACGATCTAGATTTCGGCCTTAGGCCATTATCAAGTGTTACAACTTCAATAGCAAAAAGCTGGAGAGATTACTTAAGGAATTCTATACTTACTAGGTACTTTACACAGTCCGTAGCACACGAAATGAAAGACCTAATAATTCCAGACAACTGTGTCCCTGTTTCATTCGATATATCAAATATGTACACTAATATTCCCATAACAGAAACTACTGACCTAATACAGCAAAACTTGATCAAGCCTAAAAATTGTCACTAGCTAAAATCACTGAAATAATAGAACTTTAAGAGTTAATAACAACTAACAACTACTTTGCCTTTGAAGGTGAAATTTATACCCAAGAAGATGGACTAGCTATGGGCTATTGTTTAGCAGGAACTCTTGCTGTCATTTTTATAAATGACTTGGAACAAAAACATTTTAAAGAATACAAACAGTTAACTAGGAAACTTTGCTTTTACAACAGATTTTTAGATAACTCAGTTCTCATATTTGATGGCACTGTAAATGAAAAAAACACACTGCACAACCATCTAAATAGCCTCCACCCTAAAATTCAATTTACAAAAGAGACTGAAGAACAGAAATAATAAACTTCCTAGAGTTGAAAATTACTAATAACAACAACAAATGTACCTTCAGCATCTACAGGAAATCAACAATCACGGATTGCATAAATGATAATAATTTCAGCCATCCAGTGACTCACAAAAAAGTTTATTTTAGTTCTATGGTACATCGGCTAGTGAACCTCCCTTTGCAGAACAGTGAAGATGAGAAAGATCTGCAGATGCTATAACACACTAAAGTCACAAATCGATATAAGTCATATATAGTTACCAAAATATTTGATAGGAAAGCTAGGACTATTAATGATCATAATATGATGCAAATCGTTTTACACAAAGAAGAAGACAGATTAATAAAGAACAAGTTCATTTCTGTCCCTTACACTGGTGCTATCTCAGATAAAATTGCTAGAATATTTGACAAAACTACTATACAGATAAGCTTCCACACATACAAGAACTTGGGTAACATCCTTAAGCATGCCACACACAAAACTAATTCAATGAGTAGATCAAGCATATATAAGATTGTGTGTGATACTTGTGATTGTTGATACATTTGCCAGATGGGATGTGCTTTGAAAGATAGGTATAAGGAACATATTAGGAGAACAGAAAGCAACACTTCAATATTTAGTAAGACTTCAGAGACACTAATCACCAAGTACAAGAAATCAATCAAGATTTAAAAAGTCTACACACAGTACGAAAAAGCAAGGAAATGGATGTGTTGGAAAAAATAGAAATATACAGTGAAGTAATAAGAGCCCCCTCAACTTAGTGAATGAGCAACTAGAACTAAAGAATAAAAAGATTTAGATACCTTCAGATAAATGTTGGTAGAAACTTAATTCATCATTTTTATTTTAGACCATGCTTAATGAATTTGCTACATTTACTATAATTCCTAATGCCACACTATAAGAGGCTTATTGTCCTTCTGCATACTTGTGCAAATGGTATAGCAGTATGGGTGTACATGTGGGTAGTATTGTGAAGATTGTGTGCATTGTTTTTTCTCCTTTACACCTACCCATTTGTCTTCGCCTACCTAATCAGATAACCCCTCCTTGCGTCCCCTCCCATACCGTCAATACCCCACCACTCCTTATCTACTTTGCTTAAAAAGTGTCGAGCCTTCATTATACTTTATTGTTTTTTGAAATAATGGAACAACTGGTATTATATTGTTACATCTTATGTTTTTTAATGTTCAGTCAATTGCTACAGTTGTTAACCCTCATACAATGTGGGTTACTATTCCTTCTAAACAGTTGTGTAAACAATACTGCAGTATAAGTGGTGAACACTGTGTAGATGGTAAACATTAGTTTTCCTCCTTCCACTTCCCCCTTTTTTAATCTTCACCTATTTATTCAGACTATCCCTCCCACACCAGCCAACAAGTTTCTTTCAGATGTTGTTCCCCTTCCACAATTAAATCTGGTCTATTGTTCACAGTCCTTTTAATAACAGAACACCTAAAAAGTGAAGACTGTTCTTTATACTTTAATATGATTGAAAATAATGGAACAACTAGTGTTCTGTACTACATTTTTATAATTACGATGAAGAGCTGTGCTGTACATTTTATGTTTTTAGTATTTAGTACACTTATCACAGCTGGTAACCTTCATATCTCCCTCCCCCCCCCCCTCCCTCCACTTCTTCTACTTAATCTGACTACCTCATCTTTCCTCCCTCCCACATCAATAACTCGCCACACCTTATCTATTTAATATGTTGATCCATTCCTTTTCCCCTAACGTGCAACATTTCCTTATTCACTATGTACCGCCCCCCCCTACCCGTACCACCACTTTATTCCCCATTTTGTTTCATTGTACATTTGGCCTTTTGTAACGATTATTGATGCTTTTATGTAAAGGGTTTTATATTCCAACGATGTGTGACCATTTAACCAATTATTTAAACATAGTTGTAATTCATAACAACGTATAACTTGGCATCATCTACCCAGTTCAAAGATAATGTAACCAGCTTGTATAATAAGGAGTCCAACTAACAGTATTCAAGACATACCACAGATCGCGTGGTGCAAACTGGGATGACTTTATGATGATCTTTGACTATCGTCTCACTCATGCTTATGTCAATGGCTGCTTGGGCTCAGTGTAGCAAAGTCTAAAACCTCTGATTTGGTCATCTATTTTATTCCACAACCATATGAAGTGAGTCATGTAATTACCAGTAAATTAGGATATTACACAAATGTATTCGCATTGACTTTTGACAAATTTGGTTTATATAACCGAAAATATATATTTTGACGATTACTTCGGTTCTACTCAAGTCTAATGATTTATAATACGTAAGTAAGAGAACAAGTCATGTATCCCAAGCATTGATTTAACTGTTTGCCATGCTATTTTTCTGGTACTTTGTCTGATACTTGTACTTTTATTGTGCTTCAATATGCTGCAGTTGCAACAGTTGATAATGGCCTAAGGCCGAAATCTACATTATGAAATGAAACCTGTTGTACAGTCAAACGGCGGTTATATCTTTCAGAAAGTTTTATATAACTGTGGCTCCATACAAAAGTAAAATCATTAACATTTACTCTCTGCCTTGTGTTGTCTGTGAGATATGCCTTGGCCCGACGATTAAAGTGAGCTGGAGCACCATCGTTTAGAAACTACAAACTAGCTCACTGTTGCAAGGGAAGGTCCTCCAGAACTTCCGGTAAGGCAACCAGAAAGTTCAAATACCATGCATCATTCAAACGATCTGGTATGATGTGTGGTCCATTAGGTGATCTCCCACAATTCCTGCCCAAATGTTCACTGAGAATCTCGCCTGGTAACTCCTCGAACGGGTATTGCGTGGATTTTCAACATCCCAATTGTGGCTGTCGAAACTTCATTTCACACTTCTCCCTGTAGGTTTCTCATATCAAAACGTTCAGAATTTCATCCTCTACAATCGCTCAAATTTTTAAAACGTAATCCTGCAACACCCTGTATAAATGACAAGATTTTATAAAGGGTGAAACAATTTAAATATTTTGGTGTTTAACTATTACCTGGGGCAGATTTAAATATCGCAGAGGAAATTGTGAGGTTAAGAAAACCGCGTGAATAATAGAAAAAAAGCAGTGAAAGTAAATCAAGCACAAAAACGCGTTCGCATGTCCCTGTACAAAACTTTGGCAATGTCTGTGCTTTGTTATAATGGCAAGTCACTGATCTACAAGAAACGATGAGAGCTGAGTGGCAGCTAATAAGTAAAGACAATGTTCCGAACAGGAGGCTACACAAAACGGGACAGAAAAGGAAATGAAGAGTATCTACAATATCTTGAACTCCAATGAATTTTTATTTATTTAACTTGATCAGTTTAGGGTACTGAGGCCCTCTCTTACATCAGACCGGTGTTAAATGCATAGAGTATTTTTTTTTTTTTTACATCTTGACTCATACACTATTTACATCGTAGCTGGCCGATAACAATATGACAAATAGTAATAAAATAGTATCAAAAGAATTAAAAACGATTTGAATTTATGTAAAAGAAGTAAGGAAAGTTAGATTTTAGCGTGCCGCTGACATCAAGGACATTAGAGACGGGAGTATACGCTCGAAATGTATTAAGCATGGGGAAGGAAGTCGGTCGTGTCCTTTCAAAGGAACCATCCAGCATTTGCCTGAAGCCATGTAGGGGAATGACAGAAAACCTAAATCCGGACGGGGATTTGAATTAACGTCCTCCGAATGCAAGTACAGTGTGCTAATCATTGCGCTACCTCAGTCGGTGAATGTACGTAGAGATACTGTGAATAAAAAGTGCTAACAAAGCCCGGAAGTTTTAAGTGAAAGACTTAATAAAGTTAATACTACCAGTGCTATTGCTACAGCTTCTACTCTTTCCGCTACAACAACAATAATAATAATAATTACAGTGATAGTGGCAGATTCAGAATGTACTTGTGACTGTGTACAAAAGTTATTTCTGACAATAGCGAGTTCTGAACGAAAAAATGTAGGTAGACTGCACCAGCTAAGAGCATTGGAAATTGATGAAGATCTGGTTGGGATGAGGGATGTAATTGTTTAATAGGTGTGTAGACAAGAAAAGGTAGACATCGTCCTTGCTTCAGTAGCTATGCCGCGCGAGATAGCCGCGCGGTCTAGGGCGTCCTGTCACGGTGCGCGCTGCTCCCCCCGTCAGAGGTTCGAGTCCTCCCTCGGGCATGGATGTGTGTGTCGTCATTAGCGTAAGTTAGTTGAAGTTAGATTAAATGCTGTGTGAGATTGGGGACCGATGACCTCAGCAGTTTGGTCCCATAAGAACTTGTATGTATGTACAGGGTGTTTCAAAAATGACTGGTATATTTGAAACGGCAATATAAACTAAACGAGCAGCGATAGAAATACACCGTTTGTTGTAATATGCTTGGGACAACAGTACATTTTCAGGCGGACAAACTTTCGAAATTACAGTAGTTACAATTTTCAACAACAGATGGCGCTGCAAGTGATGTGAAAGATATAGAAGACATCGCAGTCTGTGGGTGCGCCATTCTGTACGTCGTCTTTCTGCTGCAAGCGTGTGCTGTTCACAACGTGCACGTGTGCTGTAGACAACATGGTTTATTCCTTAGAATAGAGGATTTTTCTGGTGTTGGAATTCCACCGCCTAGAACACAGTGTTGTTGCAACAAGACGAAGTTTTCAACGGAGGTTTAATGTAACCAAAGGACCAACAAGCGATACAATAAAGGATCTGTTTGAAAAATTTCACCGGACTGGGAACGTGACGGATGAACGTGCTGGAAAGGTAGGGCGACCGTGTACGGCAACCACAGAGGGCAACGCGCAGCTAGTGCAGCAGGTGATCCAACAGCGGCCTCGGGTTTCCGTTCGCCGTGTTGCAGCTGCGGTCCAAATGACGCCAACGTCCACGTATCGTCTCATGCGCCAGAGTTTACACCTCTATCCATACAAAATTCAAACGCGGCAACCCCTCAGCGCCGCTACCATTGCTGCACGAGAGACATTCGCTAACGATATAGTGCACAGGACTGATGACGGCGATATGCATGTGGGCAGTATTTGGTTTACTGACGAAGCTTATTTTTACCTGGACGGCTTCGTCAAGAAACAGAACGGGCGCATATGGGGAACCAAAAAGCCCCATGTTGCAGTCCCATCGTCCCTGCATCCTCAAAAAGTACTGGTCTGGGCCGCCATTTCTTCCAAAGGAATCATTGGCCCATTTTTCAGATCCGAAACGATTACTGCATGACGCTATCTGGACATTCTTCGTGAATTTGTGGCGGTAAAAACTGCCTTAGACGACACTGCGAACACCTCGTGGTTTATGCAAGATGGTGCCCGGCCACATCGCACGGCCGACGTCTTTAATTTCCTGAATGAATATTTCGATGATCGTGCGATTGCTTTGGGCTATCCGAAACATACAGGAGGCGGCGTGGATTGGCCTCCCTATTCGCCAAACATGAACCCCTGTGACTTCTTTCTGTGGGGACACTTGAAAGACCAGGTGTACCGCCAGAATCCAGAAACAATTGAACAGCTGAAGCAGTACATCTCATCTGCATGTGAAGCCATTCCGCCAGACACGTTGCCAAAGGTTTCGGGTAATTTCATTCGGAGACTACGCCATATTATTGCTACGCATGGTGGATATGTCGAAAATATCGTACTATAGAGTTTCCCAAACCGCAGCGCCATCTGTTGTTGACAATTGTAACTACTGTAATTTCGAAAGTTTGTCTGCCTGAAAATGTACTGTTGTCCCAAGCATATTGCAACAAACGGTGTATTTCTATCGCTGCTCGTTTAGTTTTTATTGCCGTTTCAAATACACCGGTCATTTGTGAAACACCCTGTATGTATGTATTGAACTGGGGACCTAGAAACGACGGAGAGGCTTCGTCCCCGCCGTAGCCCTCAGTGGTACACAACACCACTAAAGGCTACAGCAGTCCACTCACCCCACCGCCACCCAAACCGAACTCAGGCTTATTGTGCGATTCGGCTACCAGTGGACCCCTCGTGAGAGTGTCATTTCAGACGAGTGCTACCCCAATGTTTGCGCGTTAGAGTAATTATGGTGTACGCGTCGAGGAGACAGTGTTTGCGCAGCAATCGCCGACGTAGTGTAACTGAGGCGGAATGAGGGGAACAAGCCCACATTCGCCGACGCAGATGGAAAAACGCCTTTAAAACCATCCACAGACTGGCCGGCACACCGGACCTCAACACTAATCCGTTGGGCGGATACGTGCCGGGGACCGGCACGTCTTCCCGCTCGGGAAGCAGTGCGTTAGACCGCGCGGCTAGCCGGGCGGGCCCCATAAGAGCTCACCAGAACTTTCCAAATTTTTTTTCAGTTGTTGTGTCATTAAGTATCTTATCAAGTTACCTTCCGTTAGGAATATGGGTGCACTCAACGACTGTGATATGACTTTCAAATTATAGAGCACAGCAATCAGTCGTCCATTTATTTCAGGTTTTATTAGGCAAATCTACATTTCAGATAGTGCCCAGCAATTATCATCACTGAAAAAAAAGCACGACTGATTGCTGTGCTCTGCCATTTGAAGGACATTAACTATCCTTTGAAGATGAAGATGATAGTCTAGTTCTCTGATATGATGAGGTAGGTCACTTCTGTGTCGGGCTCCTGCTACTGAAAAGGACTTCGAGAAAGCGGCTGTGCGATGGGATGCGACAGAAATAATTTTGCTCTGCTGGAAACGAGTGCTTCTGCCGTGTTGTTCAGGCAAGTGGGTTATGGTGGAAGAGAGGTAGACGGACAGTGTACGATGATAAGACTGTAGAGGAAACAGAGTGTACAGAAGTATTGGCACGTAGAAGGTGTAATCAGCTGAATGATGAACATTAACTTCACTTAACGGAGTTTTATTCAGCACTTGCACATACAAGAGCGCGGAGCAAACTGCCTCCGGCCAGAACACATACAGTATATATACAGCTACAGACCATTCCAGTACAATCATTCTTGACACTAGAATGTACTCGAGTTGAATATGGAAATTAAAATCGTACAGCCGAGGAGAGTTTTGAATTGACGACCCTCCATACAATAGTTAAGTATCGTATCCACTACACCACGGTGATACTCAGATTCTTCTGCGACAATATGTACGCGAAATATCTGCAGTTGTCTATACGTAGCCAGGATAGCTGTGCATAAGATGGTGAAATGTGATCAAAGAGTTGAATGCCGCAGATGTATCTAAAACAGGCGTTCATCACCTATTCCAGGCGCCGCGAGCTTCCTTGGAAAAGCTCTTGCAGGATAACATCGCCATAATTAATAGCCGGAAATATAGGTGTTTGTACAAGTTTATTTTCAGACCAAAAGGGAAGGGCTTTTTATATTTTTTGGAGGGCATGGAGAGGTGCTGATGCCTTCTTGGTCATTGCACCTTTGTGCTCAACTGAGTTTAGCTTTTCATCTGTTGTTACTCCTACACTCGTTTCTGAGGATGAGAAGTTGAATTTGCTGTCCAGTGAAGAATTAAAGATGTTAGGGATTTCCGGGGCTTATAAGCACAGAATGACCAACGAGGACCGCTCCGTGTCCATTTTGATAATGCACACCGGTCAGCACTGAAATTCTCCATAGTTGTATTCATGTTTGTTGATATTGCACTTGCATACAACTGGAGGTAATTAATACACGCGTAGTATTTACAGTAGGACAAAACTAATGAGACATCAGTGATGAACAGTGAAAAGGTTATAGGACATAATGCTGAATCCTGGGGCAGGTCTTATACTACGTGCCTTTTTGGGACCAGGCGTGAAGCATTGCTGGTGAGACGTCTGATACGAACAAAACCACTGCACTGCACTTGGAGTACGAATGTTAGTGGTAAGAAAAATTATTACAACCTGTCACCCTGACGCCCAACACAGAAATCCTAAAAGCAGTCTTAAACTACAGATCCACTATAATTAACAGTATCCTGTTTTCTTAGACCGACAGACAGTTGAACAAAGCGCTGTATTTGAGTTCGTAGTATTCGAAGTGCTGTGCGCTGCGGCGTTCGTCTTGCACACTGTCTCAGCGGAGAAGTAAACGATTGCCGAAGTCACGAAGCTTTCTGAAGTTAAACCGAGAAAGTTCCCTCAAACGGCGGTGCGACAAGGCCGGCCTTGGGCGCTGCTCGCCCCGAGCTGAGAGTACGTGCCCCGAGGCGAGGCGAGGCGGCCGCTGTAGTAGATGGCGGCTTCGGCTATTGGGAGAAGAGCAGGCGGGGTTACACGGAGGGTGGTGGTGTACTGTGTCAATGAATGATCTTTAATCCTGGGAACTCCATCTGACAAAAGATTCTAGTACTACAATATTAACTGTTCTTTTGTAGCTACTGTAACAGCCATAAGAGTTGAGATTTGTTCTTCAAAGAGGTATCTGAAGCTGAAGAAGCCAAATGGGCCACTCCATTCATTTTCTTAATAAGTGAAAAATTAATTTCTGTTTTTATTTCGTCAAAAACATAGAAATGTACCGGCGATATACCTTGAAGAGCCAAAAAACTGGAACACCTGCCTAATATCATACAGGACCCTCGCGAGCATGCAGAAGTGCCGCAACACGATGTGGCATTGACTCGACTAATGTCTGAAATAGTGCTGGAGGGAACTGACACCATGAATCCTGTAGGCCGTCCATAAATCCGCAAGACTGCGAGAGGGTGGAGAGCTCTTCTGAACAGCACGTTGCAAAGCATCCCAGATATGTTAAATAATGTTCATGTTTGGGAAGTTTGGTGGCCAGCGGAACTCACAAGTGTGTTACTGGAGCCACTCTTTAGCAATTCTGGACGTGAGGGGTGTCGCATTGTCCTGCTGGAATTGCTTACGTGCGTCGGAATGCACAATGGACATGAATGGATGCAGGTGATCAGACAAGATATTTACGTACTTGTCACCTGTCACAGTCGTATCTATACGTATCATGGGTCCCATATCAGTCCAACTGCACACGGCCCACACCATTACAGACCCTACACCAACTTGAACAGTCCCCTGCTGACATGCAGGGTTCATGGATTCATGAGGTTGTCTCCACACCCGTACACTTCCATCCGGTCGATACAGTCTGAAACGAGACACGTCCGACCAGGTAACATTTTTCCATTCATCAACAGCCCAATGTTGGTGTTGACGGGCCCAGGAGAGGCGTAAAGCTTTGAGTCGTGCAGTCATCAAAGGTACACGAGTTGGCCCTCGAATCCGAAAGCCCATATCGACGATGTTTAGTTGAATGGTTCGCATGCTGACACTTGTTGATGGCCCAGCACTGAAATCTCCAGCAATTTGCGGCACGCTTGCACTTGTGTCACGTTGAACGATTCTCTTGAGTCGTCGCTGATCCAGTTCTAAAATCCCTAATTCACCGCTACCTCGGAGATACTGTGTCCCATTGTTCGTGCGCCGACTATGATAACCCGCCATAGCTGCAGCAGTAGCCGATCTAACAACTGGGACTGACACTTGTTGTCTTATGCAGGCGTTGCCGACCGCAGCTCCGTATTCTGCCTATTTACGTATCTCTGAATATGAATACGCATGGCTATACCAGTTTCTTTGGCGCTTCATTGTATAAGAGATAGTCAAATGGAAACGAGATAGTTGGAAAAAAGTAAGTAAACTGCTTGTTATTTCCAAACTATTCGCCAAAACTATTAATACACTTATTCTATTGTGAGACAAGACAGTCAGTGCCTGTATGGAAACAATGTTTTTGATTGTCTTTGAAACAAAAATTGTGCCCAGGCGTGAACTTCTTCGTCCAAGGTAAATCGACGACTACGAATGTCTTCCTTCAGGGCTGCGTCAGAGCTGCTGGAAAATAAATACTAAAGCCGATGCTGATCTATAAGAGTCCTCGTGATAAAGGTAAGCTGAAGGATGGAACACTTCGTGCGACAGTCCTCGGTTTCAATCCAGATAGCGGTTATGTAAACAAAGAATTATTATTGGGGAGAGATCGGGACTGTATGGAGGATGTATAGGGGCTTCCCACTGAAATTTCTGCAGCATAGTCGAAACAACAGGCAAGCCAGCTCTAGTAAAGTCAAGATAATTGCTTCCACCTCAAGGGCCCGTTTCTCATTGACTTTCTGGAACACGGGGCAACAACAAACGCACAGCGGCGTGTGGACACTATGTGAACCCTGAAGCACGCCATCAAGAGTCCATACGCCCAGGAATGTTGACAGGAGGCACTATTCTGTTGCAGGATGATGGCCACCCACATACTGCCAAATTTGTTTCGACTATACTGCAGAAATTTTGCTAGGAAGCCCTCGCACATCCTCCACACAGTTCCGACCTGCCCCCCCCCCCCCCCTCTCATTTTCATGTGTTTGGAGTTCTGAAGAAAGACATACGAGGTCGTTGATTTGCTTCAGACGAAAAGGTGCACGCCTTTGTACAATCACGATTCTGCAGGCAACCGCAAACATTTTTCCATGAAGGCACTGACCGTTTTGCCCACAGTGGGATAAATGTATTAAGAGTTATGGTAACGCTGCCATCAACGGTCCGGTTACATAAATACACCATCGCTATAGTTTTGTTTGGTAGATAGCTGCTGCCATCTAGCTTTGCTGAACCGACTTACCAGTTGAGAAAGAAGCCACCATCTTAGTTTGGAAGTTGCAGGTTACAGTGAAGCCCTGATGTAAATGCATGAAGAAAATTCCGTTATTTGATGTATCGCTGGGATGAAATTGCATTGTGTATGGTGGTAACGACGATTACGGCAGGTCTGCATGGAGTATACAATTGGTAAGCGAGGTTTATCTACTTTACATGGGTATATTTATATCTGTATTATTTACCGCAACTTCACCCCTCCCGGATGACGAACTTCGCCATGACATATACCCTTCCTTCCAACTATAACCCGGCCTTGTTCCCCCCCCCCCCTCCCCAGGGCCCCCTTCACCTCTTTCCTCCTTCTCCCAGAGCGGATTTTCCTCCATCCCCCCCTCCCCTGAGACCCTGCACCCCATACTTGCCTCTCTCCTTCCCACATACCTCCCTACCTAGCCCTCTTCCGCGCGACCCCCATTCCCCTCCCCCATCTCTTCCCCTCCCTCCCTTCTTCAGGTCTCCCTAATCTCCTTGAACCTGGCAGATCCTCTGTATTGATCATCATCAGTGTGCCACATCAGTGTTGTGTTTAGTGCTGTTTCTCGTGTGCGTCAAGAGGTGTGATTTTAATTGTGTACTGCCTTGAGGTTCGCCATCAGTGTTACGTTGTGTGCTATGCCATCCGTCAACACCTTTATGCTCCAGTCATACTGTGCCTTGTGTTCTTTTAATCGTGGCTTTTTGTGTGTGCTACTTTTAAACAGTTTTTTATCTCCATTTTACAGTCACCCCGTTTATTTCTTTGTCTATTGCCTTCCATGATGTTCTCCCTTTTTATATCTATGTTCGCCTTCTTCTCTCCTTTGCTGTTTTTAAATGTCTTCTATTGTTTTGTTCTATGTCTTTCGGCTGAAGAGCAGCGCATATGCTGCTGCCAGCCCACCCCGATGGGGAATTGAAATACAACAAAGAAAAAAAAAAAAAAAAAAAAAGCCGCAACTTCCTGGCTAATGGCGAGTATACAGACGTTATGGTATTGGCATCATTGAACCACTGCCAACGCCCATGAATGGACTACTTGTCCGTTCATGGAAACACCATAAAGTAACCTAAGGGTATCATCTGTACAAGCAGTATTAGGATTTATTTATGTTACTAGCAAGAAATACGTGCAAGAGGCCATTCCAGTTCCTCTGATTGATACATAAATGTAATTTAAAGTACAAATATTGCATTTGTAAAAAATGACTGCAGTTAAATATTTAACAAAGGATTTTAAATTATTGGGCTACATTAAAATTATCCTAGGAAGTTTGAGTTAAATGCAGTCGTTAATTATATTTATTACTGCAATATTGCTAGGACATGGACTTTATAAATATATATTGGAACGAAAACAAATTTTATTTCATACACTACTGGCCATTAAAATTGCTACACCAAGAAGAAATGCAGATGATAAACGGTTATTCATTGGACAGATATATTATACTAAAACTGACATGTGATTACATTTTCACGAAATTTGGGTGCATAGATCCTGAGAAATCAGTACCCAGAACAACCACCTCTGGCCGTAATAACGGCCTTGATACGCCTGGGCATTGAGTCAAACAGAGCTTGGATGGCGTGTACAGGTACAGCTGCCCATGCAGCTTCAACACGATACCACAGTTCATCAAGAGTAGTGACTGGCGTATTGTGACGAGCCAGTTGCTCGGCCACCATTGACCAGACGTTTTCAATTGGTCAGAGATCTGGAGAATGTGCTGGCCACGGCAGCAGTCGAGCATTTTATGTATCCAGAAAGGCCCGTACAGGACTTGCAACATGCGGTCGTGCATTATCCTGCTGAAATGTAGGGTTTCGCAGGGATCGACTGAAGGGTAGAGGCACGGGTCGTAACACATCTGAAGTGTAACGTCCACTGTTCAAAGAACCGTCCATGCGAACAAGAGGTGACCGAGACGTGTAACCAATGGCACCCCATACCATCACGCCGGGTGATACGCCAGTATGGCAATGACGAATACACACTTCCAACGTGCGTTCACCGCGATGTCGCCAAACACGGATGCGAACATCATGATGCTGTAAACAGTACCTGGATTCATCCGAAAAAATGATGTTTTTCCATTCGTGCACCCAGGTTCGTCGTTGAGTACACCATCGCAGGCGCTCCTGTCTGTTATGCAGGGTCAAGGGTAACCGCAGCCATGGTCTCCGAGCTGATAGTCCATGCTGCTGCAAACGTCGTCGAACTGTTCGTGCAGATGGTTGTTGTCTTGTAAACGTCCCCATCTGTTGACTCAGGGATAGAGACGTGGCTGCACGATCCGTTACAGCCATGCGGATAAGGTGCCTGTCATCTCGACTGCTAGTGATACGAGGCCGTTGGGATCCAGCACGGCGTTCCGTATTACCCTCCTGAACCCACCGATTCTATAGTCTGCTAACAGTCATTGGATCTCGACCAACGGGAGCAGCAATGTCGCGATACGATAAACCGCAATCGCGATAGGCTACAATCCGACCTTTATCATAGTCGGAAACGTGATGGTACGCATTTCTCCTCCTTACACGAGGCATCACAATAACGTTTCACCAGGCAACGCCGGTCAACTGCTGTTTGTGTATGAGAAATCGGTTGTAAAATTTCCTCATGTCAGCACGTTGTAGGTGTCGCCACCGGCGCCAACCTTGTGTGAATGCTCTGAAAAGCGGATCAGTTATCCTATCACAACATCTTCTTCCTGTCGGTTAAATTTCGCGTCTGTAGCACGTAACCTTCATGATGTAGCAATTTTAATGGTCAATACTGTATTTAACAGTCGCATACTTAGGTTCAAATGGTGTTAAAGTTTACCATACGATTTTCAAGTCTTCTGAAACTCATTTCGAATGTAACTTTTGTTTTATGAGTATTCAAACTATTATTTTGCAGTTTTCAAAATGCCGAAAGGTGTTAAGTATGGAAAATGAAAGGAAGAGAATATGACGTTGCTGGGCGAAATGGTGGTTTCGGTTTGAATGCTGCTGCAAAGCAGTATAGTGTTCCCAAAGCAACTCTCAAACATCATTTGGATGGAAAAAAATGGTTTGCTGCGGAGGACAAAAATATAATCTGCAGCGTTAGTGACTTGCCTTCTGAAGCGGAGCATAAGATATTTTAATATGTGATGTAATTAGAAGAGTTTATGTTTGGCATCGCGCCTAAGGACTTACGAACGATAGCGTTCGAATTTGGCGAAAAATTCAACCGCGAGAAAAAGATGGCCTGCTAGAAATGGTACTAAAATCTTATGAAGAACTCTCTTTCAGACAACGAGAGGCTAAATCCATGGCTTATGCCATTGGATTCGAAAAAGAGAATGTTGCAACTTTTTTGACATTCTCACGAAGAGAGTCGATGAGAATATTTTGGAAGCATATACAGTTTTTAATGTCGATGAAACTGGGCTTTTCACCGTACAGAGAAAGACAAGGAAAGTGTGGATCAGACCACTATCTAGTTAAAATGAAGTCTTTCTGGCCATGGAAGAATGCAAGGAGTGATACAAGTAACATAGATAAAACGAACCAGACTGAGAAAGATGAAAATTTACCTTTTAATATTGACAGCCTACAAGACGAAAGTATCAGAACACTCTTTGCGGCCAGGATGGAAAGGAAACTGTTTGAATCATTTGAAGGAAGTACAGAGGAAATATATGACTATATAAAAGCTAATGTGAAAATCATAGCAACGGAGGTGTTGGGTAAAAAAGATAGTAACCACAACCGTGCAGCAGAGTGGTGGTCAGAGGAACTAGAGGTCCTCGTTAGAGAAAAACGAAATGCGTTCCTTCAGTGGTTGAATGATAAATCAGAAGAAACAAGATCAATATACAAGGAAAAGAAGAATGAAGTGATGAAAAGAATAAGGATGGCAAAAAATGAAGCATGGGAAAGAACATGTGCCAAGGTGAATAGCAATTTAGGATTTGGGAGAGCAAAAGAAGCATGGTCAGTATTGAAAGGGCTTCGACAAGATACAAAAAGCAAAACTAATCTCCAACTGATAACACAAAAGGAATGGGAAGAGAATTTCCAAAAATTATTAAATGAGGACAGAGAAGAATATCTAGAAGAAGGAACAAGGGAAGATAAAGGACATAAAGATGATGAGATCCAGATTTTAGAAAGTGAAGTACTTCAGGCGTTGAGAACAGGAAAGAATGGTAAATCACCGGTACCAGGCAATATCAATCTCGAGTGTCTGAAATATGGTGGTGACAAAATTGTGAAACTGATAACACGGCTCTTCAACAAAATGATACATGGAGATTCAATACCCAACGAGATGAAGCTAGGTTACATTAATACAATATTTAAGAAAGGGGATCGCAAAATTTGTTCAAACTATCGAGGAATTTGTGTTACAAACACATTAATGAGAATTTTTGCGAAAGTAATTAAAAACAAACTGGAAAAAAATTTTAGAACCCAAGAAGAACAATGTGGATTGACGGCTGGGAGATCGTGTGTAGACCATATTTTCACATTACGACATATTTTGGAGAAACATAGGGAAAAATCAAAAAATATAGGATTAATTTTCATAGATCTAGAAAAAGCATATGATACTGTTCCAAGAAAATTACTTTGGAGAGCACTACATATGGCAAACATAAACCCTCCCTTGTTTAAAATAATACAACAGATGTATAAAGATAACATTTGCCAAGTGAAAGTTGGTAATAAACTTTCACAGAAATTTAGAACAAGCAAAGGCCTTTTACAAGGCTGTCCCATGTCACCATCATTATTTAAAATCTATATAGATATTAGCCTTAGAACATGGTCTCGTAAATGTAATAGTATGGGATTAGAAATAAGAGATGGAGTTTACCTACATAATTTATTATTTGCTGATGATCAAGTAGTCGTAGCACAAGATGGGGAGGATGCTAACTATATGTGCAATCAACTAGTAGTAGCATACAAAACTTGGGGTTTGAAGATTAATTACCAAAAAACAGAATACTTGACTAATGATACAGATGAGCTATACATTGAAGGAAAGAAAATAAAAAAGATAAACACTTTCTGTTATTTAGGATCCATTTTAGAAATTGAGGGAAAATCAGAGTCAGAAATCAATAAAAGAATTAGTAGCGGACGGAGGGTCATTGGGATGCTTAACTCAGTCTTATGGAGCAGGAATGTAATGAGCAGAACTAAAAAACTAATATACAAATCCATATTAGAGAGTGCGGTTCTGTATGGAACGGAGACCTGGACAATTAACATGAAGCACATTAAAAAATTACAAGCTCTAGAGATGGACTTTTGGAGAAGATCGGCAAGAATCTCCAGGAAAGAAAAGATAAGGAACACCGAAGTAATAAGGAGAATGGAAATAAAAGAAAGAATATATGACGTAATGGATAGGAAGAAATTACAGTGGTACGGGCATGTACGACGAATGGAGAAAACGAGAATACCAAAATTGATACTGGAGTGGGAACCGGAGGGGAGAAGAAGAAGAGGACGACCTATGACAACCTGGCTCCAAAATGTACAGCACATAATGAGGAGAATGGGCGCAGAGGAAGAGGACACACAAGATCGAAAGACCTGGAGAAATATTTTGAGATTATAGTTTAAGAACGTTTATTGTTTGTATTGTAATTTCCAAGTAAATTATTATGTTGGAGATAAGCCTCTGTAATGAGGAAAAGCACAAAAATAATAATAATAAAGTAATTGCTAAGAAGAGGACACAACAAGTTGGATCTACTCCAGTGGAGAGCGTTGTGTTACAACAACTATTGTTTGCTGCGTCAGAGCCGCTGGAAAATAAATACCGAAGCCGATGCTGGTATACAAAAGTGCTCGTGATAAAGATAAGCTGAAGGATGGAACACTTCGTGCGACAGTGTTCGGTTTCAATCCAGACCCAATCGCTTGGCTATTCCTTTAGCAGAAATTCCTCCTAATCCCACAGCTGTCACGTTACTGAAGGCCAGGGCAAGAAATAGCACACAAAAAGATTTAATACTGACAAATTCTCCATACAAGGACCAATTAGTACGTGGCGCTAAACCTTCCATTACCCTAAAGAGAAAGCTGCCTGTAGCGAGTCACACTACACAAGTGAAAAGCAGCCAGCCGCGGTGGTCTAGCGGTTCTGGCGCTGCAGTCCGGAACCGCGGGACTGCTACGGTTGCAGGTTCGAATCCTGCCTCGGGCATGGGTGTGTGTGATGTCCTTAGGTTAGTTAGGTTTAAGTAGTTCTAAGTTCTAGGGGACTTATGACCTAAGATGTTGAGTCCCATAGTGCTCAGAGCCATTTGAACCATTTTTGAAGGGAAAAGCACCAACACAATTGATCGATTTTGTGAACTACACTCCTGGAAATGGAAAAAAGAACACATTGACACCGGTGTGTCAGACCCATCATACTTGCTCCGGACACTGCGAGAGGGCTGTACAAGCAATGATCACACGCACGGCACAGCGGACACACCAGGAACCGCGGTGTTGGCCGTCGAATGGCGCTAGCTGCGCAGCATTTGTGCACCGCCCCCGTCAGTGTCAGCCAGTTTGCCGTGGCATACGGAGCTCCATCGCAGTCTTTAACACTGGTAGCATGCCGCGACAGCGTGGACGTGAACCGTAGGTGCAGTTGACGGACTTTGAGCGAGGGCGTATAGTGGGCATGCGGGAGGCCGGGTGGACGTACCGCCGAATTGCTCAACACGTGGGGCGTGAGGTCTCCACAGTACATCGATGTTGTCGCCAGTGGTCGGCGGAAGGTGCACGTGCCCGTCGACCTGGGACCGGACCGCAGCGACGCACGGATGCACGCCAAGACCGTAGGATCCTACGCAGTGCCGTAGGGGACCGCACCGCCACTTCCCAGCAAATTAGGGACACTGTTGCTCCTGGGGTATTGGCGAGGACCATTCGCAACCGTCTCCATGAAGCTGGGCTACGGTCCCGCACACCGTTAGGCCGTCTTCCGCTCACGCCCCAACATCGTGCAGCCCACCTCCAGTGGTGTCGCGACAGGCGTGAATGGAGGGATGAATGGAGACGTGTCGTCTTCAGCGATGAGAGTCGCTTCTGCCTTGGTGCCAATGATGGTCGTATGCGTGTTTGGCGCCGTGCAGGTGAGCGCCACAATCAGGACTGCATATAGCCGAGGCACACAGGGGCCAACACCCGGCATCATGGTGTGGGGAGCGATCTCCTACACTGGCCGTACACCACTGGTGATCGTCGAGGGGACACTGAATAGTGCACGGTACATCCAAACCGTCATCGAACCCATCGTTCTACCATTCCTAGACCGGCAAGGGAACTTGCTGTTCCAACAGGACAATGCACGTCCGCATGTATCCCGTGCCACCCAACGTGCTCTAGAAGGTGTAAGTCAACTACCCTGGCCAGCAAGATCTCCGGATCTGTCCCCCATTGAGAATGTTTGGGACTGGATGAAGCGTCGTCTCACGCGGTCTGCACGTCCAGCACGAACGCTGGTCCAACTGAGGCGCCAAGTGGAAATGGCATGGCAAGCCGTTCCACAGGACTACATCCAGCATCTCTACGATCGTCTCCATGGGAGAATAGCAGCCTGCATTGCTGCGAATGGTGGATATACACTGTACTAGTGCCGACATTGTGCATGCTCTGTTGCCTGTGTCTATGTGCCTGTGGTTCTGTCAGTGTGATCATGTGATGTATCTGACCCCAGGAATGTGTCAATAAAGTTTCCCGTTCCTGGGACAATGAATTCACGGTGTTCTTATTTCAATTTCCAGGAGTGTATATCAAAATCGATCAGCGGAAAACATGATTCAGTGCATGGCACGTACGGAGGTGGGTGCATGAAAACTGCACTGGATTTAGGAGGAACAGTAAAATATACTTCTCTTTTAATTACAGAAAGACTGTATTGCTGTGTTACGTAAATTGATGTTCAAAATCGTTCATATGGCTCTGAGCACTATGGGACTTAACTTCGAAGGTCATCAGTCCCCTAGAACTTAGAACTACTTAAACCTAACTAACCTAAGGACATCACACACATCGATGCCCGAGGCAGGATTCGAACCTGTGACCGTAGTGGTCGCGTGGTTCCAGACTGTAGCGCCTAGAATCGCTCAGCCACCCCGGCCGGCGAAATTGATGTGAACTGCCTCACGGTTTGTTCACTGTTATAAGCAATGGCTATTATTTCATAAAGCAGCCTAAATTGCGGTGAATTTCTTGATCATGCCAGTATGGAATTGCAGTGCACTTCAATATTAGTCTAATTCAATTCTTTTTGTGTTCAGAATCAACAGTCTTCGTTCACATTAAAATTAATTTCCACTTACTTGTCCTTTCATTTTCTTAATTGTACTATGTGGCCATATTCAAATCCACCCAGCCGTTGTATACACGAATAAGAGGTATTAAGTCAAGAAATTTCTAATATACGTCTAATGGTCCATTCACGGAATTCATCTAGTCCACTGTTGGAAACGGATATCCGTGAATTAATCTTTATGGAAAATAATTCAGCATTTTTTTCTGACGGTGTTAAAGGTATTTCAGGTGAAACGTTATACAGTGCAAATAATTACGTAAAGAATTCTGTTAATCAGGTTCACAATATTTGAAGCACTAGATTTCCTTCAATTTGAGAGAAAAGTTAACTGGTGTTTACTTTTGGAATAATAAAAAGTTTACTTGTTATTTTCCTATCTGTCTCGTTTTCGTTTGACTGCTCCTTATGCAAGTCAGTGAAAATGTATTTCCGTACTACACGTACCAGTTCCCCACCAAGCCTCTTCCTCATGATAGCCAGGCTCTTTGGCTACAGAAGGTCTCGCTATACCGGCAAGAAAATGCAACTTATCTGATGGAGTAGGGTTCGAGCAACTAGTAAATAGGCCACAGGTTTAGTTTCAGCATGTATCTAATAGTCTGATTAAGATGGCCTGTACCAGTTTGAGGAAATACACCGCCAAGTTATATTAATGTGACCACCAGCCAAAAGCCTGAATAACCGCATTTTGCAGCGCGAGTCGTACAGAAAAGAGTGAATGAGGTTCTGAAACCTACCTACAGGGATATGGAGTCATAGTGAATCCCGTGCCGCGGCAGTATGGGCTGTGTTTCTCAGCTGAGACTCCATGACGCGAACAGCCCGATCGAAGTGGTCCCACAGGTTCTCGATTGAATCTATATCTTGGAGTTTGGTAGCCAGAGATGTTCGATTATCATCCTGGTATTCTTCGAACCAGGCACATACACTGTGGCTGTGTGTCACCTTATTGTCCTGGTGCCGAAAAACAAACTACATGTAGGCATGGACATTCTCCACAAGGATAGATGCAGACTTATGTTGGTCCATTGTGACTCACAGAATGACGAAATTACCCAGGGAAAGCGACGAAAACTTTCCCCAGACCACAACGTTCCCTCCTGACTGCAGGGTGTCTGCTTTCAGACGATTCACGCCGAACATGCCAACGACCATCTCTCCGATGGGGCATAAAAAGTGATTCATCTGGAAAGTCCACCTGCTGTCACTCAGTGGACGACCACTTGCAGTACAGGCGTGCAAATTCCAGCTTTCGCCGACGATGCACAGCAAAAATGGTTCAAATGGCTCTGAGCACTATTGGACTTTACATCCATGGTGATCAGTCCCCTAGAACTTAGAACTACTTAAACCTAACTAACCTAAGGACAGCACACAACACCCAGTCATCACGAGGCAGAGAAAATCCCTGACCCCGCCGGGAATCGAACCCGAGAACCCGGGCGCGGGAAGCGAGAACGCTACCGCACGACCACGAGCTGCGGACGATGCACAGCAGTCAGCACTGGTGCATGACCGGGCGCTTGTTGCGGAGGCCCTTACGCAGAAACGTTCGCTGAACAACCGTTGGGAAGAGAATATCGATAACCCCTTAGTTTACCTGTGCTGTCAGTTGCTCAACAGTTGCACGTCTATTCACTCGTACACATTTCCGCAGACTTCGTTCACCCCTGTCATCCATAGCCCGTGTGAGCCGTTAGTGTCTCACGTTCATGTCATCTATTATTTAACATCTTGTTTTTACCTTACGGCCGCCTCGTCATTTTAATTTCACTGTCACTGAATTGCTGTCTTGTCTGCCCGTGAGTGTCAGGAGCAGCGCGTATCGATATTAGCCCTGTCGTATTATCTTTGCTGGACGGCTATTACTTCTCGGTCGTCGTGTGTTAGAGATCGCACCTGGCAGTCGATGAGTTGGAACGCGGCAGTAGTGCAGTCGGGACGTAGCAGCAGTCGGGGACAGAGCGCTAGGTAGGTGCTGACAGCCAGTACTCGCCGACCGCTCGCGACTCAGCATGAACTGTCCGACAGACGGAGATGGCAGCGGGATCTGCCGTGGGTCGGTCGTTCAGTTGGTCACCTATTTGGGCGACGTGTGTTTGGTCTT
Organism: Schistocerca piceifrons; assembly: GCF_021461385.2. Lineage (NCBI taxonomy): Eukaryota > Metazoa > Arthropoda > Insecta > Orthoptera > Acrididae > Schistocerca > Schistocerca piceifrons. The sequence continues at coordinate 410,179,561 of NC_060141.1, forward strand.
TTGACCATTTCTGGGCCTTGTCACTGGGTCATCATGCTGGACGTGGCTCGGTTCCTTCTTGTGCGGAAATGTCGTAGCCAATGGGCAAGAGTTACCTCTGCATGATTGGGTTTGAGCCAGTGTCTCCCAGTTCCGGACGGCCATCGGGATGAATCGGGTTGGAGTTGCAGTGAGCTCCGGACAGTCAAGACTCGCCCGACCGTTGCTGACACACATGGTTTGAGTGGCAAAGACCTTAGTTGGTTGTTGGTCGGTCGTCTGGTGAGACGAGGTGTGTTTCGTTGCGAGGTGCTGGGGCTAGCAGTGTATTTAACACTAAATTATTCTAGAATCTTCATATGTAAATGATGCTCTAAGCTCCCCTCCCCCCCCCCCCCCCCTATGCTAGCTCCGACTTTGCTGTTGCACATGGATTAAAAAGAAACGCGAACTGAGTGTAATCGACCCTGCAAGTGGAGTAGAAAAGAGTTTGGCACCTGCAATAATTTAATTTGATAAATAAGTTAAATAAAGGAAAGTTTCATTAACGTAGTGAGGAATGAAAGGGTTGCTCTACCGATTAACAGAATGAAAGTTCTGTCCAATATAACAATATGATTTATTATGACTAGACTCAAAATAATAAACAAAACACATGAAACATATACAATACATCAAATTAGCTCAAATTGGATACTCAAATAAATGCTGTGAAGGTGAAGTTGTCCCTAAACTAGATTGTGACATTTATGATGAAGTGGTATGTGGAGCCAATTCCTTGCAACTCAAATCTTAAGACAAACACACAGCAAACCCAACATTAATTGCTGCTACAGTAGTGAGAACTCAGACAATGAACACCCAAGACAGAACGAAGTTTGAAAAGACGAACAGGCGCACTCTGCTGAGCTCTGATTATCACCTAGCAAAATTGCCTGCTTTGCCTGTGCTGCGGACGTACATTACCAAGCTGTCTTCTTAACTGCAAGGACACAATCTGGCGTACCGGAGGCGATGGCTGGTTGCTTCAATGTCCTGTCGTAGTGATGATAATGTCGCGAGTATAGCCCGAAACAAATTATCCTGGTCTGGTTGTTCCAGACTAAAGACTACCTAGCAATACAAATGCGCCTCTGAGCGAGACGAAGAAGGCTCGCCAAACAATCACTGACGGTACAGTGATTGATTTTAACAAGCGAAGTCACACAGTAACTCTGATACAGTCAACTTGAGCCAAAACTGCTCAAGACAGACAACATAGCCCGCTTGTACGCAGAACGCTCAATTTCCAACTACGCAGAACGCTCAATTTCCAACTGTACTTGGAAAGTTACGTTGAAGTCGAAACTTCAGCAACTTCGTCAAACAGTTACAATTAAATAGAAGTATATTAAACAGCCAACGGAAGGCAGGCTGTCCAGAGCAGCGAAAGCTCAGTCTTGTAACCTACTCTGACCGAAAGGCGAGAGCCGACCCCCACAAGAGCACCAGTACAAACCGAACACAGAACATTCCCGCCCCCACGAGAGTGGCCGTGGTTAAACATTCCAATCAGCAACTCGAAAACCGGCGGAAAATTCCACTCTATTGCCGAAGCACTACCATTCAACCAATGGAGATTCTTGGCGCCAATTTCTGCGCCGATTTTGCTACGTCACGGAGCAATGTCCTGAGCAAGCCAATCACAGTTACGATTTTGCAGAAAACGCGGGAATTTGCCCACCAAGACTGCCTGGGGACACAAGTCATTCCCACGCCTCGCTGGTAGCCCGCCAGAAAGTATTTTCGCTAAGTTTCTGCAAAGTAACGGAACGTCTAGGCCAGCCGCTCTGTCAGGCCCCTGCGGGCGTGTCTCCGCCGCTCTACTGACAATGTCGGCGTCTGGAAAGCATTCACTCGAGTCCCTCACACCCGTCGGCTTAACCCTTTGAAGATCAGCAGTTCCCGCCTGTCACCGGACCACCCAGGTGACGAGAGACACTGCGTAGGAAGTCCGCGTGTGAAGCAATAGCAACTTTTCACCGCATGCAATTAGAGAGGAAAATCGAATTACTCAGTGTAAGATAGAAATATGAGAGGGGGCTTCTGCCACCTCTCATCGTCACTGACCGTCTTTCAGTTTTGTGTGTGTGTGTCCGCCAGTGATTTGTTCTAGTTGTTCATCAGTGATTCGTTTTACGAGTATTCGAGTTTCTTGTGGAACTGTCTCGCCGAACACTGTGTACCCTGTGTCAGTTCGACTGAGCAATGCTTTAAATGCTGCCTGGTACTGCAGTAGCCAGTTGGTTGTTTGCGACGGAGCAGCGAGTGAGTGTTTTGATGCTGTATGCCACGGCGTGTAGTTCCACAACCGTTGCGATGTTTATGTATGTCAGTAATTATTGTGCCTTGGTTTATTAAAATACCAGCCTGCCGCGGTGACCGAGCGGTTGGTTCTAGGTGCTTCAGTCCAGAATCGCGCGACTGCTACAGTCCCAGGTTCGAATCCTGCCTCGGGCATGGATGTGTGTGATGTCCTTAGGTTAGTTAGGTTTAAGTAGTTCTAAGTTCTAGGGGACTGATGACCTCAGATGTTAAGTCCCACAGTGCTCAGAGCCATTTGAACCATTTTATTAACATACCAATATTTGAAGACGAGTGTTACTGGTCTCTTCGCCTCGCTAGCATTTTGGTTGGAGTGCCGTAGGTCTGGTAACCGAAATCAGGTAGTTGGTTGCTTCGTCGGCTGTCGGTTGGGTTGCCTTCTGATTAAGTGATTGTTGGTCAGACTGGCTGTCTCGCCTAAACAGGCGTTTGTGTTACAATTCCAGGCCGACACTTGGAAGCTTCTGAGCGCCGTTCCGTGTTTGTTACATAGTAACTTCTCTCTCGAGTTTAAATTATTGTGTTGATGTATGGCCTTCAGCCGAGTTTTAATATCTCTTAAATTAATGTTCCTGTCTTGCCCTTCAGGCATCAGATTGCCATGCTTTTATATGGGGCCTTTAGCCGAATTTTACTTCAAATATTTTAAGAAAAGGCCTTCTGCCTTTTAAATTGAAGTTCTTCTTTCTAGGCCTAAGCCGTTAAATTATTGATTAATAGCCGACCTTCAGGGAAGTTCCATTAAAATTAAATTGCTAAAGCCTTCAGCTTGTTTAGATTGAAGATTTAAAATGTTTTTGGGCGTAAAAGGTGAAACCTCTAGAAGAACCTTGTATTTTAATTTCTTGCATAGACCTTGCGCCTTGGATTTTGACGTTAATTAAAGGAGATCGATTCAAACTTCGAGTGTTTTGCATCTTTGTGTAATACTGTGTGTGGACAAATAAAGTTCGTAAGTTGAGTGCAACTGACAGGAACTAATTTTGGCCGCTTTCCTCAGCCAAATCCGCTCTGGCCCGCTCCTCCAGGCATTTCACCGGGGTGGACCACTTTTGTCTCGGCGCTGGTTTTCGATAGTGCCATTTTGCCTTGCACGGTATACTTCAAACACGGTGACACGTGAACAGTTTACAGTCTTTGTCTTTTCGAAATACTTCTACCATTGGCCCGAAAACCAATGATCATTCCCTTTTGGGCGTCAGACATGTCTCTCCGTTTCATCATTACGACAGTGGCAGCCCTACTGTCCGCACCCGCGATCCCTCACCTCCCCCCCCCCCCCCCCCCGACAAGCTTTATATTATTTATATTTCCCTCCGCTGCTAGTGCTGCCACCTGCCGTCTGTGAATTGTTGTTGAACGTTCACGTCGAACGTAGGCGCATGTGAGTCGACCGTATACATTCAAGACGAGGAATAAGGCAATCACATTGTGAGTGCGCGTTTTTTCCGGGGGAGTGAGCGTGATAACGACCCTGTAGTTCTTGAAAGGACTGTCTCTGTCAAACATTTCTCCCGAGTATTTTCCGATGTTACTGTGCTGTTGTCAACGAATAAAAATATTTCTGTTTGGAAGATTGCGTTTTCAGGAATGCTAACATACAAAAAAAAAAAAGACCTGATTAGTTTTCTATAGCACACTTGACTGTTATATTAGTAAACAGCAGAATGAAGGCTGGTAAGATTCTTTTTATCATCGATGCACTTGTATACAAGCTGAAGGCAAAAGCGCATCATCAGGCAATTATTCCGAAGTCCAGGGAGGCCAGCGTTTGCTACAAAGACTGGTAACAGACCGACAACATAAACATGTTATTGTTGTGGTCTTCAGTCCAGAGACTGGTTTGATGCAGCTCTCCATGCTACTCTATCCTATGCAAGCTTCTTCATCTCCCAGTACCTACTGCAACCTACATGCTTCTGAATCTGTTTAGTGTATTCCTCTCTTGGTCTCCCTCTACGATTTTTATCCCCCACGCTGCCCTCCAATACTAAATTGGTGATCCCTTGATGCCTCAGAAAATGTCATACCAACCGATCCCTTCTTCTAGTGAAGTTGTGCCGCAAATTTCTCTTCTTTCTAATTCTATTCAATACCTCCTCATTAGTTATGTGATTACCCATCTAATCTTCAGCATTCTTCTGTAGCGCCACATTTAAAAAGCTTCTATTCTCTTCTTATCTAAATTATTTATCATCCATGTTTCACTTCCATACATGGCTACACTCCATACAAATACTTCCAGAAACGTCCTCCTGACACTTAAATCTGTACTCGTTGTTAACAAATTGCTTCAGAAACGCTTTTCTTTGCCATTGCCACTCTGCATTTTATATCCTCTCTACTTCTAACATCATCAGTTATTTTGGTCTCCAAATACCAAAACTCATCTACTGCTTTAAGTGTCTCATTTCCTAATCTAATTTCCTCAGCATCACCCGATTTAATTCGACTACATTCCATTATGCTCGTTTTGCTTTTGTTGATGTTCATCTTATATCTTACTTTCAATACACTGTTCATTCCGTTCAACTGCTCTTCCAAGTCCTTTGCTGTCTCTGACAGAATTACAATGTCATCGGCGAACCTCAAAGTTTTTATTTCTTCCCCATGGATTTTAATACCTACTCTGAACTTTTCTTTTGTTTCCTTTACTGGTTGCTCAATATACAGATGGAATTACATCGGGGAGAGGCTACAACCCCGTCTCACTCCCTTCCCTTCTCTGCCTCGTGATGGCTGGGTGTCGTGTGCTGTCCTTAGGTTAGTTAGGTTTAAGTAGTTCTAAGTTCTAGGGGACTGATGACCATAGCTGTTAAGTCCCATAGTGCTCAGAGCCATTTGAACCAACCATTTTGAACTCCCTTCCCAACCACTGCTTACCTTTCATGTCCCTCGAGTCGTATAACTGCCATCTGGTTTCTGTACAAATTGTAAATAGCATTTCGCTCCCTGTATTTTACCCCTGCGACCTTTAGAATTTGAAGTAGAGTATTCCAGTCAACATTGTTAAAAGCTTTCTCTATGTTTACAAATGCTAGAAACGTAGGTTTGCCTTTCCTTAATCTTTCTTCTAAGATGAGTCATAGGGTCAGTATTGTCTCACGTGTTCCAACATTTCTACGGAATCCAAACTGATCTTCCCCGAGGTCGGCTTCTATCAGTTTTTCCATTCGTCTGTAAGGAATTCGCGTTAGTATTTTGCAGCCGTGACTTATTAAACTGATAGTGCAGTAATTTTCACATCTGTCAACACTTGCTTTCTTTGGGATTGGAATTATTATATTCTTCTTGAAGTCTGAGGGTATTTCGCCTGTATCATACATCTTGCCCACTAGATGGTAGAGTTTTGTCAGGACTGGCTCTCCCAAAACTGTCAGTAGTTCTAATGGAATGTTGTCTACTCCCGGGGCTTTGTTTCGACTTAGGTCTTTCAGTGTTCTGTCAAACTCTTCACGCAGTATCATATCTCCCATTCTATCTTTATCTACATCCTCTTCTATTTCCATAATATTGTCCTCAAGTACATCGCCCTTGTTTAGACACTCTATATACTACTTTCACCTTTCTGCTTTCTCTTCTTTGCTTAGAACATATTTGTGAAATAATATCGAGTCAGCCATTATTCCCGCGCACGACGCGTGAATGCAGTGGGCAAAGGAAGAGGCTGGTGGGCGGAGGGGGAGAGGGGAGAACATGTGAAATTAGGAGTCGGTGCATTTTGTGTCACGCATCGTACAGTTAACTGCAGAGTGCAGACGTAGATGGCGGGCGTCTTAGAAGTCGCTACAGGTTTCAAGGTATTTTGTTCTGACTGAAGCATACTTACTTCAGTTTTAAGAAGATTTACGTTTCCTCAGCGAATGAGGACTCGATAGCGGCGGTAACATGGCAGCCACAGCAAGATGAACGAAAATTGCTTGCAAGAATCGAAAGCCCTGACTGCCAGAGGATTGTCTTATCGATAGGCATTAGGTCCGTAACGAAGAGTGCTCCTCTTTGAAGTTGTTAAGATGCGCCATCATAAAAGTTATAGCACAGAAAGTAAGCGCAAATAGGTACAGTGTTTTTCGCGAATGGGATAATGTCATCTCCCGCGAATGATGTAATAATCAGCACATGCAAGTAAATGGAGAGTTACCAAACTGGAGTGAGTAAATACTGCGACGATAAAGGAAGATGGTACAGTCCACTTTCATAGAGTTGTGGAGCGTGTCCTAACACTGGTGGGTCCGCCTCTTGCCTAACCGTACTGCGTCATACCTCTTCTCGTGGTCCTACGAACCTACATAGCTTCTGCATTAGCTCGTGGTTTCGCTAAATATCAAGCAACCGGCAGGCGGATAATTGCTGAAAGGCCTTCAGACTGCATTACAAATCTCACAAGTAACGGTGCACGGGAACGTACCTTCACATGCTAGACGAAAACCGAACGTAATCGTTTACGAACCGCAGTTACGGAACTAAGTTAGGCTACTGAACCTGCAGCTGTTCAGCAGTTGAAAATATTCATCATTTCTAGAAAAACAAAGCCATCATACTGGCTAAGAGAATGGAAACTATGGCGTCCAGTTCGGTCTTATTTTCTTAACACATAACCGCCACGATACACGTCTTGAAAAGTATCACTTGACCGTCAGTTAACGCCATGTACACAATTTTGGCAGATCGTTATTGATAATATGAGACATGCTGATAACGTCTCCAAGTTATGTAGATATCTTTGTTAAAACTGTGTACCATCTATATTCGAGAAATACTGAACAAAATACCTGCTACTCTCTTTTCAGTAAATGTCTGTTACTAGGTCACTAGAGATCAGTTTTCTACGTCTTTTACATTCAGAGGGACCAGGGAAGCTGAGAATAAGCCTTTTGAAAGTAAAAAAGAAAGATACTGTTTTACTTTTGTTTCGCCGGAACTAAAATACAGGCAGTCTGTCCAAAAGTGCACATATACGGGGTGGTCGGAAATTCCCATTACAGACTTCTAGGGCTTGTAGAGGGGAGTGAGTACATCGTATTTTGAATAGAAACCCAGCTCCAGAAACGTCATCCAACGAGACTACAGAGCGTCAAAGTTATAGGCGCGGGCGTCTGTAAATGTGCGTATACACGGGGTGATTCCGTGATGATGTTACAGATTTTCTAGGATGAGGCAGAACGATACATGTATTAATTTGAAATAAGGATCCCGGTTTCGGTAACGAAAGAGTCGAAAATAATAAACGAAAACCGTTCTGATACCTGTGACAGTTGAATACATGTACCGGTTCTTGCGTTGCAAAGAGTGTAGGCTTGGTAACTTTCAGAGGTGTAATATGGACAAAAACAAGAAAAAACGACCAATAAACGTGGGCTCTAAAATGCACACCTGAGGAGCTATGATCATTCGTTCATCTTGACTAACGTGAAACACATCTCCTCTATTGAGCAAGTGTTCATAGCTGTTAAGGTACGCTCCAGACATTGCTCCCACTGACTACCACCTTTTTAGATCAGCGGCACACGGCGTGGCTGACCACCAGTTCCGATCATATAAGCTAGTGCAAATGTGGATCGGTTTATGGAGTTTCGAGCCCTCCCTCGGCTATGGGTGTTGCGTTGCTCTTAGCGTAAGTTAGTTTAAGATTAAGTAGTTTGTAAGCTTAGAGATCGATGACCCCGGCAGTTTGGTCCTATAGAAACTTACCACCACCACCATTTATGGAGTTCCCCAAAAGACGCCCAGTTCTTCCGCCGTGGGATTCGTATTCTGCCCAAAAGATGGGAGACAACAGTGGCCATCCATGGCCAGTACTTTGAATAGTGAAGTTCTTGCAAGTTTTTTTACAATAATGCCTCGAACTTCGAGAAAAAACTGCGGAAGTGTAGCTCATCTATCTTGTTTTCGTGGTTCCTGAGCGAGGCTGTAGTATATTAACCTATTCGTCACTACGTACGGATTCTTATACTAAGTTGATGTCTGTCTTCAAGTGTACGCAGGTACACATTTTCAGAACTTTCGGGGTGCTTCCCTGTGAATAAAACTAACTAATGATCATACATACTGTCTCTCTTTGTATACGTTCAGTATTCCTGTTTCTAGACCGTAAGGATCCCAAGAATGGGTCGCATGCATCTTTCCATATCGTTTACAAGAATCTAGCGGTCAGGAAGCCATGTGTGAAAACGAGATTCATCGAAAGAATCGTCGTGAATTTTAATTCACCCACGAAGGAGGCTTCGGCCAATTCTTATTATTCGTCGATCTGGGATTCTAACGAGTTTGGCTGGCCGATGTGACCGAGCGGTTGTAGGCGCTTCAGTTCGGAACCACGCTGCTGCTACGGTCGCAGGTTCGAATCCTGCCCCGGGCATGGATGTGTGTGATGTCCTTAGGTTAGTTAGCTTTAAGAAGTTACAAGTCTAGGGGACTCATGACCTCAGATGTTAAGTCCCATAGTGATTAGCGCCATCTAACGAGTTTGGATTTAAACGAGAAGTACATAAGGTCCGAAGAACATCACAAAAATGCTCAGCGAACTACAATGGGGACACTGTAAGATAGTAGTCAGTCTCAGAGAGCTTCATTCTAGCAATTATGAGACCTTGCGTTCCAGTGAAAGTGAAGAAACGTATTACATCCTCCGACGCCCACCTGTCGTGATAACCACGAGGGTACCGAGTATCATTTTCTTGCTTATCATCTGTATCACCGAAGGTCTAACTCGGGGCACAGTCCCAGTCGCAGGTTGCCTTTCTAAAGATGTTCAGGGGCAACATCGATTTTCAGTATTTCGTATAATTATTGGGATAGTTTTAAAATTAAAACTGTTTTCCTAATCTCTTTAATAAGAGGCATAATCTTATGTTAAAGCCTTAATACAGTAAGTCGAGTATTACAGTGAGAGACTGTGTTTATGTCTTGTCATAGTCTAACTAATAAAAGGTATTACGTTAAAGATTTAACACAGTAAATCAGGTATTAGAGTTAGAAACTGTTTAAATGTCTTGAGTCAGCTAAACTCAGTGCGCGTGTTCATTTGAGAATAAGAGGACTTACTGATTTCCAACAAACTTAAGACACAGTTTCAAATCTCTAAGAGCCTTTTTCTCGCCGACATCCCCAAAAAATGAGAAAACGAGAAAGTTTATCTCTTACTACATTTTCCTTGTCCTTGCGCTATAACTTCAATATCAGGCACGACGTTTTAATTGACTGCTTCTGTACTACGTACTCTATTCGCAACACATTTTGCAGACAGTGTTCACATATACCACTGAGTGAAACTGCAAAATTACATCGTTGTACGACACATGCTTTAGGTGTAACGTCACAAACATTGAGATGGATGCAAAACTTGCTTTTGCTTAAAACGGAGGGCAAATTACCCAGACTACGCTCATCCAGTGTTTGACAATGAGAACACTTAGAAACTTCCAGCAAACTTTAAATTTCTAAGCTTTCGTAAACTTTTTCTCGATTACATGGTTAAAGTGAAATTTTTAATACATTAGCTTCCTTTATTAAATAATCAGACGTTTGTAGATGTTTTATATAGTGGAGTTTGATTCCTTGAAGATTCGGGGCGAGGCATTGCACCCTCCGACAGTCACCTTAACGTAGTTTCAGGGCGTGTACAACGGGGAAATCCGGGAAAACATGGGTATTTTCTCTTCCTGGCGAAGACGGATAATGCCCCGCAACAGATATAGGCCGACAAGGACATATTTTAATCCATAATGCGGTGACAGTTCGTGATTTTAACATAGAGTGGACAGTCATCATTGCTGATGGTTTTTATGAATTGAGGAGGGGTGAGACCTTTGCCTAGCCACGCCAACTGCTACTCTGCGGCATTCCGTAACAACTCCCTATACCATTATGACATAGCGTTTACATAAGCCAGAAGATGCAACTTAAAAGTTGCGAAACCGGTTGTGCGCGTCTCTAATCGACTTAAATACAGCTACAGTGAGCTATTGCACTTTTCATTTACTTTTATACTTTATTTGTTTTGACATCTGCATTTAAACACTTATTGTACAGTGAACTGTCAATCTATTATTATAACTATTTTAGCTGTGGCTGCCCTGGTTGTTAAAATTATCTGCCTACCCACTTTGAAAAATTTTGGGCACGGAAGACAAGACATTTATTTCAGCTTCATAAATGTTACTGGCACATTTGTGTTTCATATACATTTCAAAGGGTAACACACACAAAAAGATATATACACTGAAGCGCCAAAGAAATTGGTATTAGGCATGCATATTCAAATACAGAAATATGAATGCAGGCAGAACACGGCGTTGCTGTCGGCAACGCTTATATATGACAACAAGTGTCTGGAGCAGCTGTTAGATTGGTTACTGCTGCTACAATAGCAGATTATCAAGATTTACGTGAGTTTGAAGGTGGCGTTATAGTCGGCGCACGAGCGATGGGACACAGCATCTCCGAGGTAGCGATGAAGTGGGGATTTTGCCGTATGACCAGTTCTCGGGTATACCATGAATATCAGGAATCCATTAAAACATCAAATCTGCGACATCGCTGCGGCCGGAAAAAAATCCTGCGAGAACGGGACCAATGACGACTGAAGAGAATCGTTCAACGTCACAGAAGTTCAACCCTTCCACAAATTGCTGCACATTTCAGTGCTTGGCCATCAAAGAATGTCAGCGTGTGAACCATTCAACGGAAACATCGTCGATATGGGCTTTCGGAGCCGAGGGCCCACAGGTGTACCCTTGACGACTGCACGGTAGAAAGCTTTACGCCTCGCGTGGGCCCGTCAACACCGACACTGGACTATTCATAACTGGAAACATTTTGCCTGGTAGGACGAGTCTCGTTTCAAATTGTATCGAGCAGAGGGACGTGTGCGGCTATGGAGACATCATAATGATTCCATGGACCGTGCATGTCAGCAGGAGACTCTTCAAGCTGGTGGAGGCTCTGTAATGGTGTGGGGCGTATTCAGTTGGAGTGATGTGGGACCCCTTACACGTCTAGATACGACTCTGACAGGTGATCGTCTGCATCCAATCATGTCCATTGTGCATTCTGACAGACTTGGACAACTGCAGCAGAACAATGCGATACCCCACACGTCCAGAATTGCTACAGAGTGGCTCCAGGAACACTCTTCTGAGCTTAAACGCTTCCGCTGGCCACCAAACTCCCGAGACATGAACATTATTGAACATATCCGGGATGCCTTGCAACGTGCTGTTCAGAAGAGATTGCCACCCCTTCGCACTCTTACTGTTTTATGGACAGCCCTACAGGATTCATGGTGGCATTTCCCTACAGCACAACTTCAGACGTTAGTCGTGTCCATGCTACGTCGTGTTGCGGCACTTCTGCGTGCTCGCGGGGGCGGTACCGATACTAAGCAGGTGTAGCCGTTTCTTTGGCTCTTTACTGTAGAATTAGCTGACAAAAGCGAATCGCACTCTCGATTTTAGTGCTTCGGAAAATAACGTGTTGTCTTTGGTGGAGCCGGCCGAAGTGGCCGAGCGGTTCTAGGCGCTACAGTCTGGAACCGCGCGACCGCTACGGTCGCAGGTTCGAATCCTGCCTCGGGTATGGCTGTGTGTGATGTCCTTAGGTTAGTTATGTTTAAGTAGTTCTAAGTTCTAGGGGACTGATGACCTCAGCAGTTGAGTTCCATAGAGCTCAGAGCCATTTGAACCATTTGTCTTTGGTGGATTCGTCTTTACACTTTCGTAATACTAAAATATGCAGCGTACATGTTTCTGGGTATCAAAGATCTTTCCAAAACGAGTTTTTTTTGTGGTGGGGGGGGGGGGAAACGATTTCGTTTAATGAAGTGCAGAGAAGTTCTACACTGGTGTATAATACGTTTACCATTCAAAGGATACGTTTTACAGTTTCGAGGGAAACAAAGAGGAAGTGTATTTTCACCCGGGAAAATGTGTAATTTTTAACCGGGCAATCCGGGAAACATCCGGGAATTTTTTTTTCTTTGTCTGCGTATACACCCTGTAGTTTGCAGGTTACAGATGTAGATACAGACGTTCATTCGATGAGAGTAGCGAGAGTTATATTGTTCGTTGTCGACGACACAGAGATAACGTCTGCTACGTTTGCTTTAATGCTCCCTGAGCTGGGCACACCTGGCTGTTTTACATGTGCTTGGTACACAAAAGCTGGGCGTATTCTTCGCAACATGGTCCTCATGACGCCGAGTTCTCAGGACCTCTGCTTCCCACGTTCTACGAGATGACTGCTGGTCACGTTGGTTGGGCGCGTCGAATGCAAAGGGCGCTGCCGCACCAGAGCCTCCTTCCCATGTTGCTGGCTGTGTCAGAACGTGCCGTACGTGACAGTAATATTCTGGGAGTGGCGCTTTCGCCACGCTGGGGTGGTAGTTTCAGTGCTGGCAGTGCGAGCTCTCGTCTCTGACAACTGTGTCGTTCGGCTCACTCGGCCAGCGTTAAGTGACATATTGCGAGGCGTGGCGCTGCACAGGTTCTTGTGCTTTATGAAGCCACCAGACTGCAGAATGGTCTGCAGCAATTACCCTCTCCATCTTATAGGTTCCTTTCCAGTTTACCGCAACCTTCACAGCCAACGTCTCCTCACAAGAAAATTGCGCTATATACGATCCTTGAGATATGCGGTACCTTCTCCTTTTTTGTCCCTGTATAACTGAGCTAATGATCCCTCTCTAATGACCGCTTCGTCGATGGGACCTTAAATGCCAATCTTCCTTCCTTTGTGTTAATCAACATTCATTTATCCTTGTGAGCATACGGAGATAGGGACCTCGTTATATACTTTGTACCTACACAAATTGACATTGAGGGGAATGTTATCTACATAGCACATCTCCTACAATGAAGCGCCAAAGAAACTGCTATAGGCATGGGTATTCAAATACAGAGATACGTAAACAGCCAGAATACGGCGCAGCGGTCGGCAACACCTATATAAGACAAGTGTCTGCCGCAGTTGTTAGATTGGATACTGCTGCTACAATAGCAGATTATCAATATTTAAGTGAGTCTGAACGTGGTGTTATAGTTGGCGCACGAGAGATGGGACACAGCATCTCCGAGATAGCTATGAAGTGGGGATTTTCCCGTACGACCATTTCACGAGTGCACCGTGAATATCAGTAACCCGGTAAAAGATCAAATCTCCGACATCGTTGCGGCCGGAAAAAGATCTTGCAAGAACGGGACCAACGACGACTGAAGAGAATCGTTCAACATAACAGAAGTGCAACCCATCCGCAAATTGCTGGAGATATCAATGCTGGGCCATCAACAAGTGTCACCGTGCGAACCATTCAACAAAACATCATCCATATTTGCTTTCAGAGTCGAAGACCCACTCCTGTACCCTCGATGAGTGCACGACACCGAGCTTGTCGTTCGGTCATTCAGCTGCACCAAGCGTGTGCAGTTGGAGCGATATGGGAGGACGCCTGATACGTCTAGATACGACTCTGACAGGGGACACGTGCGTAAGCATCCTGTCTGAACACCTGCATCCATTCACGTCCATTGTGCATACCGACGGACTTGGGCAATTCCAGCAGGACAATGCGACACCCCACAAGTCCAAAATTGCTACAGAGTGACTCCAGTAACACTTTTCTGAGTTAAAACACTTACGATGCCCACCAAACTCCACAGACATGAACATTATTGACTATATCTGGGATGCCTTACAAAGTGCTGTTCAGAAGAGATGTCACCCCCTCGTACACTTACGGATTATGTACAGCCCTGCAGGATTCATTGTGTCAGTTCCCTTCAGCACAACTTCAGACATTGGTCGAATCCATGCCACGTTGTGTTGCCGCACTTCTGCTTGCTCGCTGGTGTCCTGTACGATATTAGGCTCTTCTGTGTAATTTGTACCACTGCCACAAAATTCGTTCCTCTTCTACTATCGGTCATATAGTAAATTCGACGTGCGTAACGTGCTTCTTGGAGGCGTACTGTCAGCTATGAGTCCTGTGTATTAAGTAACAGTTTGAAGACAGCATTGATTTTGTTGTAGTTTTTACCTAGCCTTACTTTTCAAACAGTCACGACTCTGTTTTCTTTGTGATTCGTTTGTAGGAATCTGACAAAGAGAAAATGGTGACGTTGCCTATAATGTGCCGTTGTAAGTTTCCGATATTATACTGCTATAATTTAAGAAACTGCCTCGTAAAACTAATGTTAAAAATGTGGATTGTATAATTATTTCAACTTGATGTTTAGTAGGGACATAATGTTTAGAAGAGATCTAAAAACTTTTCTAACCCGTTCTTTATCCCAAGTAATTAATTAAATAATTATTTTGTATTACAGTATGGCCACAGGAAGGCGCTATGGAAAGTGGAGTACAGATGAATAGCATTTAGTTGAAACGATATATCTGAATGGCGAGCATGGATTAAATGTATGTGTATGCACATAAAATGTGCCTAAGCCAACAGCTAAGAGGCATCTTGCAAATAAAAACAAAATACAAACGGGTATGTAAAAAATTGTGGCCGCAGTTAAGTGTTTTCCAACAAATATGAAACGAACTGGAAGACCATCTTCTTCCATTTGAAGAAAAGACGTTCAGGTTATGGATGTCGGACATGAAAAAACTTGCATTCCACATTACAGCACAAGACGGATTGCCCCATAGCTTCAGTCCAGAATAAGCCATGGTAGGCAATAAGTGGGCTAACGGTGTCCATCCAGGAAATATCACCAAATCGCATCGAAATGAAAGTCGCGAACAAAATTTAAAGACCTAGCCAAGGAGCCTGTGAGCTGACGAGCCACCTATGCAGAAAAAAGTTAACCGTAGCGAAGGATGAGAAATCAAGAACTACAACTTCACCTGTGAAAATGAAGTGTTTTGGAGTCTCTGTGGGTATCAGGAGGGTACTGCGAGTTGTGTGAGGAAGATCGAATGGACAAAATGGCCAATGTATGAAATGCAACATGTGGATTCGTGGGGAGTGTACAGGGGTGAGGATGGGAGTGAAAAAGTTGTATCCTAATGCCTGAATGTAGTGATGTAAGATCTGAAATATGGAACAGTTCCTTAAACTTAGGCTAGGACATTTCTTCATGCTCGGGACATAGTTTATAATGGCGGTACAATTTATGCGTCTACAGGTACAGGTTAGAGAATTAGATTACTTATTTGTACCATCTGCAGATGTTTAGAAAATTAAGTGTAGTAGTCATACAGTGTAGGCTTTCACGGCTGGCATCTTGTTCAGGTAAGACTTCCGGCCTGAAAGATCGTGGTCGATGTATAGTACTGCTTCCTCACGTTTCGTCTCCAAATGCGGGAGACATCTTCTACATCTACATCTACATTTGTATTCCGCAAGCCGCCCAACGATGTGTATAGTTCGCGGGAAGAACGACTGCCGGAAAGCCTCCGTGCGCGCTCGAATCTCTCTAATTTTACATTCGTGATCTCCTCGGGAGGTATAAGTAGGGGGAAGCAATATATTCGATACCTCATCCAGAAACGCACCCTCTCGAAACCTGGACAGCAAGCTACACCGCGATGCAGAGCGCCTCTCTTGCAGAGTCTGCCACTTAAGTTTGTTAAACATCTCCGTAACGCTATCACGCTTACCAAATAACCCTGTGAAGAAACGCGCCGCTCTTCTTTGGTAGCTCTTCCGAGGTAAAGCGGCTGCTGCTACGAAGATTTGAGGGTCTCTTGCATTTATGGCGCGCATAGAGCGCACCACCATATGTCACGTGATGCCGACTGTGTGACTATCTCTGGACGTCGTCATCATTCTCGATTAAAAATAATCGCTTGTCATTCTGTTGGCGCAAAAGTCGATGTCTATATTTTATCTAACTTAAAACCTTATTCTTTTCTATTACAATTATTACGGTATGTTTAAACATCTGTTGTTCCTCTATACACGCGTGCGTGATAATGCGATGTCCTTGCTAAAACGCTTATTTCACTTTCGTGGTTCCTGTCTTGAATAATGTATTCTGCTAAGGAGGATTTTTCGGTGTGTTCCAGACGACAGTTCATTTTGTGTTCGGCTATGCGGGGGTTGACACTTCTTTTCGTGGTTCCAGTATACACTTGTCCTCAACTCCACTTAATTTTATATACCGCAGCTGTTCCTAGGGGGCGCCATGCATCTTTCGCTGTTCTTAAATATTCATTAATCTTCTTTTGGGTCTGAAGATCGTTTCGCCCTCTTACTTCACCAAAACTAAAACTTTCCCGATGCGATCTACAATTTTATTAATTAACGGGAGGAAAACTTAGCCAGAAGGCAGCTGTTGTTGCGCAGTATTTCTGCCTGTTTCTCCTCTTTGATGGAGTGTTCGATCAATTTCGTTACTAGCATATCCGTTTTTCTTGAAGGTCGGCCTTAATTCGTCCTGCAAGTAAACCGGCCCACAGATTTTGTTGGCTCTGTCCACCAATGTTTTAATGACTCCTCTTTTTTGTTTAGGATGGTAGTTTGATTTCTTGTGGAGGTATCGATCAATGTGTGTGTCCTTTTCGTATACCTTATGGCTCATTTACAAAGTGACCTAGAGAGAATTGATGAATGGTGCAGCTGAACCTGAACGCAAATAAATATAAAATATTGCTCATACATATGAAGAGAAAGTCGCTGTTGTACAACTGGCTCAAATGGCTCTGAGCACTATGGGACTTAACTTCTGACGTCATCAGTCCCCTAGAACTTAGGACTACTTGAACCTAACTAACCTAAGGTCATCACACCCATCCTTGCCCGAGGCAGGATTCGAACCTGCCTGCGACCGTAGCGGTAGCGCGGTTCCAGACTGTAGCGCCTAGAACCGCTCGGCCACAATGGCCGGCCTGTTGTACCACTATACTGTTGATGAGAAACTACTGTAAACAGTATTTCCGTGAAATACCTAGGAGCAACTATGCGGAGCGACCTTAACTGTAATGACCACACAAAACAAATAGTAGGAAAAGTAGATGCCAGAGTGAGACTCAGAGGAAGAATCTTATGGAAATGGAACTCATCCGCAGGGCGCTTGTTCATCTGATTCGTGTGTATCGTCCATCAATCTTGGACCCTTACCAGATAGGACTGATTGAACAGGTAGAGAAGATCCAACGAAGAGCGGTGCGCTCCTTCACGGGGTCGTTTAGTCGGCTCAACGAACTCCAGTGGTAGGCGTTACAAGGGGGGCACTGTGAATTACTGAGACGTTAATTTCGAGAGAGTACTTTTCGGGAAGAGTCGAACAACGTATTACTTCTTTCCTATACACATCTAGCGAGATGACCATAGTGAGAAAATTCGTGAAATTACAGCTAATACAGAGGCTTACGCCTCATTCGCTGGTTTAGTCTAACAGGGAAGGTGGGATCAGTTAGTGGCATCATTAGTACCCTCCGCTTGCCTTAGGGCCAGAGGTGCCTTATTGACTTGCTCAGTTTGTGAAGCTCTTTCTCTTTAAATCATCCAATTTTGCTAAAATTGTAACCATTTGTTTGTCTGTACATGTACGTCACGTCTACTGATTTCATCTACATCTACATTTATACTCCGCAAGCCACCCAACGGTGTGTGGCGGAGGGCACTTTACATGCCACTGTCATTACCTCCCTTTCCTGTTCCAGTCGCGTATGGTTCGCGGGAAGAACGACTGTCTGAAAGCCTCCGTGCGCGCTCTAATCTCTCTAATTTTACATTCGTGATCTCCTCGGGAGGTATGAGTAGGGGGAAGCAATATATTCGATACCTCATCCAGAAACGCACCCTCTCGAAACCTGGCGAGCAAGCTACATCGCGATGCAGAGCGCCTCTCTTGCAGAGTCTGCCACTTGAGTTTGTTAAACATCTCCGTAACGCTATCACGGTTACCAAGTAACCCTGTGACGAAACGCGCCGCTCTTCTTTGGATCTTCTCTATCTCCTCCGTCAACCCGATCTGGTACGGATCCCACACTGATGAGCAATACTCAAGCATGGATCGAACGAGTGTTTTGTTAGCCACCTCCTTTGTTGATGGACTACATTTTCTAAGGACTCTCCCAATGAATCTCAACCTGGTACCCGCCTTACCAATAATTAATTTTATATGATCATTCCACTTCAAATCGTTCCGCACGCATACTCCCAGATATTTTACAGAAGTAACTGCTACCATTGTTTGTTCCGCTATCATATAATCATACAATAACGGATCCTTCTTTCTATGTATTCGCAATACATTACATTTGTCTATGTTAAGGGTCAGTTGCCACTCCCTGCACCAAGTGCCTATCCGCTGCAGATCTTCCTGCATTTCGCTACAATTTTCTAATGCTGCAACTTCTCTGTATACTACAGCATCATCCGCGAAAAGCCGCATGGGACTTCCGACACTATCTACTAGGTCATTTATATATATTGTGAAAAGCAATGGTCCCATAACACTCCCCTGTGGCACGCCAGAGGTTACTCTAACGTCTGTAGACGTCTCTCCATTGATAACAACATGCTGTGTTCTGTTTGCTAAAACCTCTTCAATCCAGCCACACAGCTGGTCTGATATTCCGTAGGCTCTTACTTTGTTTATCAGGCGACAGTGCGGAACTGTATCGAACGCCTTCCGGAAGTCAAGAAAAATAGCATCTACCTGGGAGCCTGTATCTAATATTTTCTGGGTCTCATGAACAAATAAAGCGAGTTGGGTCTCACACGATCGCTGTTTCCGGAATCCATGTTGATTCCTACATAGTAGATTCTGGGTTTCCAAAAACGACATGATACTCGAGCAAAAAACATGTTCTAAAATTCTACAACAGACCGACGTCAGAGATATAGGTCTACAGTTTTGCGCATCTGCTCGACGACCCTTCTTGAAGACTGGGACTACCTGTGCTCTTTTCCAATCATTTGGAACCTTCCGTTCCTCTAGAGACTTGCAGTACACGGCTGTTAGAAGGGGGGGCAAGTTCTTTCGCGTACTCTGTGTAGAATCGAATTGGTATCGCGTCAGATCCAGTGGACTTTCCTCTGTTGAGTGATTCCAGTTGCTTTTCTATTCCTTGGACACTTATTTCGATGTCAGACATTTTTTCGTTTGTGCGAGGATTTAGAGAAGGAACTGCAGTGCGGTCTTCCTCTGTGAAACAGCTTTGGAAAAAGGCGTTTAGTATTTCAGCTTTACGCGTGTCATCCTCTGTTTCAATGCCATCATCATCCCGGAGTGTGTGGATATGCTGTATCGAGCCACTTACTGATTTAACGTAAGACCAGAACTTCCTAGGATTTTCTGTCAAGTCGGTACATAGAATTTTACTTTCGAATTCACTGAACGCTTCACGCATAGCCCTCCTTACGCTAACTTTGACATCGTTTAGCTTCTGTTTGTCTGAGAGGTTTTGGCTGCGTTTAAACTTAGAGTGAAGCTCTCTTTGCTTTCGCAGTAGTTTCCTAACTTTGTTGTTGTACCACGGTGGGTTCTTTCCGTCCCTCACAGTTTTACTCGGCATGTACCTGTCTAAAACGCATTTTACGATTGCTTTGAACTTTTTCCATAAATACTCAACATTGTCAGTGTCGGGACAGAAATTTCGGAGAATTTCTTTGTGGTGTGTCTTCTTTTTTTGTCTTAAGATGCATTATAGACTTTCGTAACCTACAATTATGGGCAAGGGGATATAAGGCGAAAGGTTAGGGGCCATGTACCATCATGTGTCGTTTCCTGTTACTACCTTATTGACGTAAATACCTCTGAAACAGTTCATTACAAAACAGATTGAGTAAGATATCAGATCTCAATAATAGGGCAATAAAAAGAAGTTGGCCTTGATTAACGATAGTTTAGCTAGCCCAAATTATGAAATAGCTCTTAAATTAATTAAAAGAGAACAGGCAGGCCTTCAATAATAACAGCTTCCGTTAAGTAAAATTACCAAATAGAAAATAGGCAGGCGTTCTTTAATAACAGCTTCAGTTAAATAAAATTACTAAATGCAAACAGGCAGGCCTTCAATAATAACAGTTGTGTGTGTGTGTGTCGTCTTCAGTCCAGAGACTGGTTTGATGCAGCAATCCATGCTACTCTATTCTGTTCAAGCTTCTTCATCTCCCAGTACCTACTGCAACCTGCATCCTTCTGAATCTGTTTAGTGTATTCATCTCTTGGTCTCCCGTTACGATTTTTACCCTCCACGCTGCCCTCCAATACAAAATTGGTGATCCCATGATGCCTCAGAACATGTCCTACCAACTGATCCCTTCTTCTAGTCAAGTGAACGCATTATTGTGGCCAAGATAGACACGAAGCCCACGCCTACTACGGTAGTACAAGTTTGTGAAGAGTTTGACAGAGCACTGAAGACCTAAGTCGAAACAAGGCCCCGGGAGTAGACAACATTCCATTAGAACTACTGACAACATTTTCTTTTGCCTCTTTTACTGCTTGCTCAATATACAGATTGAATAACATCGGGGACAGGCTACAACCCTGTCTCACTCCCTTCCCAACCACTGCTTCCCTTTCAAGTCCCTCGACTCTTTTAACTGCCATCTGGTTTCTGTACAAATTGTAAATAGCCTTTCGCTCCCTGTATTTTACCCGTGCCACCTTCAGAATTTGAAGTAGAGTATTCCAGTCAACATTGTTAAAAGCTTTCTCTAAGTCTACAAATGCTAGGAACGTAGGTTTGTCTTTCCTTAATCTAGCTTCTAAGATAAGTCGTAGGGTCAGTATTGCCTCACGTGTTCCAATATTTCTACGGAATCCAAACTGATCTTGCCCGAGGTCGGCTTCTACCAGTTTTTCCATTACTCCCGGGTTCCCTTTTCTCCAAAGGTCTCTTTAATTTTCCTGTAGGCAGTATCTATCTTACCCCTTGTGATATGCGCATCTATCTCCTTACATTTGTCCTCTAGCCATCCCTGCTTAGCCACTTTGCACTTCCTGTCGATATAATTTTTGAGACGTTTGTATTCCTTTTTACTGCATTTTTATATTTTCTCCTTTTATCAATTAAATTCAATACCTCTTCTGTTACTCAAGGATTTCTATTAGTCCTCGCCTTTTTACGTACTTGATCCTCAGCTACCTTCACTATTTCATCTCTCAAGGCTATCCATTCTTCTTATACTGTTTTTCTTTCCCCCATTTTTGTTAATATTTCCCTAATGCTCTCCCTGAAGCCGTGTACAACCTCTGGTTCTTTCAATTTGTCCAGGTCCCATCTCCTCAAATTCCCACCATTTTTCAGTTTCTTCAGTTTTAATCTACAGATCATAACCAATAAATTGTGGTCAGAGAGCACATCTGCCCCTGGAAATGATTTACAATTTAAAACCTGGTTCCTGAATCTCTGTCTTACCATTATATAATCTGTCTGAGACCTGCCACTATCTCCAGGCTTCTTCCACGTATACAACGTTCGTTTATGATTCTTAGCTATGATTAACTTATGCTCTGTGCAAAATTCTACCAGGCGGCTTCCTCTTTCATTCCTTAACCCAATTTCATATTCACCGACTACGTTTCCTTCTCTTCCTTTTCCTACTATCGAGTTCCAGTCATCCATGACTATTAAATTTTCGTCTCCCTTCAGTATCTGAATAATTTCTTTTATCTCATCACACATTTCATCAATCTCTTCGTCATCTGCGGAGCTAGTTGGCATATAAATTTGTACTACTGTAGGAGGCGTGGGCTTCGTATCTATCTTGGCCACAATAATGTGTTCACTATGCTGTTTGTAGTAGCTTACCCTCACTCCTATTTCTTTGTTCATTATTAAACCTACTCCTGCACTACCCCTATTTGATTTTGTATTTATAACCCTATAATCACCTGACCAAAAGTCTTGTTCCTCCTGCCACCGAACTTCACTAATTCCCACTATATCTAACTTTAACCTATCCATTTCCCTTTTTAGATTTTCTAATCTACCTGCCCGATTAAGGTATCTGACATTCCACGCTCCGATCCGTAGAACGCCAGTTTTCTTTCTCCTGATAACGACGTCCTCTTGAGTAGTCCCCGCCCGGAGATCCGAATGGGGGACTATTTTACCTCCGGAATATTTTACTCAAGAGGACGCTATCATCATTAAACCGTACAGTAAAGCTGCATGCCCTCGGGAAAAATTACGGCTGTAGCCTCAAACCAGAGGGACATCACACGGCAGATCGAGCTACTGGCACCAGAAATTCGAAAGGCGACGCCAGCAACCCCGCCGCGGCTCACCTTTGACTACTCGAGTGAAGGTATATCTGTAAGCTTATACTTTGGAGACTATGTACGCCCATCTACAGGCCTACGTGGATCGTGTGGTCAGTTTGAGCCCAATTTTACGGCGGAGAGAAAATTCTGTTCTTGTCTTTTGGCTCATCTCATTTTCTGGCTCCACGTGCTGTATTCTGTACGAGGGTTGTCGCAGCTTCCTCGAGACCGCTGGTTATATGAACTGAGGTTAGTCTCTGATAGACGTTCTCAGGCTACGAACTACGAGAATTATGGTGAGGTTTGGGTATGCGTTTTGCAGCTGGCATAGTACTCTGTCTACAATGTTTCAGGTCTTTAAATGTGCTGTCTCTAGTGTTCAGAGTCAACTTCCGTTGTTCGAAGAGGTAGAATACCCTCCCTGTCCGTGGTGCTGTATCTGACTCTCACTCATTCATCCCTGTGGTTGGGGTACAGCCTATGTCACGTTCTCGCTAGGTGAAATGTACTCAGTATTTGCTCATTATCTGCACTTTTTCTTTGCTAAATTTTTCGTATATTTTGACCCTGCGTACCATGCGGTCCATCAATGCACAAATGTAATCTCTTTCTGTTACTGCTTTTGAATTGAGTCTTATTCATCAGCAGTATAACTAGTACATTAGAGGCCATCACCACCAGTCCGGCGGCGACACACTTCTCAAATCCTAACACGGTGCCGCGAGTAGCCAACGCCCCACGTAACGGTTACTGCGAGTCTATGATTTATTCCCCTCCCTAGTCACTTATGCAATACATACTTAACATGGAATGACATATGCTTTTGTACTGATTTTCAAATTCGTATATATATTAAGATGGTATCTGTTCTTTAGGGTGGCCGAGCGGTTCTAGGCGCTTCAGTCTGGAACCGCGCGACCGCTACGGTCGCAGGTTCGAATCCTGCCTCGGGCATGGATGTGTGTGATGTTTTTAGGTTAGTTAGGTTTAAGTGGTTCTAAGTTCTAGGGGACATGTCCGAAAGAACAAATATCATCTTAGTATATAATTAAGGCTCACCGGCCATTTGACCCTTCTTCTTCCGTGCGGATGCACAAACAGTGCCCGAACTCTTACGGGAATCGGCAGTAAAGCCGCGAGTAATGAGTATGATGGACAAGGACACTATGAATATAGCGCGGGACAATAAGTTGCGAATGTGGGTCTCACGGGAGGCTTGCCAGAGATAAGTCCCTGCAGTCGCGCTATCCTTTGTGTCCTAGGTGGCTCAGATGGATTGCCTGCACGGTATCTCAGCCTGTTCGGTCAGAGAGCCGGATGGCCTCTGTAATAAAAAACTGAGTGGAAGGCTCAACGAACGAACTTGAAGTGATGTCATGTGACGTCCGCAACGACCATACACAACAACAACAGCAAAAAAGGAGATGGATAGAGCGTCTACCATGTAAGCAGGAGATCCCGGGTTCGAGTCCCGATCGGGGCACATATTTTCAACTGTCCCCGTTGACTTATATCAACTCCTGTATGCAGCTAAGGGTATTCATTTCACAGTAATTTCAAATTAGTACTTAAAGCGAGCAAGAACTTCATTGTGGGAGACCTGTTTGGCACACTTCGCTGATCTTGAGGAGAAACAAGTTTCTGCAACGCGCGTAGCGCTATCTGTAATCTGAGCAGCTCGCGTTTCATATGTTCCCGGAACGCATCCTGAGTTGTTGAAGTAATTGTGGTTTGTATTTTGTTTCTTTAACCTTGTACCCGTGAGGGGCAGAGATAAAGATATCTTAATGTTACAGTCTCCACGCAATTTTCCTTTCATTTGCTGCCTCCCAAAGTGTTAAGCATCACTTTTGTTACCTAAATTTCATAACTCAATTACTCTTGCTCACTGATAATCTTTGATTAACTTATGTGAAATATGAGAATAATGAAATGCTATTAAAGGCACAACTGACCTCTATATCAGAATCCCAACGTGTCATACAACCTTCTTGGTTAGGCGACCTGTTAAACAGTAAATGGTTCAAATGGCTCTGAGCACTATGGGACTTAACATCTATGGTCATCAGTCCCCTAGAACTTAGAACTACTTAAACCCAACTAACCTAAGGACATCACACACATCATGCCCGAGGCAGGATTCGAACCTGCGACCGTAGCAGTCGCGCGGCTCCGGACTGAGCGCCTAGAACCGCTCGGCCACCGCGGACGGCAAACAGTAAATATAAACTGGTATACTACCAAGTGCTTTGCACTATGAGCGTTGTCCTTTGTGTGCAGTGGCCGTATTAGATGATACGTTATTGACTATTTATTTTGTAATAGCAACCAGCAGTGCACTCCACTCGCATCTCGAGGACTTTTAAGAAATCTCTGATTTTAGACACTAGTTTCTTAATCGTTACACGGAAATTACACCAGATCTTATACAAATACATGCAATTACCTGATACTAACACATAAATGAGAGTATAATCGTTTTCTTGCTCCACTTTTAAAGACGAATTTTGCTTTTAACTGTTCACTCTGGTCTCTTCAACGTACTATACCACTCCATGTATTCTGCAGCTACATCTGTACTCTGTGAACCACTGCGAAGTGCATGGTAGAGGGTACATCCCACCAGTTATTAAAGCATTTTCCGGTTCCACTCCGGTATGGAGCATGGGAAGAATGATAGTTTAAGCGCCTCAGTGCATGCTGGAATTAATCTAATCTCGTGCTCAAGATCCCTATGGGAACAATACGTAGGAATTTCTGTCCATTGTCAGGTTCAAAATGGCTCTGAGCACTATGGGACTTAACATCTGTGGTCATCAGTCCCCTAGAACTTAGAGCTAGTTAAACCTAACTAACCTAAGGACATCACACACATCCATGCCCGAGGCAGGATTCGAACCTGCGACCGTAGCAGTCGCGCGGTTCCGGACCACCGCGGCCGGCGTGTCCATTGTCAGCATCGCTCCCTTTTCTTTGGTTATAACTGGTAATTAAACGCCATGTTTGCACTGTAGATGACGATGCCTATCTCGAATAGCATCAGCTGACTACCAGACGTAACTTTCCAATCCGACGAACTGATCACCATCAACAGTGTCACATGTCCTAATTCCTTTAGACATACGACGTCCAAATGGTGACGATGAAATTTGTTACACCACTAAGTTTCGACCCCACTATCCCTGTGTCGAGCGCCACAGCACAAGTGTGTGCTAGCGATCTCGGCTGCGGATGTGGGTGACAAAAAGAGAGAACAACATGCAATAAAGAAGTGTGAAGGCAGGTCACAAGACAACGGTCGGAATAGTGCAGCAGGCGAACGAACATTCCTGACAAGGTGAACCACAGACCCTGCCATTTCTACGCGCTTCTTGTACAAGCGTAAAACAATACCCAACTCACCTTCACGGTCTTCGAAATGAATCCCGTTCCTGTAGATTGAGACATCGCAGCTTTACGGTATCATGATATACTGAGACAATCTGCAATAACCTCTAGGTTGCGCGCTTAACATTTCATTAGACTGGAGGTCGCCGCAGGCGGGGCATTTCCGCCCGTGAAAGATAAACTCTGCCAGGGCAGAGGCCGTGATCTGCGCAACGGCGTTTAGATCGCGCTATGAGATCTGTAATGCCCTACGATTTCTTTGGAGTGATTGCAATGGCGTCAAAGCCAAAATTAAATTGAGAGCACAAGTAAACCTGTCAATCGGAGCTGGAGACATCTTTGGACAGCACAACTGGTAGTACACTGCCAATGTAAGGCAGATGTCTAGCTTCGAGTCCCGGCGAAACCCACTGCTAGAGAACAACCGAACAGGCCTCGAAAGGTCGAATGGCACCGACCGACCGCCGAGTCATTCTGAGCCGATAGGCGTCACTGGGTGTGGATGTGGAGGGGCAAGGGGTCAGCACACTGCTCTCCCGGCTGTTGTCGGTTTTCGTGACCGGAGTCGTTAATTTTCAATTGGCCTCACAAGGGCTGAGTGCACCCCACTTGCAAACGGCACTCGGCAGACGTGGACGGTCATCGATTCAAGTGGTATCCGAAACTGATAGCGCTTATTTTCGGTGATCTGACGGGAACCGGTGTTACCTCTATGGCAAGGCCGTTGGCACACAGTCAGAACTCTTTATAAAGTATCTAACAAAAAACATGTCACTTTATTTTAGTTCACTCTTGTCTTTATGTGCCGCTGTATTATAAAGTATCAAAACCTACTCCTATAGCAGAAGTTTCTAACGCACACTTCTGGGGTGGCGTTTGTCCCAGATGCAGCTGGTTTGAATCCTGGTAGTGGAAGAAAGTTTCGGTATATAATAGGCAGACTTCCTCTTAGATGTATCAAATTTTATGTTTCTTCTGCACATGTGGGAAGTTTCGAAAGATTCCGACAGACAGCAGAGCTGTAGTCTACCAAGAAAATGGAGTCTACGCAAGACACTGGTAACAACCAACTTGAATTCTTAGTTGCTCAAAAAGAAACCCTGAAACCGTGGTGAACATACATGAACATTAGTGTGGAATTTGTGGTAACGATGCAGTAGATGGAGGTACTGTTGGGCATGACTAAAGAGACTTAATGTATCAGGAGGTGCACAAACTGAGTTCCATGGACAGCCACATTTGGGACGGCCTGTCACACAGTCGTGTAGACCGTTGCACCACAACTCGACAGTTGGCTCTGTAGCTGTCGGTGATCATTGGATGTGCATGTGCAGAGATTGAGGCTCTTGGATATTCAGAGGTGTGCTCAAGATGGGATCCACGAATGTTCACAACAGACTACAGGATTCAAAGGAAAGCCATTTAATCTGAACTGTTGGAGCAGCTTTAGGCCAATGGAGACGCCTTTCTGACCATTGATCGTTACGGGTGACGAAACGCAAAATTCGTTACTTTTATTCGGAAACAATAAATCAGTCGTTGGAATGATAGCCCTACAACCTGCATTTACCTCAAAGAAGAGATTGTAGGCGGCTCAATCTCCTGGCCAAGTCATGATGACAGTTTTTTGGATAGTGATGGTGTCATCCTAGTGAATGTGTCCCAGAAGGATCAACCGTTAATTGAAAGGAGTATGTGATACTCTGAACAAACTCAAGAAGTCCAGAATGAGATTTTCACTCTGCAGCGGAGTGTGCGCTGATATGAAACTTCCTGGCAGATTAAAACTGTGTGTCCGACCGAGACTCGAACTCGGGACCTTTGCCTTTCGCGGGCAAGTGCTCTACCATCTGAGCTACCGAAGCACGACTCACGCCCGGTACTCACAGCTTTACTTCTGCCAGTATCTCGTCTCCTACCTTCCAAACTTTACAGAAGCTCTCCTGCGAACCTTGCAGAACTAGTGAGTACCGGGCGTGAGTCGTGCTTCGGTAGCTCGGATGGTAGAGCACTTGCCCGCGAAAGGCAAAGGTCCCGAGTTCGAGTCTCGGTCGGGCACACAGTTTTAATCTGCCAGGAAGTTTCAAACTCAAGAAGTGTTTGCTCAGAATACGGTCCTATAAGAATTCGAAAGAAATCTTGCTACAACACGACAGTGCTCGTCCACATACAAGTATCAGAATCCGTGAACACGTTGGGTTGAACATCGTTACCTCATCCACCCAATAGCACAGACCTAGACTTCTATCTGTTAAGCCCCTTAATGATTCTCTACATGGAACACACTCTGAGTATGAGAGCGTAATTCAGTTAATGAAAACATCGCTACAAAAACAGGACAAGACCTTTTTCCAAAACGGAATACATGCTCTTGCACAATGCAGCGTAAGGGCATAGAATGTGATGGAGACTGTGGAGAAAAACAGTACATGTTAACGAAATGTTGACTGATATTGTCACGAAATTCTTACGCTTATGAATAAATATGTTGTGAGAAAAAATTGTGGGATACTATTTACAGAACGAACCTCGTATTTTGATGCAAGTGTGGGGGGAGATGGTGCTTAAAATGTTCTGATTCCTAGACTTCCCATTAGTGTTCTGGCCCATCTTCCAGATCCTCTGTCTACCTAAATATATTTAAATGATTAACATTGCAAGATCACAGGTTAATGTAAGCACAGGTTAAGCCTTTTCAAATGTGAAATGCTGGTACAATAATAACCGGTGTGACTGCCAGAATGATGAATGCAAGCATGCAAACGTGCACGCATTGTGTTGTACAGGTGCCAGATGTCAGATTGTGGGACGCAGCTCCATACGTGTTGCATGTGGTTGGTCAATACAGGAACGGTTAATGCTGGTTGTGGATGACGCTAGAGTTGTCACCGGATGATGTTCCATATGTGCTAGTTTGGAGAGAGATATGGTGATCGACCGGCTAAGGCAACACATCGACACTCTATAGAGCATGTTAGGTTACAACAGCGGTATGCAGGCGAGCGTTATCCTGTTGCAAAACACCTCCTTGAGTGCTGCTCATGAATGGCAGCACGAAAATTCGAATCACCAGATTGACGTAAAATTTTGCAAAAATGGTTCAAATGGCTCTGAGCACTATGGGACTTAACATCTGAGGTCATCAGTCCCCTAGAACTTAGAACTGCTTAAACCTAACTGACCTAAGGACATCACACACATCCATGCCCGGGCCGGCCGGTGTGGCCTAGCGGTTCTAGGCGCTACAGTCTGGAACCGCGCGACCGCTACGTTCGCAAGTTCGAATCCTGGCTCGGGCATGGATATGTGTTTGTCCTTAGGTTAGTTAGGTTTAAGTAGTTCTAAGTTCTAGGGGAATGATGACCTCAGATGTTAAGTCCCATAGTGCTCAGAGCCATTTGAGCCATTTGAGCTCTCGCCGGACGCTACTGAATTCGCATTGTCGGTGGTTTGGGGTCAGTGTAATGCACGCTACGGGGCGTCTGTCTCGGAGCTGTCCTTGAATTAGCACATTTGTAGCAGTTCGTTGTGACACTGTGGTGCCAACTACTGCTCAAGTTGTTGCTGCAGATGCAATACGATCTGTTAGAGCCACACGCCGAAGACGATGGTCTTCCCTCTCGGTAGTGCCACGTGGCCGTCCGGAGACCGGTCATCTTGCGACTGTATATTCTCGTGACCACCGCTGCCAGCAATCATGTACGGTGGCTATATTCCTGCCCACCCTTTCTGCAGAAGGAACTTCCAGCTTCTGGTAGCTCTATTACACGACCTTATTGAAACTCAGTGAGATGTTAGTAATGGTTTTTTTGTCGCCTTAAAGCCATTCTTTACTAAAATCAACTCGTCACGTCCAATCTCAAATGTAACTAACTCCCACTACCGTTACTGCTTATACACTCCTGGAAATGGAAAAAAGAACACATTGACACCGGTGTGTCAGACCCACCATACTTGCTCCGGACACTGCGAGAGGGCTGTACAAGCAATGATCACACGCACGGCACAGCGGACACACCAGGAACCGCGGTGTTGGCCGTCGAATGGCGCTAGCTGCGCAGCATTTGTGCACCGCCGCCGTCAGTGTCAGCCAGTTTGCCGTGGCATACGGAGCTCCATCGCAGTCTTTAACACTGGTAGCATGCCGCGACAGCGTGGACGTGAACCGTATGTGCAGTTGACGGACTTTGAGCGAGGGCGTATAGTGGGCATGCGGAAGGCCGGGTGGACGTACCGCCGAATTGCTCAACACGTGGGGCGTGAGGTCTCCACAGTACATCGATGTTGTCGCCAGTGGTGGGCGGAAGGTGCACGTGCCCGTCGACCTGGGACCGGACCGCAGCGACGCACGGATGCACGCCAAGACCGTAGGATCCTACGCAGTGCCGTAGGGGACCGCACCGCCACTTCCCAGCAAATTAGGGACACTGTTGCTCCTGGGGTATCGGCGAGGACCATTCGCAACCGTCTCCATGAAGCTGGGCTACGGTCCCGCACACCGTTAGGCCGTCTTCCGCTCACGCCCCAACGTCGTGCAGCCCGCCTCCAGTGGTGTCGCGACAGGCGTGAATGGAGGGACGAATGGAGACGTGTCGTCTTCAGCGATGAGAGTCGCTTCTGCCTTGGTGCCAATGATGGTCGTATGCGTGTTTGGCGCCGTGCAGGTGAGCGCCACAATCAGGACTGCATACGACCGAGGCACACAGGGCCAACACCCGGCATCATGGTGTGGGGAGCGATCTCCTACACTGGCCGTACACCACTGGTGATCGTCGAGTGGACACTGAATAGTGCACGGTACATCCAAACCGTCATCGAACCCATCGTTCTACCATTCTTAGACCGGCAAGGGAACTTGCTGTTCCAACAAGACAATGCACGTCCGCATGTAACCCGTGCCACCCAACGTGCTCTAGAAGGTGTAAGTCAACTACTCTGGCCAGCAAGATCTCCGGATCTGTCCCCCATTGAGCATGTTTGGGACTGGATGAAGCGTCGTCTCACGCGGTCTGCACGTCCAGCATGAACGCTGGTCCAACTGAGGCGCCAGGTGGAAATGGCATGGCAAGCCGTTCCACAGAACTACATCCAGCATCTCTACGATGGTCTCCATGGGAGAATAGCAGCCTGCATTGCTGCGAAAGGTGGATATACACTGTACTAGTGCCGACATTGTGCATGCTCTGTTGCCTGTGTCTATGTGCCTGTGGTTCTGTCAGTGTGATCATGTGATGTATCTGACCCCAGGAATGTGTCAATAAGGTTTCCCCTTCCTGGGACAATGAATTCACGGTGTTCTTATTTCAATTTCCAGGAGTGTATTTAAAGAAAATCTGATTTGCATCACCATAGTGTCGCTCTTATGCGACTGGCGCGAAACTGGAATATACTTCATCTTCCATATGTAGAAACATGTCTGTCAACTTTCGTTTATGTCGCACAAGTCATTCTTGGTGTTTTTTCCATCAGTGTGTCTGAATCACAAGTTTCACACTTCGCGAAAGGAATATTCCATTTTCACTAAGAACGAACCTTTGCAATCGGGCAGCTGAAGTACCCCACGGGGCTTCTAGTGAACAGTGCCATATGACTTTTATTTTGTTGCATATTAATAAACTAGGTTTATAATAAATCTTGCCTGGTGCAGTGTTCTGATTTGCTGGCAAAGCATGTTTCTTAATGTTTTTTCTTTCCGCGTTATATCAGAAAATGGAAGCACGTTATCAACAGTCTTATATATCGAAATTTAAGCAAATAAATTTAGAGATGTATTCATTAAGTCTAGTTAAATCACATACACCAAAAATTATAAAATGTTGGCGGCGGCTGCGAACCAAAGTACTGCCCCATCACAAACGAACACGATGTCGACGTGCTGTGTCAAATATAACTTTATTTTTTTCCACCCTTTGAAAGGTGGCTACACTGTGCCACTGCGCCAGAGAGTGCGCCAAAGAGTACTATTAAGCCGCCTCCACAGTGCGTGTTAAGAGTTCGTGGCAGTCAGTGGTTGTTGAGAGTTCGTGGCAGTCAGTGCTACCAGAGAGCTCGTAGAGGACAGTGTGTGTTAAGAGTTCGTACTGAGATGTACTAGTGGGCACTGCTTGTCGTGAAGTCGGAGTAAGATGTTGTAGTAAAGAGTGTTGTTCCTTGTCTTATGCAGTGATTTGATGGGAGAGATCGCAGATGTTATTGTAATGAGTGCATTTCGTCAATATATATGAAGGTAAAATTTATAATGTTCCTTTATTAGTTGTGTATCTGAAATAATGTGTCACTACAGGTTCAGTCAACAAAGCATCTGGCTTGTGTTCTTGGATTAGAGTGTAATTGTGATTTTTTTGCGTAATTATAGTTTTTCTAAATTTCTTTTGTCACGTCAGTATAATTGGTATCAAAATTCTTGTCTTGTTGGAAAAGAACCGTGCCAGATGTGGACGTTGAGTCACACTCCCACATACAGAACAGTTACTCTTGTGCTCATTGGTTTCGTAGATTTTTATAGTTGCTGGGGTCTTAATTAATTAACTGTGTTTACGGAAATTTTCTTACATTGTTCTTTGCAGTCAGATAGCGTAACAATCCTAGTCAGGGCCAACCGATTACGAGACTTACGTAATCGGACAGACAGTTACAAAAGTATTTTCAATCACATAAATTTAATTAAGCCCCCATGCACGTGGCGACCGCTGCTTCGGATCGTCCCTTGGATTCTTCTGATTGTGAAAATTGTAGACTGTAGTATTGTTGTAGTAATTTGTAGTATAGTAATTGTAGTCTATTTTGCATGTGTAGATTTGGTAATTGGCATTCTTCTAATGATATTTTTCAAAATTTAATTTTTATTGCCTTGTATACGCGTTTGACAATCTTGTGCAATTATTTCAATTGTTCGATTGATCGTGTTTGAGGGAGACATTGCGTGTGAATAGTATTGTTGGAGATAAGGGGTCATTGTGTGTGATTTTCGTACATTGACGAATCTTTCGTATATTTTGTAAATGATTACGCGATCAATGAAAAAGGCAAAAATGATGAATAGTGAGAATGACGAAATTGTTCACATGGCGAACTCGCCAACAGAGGAAAACAGTATGGTGGATAATGAGGTGGAAAACAATGTGATAAGTCGGGAAAATAGTCCGGAACCATTTCAAAATTTTTCTCAATCAGAAAATTCACAGAATACGAGATCAACGATAGAAGATTCTGGAATAGTATCGAACACAGATAGCTTTATAGCCATGCAGAAGGAAGCTGGTTTTGTGGGAAATGTGAGGGGTGAAAAGAATTTTGAAACAGTTACTATGGAGCAGTTGATGAGTGCTATATTAAATGTGGGATCACAGTTACGATCTGAATTAAAAACAGATATGGAAACACAAATAGGAACAATTAAAACACAAATAGGGACAATGGAAACACGAATGGAAACTTTAGGATCTGAATTTAAAACAGAGATAGGAACAATTAAAACTGAGATGAAAGCAATGACAACACGGTTATGCTCAAAAATAGGAACAACTAAAACCGAGATGAAAGCAGTGGGACCACAGTTACGATCTGAATTAGAAACTGATAGGGGAACAATTGAAACTCAGTTAGGCTCACGAACAGGGACATGTTTCAAATACATGAAAGACGAATCAAATAAAGAAATTTGAGAAGAAGTACAACCGATTTTAAATTCTCACAATAATAGTTTAATTTCAACAGAAATCAGACAAGAGGAACAGGACAGAGAACAGGAAGAAAGAGATCGCGTGATAGTACAGAATTTTTCAGAGTTAAATTTACAACGTGCAAACGATAAGGAAGAAATAATTGAAAGAATCGAGGAATCCGTACCAAATGACAGAATAAATAACTTAACGCAACAGTGTGAACAGTTAACTACTAAATGTGACAACACCGAAACACGAGTCGCGACATTTACAGAAGACGTAAATAGACAGAAAGAACAATTAAGTGACTCATCGGAAAGAGTTGAGATATCAGATAAATTGACAAGTGTTAGTTTAGTAGAGGGGTTTGAAGAAAATAATTTATTTCATTTACGAGAAGCAACAAGAGAGCGCCAGGCGCGTGAACTTGACAATAATCGACATTCGGACTGGGACAGACGCGGTAGGTCTTTGTCGCCACGAGGCGAAAACTTTGACTATAAACACTTTTTGACTGTTCGGAAATTTAAGATCCTCCGTAATTCTAAGGATGACATACATCCATGTTCATGGCTAGATCAATTTACGTACGCACTTCCGCCAGATGTGCCACAAAGTCACAAACTGGAAATTATGTGCAGTTATTAAAGTCCTCAGGGGATTCACTACTCTAAGTGAATATGTGCCGTAGCGAGCATAGGGCCCCGAGCTGTAGTGGTGCTATTTCTCTTTTAGTTTTCTGTACCGCTGCCTACTCTTTTACTATTCTTTGCATCTGTCAAACCAACTCTTCGACTATCAATCTATCTAGTGAGTAAGTGAACAATAACCGGATATGACTGTTTTACCCAAAAGTGACTTTGGAAATTACCGATTGGACTTACTGTACCTTCAGCAGCATTCATTCCTAGTTTAAACGAAATGTTACCTGTTTATCTTCGTGACAATGTTACTTCATATGTTGACGATATTATTATTGCTAAACATTCCTGGAGTGAGAACAACAAAATTTTGGATTCATTGTTACGTATTTTTGCACGAGTTGGCATCACAGTGAACTTAGAAAAATCTGAATTTGGTCGTTCTCAGGTGAAATTTCTCGGTCACATTATTTCTACAGAAGGTATTCTGCCTGATCCAGAGAAATTAGACGCTATTCGTAATTATGCTGTACCTACCGCAAAACGTGATGTTCGTAGTTCCTTGGTGTCTGTAATTTTCTTAGACGCTTTGTTAGTTTGGACGATTTGGCCACACCTCGTTTTTGCGATCTATCTGGAAAGTTCTTTTTAAACGGAAAGCGGTCGACAACTCCGTTTGGTTAGTTTGTATTCCTGATGAGTGGGTCAATAAATTGATTTGGTATACGCATTTCAGTTATGCACACTTTGGTCCCCGAAAATGCTTTCATAAATTACGAGAAAATTGTTACTTCAGTAATATGGAAAAACGTATTCGATCTGTTCTTGCCAAATGCAAATTATGTCAAATGGCTAAGCCTCCAACGATTTCTCACAGAGCACCGTTGTTTCCCATCATTCCAGCGAAATTAAAGGAGATGGCTGCAGTCGATTTGTTCGGTCCAGTGGTTCGATCTACTAATGGTTTTGCGTACATTTTCGCAGCAGTGGAGTTGACGTCAAAATATGTGTGTTTTACACCTTTACGCAAAGCAACAGCTCGTTCAGTATCTAATGCTTTCATCAAACATTTTCTTAAAGAAGTTGGTCATGTTGACAAGGTTATATCAGATAATGGATCACAGTTTCGTTCTAAAATTTGGCTTCGTACTCTACACCGTCGTAAAATCAAACCAATTTTCATTTCACTTTTTCACCCTCAATCTAATGCTTCAGAGAGATGGATGAAGGAAATCAATAAATTGTGCCGTCTTTATTGTCATCAGAATCACAGAACTTGGGATCAGTATCTTCATATTTTTCAAAACATTCTGAATGAACTTCCTAATGACTCAACTTCTTTAGCGCCTCTATTGATATTAAAAAAATAAAGTACCAACAAATCGCATTTCTGAAATCGTTCCTTTTCCGCCTTCACGGAAACTGCGGCATTCTGAAGTTGTTAACCTGGCTCTACAAAATATTGCATCTGCGGCTGCGAGAAGAGAGAAATCAGCGAAACGTCCTGGTCGTTTAAAAACTTTTTCAGTTGGTCAAAAGGTATTAATTAAGTCCCACCGTTTGTCTCATAAAGGAAAAGGCTTGTGTCGCAAATTTTTTCTGCTTTATAACGGTCCATATAGGGTTCGCAAAATTATTCATGCTAACACTATCGAAATAGAAACTCTTAAATCTCGACGCTCTAAGGGAATACATCACATATCTAACGTAAAAATTTTTGTGGAATGACATACTTTTGAGGAACCAACAGCTACATGTAAACACGCAGAGAGTACAAGGATACCGCGCTGTGTTTTGGCGGCGGCACATACTCAAAGCAACAGTCAAGTCTGCGCGCCGCACAAGGCAGTCGTTGACCGCGAACAATGACTTCCTACGTCACGCGCCTACAGCTGATCGAGCGCTCAGTGCGAATGCACTGACAGACGTAAACAAATACACAGTCTAATTTCTCCGACTAAATTCTGTATAAAGCTATAAGGATTTGTTGAATTGTGTTATTATCATTCAGTATTTTGCAGGATACGGTTGTATAAAATACGTCACGCGCCCACAGCTGATCGAGCGCTCAGTGCGAATGCACTGACAGCCGTAAACAAACACACAGTTTAATTTCTCCGACTAAATTCAGTATAAAGCTATAGTGACTTGATGAATTCTGTTATTAACATTCAGTATTTTGCAGGATACGGTTCTATAAAATATTTAAGAACTTCAGGTAAACTCTGTGTGTCTCCGACGTTAAGACGACCTGCTATCGAGAAATTTTCAGGAAGAATGTAATTTCCAAGAAGAAACTAATTAACTAAAAAAGGGTAACTATTAATTGAGTTTATTTTTCAGGTAACATATTTCCACATAGGTACGTACTTTAGACGTAATTTGCTGCTCGCGATTACGTGATTCATACTTTGTGCTAATTTTATGTTCTATGGATTTACTTGTGAAGCGACGTGCTTGTGTACATTTACTGATTTTGACAATTATTGATTAATGAACTGGGTTGTAACTTGTATATATTATGCATCGCTTGGCTGCACTGCTTTTTCACTGATGTCATTTTTTTAATTATGTGCCTGCTGTGCTTATTTATTTAAATTATAATTGTAACCTGATTTATTGTGCTGATGTGTATAGGTATGTAAGTTATACTTTGTGATTTATCTGCTTGCGCCTCCATGTTTACTTGCTAAGATGACATATGAACATTTATTTGCTTATGCTGATATGTTGCTAATGACCTGTTTATTACGTAAGATATATGTTTACTGCTTTTTGTATGGATTACATATTTACACATTTCTGTTTTGTTGCCATAACTGCTCTTTAATTTGGTATATAGAAATGCTGATATAAGGTGTACAAACATAGAGTTTAGGTCACACTATGGTATTAATTATAGATTGTTCGCTTGGCAGAGCCTCGTTGTAGGGATTGTGCTGCATCCACTTGCTGACATTCTGTTTTCTACTGGTATATTTACTCGCTATTGCATGTTTTGCTTACGCTCAGTGCCTTATATTTTTAAGATAAGAAAATGAACTGCTATAATTCGACGAACGACATTAGTACAAGAAAGTCATAGAAGTCACATGAGCTGAGGTTTTATGGAAGCTGTATAAATTTATGCTAATAGGAAGGAGGCTAACGACATGACAGACCAATACGAGGTTTAGACCATTAACAGTTATTACACTGCATTTTTCGTGAGCAATTGAAATAGGAAGTGACACTTGACACAAGAAATACTCCACATGTTTGCTTCTGCTATGATTCTTGAAGTGGTGTACACACTGTGAAATATTATGATCATTCACACTCCGTAATCGTACTTAATTACTGAGAGTTATTCGAACTAAGTCTGTTAGAGGTCATGTATGCATTTCTTTGTTTATAATTTATAATGAGTAGAAAATTTGGGTCAGATGGATTACACAGAGGTTGTGTGTGGACACTGTGTCTTCGGATTGTATGGGATGCTGAATTGAAGTTGCATTAGGATTTTATCTGTACTTGTTCAAGGAGACTGACTAGAGGAAAGAGTTGTGTTGGAAGTGAGATGATATTGGCAATGAGGTTTATATTTATCGATGTATTATTATAGGTATTGAGAGTATATGAAGTTGTTTGTGGACAAGAGGTAAGGTGATATTGGTGCTGAGGTTTACATTTATCGACGTATTATTGAGGTATTATTGAGATTATGTGATGCTGATGATTATTGGAGTTTTGGTGGATAAGAGGTAAAGTAAGTGAGGAGCATATTTTTTTTGTTGGTCTTATGGAACAAAGAGGATGAAGAGAGCAGACTAAAACACTAAAGTAGAAAGAAGACAGTCTATACACACACTTTGTTAAATCACTAAGCAGTATATACTTTTTTTTGGAGAGAGGAAGTAATTGCATATCGTGGCTCACTGACAGTTGTTCAGCAACAGTACATTTTGATCTGGCTTGGCAAACATTGGTCTTGACATGATGACTATGACGTTGACTAACTATTATTGACTGTTATACATTGCTGCCAGTACTACTTGATACACATGATGAACATCAGATTTTGACAGAATTACATTTACACAATTAACACTATTCAGTTACACAGTAGTACTTAATGTGGATGAAGGATGAGTGAGTGTGTTTTGTGTGTTTTCCTTTACTAATCCTAACCACCTATCTCCTGAATATTATTTTATTTGTTTATAGTGGCTTGCACTGACACCCATGAATATTATAGGTTTACTGGTATTGTGTATTGTAATAGTTAATAGGACAATTATCTGACATAATTTGTGTGTTTGTTATGATTTGTATGTTACTGTAAAAGCATTTGTATGTGCATTCAAACTATTGTTCATGCCTGAACTGTCTGATTAGTGAAGATAAATATTCTGAACTGTTACCTGCACTTTTCAACATGATGTGTGACATTTAGTCATGTTCAATTTCTGCTGATGAACTGTGTGATCAGTGATTGTAAAAAAAAAATTATGGACTGTTACTTGTACCTTTCCTTCATGATTGGTGCCACTAGGACATGTTTAATTTCCGCTCATAAACTCTGATGAACAGTGTGATCAGTGCTAGTGAGTTTTATCGAACTGCTTCTGCTGAGAGAGGTGACTTTTTGCTGTCTGCACCTACTCAACATTGCTGGGTGCCTCTGATGGACTGCTTCTACTGAAATAATGTCACTTGTTGCTGTCTGCACCTACTCAACATTGCTGGGTGCATCTAATGAACTGTTTCTACTGAAATGAAGTCACTTGTTGGTGTGTGCACCTGCACTCAACATTGCTGGGTGCAACTGATGAACTGCTTCTACTGAACTAATGTGACTTGTTGCTGTGTGTACCTCTTGAACTTTACTGGGTGCCACAGATGGAACTGCTTCTACTGAAATAATGTCACTTGTTGCTGTCTGCACCTGCTCAACATTGCTGGGTGCAACTGATGGACTGCTTCTACTGAAATAGTGTCACTTGTTGCTGTCTGCACCTACTCAACATTGCTGGGTGCCTCTGATGGACTGCTTCTACTGAACTAATGTGACTTGTTGCTGTGTGTACCTCTGCAACTTTACTGGGTGCCACAGATGGAACTGCTTCTACTGAAATAATGTCACTTGTTGCTGTCTGCACCTGCTCAACATTGCTGGGTGCAACTGATGGACTGCTTCTACTGAAATAGTGTCACTTGTTGCTGTCTGCACCTACTCAACATTGCTGGGTGCCTCTGATGGACTGCTTCTACTGAACTAATGTGACTTGTTGCTGTGTGTACCTCTGCAACTTTACTGGGTGCCACAGATGGAACTGCTTCTGCTGAAATGATGTCACTTGTTGGTGTCTGCACCTACTCAACATTGCTGGGTGCAACTGATGAACTGTTTCTACTGAAATAGTGTCACTTGTTGCTGTCTGCACCTACTCAACATTGCTGGGTGCTTCTGATGAACTGCTTCTACTGAACTAATGTTACTTGTTGCTGGGTGTACCTGCTAAACTTTACTGGGTGCAACTGATGGACTGCTTCTACTGAAAAGATGTCACCTGTTAGTGTCTTTTTTGTATAAACTAATCATTGAAAGCATTTTATGTGAACATTTGTATAAACTGATTTTTTGTATATTGTGTAAACTATTATGTAAAGCCACATGCATGAAAAGAAGTTGTATTGCTTACTGTATTTCATATATTAGGTTAGTAAAAGGTCAGTGCAAAGCCAAAATTTTTAACTAGTTATGTGATGTTTAGGTATTAATATTATCTTTTATTTTTGTTTGTATTTTTCTGGACGAATTTGGTGGTATTTTCACCACCAATGCTGGCAAAAATACCATCAAATTCTGGCCTGTGGAGGAAGGGCATATGAAAGGTGGCTACACTGTGCCACTGCGCCAGAGAGTGCGCCAAAGAGTACTATTAAGCCGCCTCCACAGTGCGTGTTAAGAGTTCGTGGCAGTCAGTGGTTGCTGAGAGTTCGTGGCAGTCAGTGCTACCAGAGAGCTCGTAGAGGACAGTG
This sequence comes from Schistocerca piceifrons, assembly GCF_021461385.2. Taxonomy (NCBI): domain Eukaryota; kingdom Metazoa; phylum Arthropoda; class Insecta; order Orthoptera; family Acrididae; genus Schistocerca; species Schistocerca piceifrons. Next base: position 410,219,788 of record NC_060141.1, read on the forward strand.
TGTGTTAAGAGTTCGTACTGAGATGTACTAGTGGGCACTGCTTGTCGTGAAGTCGGAGTAAGATGTTGTAGTAAAGAGTGTTGTTCCTTGTCTTATGCAGTGATTTGATGGGAGAGATCGCAGATGTTATTGTAATGAGTGCATTTCGTCAATATATATGAAGGTAAAATTTATAATGTTCCTTTATTAGTTGTGTATCTGAAATAATGTGTCACTACAGGTTCAGTCAACAAAGCATCTGGCTTGTGTTCTTGGATTAGAGTGTAATTGTGATTTTTTTGCGTAATTATAGTTTTTCTAAATTTCTTTTGTCACGTCAGTATAATTGGTATCAAAATTCTTGTCTTGTTGGAAAAGAACCGTGCCAGATGTGGACGTTGAGTCACACTCCCACATACAGAACAGTTACTCTTGTGCTCATTGGTTTCGTAGATTTTTATAGTTGCTGGGGTCTTAATTAATTAACTGTGTTTACGGAAATTTTCTTACATTGTTCTTTGCAGTCAGATAGCGTAACAATCCTAGTCAGGGCCAACCGTTTACGAGACACTGCGTAAACGGATATACAAAAATTAAAAGTATTTTCAATCTTATATATATTTAATTAAGCCCCCATGCACCTTCCGAAAAACAGAAGGCTTCAAGAGAACTTGAATGAATCGCGCGACCGTCCTTCTGCTACGCGCCTCAAAGTTACATGTTGTTATGCAGGTGGCTAAAATGAACTGTCAAATTTTGGGCCTCAAAATTAATTGGACACGTACAGAGTCTTTATTGTAGATATGGTTTGAATTTGTGAAGAACTGCACTGTACTGGCCTGGAAACGAAAATAATAATAATAATAACTGTTCCGGTAAATGCATGTAAGGCTGTTACCCTACTTAAGGAACGTAAGACCTGCTCTTCACAGAAGGTGCTGGAAACGACTACCGTTGGCGACCACGCAGTGCTGTCGAGGTTTGTCAAACTGTGAGACACGTATTGGCACCTCTGTCACAGGGATGGCAGCAACAGCGCTTTTAAGTCTAGGATTGCTCCACGGTGTGCTTTTGCTCCTTGTGGCTCAAGACATCAATACATCGGTTGATCCACAAATGAATTAAACAGGTTAGAGAAATACGGCTCAACTTTCCTTGCGTCTAAACTCATACAGGCTCGCAAAAGGAAGATCACCAAAACTTCTTTTTTAACAATTTATGTGAGGAGCTGATCCTACAACAGCGGGACAAGCAGTTAAAATTCTAAAGGGGCTGTCACACGATTCAGGGGCATTAGCACCTTCGGGTTATAGAGAGTCAGAGTCCCAGTGTCGAACACATCTTTAAGTTATTGCACATAATTAACGTAGCGTATACCAGAGTACAAGAATTCCATTGGATAACTATGCTTTCTCGAGGTAGATCTAGATTATTTAGTGGCCATTAGTTCTGTTGAAGCGCAATTTATGGATAGGCCGTGTGTGTCTATAATTAGACACTATACACTGAGGTGACAAAAGTCATGGGATAGCGACGGCGCTACTATCACATAAACAAGGTATATGAAAAGGCAGTGCACTGGTGGAGATACCGTTTGTACTCAGGTAATTCATGCGAAAAGGTGTCCGACGTGCATACGGCCGCACGGCGAGAAAATGTTTTCAAATGTGTGTGAATTCCTAAGGGACCAAACTGCTGAGGTCATCGGTCCCTAGACTTACAACCTACGTAAACTATCTTAACGCTAAGAACAACAATTACACCCATGTCCGAGGGAGGACTCGAACCTCCTGCGGGAGGGGCGCAAGATTAGTGACATGGCGCCTCTAACCGCGCGGCCACGCCGCGCGGCACGGCGAGAATTAAGAGACTTTGAACGCGGAGTGGTAGTTCGAGCTAGACGCAGGGGACATTCCATTCAGGAAGTCGATAGGGAATTACATATTCCCAGATCCAAAGTGCCAAGAGTGTGCCGAGAATACCAAATTTCAGGCATTAATTATCACCACAGACGGCGCAGTGGCCGACGGCCTTCACTTAACGACCGAGAGCAGCGGCGTTTACGTAGAGTTGTCAGTGCTTACAGCCAAGCAACACAGCGTGAAATAAGCGCCGAAAATAATGTGAGACTTAGGACGAACGTATCCGTTAGGTCAGTGCGGCGAAATCTGGCGATAATGGGCTATGGCAACAGACAACCGACCCGAGTTCCTTTGCTAACAGCACGACATCGCCTGCAGCACCTTTCCTGAGTTCGTGACCCTATCGGTCGGACCTTAGACGAGCGGAACACCTTGGCCTGATCAGCTGAGTCCCGATTCGAGTTGGTAAGAGCTGATGGTAGGGTTCGAGTGTGGCACAGCCATGGACCCAACTTGTCAACAAGGTAGTGACTCCATAATAGTGCGGGTATGTTTACATGAAATGGACCAGGTCCTCTGGTCCAACTGAACCGATCATTGACTGCAAGTGGTTATGTCCAGCTCCTTGGAGATACTTTGCAGCCATTCATGGACTTGATGTTCTCAAACAACGATAGAATTTTTATGATGACAGTGCTCCATGTCACCGGGCCACAAGTGTTCACGATTGGTTTGAGGAACATTCTAGACAGAATGAGATTTTCACTCTGCAGTGGAGTGTGCGCTGATGTGAAACTTCCTGGCAGATTAAAACTGTGTGCCGGATCGAGACCCGAAATCGGGACCCTTGCCTTTTGCGGACAAGTGCTCTACCAACTGAGCTACCCAAGCACGACTCACGACCTGTCCTCACAGATTTAATGTAGGAGAGCTTCTGTGAAGTTTGGGAGGTAGGAGACGAGATACTGGCGGAATTAAAGCTGTGAGGACGGGTCGTGAGTCGTGGTTGGGTAGTTGGTACCGAGCGAGGTGGCGCAATGGTTAGCACACTGGACTCGCATTCGGGAGGACGACGGTTCAATCCCGCGTCCTGCCATCCTGATTAAGGTTTTCCGTGATTTCCCTAAATCACTCCAGGCAAATGCTGGGATGGTTCCTTTGAAAGGGCACGGCCGATATCCTTCCCCGTCCATCCCTGATTCGATGAGACCGATGACCTCGCAGTTTGGTCTCTTCCCCCAAAACACCCCACTAACTTGTCGAATTTCCAAATGAGGAAAATAGCTGGTAACATAATTTAACGCCGGCACGGTAGCTCAGCGTGTTCGGTCAGAGAGTTGGTTGGCCTCACAGTTTTAATCTGCCAGGAAGTTTCACATTCTGGACATTTTGAGTGAATGATTTGGCCGCCAAGATCACCAGACAAGAAACCCATCGAACATTTATGGGACATAATCGAAAAGTTAGTTCCTGCACAATATCCTCCACAGGCAACAATTTCGCATTTATGGACGGTTATAGAGGCAACGTGGCTCGACAATTCTACAGTGAACGTCCAACGACTAGTTCATGCCAAGTCGAGCTGCTGCACTATGCCGGACAAAAGGTGGTTAGACACGATATTAGGACGCACCTCATGGCTTTGCTCACCTCAGTGTTTATTATAGATAACTCAAAAATGTTTCTCTTTGCGACTGACGCACGTGTTGTTGTGAAAGAGCCGGTCGATGTGGCCGAGCGGTTCTAGGCGCTACTGTCTGGAACCGCGCGACCGCTACGGTCGCAGGTTCGAATCCTGCCTCGGGCATGGATGTGTGTGGTGTCCTTAGGTTAGTTAGGTTTAAGTAGTTCTAAGTTCTAGGGGACTGATGACCTCATTAGTTAAGTCCCATACTGCTCAGAGCCATTTGAACCAGTTTTTGTTGTGAAAGACGTGGCATATAATGCAAATTATCTAGCTAACACGTAGTCAATAACATTTGAACGTGGCTTTCAGAGAACAGATTAGCATTTACTTGCAACAACATGCAACGCATAGTTTCGACACGGAACTCTCTTAAAAGCGAATTTTTGTGTTCCAAGTCGGTCAAGCAGTTTGTTTAGTTGCCCGCTTTAAATCCTCAGGACTGAGGGAAGATGAACAACTTTCTTGGAAGCGCTATCTTCAAGATCTTGTGCATAAACTGAATACTGGCTTTCTTACTATAAAAATAATCTCCACTCTCTTTGTCAATGAAAAGCAAAAGCTTGTTTACTTTCTCGTGCTTCCAGCCGTCTCAAGTAATTTAAAATCCAGGAGATTTCGGCCGAGTACTCCTCGGCCATTGTCACGTGTTCACCACTTGACACAATCAGATGGTGACACTTGACAATGGCCGAAGAGTACTCGTGGTTTTTAAACAACTTGACGCGGCTGGAAGCTCGGGAGAATTTGATCAGCACATATTGCGCGAAACCATGCATTGGCTTGTTTACTTTGCTTACTTTCACTGCAATACCTCCTATGATATCACGTTCTGTGGCAGCTCTGTGAACTTACTGAGAATATTCTTAGCTCAGAAAACGGTGGTCGGACAAATCTGCGGCGTAAGTTCTTGAACTACATGGAGATCGAAACTTCCTGGCAGATTAAAACTGTGTGCCCGACTGAGACTCGAACTCGGGACCTTTGCCTTTCGCGGGCAAGTGCTCTACCATCTGAGCTACCGAAGCACGACTCACGCCCGGTACTCACAGCTTTACTTCTGCCAGTATCTCGTCTCCTACCTTCCAAACTTTACAGAAGCTCTTCTGCATCGCAGAAGAGCTTCTGTAAAGTTTGGAAGGTAGGAGACGAGATACTGGCAGAAGTAAAGCTGTGAGTACCGGGCGTGAGTCGTGCTTCGGTAGCTCAGATGGTAGAGCACTTGCCCGCGAAAGGCAAAGGTCCCGAGTTCGAGTCTCGGTAGGGCACACAGTTTTAATCTGCCAGGAAGTTTCATATCAGCGCACACTCCGCTGCAGACTGAAAATCTCATTCTACATAGAGATCGTTGTGCAGGTATCTCGAAAACGTAACTGAGCCGACCCTGTACATTTACTCCATCGGGAGATTTGTTGCTGACAATATTTACTCAGTAAACATTCGTTCCTTGGGATCGTGGTTGTTAGCGCCGTCATGCTGGAGAGGGATCAGGTTTGCCTACAGCGGCGCGTGTGTGTCAGATTCGGGTGAGAGTGAACTGGATGAATCATAGGCTCTACAGTGGACTATGGATCGTGGCGTCAACATGGGAGGACGTGCCTCATCCATATGGCGGTGACACACTGTACAGCTTCCTCTCGACTGTTAACACATGGATGCAGCACTGCTGTTGATTTCCATTACATGCTAATTTACTGAAATCTGTTGCGCCGTGACATTCCTAGCATGATCATCTGGCACAAGACCGTGCCTGCGTCGAGATACGGCTATTTTCAGCGTCGACTGATACCTTACACATGTATATTCCAGAACGGCACCCCACCTTCTACCCAGTGATGTAGCTGTACTCTTAACAGTAAAATGCTCTTCCAATAGCTGTCTCTTTGATAGATAACACTCATCCTCCGGCGACCAATTAAGTTTAAAAGCCGGTCGGGGTGGCCGAGCGGTTCTAGGCGCTACAGTCTGGAACCGCGCGACCACTACGGTCGCAGGTTCAAATCCTGCCTCGGGCATGGATGTGTGTGATGTCCTTAGGTTAGTTAGGTTTAAGTAGTTCTAAGTTCTAGGGGACTGATGACCTCAGAAGTTAAGTCCCATACTGCTCAGAGCCATTTGAACCATTTGAATAAGTTTAAAATCGGAATTTGATGTAAGCTGACTGAAATAACATTTTCGTTTGCACGAAGTGCAGGGACTAATGAAGATTATCGTTGGCACGTATATTGATAACGTGGCCATCATATTCAAACTTCCTTTGTATTCTTATATGCACTTACATTTATACATGTACTCTATTGACCAGTTCATTTTATTTCGTGGTAGTTTTATTTTACTCTCTTCTTATTACATTCGTTTATGGTGCATGACAATAATGCCTCTGAGTGCGTTGTAAATGGTCTAATCGCGCCTTTGCGGTGCATCCGACGGCGATATACAGGGTGTTACAAAAAGGTACGGCCAAACTTTCAGGAAACATTCCTCACACACAAGGAAAGAAAATATGTTATGTGGACATGTGTCCGGAAACGCTTACTTTCCATGTTAGAGCTCATTTTATTACTTCTCTTCAGATCACATTAATCATGGAATGGAAACACACAGCAACAGAACGTACCAGCGTGACTTCAAACACTTTGTTACAGGAAATGTTCAAAATGTCCTCCGTTAGCGAGGATACATGCATCCACCCTCCGTCGCATGGAATCCCTGATGCGCTGATGCAGCCCTGGAGAATGGCGTATTGTATCACAGCCATCCACAATATGAGCACGAAGAGTCTCTACATTTGGTACCGGGGTTGCGTAGACAAGAGCTTTCAAATGCCCCCATAATGAAAGTCAAGAGGGTTGAGGTCAGGAGAGCGTGGAGGCCATGGAATTGGTCCGCCTCTATCAATCCATCGGTCACCGAATGTGTTGTTGAGAAGCGTACGAACACTTCGACTGAAATGTGCAGGAGCTCCATCGTGCAAGAATCACATGTGTCGTACTTGTAGAGGCACATGTTCTAGCAGCACAGGTAGAATATCCCGTATGAAATCATGATAACGTACTCCATTGATCGTAGGTGGAAGAACATACTGACGAAACTAAAATGAGCTCTAATGTGGAAATTAAGAGTTTTGTAAGAAACAAAAATTATACAGACAGATTTATTTATAAATTTGATTTTGTTATTCTCTTGTAAAAAAAAGGTAAGAGAAACGGGAATTTGTGTTCGTTGATTACAATTCTACTAGTTAAAATATTTCTGCTGTATTTCTGTCCTTGTACAACCGCAAATAAATCGCAGTGCCTCTGTATTAATGGCAGTTGAAACAAAATCATTCTTGTTGACGCTTAGAAGCAGTTTTCTGTAATGGCTAGAACGTTCTTGATAAATTATTTATTTTCTAGTTTATCTAATTATTTTTTGCAGTGATGAAATGGACAGCGTAATTCTGTGGTATCAGAATACTTTCTCAATTTTTTGGATGCAAATGAGTTATGTACAAAAAGAGATACATTGCTTTCCGATTTTGATGACAAATGTGAGATCTGGCACTTGGAACGTTTTCCGCTTCCCCTCTTCATTTAATATTCACTTGTGGCAAGTTTCAGCAACACGGAGGATTGAGAAAAGTCAGCCGGCCGATGTGGCCGAGCGGTTCTAGGCGCTTCAGTCCGGAACCGCGCAACCGCTACGGTCGCAGGTTCGAATCCTGCCTCGGGCATGGATGTGTGTGTTGTCCTTAGGTTAGTTAGGTTTAAATAGTTCTAAGTTCTAGGGGACTGATGACCTCAGATGTAAATTCCCATAGTGCTCAGAGCCATTTGCAACATTTTGAGAATGGTCAGCGTATCGCGTTACGGATCTTTTGCTACAGAATGATATCCGTGCTTTTTCCAGCGGTTGGCGAGCAGCCCTACCCAATTTTACGTGATCCTGTGTCTTCCGGGAGGGTTTATGGAATTCGTAGGGTTCCGTGTACTTGTGGGGAGATGTACGTGGATATGACAAAAAGAGAAGTAAGAAAAGAAAAAAGGATTAGAGGGAAACTGCAGAAGAGGGGAGACTGGACAGATCATGTTTTGCCGAACATGCTTTGCCGCCAGTAGACCACCGCATTCATTTTAATAGGGCTCAAGTACTGGGAGCCACAAGCGGGTACCATGAAAGGCTATACAGAGAGGCCATAGGGATTGTAAAAAAAACACTAGGAATTTCAGTAGGAAGGAGGTGGGCGTGAAATTGAATGACATGTGGTTCCGGTGCTAAGGAAGATGTGTACCAGTCTTCCACCACGGGGTGATTGCAACAGCGGACGACGGCAGTCGTCAACGGCCAATAGCGCTCGGATATTCAAAATATGTGACATCCACGATACTTAGCGAAAGCAAGCGGAAGCGGGATTCTGCTGCAGTCACTAGCGAGTCAGGTTGTGAGTCGGTCATTTAAAGAATCTACGATCCTCCTTGAAAATGTTCCCCGCAGATAGGGACGAAACGCTGGGTTTTCATGTGAAATCCATTCGACCACGGCGTAGTAGCCCGGAGCATTTTATTAATTGTAGGTAATGTAATTGTTTGAACTGTCGTAATTATTTGAAACACAAAGAGTTGTAACTAGGAATCTGTTTGTAAAAATCTGTACGTATTTTTGGTTAAATTCTTCTTCCACAAAAAATGGTTCAAATGGCTCTTAGTACTATGGGACTTCTCAGGTCATCAGTCCCCTAGAACTTAGAACTAATTAAATCTAACTAACCTAAGGACATCACACACATCCATGCTCGAGGCAGGATTCGAACCTGCGACCGTAGCGGTCGCGCGGTTCCAGGCTGTAGCGCCTAGAGCCGCTCGGCCACTCCGGCGGGCTCTTCTGCCACAGTCTCTGTCTGTATCTTCAGGCTAATCTCATGAACTGCTGTAGCGATATTGATACCAATAGACAGACTGATTCTGGAGGAAGATTTGTGTGCATAATTTATTACCACTACGTCAGAGAAGTTGTCGGGCCGTAGGTTCTTAGTGCTGGCAAGTGTGAAGGTGGGGAGGGACGTACTACACGTACAGCCACCAAGCCGGTACAATAAGAATGGAAGAGCAGGAGAGAAGTGCTCCGGTTGCAAGGATGCAGTCTTTCTCCCAAGCCTTTCAGCATGAGTAGGTAAGCCATGAAGCTTACAACAGCAACGGTCAGATCTGGGATTAGTATTCAGGGTGAAAGGGCATCAACGATAAGATTCGCTGATGTCACTGGCGTTCTCTGCGAACAAGGAAGACTTGCCGGGCATGCTGAATGGAATAAACACACTACTGAACACGGAATATGTACTGAGAGCAAAACAAAGAAAAACGAGTAATGAGGAGAAGCAAAAATGGGATAATGGGATTGACGATGAACTAGACAACAAAACTGAGGACATGTAGTACATGAACAGAAGGAATTCTGTTAACTTGGAAGCACAGTTAACAAATGTCGGACAAAGCAAGAAGGACACAAGAAAGATAATAGCACAGACAAAGAGGGCATTACTCGCTGAAGGATACTTGCAAATATGAAACACAGGTCTGAGTTTGACAAAGGACGTTCTGAGAAAGTACGTCTGGAGCACAGCATTGTATAAAACAGAATTATGGACTGGAGCAAAGACAGAAAAGAACAGCATCAAAGCGTTTCAGATGGTGTGCTCTAGAATGTGTCGACAACATCTGTATGTGCACTGTACGGATTTTACATGCACAAACGGTCACCCTTCAATAACTCCGGACTAGAGCACGACTGATGGTTCAAATTTGATCCACCGATGTTCCGGAATTTGGTCTAAGACAAGTTTTAATCATTTGAAAAAAATCTTGCTTCGTTTCGATTTTACGTGCAAAAAACGCTTTCTTCTGGGAGATTTTTGAATCGCGGCATTTCTATACTTTAAACTTGTACGAATCGGTTGAAACATTTCAAAAAGGTACACAAATGAAAGAAGTCAAAGCGATGTTTTTGTCAAATAATCTTCATCCGTTGTCGAGAAATGATGGTTTAAAGTCGAGCTAAATATAGCACGTAAAATTCTTTCTTACGTTAATTGGATGTGCGGAAACGGTTGACAGTAAGTTAAATAAATAAAAAATTTATTCTTAGGATAAAATTGAAACTCGCTCCAGAAATCTAGCTTGATTTGGATTCTACGTGCAAAAAGTACATTCTTTATGAATTTTTTTTTACGTTTTCCACTTCTGTGTTTGAAATTAGGACGAATCGGTTCAAATTTTGTAACAAGGTAGACAAATACATTAATTAATAATCGTCCAGTTGTTTCGCGAAAGCTTTATTCGTTGCCACGATATAAGCAACATAGTTCGAAAGACAATAAAAAACCTATACCAGATCTGTTTTTGCCCTAATCAACAAAAATCTACATCGGTTGCCAAGCTATGTCAGTCTAATGTCAAAATTATGGTATCGTAAAAGTTGAGAACCAGAACGAAAAATACTTCTGACATAGCACAAAAAAGGCCATTATGTCTAGGGTAGAGTTACGGATGTAAAAAAATGGAAATAGCTTTTCAATGTATCTGGCAGCTTCAAAGAATTGAAATCAAAGGATCTTGACATATTCGCGCTTTTTTACGCTTTAATGTTTCCCCAGCGAAGCGAGCTCTCTTATCTGCATGGTACTGGATGCTGGCACAGCTACATCTTGTAATTTACAGGCTAAAGTCCCTGATACTGTGCCCAAAAACCAAAATATTCCGCAGCTATAGTAAATAAAATAATATTATCATATCTTTGAAGGGCGTATAAGTAACGACTAAAACTTTTTCTGGGGGATAAAGTTTATGGGATTGTGTTTGTTCCTGGGTAGACGCTAAAACAATTTTTTTTTTTTTTTTGTGAGTGGCGGGGGAGTGGGCTGATTTTTTCGCCTAGGGCACTACTCCTCCCACAAATGCAACCATGTTGCATGTACGGTGCTTCTAGAGAGTGGGATGCGTCTACAATGGGAAGAATTCGAGAGTGTGGGTGCGTACATAATAGGAAGTATTCCCAAGTGTGGATGAACGTCGACCGCTGTGGCGAGCGATTCTAGGCGCTTCCGTCCGGAACCGCGCTGCTGCTACGGTCGCAGGTTCGAATCCTGCCTTGGGCATGGATGTGTGTGATGTAGTTAGGTATAAGTAGTTCTAAGTCTAGGGGCCTAATGACCTCACATGTTAAGTCGCGTAGTGGTTAGAGCCATTTGAACCATTTTTTTCTTTTTTTGCGGATGTACACATCCTAAACTTTAATGACACGTTGTGCGATGTTGCACGACATGAAGAATGTCATATTGGATGACACGATGCATGTGTCATGTTATACGACGTGACTTCACGTATCATGTTACTTTATTTGACATAATACATTATATTACGTTAGATGGATACTAATCACTCCGTCGTCAGGCCACGAGTGGCCTACTGGGACCATCCGACCGCCGTGTCATCCTCAGAGGAGGATGCGGACAGGAGGGGCGTGGGGTCAGCACACTGCTCTCCCGGTATTTTTGATGGTATTCTTGACCGAAGCCGCTACTATTCGGTCGAGTAGCTCCTCAATTGGCATCACGAGGCTGAGCGCACCCCGAAAAATGGCAACAGCGCATGGCGGCCCAGATGGTCACCCATCCAAGTGCCGACCACGCCCGACAGCGCTTAACTGCGGCGATCTCACGAGAACGGGTGTATCCACTGCGGCAAGGCCGTTGCCACATTAGATGGGTACTAACAAGTAAAATAGCACGAGTAAAAAGATGTTTTGAATTATATGATTTTGAAGCTGCCAAATAAGTCTAAAAGCTAGTTCCCTTCTTTGACATTCGTAACTCTGTCCAGGACGTATTGGCCTTTTTGTGTTGTGGTAAGAGCACTTTTTACTCTGGTTATTTCTGTGTTCAGAAATTAAGAAATTTTGTTTTTTTAGCTTAAGTAATTTGCACATATATTTGTTTTTTTTGAAAATATGTTTGTTTTTGCAATTGTTGATGGCTGAACAATGTAATTGTTGAAGGTTAAACAATGTAATGTCAGTGGCCAAAATGTGTATCCGCGCCTTCGACCATAAATATAATAGACTGGCCCTGACGTCATTTTCGTGGCTCCAACATCTCTGGGCTGAAGTCACGTGAATGTTGGCAAAACATGGTTGTTTCGTGTTGCTCTTATGGCTGTACTCAGCGTTTTTCCGGGGGAAATGGCATTACATTTCGCGTGTAAGTGTTTCTATGATAGTGCAGATGCGTTTATTGAAATCTGCTGAAGTGACTTTTATATGCTTTTTACCCTTGAAATAGAGTATCACGTAAATTATAGTGTTGAAGGTGATGCCTGTAAAGTCAGATTCATATTACGTTTTGCAAAGTATCTGTGATAATTCGGTTACAGGAGTAAGTATAATTGTTTCTCGTTCCTACTCGTAGGTTCCCTAAGGATGAAAACGGAAGGCAGCTTTGGATACAGGCCCTGAAACGGAAAAACTTTAAGCCATCTGCACACATACGCGCCTTTGCTCGAAGCACTTAGCGGAGAAGTGTTTTGATAGGTTAGTTATTATTTACAATGTATATTTATAATTTTTATTTACAGTGTCTGTCATATTTAAACCTAGGCTCCAAAATTATTTTATGAAACTTCAAAGTCTCACCTTTGATCTAAAATATCATTTTTTTTTAAAGTGATAGTTTAAACTTTTGTAAAAACAGTGGGAACTGAACCTTTGAAGTGCACCTGAAACTAATACTCTAAAATGGACCTGCTCCTAAAGTCGACAATTTTGGCACCTATAGTTGACATAATTCCCATATCCCATTTTCTTTTATAAGTGACAAGAGCTCAAAACGCGGCGAATCCAATGTTTACAGTTGTGACACGAGCCCACTCTTACTGTTTAAAAGAATTTTAACGACATTTTAGTTTAATTGACAGTTTATAGTAATTACGTCCCGCTGCCCACCAGAGTGGCTCGTGCGGTAGCGTTCTCGCTTCCTGCGCCCGGGTTCGATTCCCGGCGGGGTCAGGGATTTTCTCTGCCTCGTGATGACTAAGTGTTGTGTGATGTCCTTAGGTTAGTAAAGTTTAAGTAGTTCTAAGTTCTAGGGGACTGATGACCATAGATGTTAAGTCCCATAGTGCTCAGAGCCATTTGAACCAACCCACCAGAGTGGCGTACGATGTATTTGTTAGATTTTATAAATGATACTGTGGACAAATCCAGGTCAAATGTAGTTCTGGTATAATTTTTCGCAAATAAAAAAGTAATTTTTGTTGGAAGCGTTTGGCAGTCAATTGAGAAATGTGGGGAAAATACGGTACAAACATAGGATGGCAGACCGCTGATTTGAAATCCCGCCACGTTTTGCCAACGGTCACGTGGTTTATGTTGGAGCCACACCAGCCCCTATAGCTTCTTCACAGCAAGGCCAGTCTACTAGTATCTATGGTCGAAGATCCACGCAGAATACCAAATAGGAAGGTAATGCTAGACGTTTAGCGCCAGTTAGGACGCCGCTGGAGCCTCCACCTGTCAGGAGTAAACACGGCGCCGCTGACAGTGTTTCCGGGAGACGAGTTTGTGGTGAGTCAGTGTGGTGTGGGGCAGGCGGGAGGCAACGGTGCCGTGACTCACCGTTGAGGCGGTGCGGCAGCGGCAGGTCGAGCGCCGCCAAGTCGATCTGGAAAGCGACGGCGGCAGCCGGCGCGAGCGCAAGCGCCAGCAGCGCCGGCAACAGCAGCAGCGGCAGGCGCGGCCGGAGCGCGCGCGGCGGTCCCGTGGCGTCCATGAGCGCGTCTCGCGGCGCACTAGCCGCTGCCGGCGAGCAGTACCAGCCAGCCAGCCAGCCAGCCGCGCCGCGGCACGCCGCAGCAACTGGGTCGGCCGCCCCGCCCGCGGCCGGCGCAGCCTTGGCCGCCACTCGCCGCCGCTGCTTACGCAATTGCACGCACTCCTTCCTCGCTCGCTCCTTCCTTCCCATCTGCGCGGCCTCGGGATTCACTGGTGATGCGTACCGCCCCCCGTCTCCTTCCGCGCTGCTGTCGGCGTGCGAGCTCCAGTCACGCCGCGCGCTTCGCTGGTCGTAGCAGTGGCCATTCTACATCGTGGGTGGTAGTAGTCGCTACTCTACATTCAGCTAGGTTCGAACTGCAATGTGTTTATGCTCCAAAGAGCAGCTTTAATCCAAATTTGGTACATTCAAGATATCTCAAACCTTTTGAGTCAAATTGAAAAAGGCGGTAAGCGTATAAATACGAGTAAATAAATGTCGTGTGACTAGGGCACCCCGTCGGGTAGACCGTTCGCAGGGTGCAATTGTTTCGATTTGACGCCACTTCGGCGACTTGTGCGTCAATGTGGATGAAATGATGATGATTAGGACAACACAACACCCAGTCCCTGAGCGGAGAAAATCTCCGACCCAGCTGGGAATCGAACCCGGGCCTTTAGGACTGACATTTTGTTGCGCTGACCACTCAGCTTCTAGGGGGTGGACGGCGATATAGGTCCATAAACGATTATACTGAGACAGGGAGCCAATGATCGGAAATGCATATTTATTATGAACATACAAAGCGCACACCGCACAACAACAAAATGGTTCAAATGGCTCTGAGCAGTATGGGACTTAACATCTGAGGTCATCAGTCCTCAGAACTACTTAAACTTAATTAACCTAAGGACATCACACACATCCATGCCCGAGGCAGGATTTGAATCTGTGACCGTAGCGGTCGCGTGATTCCAGACTGAAGCGCCTAGAACCGCTCGGCCACCAGCGGCCGGCACCGCATAACAACAACGTAGTCCAAAGTAACTGTTCAAAGCGATGACGCCAATCTCAATGCATGCATGGCAACGGCCCATGTACTTTCGCCACACTCTCTCAAAGACCCCTGGTGTCTGTTGTACCAGAAGACAAGCAGCTTGCATTTTCTATGGGGATTTCATACACCAACGTCTGCGTGTAACTCCAGAGGGAAACGTCCAGAGATGTGAGCCGGCCGTGTGGCCGAGCGGTTCTAAGTGATTCAGTCTGGAACCGCGCGACCGCTACGGTCGCAGGTTCGAGTACTGCCTCAGGCATGGATGTGTGTGATGTCCTTAGGTTAGTTACCTTTAAGTAGTTCTAGGGAACTGATGACCTCAGAAGTTAAGTCCCATAGTGCTCAGAGCCGTTTGAACCATTTTGAACCAGAGATGTGAGACCCAGCGATCACGCTCACCATGGGACAAGACCATCCCTTCCAATCCAGTGATGTGCATACATGTTGTTTAGGTGCTCGCCGATATTAACAAATGGCTCTGAGCACTATGGGACTTAACATCTTAGGTCATCAGTCCCCTAGAACTCAGAACTACTTAAACCTAACTAACCTAAGGACAGCACACAACACCCAGCCATCACGAGGCAGAGAAAATCCCTGACCCCGCCGGGAATTGAACCCGGGAACCCGGGCGTGGGAAGCGAGAACGCTACCGCACGACCACGAGATGCGGGCGATATTAACATCAAAGTGGGATGGTGCACTGTCATATTGAAACCACATCCTTTTGCCGACAACAAGGTGTACTGTCTCCAAGAACTGTGGTAGCACATCTCATAGGAACACCAGATAATTTGGACCAGTCATTCTGGGAAGGAAGGAGGGAAGATTGGGATTAAACTCCAGTCGACATCAAGGACATTAGAGATGGAGCACAAGTTCAGATTACGTCAAGGAGAGGGAACGAAATCGGCCGTGCCCTTCTGTATGAACCATCCCGGCAATTGCATGGAGGTATTTATGGAAATCAGGGAAAACCTAAATCTGGATGGTGGGACATGGGCTTGAACCTTCATCCTGCTGAATGTGAGTCCAGTGTGCTAACCAGTGCGCCACCCCACTTGGTTCAAACGTGGGGATAGCCAACAACGTCCTGTTAGATGATCACAGACAATGCTCGCCTATACGTTGGTGTCCATCGATGTGGGCCGTGTCGGGATTGACCTCACTCCAGATATGGCTGTTGTGGCTGTTGAAAATACCATCACAGGTGAGTGACATCTCATCAGTGAACAACACAAACTGTAGGATGTTCCACACTCCAGCACATGATCCACTGACAGAAGTGAACGCAGGGATCGAAATTCCTTGGTCTCAGTACTTGCACACATTCCTTGTGATAGGGGTCTACAATAGGAAGAATTCGAGAGTGTCATAGGGGTGTAATACCTGTTCCATTAGTACTCTCCACATTGTATTTTTCGAATTGTGCATTTCACAGGCAAGTTGACAGGTGACGATGATGATGTTTGGTTTGTGGGGCACTCAGCTGTGCAGTCATCAGTGCCCGTACAAAGTCCCAATTTTTTCACAGTCCAATTTTTTGCACAGTCCAATCTAGCCACTGTCACGAATGATGGTGATGAAACTATGAGGACAACATGAACACCCAGACCCTGGGCAGAGGAAATACCCAACTCGGCCGGGAATCGAACCCGAAACCCTGTGGTCCAGAGGATGCAATGCTAGCCACTAGACCATGAGCTGCACACTCTACCTTGTTACACCATCTCCACAAAATTTGGTGTTTGGACATGTCTTTGACAAGAACCTTGGCTGTCTCTCTGTAGGTAGGTATCCACAGAGATAAACTTCTTCCAATTAGCATGAGACCTGTTGAGATATACAGTTGTGCTGGTTTATGTGCATTGGATCCTGCAGCATTGTATATTAAATGCATGTCTCATAACTCTCGTGATGAGTAATATTCCCTCTTTGACTTCATGTCATGCACTGTACACTGTAAAACACCTCAACATGGACACATCACATGCTGTCTGATGCAAAGGACAACAAACACCAGGGATAGTGGTGTGTCTGTGGCACAGGTTAATGCACTGATGCAATGCACGCTGCCGTGACATGACACACATGCTATGAGCTAAGTTGTGTACACTATGCCTGTTTTGTGGTAAGGGGGTACGCTGTGTATCACCCAGTGCCTGTTCCAGTTTACAACAGACACCCAGCACCTTTGTGAGAATGCAGCATAACTCCATGCACTGCTGCGATGCATGCATAGAGGGTGGCGGTCGTCGCTTTGAACAATAACTAGAAGGTAAGTTGTTGTTATGTAGTGTATGCTGTGTATGTCCATAACACAATAAATATGCATTTCTGACCATTTGTTTCCTATCTCAATATAATCAGTTTTTGTCTGTCGGAACCGAGTGGGCTGGTTTTAAGAATGAGTAATTTCCCCATGAAAGCCAGTGTTTGCCATCATCAGTGACAATGAAACTACTAAAAGTCTACATATACATCTAAATCTACACTCCGAAATGTACCTTATGGAATGTACCAGGTACTTATAATTAAAGTACAGCTACGTATGGAGGTCCAGTGTCGACTGTAATTATGATATGACAGCGAAACTAGGTAGATATGCTAATGCACTAACCCAACATATGAGTTTTGCTGCTGATGGTTCAACACGTGAGTTTCAAAGAGGTTCTGTCCGGTTTTGTGCAACGTGACTGATACGCTGCAACTGTCTACTAGGCAGAAGGCACTGGCGATCATCAATTGAAAAATAAAAATCAAATTTTATACTATTAAATCCATTCCGAAACGGCCCCCACTATACAGTACCAAGGCATCTTTCATAACGCGCATTACGAAGTTGATGTTGCTTTATGGCCACCCAAAAAAAGAAATCGTTAACTGTTTCTGAATTATGTTAGCAACACACTTTTTAAAGAGGTACTGACGTGTATGTAGGGTCCAGAACCTGAAAATACCTTTTAGCTCAACGGTATCAATATCAATGTACTTTCACTGTGATGTTCTAACGACTTCTTGTCCACCACAAAAAAATTAAAAAATGCCAGTTGACTTCATTCTTAAAGAGATATTAATATGTAAGTAAAGCCCTGAACCTCGAAATATTGAATACGACAGTCATTGAGGAAAGTGAAATCTGCTATGGAGACATAAATTTTTGGGTCAAGTTTAACTAAAATTTTTAAAACATATGTGGAATCTGGCAGAAGAATGCATTAAATATAATAAACATTATTTCAAAATTTTAAAATTTAACGTAACTGACTAGATTTCAATATTTTCATATTTTCATGAGATGGGCGTAGAGTAACTCCCCCCCCCCCCCCTCTAGTATTGCGAGGCTAATCGTGAACCAATATTTATGCTGGAAGAACATTTGTTCCAGTTTTGGCCACCAGGTGCAAACCTGCCACTGTACAGCGTCTCGTCGACTTCTCCGGTATTCATATTCAACAAATCGTGTAAGCGGCAGTTAATAATAAAATCGGCAACATGCCTTTCTCAGTTGTCTCACTTTTTCTATCAACGTCCCTTTCCTAGTACATTACACGTAACTGTACGTCTACATCTTGCATTCACAGCGCCAGATTACCACCTCGTGGCCAAAACTGGAACTATTTTTTTCTTCACTGTAAATCAATTCAGCGTTAATGCATTAGAATACTTTCGAATCTTATTTAATAGTTCTCACTGTGATGTCACTATCCCCACCGAGGAAGTGTTTGCACACTTGTCTTACGCCAATAACGTGGGACTCCCCGCTCTCATGTGGAACTTACCAGAGCAACCGATGGTACTACCGTCTCCTGACAATTGGCCATCTCTCCCCAATCGCTCATATTCCCAACTGGTCCAATCTTTAACTGACCTGGTAAACAAAGAGTCAGGGCAGATTACGCTAGACCATGCCACGGCGCATATCACGGATTGGCACCACCAACAGTATCTCAGTCATATAGTTATTCCTAGTTCTGTACGTACCCCTTTAGTAATTATCCTAATTGGTTTATCCCTATGGGTAGCCTTTAGAAAAGGACTTTTTGCACGACTTCGGTCGCCCTTACCTGCTGTCCCTGAACAGCAACCTTCTGCGGAATATCACGCTTAAGTCTTGTACTGAGAACAGGAATGTTTCTTGTTGCCCCATACTGTAGAAAAAAGCCATGGTCTGAGTGCCATGTGGATAAAGAAGGAATAGTAAATAACTACAATACCTCCAAAAAAATGGTGGGAGGCATGGTCCTCCTCTAGATGTAAGTGATACAGTGCCCTCCGCGTGCATGTGAAGTGCCCGCATCTCGTGGTCGTGCGGTAGCGTTCTCGCTTCCCACGCCCGGGTTCCCGGGTTCGATTCCCGGCGGGGTCAGGGATTTTCTCTGCCTCGTGATGGTTGGGTGTTGTGTGCTGTCCTTAGGTTATTTAGGTTTAAGTAGTTCTAAGTTCTAGGGGACTGATGACCATAGATGTTAAGTCCCATAGTGCTCAGAGCCATTTTTTTTGCATGTGAAGTGATGCAGAATGTTAATCCCCTTCCCCTCCCCCCTTGTGATCTGTGCATCGCTCCTTCCGGAACCCCCCACTTACACGCTCCGCGGAAGTTGCAGTGCGTCACAGCGCACCACTGCCCACTGCGGCCAGCGACCTTCGCCGCTGCCAACACCAACAGCTGATCGCCACGGCTTGCGCCGCCATTCGCAGCAACTCACACCACCACCGCACCATCTGCCGTCGTCCAAATTTTGTCACCCAAGATTTCATTACCATATTATTGTCATTTTTTCAATGCAAATTTAAAAGAAAAATCCAAAATGTTTTGTTAAAATTATGTAAGGCCATCCTCCACATGAGCCCCTCAGTAACTGTCAGTTTGTCTCCCCCCTCCCCCAAATGCTTCACTCCTGCAGAGGGGAGAAGGGTGAACAGTGGGGGCCGTTACTGAATGGATTAAATAGTATAAAATTTGATTTTTGTTTTCAACTTGATGTTCGCCAGTGCCTTCTGCCTGGCGGCTACTTGCAGCATATCAGTCACGTTGCGCAAAACCAGACAGAACCACTTTGAAACTCACGTGGTGAACCATTAGCAGCTAAAGTCACCTGTTGCTGAAGAGGTAATGCTACCGAACTGTGCATCTACAACTTGGCTGTCCAATAGGGAGGGCTGTAGGCGGTCATGTGGGGTGGGCAGTGGGGGGTGGGGTGGGGGGGGGGGGGGGGGGGACTGCGGCCAGCTGCTGGGAGTGGACACGCTGGCGCTCTCTTCTGCTGGCAGCTTCCGACTCGACTAGACGCTCTCCTCTCCTGCTCTCTTGGGCAGCAGCTTAGTCAGTTTCGGCGGCTTCTTCAGGCCTGTATGGCATTAAACAACAATGCACTTAAAATTCGTTTGATTTTTCACCTCAACGAGTGCCCACTACTTTCCCATCCTCGCCAATCCTGACACATTAACATCTGGTATCGGAAGTGGGATCGCTCACCATTAGACCCGTCTTATTGACCTAACTGAAGATTAACATGCTTGCGTGACCAAGCGCTTCGCTGTGCCACACAGCCAGCCGCCGCCGCTGCCGTTGCCAGACAGTTCGATGGTACGCCACGCCATGGCTGGCCGTCTTCCACGCCACTCAGATGTAGCGCGGTGTCATGTTCTAGACGAGCGCCGCCATCCAGGAAATGCGCATGTTCCGGCCGACGAGCCGAGGCTTTGCTCACAGCCATCGACACTGCTGACATCTTCTTTGCCGCTGTTTCCTGCCGCCGTCGTCCAACCAGATGCAGCCTCGACCACTCACCACCGCCGAAACTGCAGCTTTTGTAAGTCCATCATTCAAATTTCTCCTCGCCGCTGCTTCCTAGCTGCCAGCTACGCCGTCATCTTTTCTTCCGTGCTCAAATTGTAAAGTTGTTGGAGGGAACTAGGAGTCTTAACATTGTAACGATGCGTCAAACCCATAGTATCACCACTGGCGAAGGGAACTCCCCACCTACGGAAGAACCAGACCCAGTAGCCACCCTTCAAGCAGAAAGAGATAAGTTATTATTACGAAAAATAGAATTGACAGAAGAATGCCAAAAATTGGCTGAAATCCAGTTTGCCTATCCGCAGAAGTACACCCTGCTGCGCCGCAAAGGACGGCTGCAAGCACCTTAAGTAGCACAGTAGCCCAACCACCCACTGCAACTTTGGCTAACAGTTTCCCTGCAGTCAACTTCATCCCGACGATTTCTGGGAAACGTAATGAGCAAATACAGTACTGGCCACTAAAATTGCTACACCAAGAAGAAATGCAGATGATAGCCGGCCGAAGTGGCCGTGCGGTTAAAGGCGCTGCAGTCTGGAACCGCAAGACCGCTACGGTCGCAGGTTCGAATCCTGCCTCGGGCATGGATGTTTGTGATGTCCTTAGGTTAGTTAGGTTTAACTAGTTCTACGTTCTAGGGGACTAATGACCTCAGCAGTTGAGTCCCATAGTGCTCAGAGCCATTTGAACCATTTTGCAGATGATAAACGGGTATCATTGGACAAATATATTATACTAGAACTGAATGTGATTACATTTTCACGCAATTTGGGTGCATAGATCCTGAGAAATCAGTACCCAGAACAACCACCTCTGGCTGTAATAACGGCCTTGATACGCCTAGGCATTGAGTCAAACAGAGCTTGGAAGGCGTGTACAGGTACAGCTGCCCATGCAGCTTCAACACGATACAAATAATTCCCCTCCTTTCTCGTTACTCTGTAATGACCTAGTCCTTGTCCATCTTTACTTTTTAGTTACTGGAAATAACGTCAGAAAATCCGGTACGCATCTATGTTTCCTATACTTCGATCACATTAATCTCATGGAATGAGGGCGTGTGACACTCATGAACGTTATCCACACGTAGCATGGGAACATTGAGGTAGGTAGCTGTCTGTCTCCTGATACCTAGCTGCGACCCGTCTCCCACCCTTTAACTTCCCTACTCCTCGTCTACAGCTAGCTTTGCTACCTCTAGATCACGACGTCCTGGGTTCGATTCTTGGCCGGTTTGGGGATTTTCTCTGCCGGGGGACTGGGTGTTTGTGTTGTCCTCATCATTTCATCATCATCATCATCATCTTCATTCGTAACGGTGGACTGTGAAAAATAAATGGGCTGTGAAAAAATTGGGACTTTGTACGGGCGCAGACGACCGTGCAGTTGAGCGCCCCACAAACCAAACATCATCATCATCCCTACTCCTCCACAAGAACACAAAGACAATATTAGAATGAGAAGGCTCTCATGAGGCATCCATGTGTCAGACACACTGAGAGACGTGTAAAATGGGTTAAATGTTTTAGATCGAACTAACAGTAGATACGTTTGCTGAACAGGAGAAAAATTGAAGAGATGCAGGACTGACTTCAGAGCAATTGACTTGTAATCCTAGAGAAACTTGTTCGATAATATAAATAAAATGAGATGTCGCAGTTTGTCTTGAACAAGGACACGTTACATTTATTTAAAATAAAGTAAGTGCTACAACTTTGTTATCTGCTCCGGACGCTGTGGCCGAGCAGTTCTAGGCGCTTCAGTCCGGAACCGCGCTGCTGCTACGGTCGCAGGTTCGAATCCTGCCTTGGGCATGGATGTGTGTGATGTCCTTAGGTTAGTTAGGTTTAAGTAGTTCTAACTCTAGGGGACTGATGGCCTCAGATGTTAAGTCCCATAGTGCTTAGAGCCATCTGAACCATTTTGTTATCTTCCTTGTATCATAGTGCATTGAACTCTCCTTGTGAATCCCGAAACATTCGCATCCTTGAATATACACTCAGTAAATGTGTATATACTGTTCGCGAGAAGGTGATATGGGACCTTAATAGTCATTTGGAAATAAAGATATAGATCATTCTTCTGACCACCTTTAGCCACAACTTTCTTGGGCTAGTGAGTGAAAAGGGCAGGATAGATTTTATTTGCTCACTGCCTCCAAAATCGACATCGGTTAATATGCACTGATTTCTTAACTGAAAGGTAAGTGGAAATGCTAGAATGTATTGTTTCCCGCCAGTTTCTTCCAGAACTGTCCTGTAGCTAATATAAAATTAGAATATAAACAACCATTGTTGTTGTTGTGGTCTTCAGTCCTGAGACTGGTTTGATGCAGCTCTCCAGGCTACTCTATCCTGTGCAAGCTTTTTCATCTCCCAGTACCTACTGCAACCTACATCCTTCTGAATCTGCTTAGTGTATTCATCTCTTGGTCTCCCTCTACGATTTTTACCCTCCACGCTGCCCTCCAATACTAAATTGGTGATCCCTTGATGCCTCAGAACATGTCCTACCAACCGATCCCTTCTTCTGGTCAAGTTGTGCCACAAACTTCTCTTCTCCCCAATCCTATTCAATACTTCCTCATTAGTTATGTGTTCTGCCCATCTAATCTTCAGCATTCTTCTGTAGCACCACATTTCAAAAGCTTCTATTCTCTTCTTGTCCAAGCTATTTACTGTCCATGTTTCACTTCCATACATGGCTACACTCCATACAAATACTTTCAGAAATAACTTCCTGACACTTAAATCTATACTCGATGTTAACAAATTTTTCTTCTTCAGAAACGCTTTCCTCGCCATTGCCGGCCTACGTTTTATATCCTCTCTACTTCGACCATCATCAGTTATTTTGCTCCCCAAATAGCAAAACTCCTTTACTACTTTAAGTGCCTCATTTCCTAATCTAATTCCCTCAGCATCACCAGACTTAATTAGACTACATTCCATTATTCTTGTTTTGCTTTTGTTGATGTTCATCTTATATCCTCTCTTCAAGACACCATCCATTCCGTTCAACTGCTCTTCCAAGTCCTTTGCAGTCTCTGACAGAATTACAAGGTCATCGGCGAACCTCAAAGTTTTTATTTCTTCTCCATGAATTTTAATACCTACTCCGAATTTTTCTTTTGTTTCCTTTACTGCTTGCTCAATATACAGATTGAACAACATCGGGGAGAGGCTACAACCCTGTCTCACTCCCATCCCAACCACTGCTTCCCTTTCATGCCCCTCGACTCTTATATCTGCCATCTGGTTTCTGAACAAATTGTAAATAGCCTTTCGCTCCCTGTATTTTACCCCTGCCACCTTTAGAATTTGAAAGAGAGTATTCCAGTCAACCATTAGGTTGGAATAATTAATCAACATTGAGTAATGAAATGCATGTTAGTGTGGAAGCACAATGGGACGAGCTGCCAGTACTCAGCTGAGCAGCGAAGCCCCGTAGCCAGATAGGGGGATCACGTCTTTGGAAATTCTCAGAAGGACGCACTGGACGGGCTGTAGGTTACTGCCACTCACCTGACCAGACAGTCCTTTTGAATTAGCATAACTAGAAGCTGGGCTTCCCGCAGGCAACATAGATACCATATCCCATGGCATAAGGCCTTCAGCTGCAATTGCTTTTACGACTGGTAGGTGGAAAGAGGAGAAATGCTGTCTTTAGTAGGAAAACGCATTACTGTGAATGATTTGCTAAAACTGTGTTTCTTTTGGATACACAGGATGGGTGCGAGCCTGCTATTCGGGGCCTCTTTGTAAGTGTTGGACACCGTCGAGCATTGGGTACGCCACAGAAGGAGGTAGATGGAGAGCTGTGTTTCTTTTGAATGCACAAGATGAGTCAGAGCATGCTGTTCAGGACTCGTTTGTAAGTGTAGGACACCGCCGAACATTGGGTCCACCATAGAAGGAATAGAGGGAGAGTGAGATGCCTTTTATCAACACTAAATGGCACGAAGCATATTACTGGTTAACCGCTCGAAGAAAAACTCAGGGAAGGGGACCAGCATCTTTTGAGAAATCTTTTTACTGGCCAGTTCTCGGAAAATCTGTGGTCCAGACAATCTGAGCAAATTAATGGATACAAAATGCTGAAATAGAGTTTTCCTTTTTAAGAATCAGTCAATACAAATACATTCGACATTTGGTAATGGACTCTTCAACTTTTTTTGCTTGACCACCGGGAGCCATCTCCTCTGGCAGGCTTTCATCGCCACCAGGGTCCATCCCTGAGAAGATAAGGTGAGGGACTTAAGGGGGGATGTAACGGATTTTTATCCAAAAAATAGGCTTTTCAAAAATATTATTTTCGTGATCTACACAGTTTAATTTATGTTGTGTGTGAATTTTATCGCCGCGCGGGATTAACCGAGCGGTCTGAGGCGCTGCAGTCATGGACTGTGCGGCTGGTCCCTGCGGAGGTTCGAGTCCTCCCTGGGGCATGGGTGTGTGTGTTTGTCCTTAGGATAACTTCGGTTACGTAGTGTGTAAGCTTAGGGACTGATGACCTTAGCAGTTAAGCCCCATAAGATTTCACACACTTTTTTTAAAAATTTTTATCGTGGTAGCAGCTTTAGAAATGTCTTTAAATCGTTGAAATGATTAACTCGCCACCGGTGGCCAGTCCCACCTTTTCCGACATTTGGGAAACTGCTTGCTTCAGTGAAATTTTTGTCAATGTGAAGGCTATTTTCTTTCGATGTCTTTGCCTTACATCTATATCTCTCGCTGACATCTATACCTTTGTCTGGAAATTTCCTTGCATGTGGTTCATTTACGTTTTGACAATACTAACACTTATTAGTAGGTGGAAGGTTGAATTCGAAAACCTTTACGTGGAAGTCAAGATCTATTCATAATGGGTGGTGGAAAAACTGATTTTAGGAAACGGAGGTTTCATGGAAATCGGTTTACCAACAAAAAAGAGGAAGCAGCCCGAAATGAAGAACATAAGCTGGTGTTGTGAGGATGTTCTCCAGATCTAAGCACCAGTATGGTGTCAAATATACTAAATACCTTCGTGATAGTGACTCCTCTTCGTTCAAAGCTGTAATAAATAAAAATCCGTACAATACAACAATATAAAAGTTGGAATATGTTGCCCACATCCAAAAGGCGCTTGGTGGTAGGCTTCCTCGCTTGCTGAAAGAGAAGGAACGTGAAGTACTTGAGGATGGAAAACCACTAGGGGGAAAAGGCAGGCCTAATCTGAAAGAAATTGATTCTCTTCACTTATTTTATGGGGGAGTTATCAGGAAAAACACACATAACTTAGAGGCAGTGAAGCATGCTGTGTGGCCAGTTTTTTTCCACAAACTATCCACTGACCGAACACCAATTCACAATCTGTGTCCGAAAGACAATTGGTGTAAGTTCAACAACAGAAATGAGACGTATTCACATAAACACTCATTACCAGAACCTGTTATGGATGCAATTAAGCGCACATTCAGGTTTATTGCAAACCCTAATTTACTGAGGAAGTGTCTTCACGGAAAGAAACAAAATGCAAATGGAAGCCTCAATAATTTAATTAGGATCAGATGCTCAAAAAGGACATTCTGTGGACTTGAAGTACTCAGAATAGGTGTCTAGGATGCAGTTGCATGTCACAATAACGGAAATAATGGCAGAATTGATGTGCTGAAGAGAGTTGGCGTAGATCCTGGTGTGTTTACAAGAAAAACATTTTACACCATCGACGAGAGCAGGGTCGAGAAAGCTAACAGATCAGTGTCTTACCTGCAAATACAGGCCCGGCAGATTCGAAGAGGAGAGAAGAGAGACCTGGAGGATGAGGAGTATCAGTATAGAGAATTTTAAAATTGAGATAAGCTTATTACTTGTAGAAGTATGAGAAGAAAATATTTGAACTTCATTTTCTCTGTTTTACATTTTTTACGTCATTAGAAGCCTTTTCTCAGAACGTATACGCGCCAATGCTATGAAATTTTCAGAAACTGTTCGCAACGTGTTTCTGTCTCCGTGGAACTAAAAAATACGAGATCCTGCAATTACATTCTGATTTGTAGATGATTATATGTAGAAGAAAAGTTAATTTTGGATGTGCAAAATTAAAAACTTTGTTAATGATACAATTTGTACTATAAATTAATAACTCTAGTTCAGTGGTCTTATATCCTTCTGAGGACACTACAATAAAATTTTCATATTAACTGCATGATTAGAATATGAGTTACGTATTTTTATAAAAAAGACTATAAAATTAAAAATTCAAATTTCTGGTAAAATATAAATCCTGCTTATTTTATTACATTTTTCCGTTGAAACACAGCTCTTTTGCGTTACACAAACAAAATTTTAGATTTACACATTAATAGATATGGCTGTAATGATTTTTTGAATAAATGTTTACATTTTCCGTTACTTCACCCCTTAAAATGCGACACATTCCCTTCTACAGTATCGTACGTCTATTATACTAACATCACGACAATCAGAGTACAACTTTGCAACTGCTATCGTTTTATTTTTATACGCAATTTTCAGAATCTTATTCTAGATCTTTCAGTCAGATGTTCCAAGATTTTACCTTAGAATTACTATTGTTTGTCAGGAGTCACTCTCACATAATAAACCGAATTAATTATGGTTCTTGTTTCATTTAGTAGTCATTGAATTTCTGATTCATTATTTTGGGAGGTGTCTAATTAATTCATATCAGACAACAGAGACAGAATACATTCAGACTAGACAACCCGATACGAAATGCAGTGCCTGTATTATTCAGAATTACAATGCAATGTACCTTTGTACATGCGTGCATGACCAAAGGCACATTGCATCGTAGTTCAGAATAACACAGGCACTGTGATGCCATATTTATTCGGCGACAGTGGGAAAACAATCCTCAAGTAAAATGTCTCACCTGTACGGGAATTTACATAACGGATGTACGAGTGGAGGCTGTAGACACATGGTTGACTACATATAGTGGTTTGGGTATGGCCGTGGGTCGTACCCGGATAGCCAAAAGGCAGTCTGCCTGTTGTGGACTGACAAGACAGCCAGTCCACAGTGACGGGTAACCGAAAGGCACGCGTTTAAACTCACGCAGGCTGGCATGAGGTCTGAAACAGGATACGGAATGAATGCTATAAAGAAAAGTACGTAGCTTCTGGAATACTTAACTTTAATCCACATTTGTAGAACATCGCTCTTGATGATACATGTTATAACCACTATATATATAGCAAAGGATTATGGCGCCTTGCTAAGTCGTAGCCATTAACTTAGCTGAAGGCTATTCTAACTATCTTCTCTGCAAATAAGCGAGGCTTCGTCAGTGTTGCATCGCTAGCTAAGTCGTCCGTACAACTGGGGCGAGTGCTAGTACGTCTCTCTAGACCTGCCGTGTGGCGGCGCTCGGTCTGCAATTACTGACAGTGGCGACATGCGGGTCCGTCGTATACTAGCGGACCGCGGCCGATTTAAAAGGCTACCACCTAGCAAGTGTGGTGTCTGGCGGTGACACCACATTCCTCCCCCGCAAATCAGCGAACGGTGGTGTTATAAGGCTTCCGCCCGCCGAGGGGAGGACCCCATGTTGGCGTATGCGACGAGGTGGGGAGCCTAACAACAGGCGAGGCTGTGCCACCCGCACCCGGCCATTCGGTCCGAGGGGAGCTAGGAAACGCCAGAAAACCTAGTCCAGGGTGCACGCCAACATGCGGGTTATGCGCCCTAAGATAGAAGGTGCCGAAGGGTCGACCTCCATCGAGTCGGAGCACCCGACGGGCGAAGATGACATCTGGTCCGGAGCGGGCTAGAGTTCCATGCCGGAGGACAACTGGTCACGGGAAGCGATCGGCGGCGCGCGACCCAGGGAGGCGCCCGGCTGTTGCAGCGACGCGTCCACTGCGGGCGGCGCCGGCGGCGGCTGCGGCGGCGGCGCGACGCCATGGGGCAAAATGGAAGGCAGCGTCGGTAACACCTGGGGATGAGGCGAGCCAGTAGATGGGTCCCAGGGCGCTGACCGGACGGCACCGTCGCTGAAAGCAGACGGGGAGCGGCAGAACCCAGGCGACGACAGAGGCGCAGCTGATTGAGATGCCGACGCACCTCACCAGAGGCCCCCAAAACCAGATACATAGCGCGGCCGAGGCAGCGAAGAATGCGCCCTGCGAGCCAACGCCGTGAACCACGATAGTTGCGATAGAATACAACGTCGCCAGGGGCAAAAGCAGGTGGCTGCCGCTGCACAGGAACCTGATGCGGCGGATGCAGCAAAGACATCAAGGTTCGATGAGGACGACAATGGAGCAACTCAGCCGGCGAGCGACCATCTCGGGGCTGAGAGCGATACGAAGACAAAAAGAGCAATAACGCGTCCTCTCGCGAATGCGACTCTTTCAGCTTCAACATCTGTGACTTGAAAGTCCGGATCAATCGTTCAGCGGCACCGTTTGACTGAGGCGAAAACGGCGCGGATGTCAGATGTTGAATACCATTGGCCTTGCAGAATGACTGAAATTCTGCGGACATGAATTGTGGGCCATTGTCGGAAACAATAGTCCTTGGAAGACCTTCAATGCAAAAGACAGCGGATAACGCTTGGATGGTGGCAGATGACGTCGTGGAAGACATCTGTACAACAAATGGAAAATTACTGAATGAATCGACAACAACCAACCATCGAGCATTCCAAAATGGACCAGCAAAATCGATGTGCAAGCGTTGCCAAGGGGAAGTGGCTTTCGGCCACGCAAAGAATTTCCGCGGCGGTGCGGATTGTTGTTCGGCACACGCCATGCAAGAAGAGCACATATTCGTAATCGCAGCATCGATTCCGAACCAAGTAGAGTGCTGACGAGCAAGTTGTTTCGTTCTCACTATACCCCAATGTCCTTGGTGGAGAAGCCGTAAGACAGAGGACTGTAACGAACGTGGGACCACGACCCTGGACTGATCATTATCAGAACGCAACAGCAAAACACCACGTCGTACAAAAAGTCTCTCCTTGTGAGCAAAAAATCGGCGAACCAACGGATCCTCGATCCGGGACTTTGACAAGGGTCATTGCGTAGCAACAAAACGCAAAACTGTAGCAAGGACAGGGTCAGCAGCTGTGGCTGTAGCTACACGACGAAAATCAATCGGAAACGATTCGACCACGTCATCGGTTTCCGAATCAATGAACATGCAAGCAAGTTCGGAAGAATCGAATGCTCTATCCTCAGCAACAGGAAAACGGGACAACGCATCAGCGTTTCCGTGCTTAGCAGCGGACCGATACAAGATATCGTAGCGGTACTGCGAGAGGAAAATAGACCAGCGAAGGAATTTCTGCGCTGTACGTGGAGGTACAGGCTTGTTCGGATGAAAAAGCGATGTCAAAGGTTTGTGGTCTGTGATGATGGTAAAGTGACGACCATACAAGAAATCGTGAAACTTAGTAACACCAAATACGAGAGCCAAGGCTTCTTTTCTATCTGTGAATAATTTATTTGCGCAGACGAGAGCAATTTGGACGCAAAGGCATAGGGCGATCATGCGAACCATCTTTGTGCGCAAGCACAGCTCCGATCCCGAAATCCGATGCATCTGCCATCAACAAAAGGGGTTTCCAGGGATCGAATGGCGTAAGGCAAGTATTTGAAAGCAACGCCGACTTCAACTGGCGAAAGGCGCGTTCGCATTCCGTCGACCAGACGAACGGAACACCTTTACGGCGTAAGCGATGAAGCGGAGCTGAAATGGAAGAGGCATGTGGGATATGGTTATGATAATACAGGGTGATTCAAAAAGAATACCACAACTTTAGGCATTTAAAACTCTGCAACGACAAAAGGCAGAGCTAAGCACCATCTGTCGGCGAATTAAGGGAGCTATAAAGTTTCATTTAGTTGTACATTTGTTCGCCTGAGGCGCTGTTGACTAGGCGTCAGCGTCAGTTGATGCTAAGATGGCGACCGCTCAACAGAAAGCTTTTTGTGTTATTGAGTACGGCAGAAGTGAATCGACGACAGTTGTTCAGCGTGCATTTCGAACGAATTATGGTGTTAAACCTCCTGATAGGTGGTGTATTAAACGTTGGTATAAACATTTTACAGAGAATGGGTGTTTGTGCAAAGGGAAAAGTTCTGGACGGCCGAGAACGAGTGATGAAAATGTAGCACGCATCCAGCAAGCATTTGTTCGCAGCCCAGGAAAATCGACTCGCAGAGTTAGCAGAGAGCTGCAAATTCCACAATCAACTGAATGGAGCGCCACCACAATGGCACTTATCTGTCCATAACTACCCGAGGCGATGGATCGGCCGCCAGGCAGCCCGTGACAGAGCACTTCATCACTGGCCTCCAAGAGGCCCTGATCTTACCCCTGCGATTTTTTCTTATGGGGGTATGTTCAGGATATGGTGTTTCGGCCACCTCTCCCAGCCACCATTGATGATTTGAAACGAGAAATAACAGCAGCTATCCAAACTGTTACGCCTGATATGCTACAGAGAGTGTGGAACGAGTTGGAGTATCGGGTTGATATTGCTCGTGTGTCTGGAGGGGGCCATATTGAACATCTCTGAACTTGTTTTTGAGTGAAAAAAACCTTTTTAAATACTCTTTGTAATGATATATAACAGAAGGTTATATTATGTTTCTTTCATTAAATACACATTTTTAAAGTTGTGGTATTCTTTTTGAATCACCCTATAGTTAATTTTTCCCAGCACACTCTGTAGCTGCTTCAAATTCTGCGGCGAAGGCAAGTCTTGTATGGCACGAAGGTGCTCTGGACTCGGATGTATGCCGTGGGCATTGATTACATGACCCAGATATGGTAAGTCACGAGCAAAAAACACACATTTGTCCTTCCGCAAGCGAAGACCATTTCGTCGCAAAACCTGAAATAATGTTCGGAGGTTGGCTAAATGTTCTTCTTCTGTCTTTCCGGAGATCACAATATCGTCCAGATAGTTTGCTGCAGTAGGGACCGACGCACAAACAGTATGTAAATATTGCTGAAACAATGCAGGGGCGGATGCACACCCGAATGGCAGTCTTTCGAAGCGATACAAACCAAGATGCGTGTTAACCATCAATACGCATTGGGATTTTTCGTCCACTGGTATTTGCAAGTACGCATCTGCTAGGTCCAACTTAGAAAAATATTTACCCGGGCACAGTTTGTCAAAAAGATCTTCCGGGCGGGGTAATGGATAAGTTGCAATCACTACTTGTGGATTCACTGTTGCCTTCAAGTCCACGCAAAGTCTCAATTTTCCGGAAGGTTATGGCGATATTACTAAGGGTGATGCCCAGAGAGAAGCCTGCACACGTTCAATCACACCTTGTGATTCTAAATCGTGTAATGTTCTTGCGACCTCATCACGCAAGGCGTGGGAACATTGCGCGCTCGGAAAAATTTCGGTTGCGCGTTTACTTTCAGTTCCAAATGTGCTTCATAGTTCTTAGCGCAACCAAGGCCCGGTGCAAAAATGCCTGCAAATTCTTCGCATAGACGAGACACACTGTCTGATGGCACAGTCTGGTTCACTGATAGGACCTGATTGACTATAGACAAGTTAAACAACTGAAATAAATCTAAACCAAACAAGTTCACTGCAGAAGAAGAACGAAGGACGTAAAATGGCACAAGTATTGTTTGTCCCTTGTATGTTGCAAGAAGGCTGCACTGTCCTAACACAGGGATATGCTGTCCGGAATATGTAGTTAGCTTAACATTTGCGGCACGCAACGGAGATTTGCCCAGCTGTTTGTACGGGTCTTTATTGATCAATGAAACTGCAGCTCCGGTATCGAGCTGGAATGGGATCACGTTGCCATTAATGTCCAAATCTACAAAAAGTTTATTGTCCTGCTGACGACAAGAGCGACTGTCTCGTGCAACGTGAACAGACACTGGTACAGAATCACTCGCGACTTGACGTGATTTCCGTCGATGTCGACGCACACTTTTTGTGGGACGAACACAGTCACTGTTAGAGAGAGTGGCACTGAGAGGAGTGGAATTAATTACATGAATTTCCATGGGTGAAGGTTCACGAGCCTGAGTATTCTTGGTTCGATTCCGGCGCGAAGCAAAGGGCCTGGAATGGTTTTTAGTGTCCGATCGGAGCTTTTTCTGGCAAACACTCTGAACATGTCCTTTTTTATTACAGAAAAAGCAAATAGCCTGTCGTGACGGGCAATTCTCACGCGAATTTCTAGTAGCACACTGCGGGCATGACTTTAGTACTGCATTTGCATGCTGGCGCGGGACACGTGGCTGCGCGAACGTGCGCGAGGGCTGCTTACAGTTCCGTGCAGCTCGCCCGGCGGGCCGGTTAATGTGACACACAGTTGGCGAAGTTGCAAATGATTCCTGAGCAAAGTCAAGTGTGTCTTGCCTATCCAATATGTCTATCACTTGTTGAAGGGAGGGATTGACTAGTTTCAAAATTTGCTCCCGTATACGAACATCAGAAACGTTCTGAGCAATTGCATCACGCACCATAGTATCTGAATAAGGGAGTCCAATTCACACTCAAAAGCACAATCCCTTGTAAGGCCTTGCAAAGTTGTAACCCACTCCCGATTAGTTTGACCGGCCATACGTTTTGTACGAAAGAACGTATACCTTTTTGCAACTACATTAACTGATTCCTTGAAATAGGCATCTAAAGCAGACAAAATTTCTTCGTAGGACAGAGTTGCTACGTCGCGCCGGGGAAATAATTTCACTATCACACGGTACGTTTGCACCCCTACACACGCCAATAAATGAGGCTGCCGCTCGTTACCTTGAATTCTGTAGGCGGCGAGATGAAATCCAAATTGGCGTGACCACACCGTCCATGTTTCCATTGCTGCATCGTATGGACGAAACTGGGGTGCAAGAGCATGTTGTGGCTGCGGTAGCGGTGAAGCGGCGGCTGCCGCATCGTTTTGCATTGCACGTTGACCGTGGACGAGCTGTCCAAGGGCATCCAATAACGCCTGCGTCTGCTGATTCTGCAAGCGATAAAATTCGGACAGTACATCTGGAGATTGTGGCGAAGCCATGACACAAGTAATCTAATCAAGTATAAAGAACAAGACCCTGTTTTTGCTCGTCGCCAAATAATGTTGTGAACTGACAAGACAGCCAGTCCACAGTGACGGGTAACCGAAACGCACGCGATTTAACTCACGCAGGCTGGCGTGAGGTCTGAAACAGGATACGGAATGAATGCTATAAAGAAAAGTACGTAGCTTCTGGAATACTTAACTTTAATCCACATTTGTAGAACATCGCTCTTGATGATACATGTTATAACCACTATATATATAGCAAAGGATTATGGCGCCTTGCTAAGTCGTAGCCATTAACTTAGCTGAAGGCTATTCTAACTATCTTCTCTGCAAATAAGCGAGGCTTCGTCAGTGTTGCATCGCTAGCTAAGTCGTCCGTACAACTGGGGCGAGTGCTAGTACGTCTCTCTAGACCTGCCGTGTGGCGGCGCTCGGTCTGCAATTACTGACAGTGGCGACATGCGGGTCCGTCGTATACTAGCGGACCGCGGCCGATTTAAAAGGCTACCACCTAGCAAGTGT
Source organism: Schistocerca piceifrons (assembly GCF_021461385.2). NCBI lineage: Eukaryota > Metazoa > Arthropoda > Insecta > Orthoptera > Acrididae > Schistocerca > Schistocerca piceifrons. Next base: position 410,253,512 of record NC_060141.1, read on the forward strand.
GGTGTCTGGCGGTGACACCACACTGCCTCCTGCAGAACTGAGGCTTGGACGTCATGTTTACGTCCCTGCCTCGTTAGCGCGCGATGTGTTGTTGTGATTTATAGTCGTGTAAATGCAGCTTACTTGCTTCGATGCACCATGACATTTTCACGACGAAAGTCGACATTGAAGTTCAATTTTACGACCGAGTTTGTGCGACCGAAAGCACTGGCAATTAAACAGTTTTTACGAGATGACTGTCACATCGATTATCGCAAACAACAGGGGCTCACCTCTCCATCGTAAGCAGTCGGATGACGGAGCTACTCCAAACCACGACCGTTCTTCAATGGATACATTCGGATGGACACATTGGGGCTGTGATATTAGAACATGCAGGTCTAGGTCAGAGGACGGTCTCTGTCTTCGAGTTGCTGTTTGACGTGCTTGCATACATAGTGATCGCAGCGTTGAGGCCCGATGGCACTGTGATAAGCGGTATGGTGGAAAAATGGGCGCACTTTATACCATGTACCCAGTTCTTAAGGGGTGCAGCAGGTGCTCATAGACCTTACTGTCCGCCCCGATAGCTGAGTGGTCAGCGTGACGGATTGCAGTCCTACGGGCCCGTGTTAGATTCTCGGCTAGGTCGGGGATTTTCTCCGCTTAGGGACTGGGTGTTGTGTTGTCTTCAGCATCATTTCACCCCCATCCGGCTCGTAGGTCGCCCTATGTGGCGTCGAATGTAATAAGACCTGCACCAAGGCGGCCGGACCTGCCCCGCAAGGTGACTCCCGGCCAATGACGCCAAACGCTCATTTCCATTTCCGTAGACCTTACTAAACATGTCCCGTCCTATGTGAACTTGGACGGATGACGTGGCATCGTAATTTATGACGGCCAGCCAAATACCTCTTCGGGATGCGGGTAAGAAGGACAGCTCAGATCAAGCTGTAGCAGTGGGGCATCACACAACTGCCGACAGAGGAGGAGAGGACGTCGCCCAATCTAACGGTGCTACAGTTGATGTGGGGGCACTTTAGACTGTTTCTTCTGATCTCCGACTGTCGACAGAAGAGTCGCCTTAATTCGGCACTGAACAGCCTTCGATGCGGCGGCAGCGCACTACAGACGGACATTCTGCACTGCCAGAGCAACCCGTGGCATCGGTATTGCAATACGAAGGGGAAACGGCCCTGCAGGAGAGGTTTGGCACCGCAGATATGCTGGCGAGAACCGACAGTTTTGTCCCTGATGGTAACGATCCCCGGCGCTATCGGGTAACACCTATGTTCCAAAACAACGAGCTCCAAAGCGACGGAAGAAACGTCGACTGGCTCCATCCGATACCTGCTGCATGATGTCAACAGAAGACGAAGGTCTCGTAGGTGACGACCATCACCAGCAGGACGATATGGTCGTTGGTTCTCTTGACGGGATTCGATCAGCAATGGATCGGAAGGAGGCCTTTCACAGTGCCATGCTTCTGGATGTTGGACAGCGGATGGATTCAGTATCTGACCCTAGATGTACTGCAACCTTCAGCTGCCCGTTAATTCCGAGGGACGTTCGCAGCACAAGTCTGACTGCGTGGGCCGACGATGTCGAGAACGTGACGTCTGCTGCCGTCGCTAAAGCGGTTGCAGTTCCTTCACATTACTACAGTTAAATACCAGTGGACATAGGAGAGGACCCGTTGTTGGTAGCAGGGCCTTCTTCAGGTCCCTCAACTCGACCTCCCCCTGCCAGGCCTACCGGATTGGCATCACCAACCCCAATACCATCGTTCTGAGGTGAAGCTGCAGATGTTTTGTGACTTGTTGCGGGCAACATATCTCGTCGTCGCCCTCCAGGAAGTGTGCATCGACCAGTTCCCCTCTGTTTATCGATACGACGTTTATAATGCGCCAGGCACGGATAATGGCTGTGGTACTGCCATCACTGTGAAGGAAGGCATCGCGACCGATGGTGTGATCTACCTTCCGTCATCATGAGGACTTGCTATCATACATCAGAGCGTCAGGGTTGTGATCGTGCATGCCCCCTACGGTACAGACAACGCGAGAGACGTTTGAGATTTTATGCGGAGGAGGTCGCGCCCTTATTTGATGGACGCTACGATCATATCATTCTAGAGGACGACTTCAATTGTGTCTTGTCACCAAAGGATCAAATACCACACTTTAGCACATGCAGGGAAGTGCAGCGCGTGGTGCAAGATCTTCTCCTCGTCGACACCTGGCGGAGTGTCCATGGCAACATACGTTACCGGGTATTCGGCGAGTCGCCTTTAGCGGGTCTATGACTCCCCAGGGGCCTACGACAGCGCCTCTTGATGCTGAGATATGACCAGCAGCCTTTACGGATTATGATGCATAACTCTGCACCATCTACTTTCCAAGAATGAGGGTGTGACAGAGCAGGAGCACATAGAGGATGAATGTAGCTCTCCTCGAGGATCCAGAGTGCTGGCAGAGGATAGTGTAGACTTGGAGAAACTGTGAGAGGCGGCATTCGACGTTTCCTTCTACGACCCAGTGGTAGCTCGATTGCCCAAAACCTGCACTGCAGCGTGTGATGATGGACTGCGGTCGAGGGGCTATGTGCTGGCAACGGCAAACCACGGAATAAATTTCTTTTATTTCGCGTTTGTGGTCACAATATGTGGTCGTCAGACTACCGGTTTCGGTCAGCAATGACCATCTTCAGATCTGTTATACGAGGGTTGGAACTTTAATAATGGCAACTATTTATTTACAGCTCGTACAAAATAGATACGTGTTTCAAAGTTTTACTGATCTTCAAAGTAGTCGCCAGCATTGTGTATAACCCGTTACCAGCGATGTGGAAGTCGTAGGATACTCTTAGCAGTCCCAGTTGTGTTGACAGTTCGAGCGGCGCGGTCTATTGCCCGACGAATTTGTAGCAGTTCTGAAGCGAATACCGTGAAGTGTTTTCTTCAGTTTAGAAAGCGAGCTGAAGTCATGAGGGCTTAAGTCAGGGGAGTGCAGTAGGTGGTATAACACTTAGCAGCCCCATCAGTCAAACAAATGAGTAACAGCTTGCACTGTACGTGCTTGAGCATTGACCTCCAAAATGATGGACAGGTCCTGCAAAAAGTGTCATCACTTCTGTCTCTAAGATGGTCGTAGGCTGTGTTCCAAAAATGAACAGCGTAGAGACACAGCAAATCTTGCCATGTATGGTTCAAGTTTCATCGAGCTATGTTACTCGACAGTGACACAATGTGAAAAGGTTACTTTTGTCGTTATGTCTTGCGCATCATTATATGACCAGATGGAACAAAGTGACATGACACTCACCTGCTGTTTTAGTAGGTACATTAAAACAATAAACTCTGGAAGTGTCTGACAAATAGTTGACTCAACATAGCACAAGATTCTGCAGATATCAACAAACTAAATGTTGCTGTAAATTATGCAGGCATCGAAAAACGTTTAGTGCTTGGGGTCCACAGTCACAACGAAGTTTTTTAAGGTCATTCTATACGGAGCTCAACAAATCATCACTATAGAAATTTCGTCCAACGTGGGGAATAAAACCAAAACTGCACGCTTCAGGTACAGTGGAGGGGGTAGGAAACGATTGGGGTCAACTGTCAAAACGAATTTTTTGAAAGTCGTCCTACATAGAGCTTAAGAAATCCATCAGCATAGAAATGGCGTCCAATTGGGGCATAAAACCAAATGTACTCACTACAGGTACAGTGGATGGAGGATGAAACAATTAAAAACGGCTGCGCAGATAATAAGTTATCCTATTATGTGTCTGATGTGATTCATCACCTGCTGATTGACTACGGTCAGTTGGGAACAAACATGCAGCCTGTAGGTCTCAGTCTTCCACTGAGGATATTTGGCTTCAAAGCCAGGCGACCTCAGCAAGGTGGACAGTGAAAGGTACTTGCCAGTTCCCGCAAGTGGGGAAAGACAAACTTCTTTATCACTCAGCTGCTGGATGAACGTTTGTAAAGTGTAAACGTAGCAGTATTCAGGGACCCAGACGGAGTGATGAACGTACAACTAATCTTCAGCCCATGTCAAGCTCCCAAAGATAGACTGCGCAATGGCCTTACTGTATCGATTCATAAAAACTGCAAATTACCGGTGGACGTGTTTGTTTTACTTTATGCGGTCTCCTGTCACTTTTCTCTCACACAACTGTTTCCCACTCCATAATTTATTCGTTGTTGGTTTATCTACAACGAAATGACGTTCAGAAATTGTTAAAAACGGCTGTTCGGAGAGTAGCGTCGCTAAATAATTTTCCCCAAAGTGACACTAACACTAGTAACCTTATCAGCACATATACATACAAAACTTACACTGAAGCGCCAGAGAAACTGGTACAGGCAAGCGTGTTCGAATACAAATATATCCAAACAGGCAGAATACGGCGCTGTGGTCGGTAACGCCTATATAAGACAACAAGTGTCTGGCGCACTTGTTAGATCGGTTACTTCTGCTACAGTGGTAGGTCGTCAAGGATTTAAGTAAGTTTGAACGAGGTATTACACTCGGCGCACGAACGATGGGACACAGCATCTCCGAAGTAGGGATGAAATGGAGATTTTCCCATACCACCATTTCACGAGTGGACCCTGAATATCAGGACTGCGGTGAAACATCAGATCTCTGACAGCGCTTTGGCTGGAGAAAAGATCCTGGAAGAACGGGACCAACGACGACTGAAGAGAATCGTTCAACGTGACAGAAGTGCAACCCTTCCGCAATTTGCTGCAGATTTCAATGCTGGGCCATCAACAAGTGTCAGTGTGCGAACCATTCAACGAAATATCATCGCTATGGGCTTTCGGAGTCGAAGGTCCACACGTATACCCTTGATGACTGCACGACACAAAGCTTTATCCCTCACCCGGGCCGTCAATACCAAGATTGGACTGTTGATGACTGGAAACATGTTGCCTGGTCGGATGTGTCCCGTTTAAAATTGTATCAAGTGGATGGACGCGTACGAGTATGGAGACAACCTCATGATTTCGTGGACCCTGCATGTCAGCAGTGGATTGTTCATGTTGATGGAGGTTCTGTAATGGTGTGGGGCGTGTGCAGTTGGAGTGATATGGGACCCTTGATACCTCTAGATAGGACTCTGACAGGTAACAGTATGTCCGATCACCTGCATCCATTCATGTCCATTGTGCACAGGGACCGATGACATTAGCAGTTTGGTCCCATAGGAACTTACCATCATAACCACCATTGTGCATACCGACGGACTTCGGCAATTCCAGCAGGACAATGCGACACCCGTCACGTCCAGAATTGCTACAGAGTGACTCCAGGAACACTCTTCTGAGTTTAAACACTTCCGCTGGCCACCAAATTCTCCAGACGTGATCATTACTAAGTATATCTGGGACGCCTTCCTATGTGCTGTTCGGAAGTTTTTTTACGATTCAGTCTATGTTTTACGAATTTATGGACAGACCTGCAGGATTCTTGGTGTCTGTTCTCTCCAGCACTACTTGAGACATTAGTCCAGTCCATGCCACGTCTTGTTGCGGCACTTCTAAGTGCGGGCATGGGCCCTACACGAAATTATGCAGGTGTACCAGTTTCTTTGACTCTTCAGTGTGTAATTATGATGTATTTGCTACAAAACCACTTATTCAGCTCCTGAAGGACCATTAATGGCAGAAGGTGCATAGTGCATGCCCATTTCGTTGAAAAACTCAACGCATTTAAGTAGCCTTATAGACGTGTAAACAGTCTTCAATTATCGTGTGTTGTCTGTGTACTCAAACTGGACGAAAATTTCTTAACAAACACCAATTAGACGAATATTTTTTGTATGTGAGTTCTGTAAGGTGGGAATATAAATGTTAGGAACTTTGAATTGTCCAGAGAGTAGATGCTTTGAGAAATTTTTGAGCGTCACGAGGACAAGAGGAAAAATCCTTAGCCTGACTCGAAGATGGCGTTGATACTAATGAAACTTCATTTTCGTTACGTTACGACATTTTGCACAATAACGTTGGCTTGCGTAACGGCTATAATTTTTCATATTCTTGAAGAAATCAAGTATTGGCGTATTTCGTTCAAGTGGATAAGCCGTGATGTGATGGGGTCGTGCATGTATTGTTTGGAGCTGTTTATCGTTAACAAGAATTGATCCATACTTGGTGAAGGATTGCAAGAAGTCTATTCCTAATTCTCGAGCTGATGTGCTACATTACGTGCTGCCATTGAAGGTGTATGGAATAACCTACGCCACAGGCACACCAGAATAAAGAGTGACTTAATAACAAGGTTCGACGCGTTTCTTGGATGCGACATACACCAAAGGCTAAAATTAGTTTCTCATTAATGTTCTGCTTAGAATTCTTCATGTGGATTCTTCACATGGCATAAGCGAACACATAAAACACCATAAAACGCTGACATGGCCAAACACGGGCTGTTTTGTACAATTTGGTGGAATCCTGTGCTTACTGATAACGGCTTAGCTAGACCCTAGGCTATTAGTAACGGTATATGGTAGTGGTATGTTCCTATGGGACCAAACTGCTGAGGTCATCGGGTCCCAAGGCTTACACACTACTTAATCAAACTCAAACTATCTGACACTAAGGACAATACACATACCCATGACCGAGGAAGGACTCGAACTTCCGACGGGGGCAACCGGGCGAACAGAGGCTATCAACAAACCTTTACGTATGATAACCCCACGTACATGAAGGCGAACACAGGGAGCTATGACGTCAAACCAACAGTTTGTCTCACAAAGTCCCATTTGTCACTAACTGATAACTAGCACCTGCGAGAGCGACTCTGCGAAAATCAGTAAAAGAACATACATATTATTGTTTTTAAATCATATTTTTAATGGAAAGATGTTAGTTGCTTTGGTTAAACAATCGAAGTAAGGTATTAAATAATTTTGTAGAGTGAAACTGACATAAATTTAGCTGTGGCCAAAGTACATGAATAATGAGGAAATGAAAGCAATTAAAATGGACCTTCAGTGTCTTATCAAATCCTAGTATTTTATTCTTTGCAATAGCTGCATTTAAATGCATTAATTTGCATGTTTGATTGCTATACGATGGAGTTAAATAATTCACTCACAATTAACAAATACCATTACCTAAGTTAGCTCTAGGAGCTGGATAATATTATAATTCCATCAGCAGGTAAAATACACCGAACCGCCAAAGAAACTGGTATAGGCATGTGTATTCAATTACAGAGATATGCGAACAGGCAGAATATGGCGCTGCAGTCGGTAATCCCTATGTAAGACAACAAGCGTCTGGCGCAGTTTTTAGGTCGGATACTGCTGCTACAATGGTAGGTTATAAAGATATAAGTGAGTTTGAACGTGGTCTTATAGTCGGCGCACGAACTATGGGACACAGCATTTCCGAGTTACCAATGAAGTGGGGATTTTTCCGTACGACCATTTCACGAGTGTACCGTGAATATGAGGAATCCGGTAAAACATCAAGTCACGGACATCGCTGCGGCTGGAAAAAGATCCTGCAAGAACGGTACCAACGACGACTGTAAACTGCTGCAGATTTCAATGCTGGGCCATCAACAAGTGTCAACGTGCGAGCCATTCAACGAAATATCATCGATATGGGCTTTCGGAGCCGAAGGGCCACTCGAGTACCCTTAATGACTGCATGACACAAAGGTTTACGCTTTGCCTAAGCTCGTCAACACCAACATTGGACTGTTGACGACTGGAAACATGTTACCTGGCCTAACGAGTCTCGTTTCAAATTGAATCGAGCGGATGGACGTGTACGGGTATGGATACAACCTCATGAATCCACGGACGCTGCGTGTCAGCAGTGGATTGTTCAAGCCGGTGGAGGCTCTGTAATGGCGTGGGGCGTGTGCACTTGGACTGATACAGGGCCACTGATACGTCTAGATGCGACTCTGACAGGTGAAACGTACGTAAGCATCCTGCCTGATCACCTGCATCCTTTCATGTCCATTGTGTATTCCGACGGACTTGGGCAATTCCAGAAGGACAATGCGACACTACACACGTCCAGAATTGCTACATAGTGGCTCTAGCAACATTCTTCTGAGTTTAAACACTTCCGCTGGTCACCAAAGTCACCAGACATAAACATTATTGAGCGTATCTGGGATGCCTTGCAACGTGCTATTCAGAAGAGATCTCCACCCCGTCGTTACTTTACGGGTTTATGGACAGCCCTGGAGGATTCATGGTGTCAATTGCCTCCAGCACTACTTCAGACGTTAGTCGAGTCCATGCCACATCGTGTTGCGACACTTCTGCGTGCTTGCCGGGGCCCTACACTATATTAGGCATGCGTACCAGTTTCTTTGGTTTTTCAGCGTAGCTTTCCAGCATGGGGCTAGCAAATTGTTCTCCATCAATTTCATCATCAGATGCATAAGATCAGGTAACGTATGCCAAAGATATGAAGGCATTTGATAATGGATCTAGATGGCTTGGCATTGGTTATACTCTTAACTCTAACTCTTTTTGGAAACAGTTTTATTTCAGATATATAAGTTTATGTTTCTCCGTACTCATTCCACTGTATCATTTCGCTGAAGAAATGAAAGCCATTTTATGTGCCTAAAATGATCTCTGGACCAGAAGTACTGTATATATACTATCTGATCAAAAGTGTACGGAGACCCCTACGTAATGCAGTATTGACCACCAGACGTCACGAGAGCCGGGCCAGTCAGTATGGAAGGAATCGGGAGAAGCAGCAACAGGCGAATAGATTGCTCGGGAGAGCTCAGTGACTTTGAACGTGGACTAGTCATTGGATGTCAACTGCGTAACAAATCCAGCAGACACATTTCAACCCTACTGAAGCACCACAAGTCGACTGTTGGTGACATGATTGTCAAGTGGAAACGCGAAGGAAGAACGAGATCTAAACCAGGACAAGGCAAACCTCATGTACTGTCGGACAAGAACTGTCTAGCATTGCAGTGGGCTGTTGTAAATAATCGCAGTAAATCAGTGGAGGGAATCACTTGTGAGCTCCGAAGCGCTACCAGCAGTCCATTTAGCACAAAGACCATTCATAGGGAGTTAAAAAGTATGATCTACAATGGTCGAACAGCTCTTCATTTCTGCAGTCAATGTTAAGTTGCGCTTGAGGTGATGTAAAAAAAAGTATGAGGTACAGTGGTCGAACAACTCTTCATAAGCCTCACATTTCCATAGACAATGCTAAGTGGCAGTTGACATGATGTAAAGATCGACGTCACTGGACAATGGACGAGTAGAAACGAGTTATTTGGAGTGATGTATCGCTCTGCACCATGCTGCAATCTGAGAAAGAGTTTCGTTTTGGCACATGCCTGGAGAACGTTACCTTCCATCACGTGTACTGCCAACAACGAAGTACAAAGGAGATGGTGTTACGGTATGGGGGCGGTTTTCGTGGATAGTTTGCGCTTCCCTTATTGCGCTTAAGAAAAACCTAAATCTGGGACAGCACTTCTGAAATTGTCTCATTTCATTTATGTAACTACCCGCACCTGAGTTTCAGGCTGGATTCCTCATCTACGTTCGATGCTGAGGTACTATTACAGGGCCGGCCGGTGTGGCCGAGCGGTTCTAGGTTCTTCAGTCTGGAACCGCGCGACCGCTACGGTCGCAGGTTCGAATCCTGCCTCGGGCATGGATGTCCTTAGGTTATTTAGGTTTAAGTAATTCTAAGGTCTAGGGGACTGATGACCTCAGCTGTTAAGTCCCATAGTGCTCAGAGCCACTGTGAACCACTGTAGTAAATGGAGAGCCTTGGCAATTCTGTTCGTGTGTAAGGAGGAATTTAAAATAAACAGGAGCGGCAGTGAGAATTTGGATCGAAGAGGGAGGTGTCCAGGGTAATCCGTGCAACTGTGTGAACTGCTGTGCGAAGGTGGCTTAAGACCCAAGTTCGATTTGTGAGGTAACAGGCGAGTTGTGGCGCCCTGAAAATATTCTAAGTTCGGAGTTGGCGTGACCGAACGGGCCGCTCGGTGAGCGTGGGCTGCTCGGCAGGCCGACCACGTGGTGGCGGACGGTGGCCAAAGCAAGAGGGTCCAGCCCGAGTGCGTGGCTGGGAATTTCATGGAGACGCTGTGTCGATGAAAGAGACTTGTATGCCGAGAGTGCCAATGATGCCAGACTTTGTGAAACCATCATGGCAGACATTTCACAGTTCGTATAGAAATTAACAGTAGCCAGATGAATCATGATACCTCAAAAAGAAACATGTACATTACTATTAGTTGCACAACGATTATGATGGTGTAATCAGATTTTCAATGACTTTATTAGTTTAAAGTTTAGTATCTGATGATAAATTATACAAGTAAGACCCAGCAAGGAATTTCCAAAATCTAAACCGTTCATCCGATTTCGTCGAGCGACGTGTCTTTAGAAAGCTATTACCGTAAACCTAAATTGGTATAAATTACAGGCATGTAACTAGAGTACTACATGAGTTATTGAAGGTCAAAGTAGCCGATTATTGTCGATCGCGTCAGGCCATAAGTACTCCACAGTTACATGAAAAAACGGTAGCAACATGCTTATAAATATTTTTATTCATCTATGTCTTTGTTTATATCCGATATAACCTATTCATGAAGAAATTGGTCAAATATTTACTGTGTTTTATAAAGTACAGAGGCTTAGGCTACTGGCCTACTTTTGCTTGTTATTCCTTTGATATATGTCTGTTTAATTGGTTTATGTATTTAATAACGTGTGTTAGAGCGTGTTTATGGTCCAGCCGTAGGAACATTTATTTAATTTCAAGTTATTTAAACGTAATTCCAGTATTTAGAATGTGTTTTAAAATGTTTGTGAGTGTGCATTGGCTTGGAGATATAACGGAAGCACTATCGCCAATCACAGCGCTCGTTACTAAGGGAGGGGGAGTTCGGAACGGGGTGGCGCGAGAGACAGTCGCACAGGAACGGGTGCTGGACGACACGGCGCGACGGACGCACGGTCGCGGCAGAGATTTGGAGAGTGTGGAGCGGTTTGCGCGTGGTCGCGGCATATAGAAATACTTCGGAGTGCCGACTTGTGCACTTGTGAGTTGTCCGTGGCTTCTACAGCGAAGACGTAGTGTGCGTTTAGAAGTGAATATCTTGCGAGATATGTTGTTGTTCATAACTAATTACGTGAAGTAGGTATCTATTCTTCCCCTGTTATTCAACTTATATTTTATTTAATTGCTGGACCATCGACACCAATAAATGTTTTGCAGAAATATACCGCGTTCTCAAAAGTACTTCTACTATCGTACTCATCATTTAAAGTCGTTAAGATAGTACCTGCAGATTTTATTTAATTGCAGTCTTTCATTTATAAAATTCGCAATTGACGAGTGATAGGAAACTTCGACCATTCGATTAATATGTGTATTCATACTGTATACTGTAGACTCAGCAGTATTTGGTCTGTAATGCGGAAACTACGTATCCCAGCCCCTAGACAACGAAACCAGCCAAAACTTTTAATATTTCAGCTTTGAGTCTGAGGGTATGTAGTTGAGGGCCATCACACCATTTCATTTTTGAAGCCCGCAGATTCCATATCTTGGTACAAATTTTCACTCGCCGCCTCACTCTATGTTCAGGAAATTTCTAAAATGGCTAAGTCTGTAAACTGGCAGTGGTTAAAATGTATGGTGCTTGGCAAAATGGCGCATCCAAGACCAGCACCGAGGAAACTATGGTACACCAAAGGCCATAGATGACAGGGGTGAATGACAGTTGAGGATACGTGTACGGGCGAAAAGACGTGTAACTATTGAGCAACTGATTGCGCAGATGAATGAAGAGGCTACCAAGAGTGTCTCATCAACGACCGATCAGCGAACATGGCTGTTTATGGTCTTCCGCAGGAGGCGCATGGTTCATGCTCCAATGCCGACTCCTGTTCAGCGGCAATGAAGGCTGTAATTTCCATGCCAATGGCGCAACTGGACTGCACTGAGTGGGGACAGGGGATCTTTCCAGACGAATCACCTTATATGCACCATCGGACATTGGTGTGTAAGACAAGAAATGTCTGAAAGCAAGCAAGGAGAGAGCGTTATGGTCTGGGAAATGTTTTCGTGCCTTCCCTGGGTGATCTTGTCCTCCAGAAGGCACAATGGTTCCATACGAGTCTGGATCATTTATCCTTCGGGACTATGTCACACATGCAGTTAGTTTTTCCTTGTCACGATGGCAACTACAAGCATGACAAGGCAACGCGTGATGCAGTTCGTAGCGTACGTGCGTGGTTCTATGAGCGCCAGGGTGAATTTACTCTACTCCCCTGGCCACCAAACTCTCCGGATTTAAATCCAATGGAGAATTTGTGGGGCAGCCTCGATCGGCTGTTCGCGCCATGGATCTTCATGCGAGACACCACCGCAGCAGGTCATGTCAATGGAGTTGGCATGCCTCCGTATCTCTGTTTATACCTTCTAGAACCTCACTGATTGTCTTCCTGCGCCTCTCGCAGCGGTTCACAGTGCAAAAGGTGATTATTGCGGCTTTCCACAGGTAGTCTCATCAATATGAATGGACACTGTAGAACTGCTACCACTCAGTGACTTTTCCCTGCAGCACTATCAGTTAGTCAGTTGTACGGGCCTCATCAGTCGATTTCAAATCCTAGAGTAATTGCTGCTGTCAGTGAACGCAGGTCCATCTCGACCGAGCGAATATTTCGAGGAAACTGATTGCAATGGTCATCTGAAGTCAGATATCTCGCAAAAGGCCATTGCACAGAGCGGCACATAAGACGTTGATAGGACGAGCAACACAGGAACGTGACGGTACCAGACTGAAGTTGTGTAGTGAGGACTGATGAGTCGAGACCTCGCTTCTTTTCAAGTGAAGCAAGATGTCGAGTGCACTGATGGTCCAACGCTGCGTTTAGCCTCCAGTGTGTGGCGGCTGTAGATCATTTTTTCCCATCACGTTGGGGCCCTAGTCGTCCAGGGTATCGTGAACATGAACTGGGATGTTTATTTCCATACTATCAGTGAACCAGCTTAGCCACTTCTTCTACATTTTCATGACGAGTCTGATGGGGGCATTGCAGTCTTCAAAGATAACAGTCGTGTTCGGAGTTCTGCGCGCATACGTTCCTAGTCTAGTCCGAGCTGAGTGGTCAGCACGACAGAATGTCAATTCTAAGGGCCCGGGTTCGATTCCCGGATGGGTCGGAGGTTTTTGTCCTAAACACCATCACTTCATCCTCATCGACGCACAAGTCGCCGAAGTGGCATCATATCGTAAGACTTGCACCCGGCGAGCAATCCACCCGACGGGAGGCCCTAGTCACACGACATTTACATTAAAAAAAGAAATGAAGTGGCCAGCAAGGTAGCTCAGCGTGCTCGGTCCGAGGGCTAGCTGCCCTCTGTAATAAAAAAACTGAGTTAATCGATCAACAACGAACTTAAACGGGTGTCTTACGACGTCCGTCCCGAGCAGATGCAACGAACGAAAGCGAACAAAATGAGATTAAAAAAAAAAAGAAAAGGTGGTAACCTGCTCACCTCTCATGCAAGCGGGCCCGGGTTCGATTACCGGTCAAGTTGGAGATTTTCTCCTCTCGGGGACTGAGTGTTGTGTTGTGCTCATCATCATTCCATCCTCGACACTGGCGCGCAAGTCGCCCAACGTGGCGTCGACTGAAATCAGACTTGCACTTGGCGGCTGAAATTCCCCGAATGGGGCCTCATGGCCAACGATGCCATACGGTCCTTTCCATTTTTACTCCTAATTTTAATACCATAGAAAGTACGATGGACTATTTTTTAACAGTATATGAAACGTTGCAATGAAATTTGGTAGGTCTACTGGATCTAAATATCAATGAACGGTTTGAACTTGATATAACATATCTGAAGAGGCTTATCGACTCAGTTACTCCTTTAATTAATGTCATTATGAAGGCAAGTGGCGAAGTTACACGGCATTAAGGTGCCGTTTTCTGAGGATGACTAAATTTTTGCCTGGTGTTTTTGTTATACTGTGCAGGATGGTTTGAATTAACAGGACAAATGTAGCGATTTCTCTTATTTTCAGTAGCCAAGAGTATAAAGACGCTAAATTTCTTATTAATTAAACAAAAATTATTTAATAGCAAAAGCCACTGCCAATCAAATTAATTGGCCACTGGAACTGTTCTGCAATGTTATTTCCATACAAACTTCTAGTCTTTATTCGATTTAATGGCGCAGGAATGAAACTCTAATGTCAAACAGCTTTTGAAATCAGTACACGTATTTATTGAGCTTTAGATCTGTGGCGCAAATTAAATTTGAGCTATATGCGATCTGTGCCATATCACTACATTTGTCCTCTTCTTCTCTATTTCGCCTTCGTTTAGTCCCAGACGTTACATTACTGTAGCTAAGTTCCCTGGGATCTATACTTTCTAGTCTTTCATTTTCAGTAGCTAAAACCGTAACAAGGTGAACAAAAGGAAACATGGAATGCTGGTATTAATCCATAAAGCATCAAGAGCGATTGGTGGAGGACTACGGCAAATATATTGGCGATCCGCTATTACCCAGATTTTCGGTGGGCACGTCAGGATACTTTGTAGACCAGAGATGAAGAACAACCATCCACATTCCTAGCTACCAGGCCCCGCTGGAAAATTGGTGTACGTAGTAGCCAAACTGCAATCTTAACACTGTTCTGTGCACTTACGATTTTGGATTATTCGGGCCATTGTCTTCGGATGATGCAAATTTCACAATTGGTAGTGCGCGTCGCTAGACTTGTGAGCGATTGTAAGATAGTCAGCCGATGCTTGCCTCTGTCATGTAAGCGGAATGCAGGCCGCCGTTATCGTGATGCAATGCCTCTCTAGCCGGTCTGTCGAGTCGTTTTGTTTGATTCATGGCCTCCAGGTACAGCCAATAAATCTCAGTAGCGATGGTTGGATTCCTGGAGGGCGCCTTGCTGTACCCAAAGCCTATTTTTCACCAACAAGAAATTCATATCTTCCAAGGATCAGTTTTACCTGTTTGATGAACCCCGGCCTTTGTATTATGATTCACCTACTCCTTCATCTACGACTATAGCGGTAATTCTCTCCACCAAGAGTAATGTGGTACCAAACTGATCGACGTCGTTCGCTAGATTATTGAAGAAGTGCGAACAGACAAACACTTACGTGCTGAACACTATATTTCTAAATTGCCCTCCACAAACCAGTAGGACTCGTTGTGGTGGTTGTAGAGCTTACGTCTCTGATAGCAATACTTGTTGGTGACATCTATCATTACCCAACTCTGATGTGTGAAATAGCGATACTGTAATTTATTTTGACTCTGGTTATTAATGCACTTATAACCCTTAATGTTGCCAGCTGTAGTGGCAATGGAATGAGATACGAACCACAAGTGAAAGTAAGGGCACAGAATGTCTAATGCGACACGCGAGTGTGAGTGTAATGTTTACGTTTGCAGTGGGCGCTATTACCAAATTTGGTGGCTTCAAATGTAATAATTGCCAGAGGCATCGTAAATTGCTGTCGCTCTGTCAAATGTGGACACAGTGCAGTGGAACAGAGTGTTTCACATTTTTTTCCCGTTGATGCAATGGTGCTGGTCATTCTATGGGTAAATCAATAACCTGTTTTTTGTTCGGTAATAGTGTTACCATGTTTGAAAGCGAGTCTTAGGTATTTCTGAGCAAAATATAAAATGATTTGTCTGCTTACTGTCTGTTTAAGTTTTGCGCCATTAGGTCTCTATAGCCCAAGTAAAATACGCTTAATTTTGATGATAGTGTTGTGTGCTATGGCAGCACAATCAGTTATCGAAAATAAATTTACAAGAACGATGGATTCAAAAATTGAACTTTCTTCACCTGACATATACTATCTTTAAGGATTCTAAAGAATCATTAAACAAGTTTGCTGTATCTAGATAATAAAAAGTATTTCCAGATATATTACAGTGTTTCGCTGTTTTCTTTTTAGGTAATAAACAATTTTTTGGAAGAATGTTTCATAAGGTTAAACTGCCGTTTAATTCTACATAAGATTTTTTGGAACCTTGTTGTTACATGTATGTCGTGCTGGAGTTGTGCGTAGTTGTCCTGCATACACCAAGTTGTTCGATTTTAAATATCTGCGAGCGCATTTCACTTAAAGAATTCACTATCACAGCGCGTTCGTTGTGCATGGGCGCGCGCGCGCGCGCGCGCGCGCTTGTGTGTGTACTATATATAGTATTTCCAGCTTTCGCTGTGTGTTTTTAGGTTGCATTATGATGTCTGCATACATACTAATATTCGCTTGTTTGTTATGTAGGTATGTGTGTGGTCAAGAGATGCCCTGGGACAAAAGAGGGCAAATGAGTGGAAGAAATCACTTTGTTTTAATATACATGTTTGTAGTGGCGAGAATGAATAGGTTATTAAGCTGATGGTCCCCTAAATAACTGTTTCTTGTGATTAATGTGACCAATGAGTCGTTACTTTTATTAATTTGGTCATTTACTAAATACTTGCCAATTGCAAAGCCTTTTTGTATGTGGATATTTTGTTGTAATATTAGGACTTTCCTGTTGCTATTGTTCAGAGTAATAATTTTCCTATCCTCTTTTATGTTTGATGGTTCGTTTTTATACAGTGTTCAATCCAGTTTTAAATTATTTCCTGTCAACGTGACGTTCACTGATCTGCAAACTTAGCATTATAACTGTTATATACGGCTCCTTACTATTTGTTAGGTCTTTCTATTAACGTGTGTAAATGTTCTGTATGCTATGTGTAACCCTTTTTTCCTCATTGTATTTGCTGCCTTGTGTGTGTGTGTGTGTGTGTGTGTGTGTGTGTGTGTGTATGAGTGTGCGTGTGTATGTGTTAATACGTACTCTTTTTATGTTTTTAGTTATGTCGTAATGTTTGTGTTCTATGTGTTGATCTCTACTGTAGTATCTGCATTGGTTGTGGAGTTATGTGGTGCAAGGGTTCTCTACTTGTTTTCATTTTTCCTTAGTTGTGTTTTGATTTTATTATTTGATATCTCTACTATAAGGGTTATATTCATCGTTTTTGGCTGTAGACTGTAATATTTTCAATTTCTTTTAACAGTTTTCTTTGTTGAGTGGGATTTTATTTTGTCTGTGTGTCATGTATTGGAGAGCTGATAGTTTGTAGTTTTGTAGGTGATTTTATGTATCAGTTATAATCGTGTCTGTTGCTATTGGTTTTCTGTAAATGTCAAACTTGTGCTTGATGCTGTTTCTTTTTATTATCATTTTTATTAAATTTATCAGTTTTTGTGTTTATTTTTTCATTCTGAATTGAATAGTTGTACTTAAACTGTTTATGTCTGCATGAAGTTTATTTATTCCCTCTGTTGATTCATCTACCATACATATTATATGATCCACAAATTTATACCAGTAAACAATTCTGTATCATTTCATTGTGATTATTATATCAAAGATTGCATTATCTATGTGGTGGATGGATACGTTTGTCAATGTTCCTGACACTGGAGTTCTCATCGGGAGGTCATATTTTTGTACGTAATATCCGTTCCCACACTGGAAGTAATTTTGAAATGTGATTAAGGTCTTGGTTGTTTCTCTAATGTTATCTGTACGTAGTTTAGTAAATGCCGATTGCTTCTTTTCACTTAGTTTTAGCATGTTAGCGGTTGATATTGAGGTGTACATGATCTCTATGTCGAGGGAAATAACTGGAGATATTTGTGTAAGTCTTTTATTTTTGTTGTAAGATCGTTTGCGTTTCTCACTCTTCTGTTGCTTCCTCATTTCATAGTATTTGTGATGATAGTATTGTCTGCGATGTGAATACCATTCGTTGTTGCAAATAATGTTCAACGAACGATGGGTAGAAAAATCAGGCTTTCATTACTCGGTCATTCTTCTATAAAAGTTTTCAGGATGGCGTTCTCAATCATCCACAGTTTTAGTCCTGATAAATATAGGTTTGTATCTCACTTTTATTTTTCCTATTTTAGACCTTTTTGAGGTTACGTTCCACTGGAAGTACATAACTCGAACTTTCATCAGAGTTTACCTTCATCTCCAAGTGTCCACTGCATGCAGCTTCTTCTCAAACTAAGCTCGGGAACTGCTTAAGATTGTTTTCATTCACTGACAGCATCAGTTACCGACAGTATTGAAGTCGATTGTCATTGAGAAGATGTGACATTCGTCCTCGGTCCTCGTCGGTTGGGGCCTTTAACGACCATTGTTCTTAAGTCATGTTGCATGACTGTGAGTGGCACTCCGTCGCTAGCAGACACGTGCAACAGTCTGTGTCGATACACCATCAATTAGAGCAACTTCCTTTTCGGAACAGCTACATGACGCCGCTATGGTTCCTCGGCTATTTAAGGCTTTGCCGACGTAACAACTGCTGCAAATATTTTCTGTCGTTGCACTGATGGTGTCCTTGAAACTGCACAACACAAGGTGTCCCAGGAGGAAGGTCAATATACAGAGATATGGAAATGAAGAACACACTTCATACCCACGATTACAATATAGTAACAGTCATCTGATCTAAGGGGAGAACATGAAGATGATCTGAGGGAGGGGGAACTACAATTAATTCCACTTTTTATATAAAATACAAAATTTCACTTACCTTATGGAACTTGTAATGAAAGTGACATGTTACGTTACATGAAACCAGAACACAAAAGACATGCCACATATATGCGTATCTTAATAAAAAACACGCTGTAGATAAGAGTCACACACTTGATGACATCCTCATACCATCCATGCACATCACTACGTTACAGGCAGAATGTTAATGTAGAGACGGTAGATCCGCTTCAAAGTTATCTGTTTCGCCGTTGGACGGCGTAAGTAGTACATGCTAAATTATCACATGCGGATGAATAGCGGTGCACCAGAAATAAATACCGGTTTTTCAAAGTGTCTGATAGAACAAATCGGAACGCCAACTAAGCTTACATTTAAAATTACCATGGGCACACGCTCTTTAGTCATAGATATCTTTTGTTTATTGTACAGTGAGGAAATTACAGCAATAATCAAATTTTTAAAAAGTAATCTATACCTTTAATTAACAAACCAATGTGAAGTGAAGAGAGAACCCCACTAGTGCGAGTGTGGATGCTAAGCTGGCCAGACGTGGAGGGGTCTTGCAAAATATCAGCCATAAAAAGAGTTAGATATGCAAAAATCATGTGAGGCTGAACTTACTTCGTGAGTTATCTAATTCATATGCAAGTATTATTGGATGCGAGGTGTCTAATACAGAGTCAAATTGAAATGGTATGTGCTATATAAAGTAATGTAGACAGCTACAATGAAATTAAAGGTAAGAGTGGATTGTAACAGTGTGTATTGGAATAGATCATGACAGCACGTGAAGAATGTCTGTAATCAATGTGTGCATCATTGATTAAAGATACAGCTTGTTTTTAAAAAAATTGTTGATTGATAATGTAATTTCCTCACTGTGCAATAAGCAAACAGTATGTATGACTATAGATTGCTTATGGAGCTAAGCTCATGGTAATTTTAAATGTATGGTTAGTTGGCATTCGGAATTATTGTAACAGACATTTTGAAAAATCCATCTTCATTTGTGGTGCTCCGCTGATTTTTTCTTGTAACTACAGTATGTGGTAATTTAGCATGTACTACTTAAGCCATGCAATGGCGAGACAGGTAACTATGTTAACAGTCCGCTTATAGCTTAGTCATATGTGGTAAGCTTCAAAGATATGAATGATATGAATGTGTGGTGTTTGCTTAAATCGGATATTTCAGAAAGAACAGACACCACGCATTCATTTCACTGATTCGCCTACATAGGCAACAAATCCAATTCTTCAATGCGGATGCATAAATAAATTCGACCTCAAGTGAGAATCTCAGAGCAGTGAGCATGGAGAAAATGAACAGGGACTGTGGATAGGTGGCGCTGAACATGAGGGGGGGGGGGGGGTGGGAGGGGGGGGGGCTGGTCGAGAGGCATGCCGAGATAGTCTGCTGCGCAGGTAGGATAAACACTGTGTCTGGTTGCCATAGCCGCTTAACTCACCTGCTTAGGAAGCAGAAGACCCTAGGTTCGAATCCCGATGCAGCATACATTTTCACTCGTTGCTGCTGAATCCGAGTAAAGTCCCAATGCAGCTGACGTCACTAGTCCCTTTGCTTTCTTCCCCCCTCCACCTTCAATCTACATATAAAACTTGAGAGATTCGTTTTCGACGACGGTATGCATGGATGGTACGAGAATATTATCAAGTGTGTGTATTTTATCAGCTGCGTGTTTTTTTTATCAAGATAGGAACGTTTGTGGAGTGTCTTTTGTACTTGACTTCATGTAATGTAATATGAACCTTTTATTACAAGTTCCGCAAGGCAAGTGAAATTTCGTATTTTATACAACACATGAAATTAATTGTAGGTTCTCCCCCCTAACCCCCTCAAGATGATGGCAGTATAAGACTGCTGAAACTGGTCAACTTGGAAGTTTCTATACTGCGAGTGCGACGTATGAAGTTTGTTCTTCATTTTCAGTCATACAGATCACACCACAGCACTACATGTGTACCTTACAAATTTTTGGGGGTGTGATATAAATCATCATTCGAAGCAAAAAATTATGGTAAATATGGGCTCTAAAAAGCATACCTTAAAAGTTATGAGTACTTGTCCATCTTCGTTACTGTGAAAAACATCTCTTCTACTAAACAAGTGCTCTTAGCTCGTAAGGTACGCATTTCAGACCCAATGCTTACTAGACATAATTGTCTTGCTTTGGTACTTACTATCTCCTCCTAAAATATGGAAATCAAAGATCTTGCACTAGAAAAGATTTGTTTAAGAATATCGAAGACGAAAAATTGCTCATAGTTTTTGAAGTAAGCATTTTAGAGTGCATGTTTATTAGACTTGTTTGCTTCGAAAGATCTTTCCTGTCATATCCCTGAATACTGACCAGTCCTCTTGGGATAGCCAATATTTTTACGAGACGGCTGCTCTTCATTTTCAGGTGCGACTGTGGCTAAATGTTGTGGTTCGCCAATTTATGCGCCCATTCGGTAGAAAACCTCCAGGAGGCGGGGTGTAACATAATCGCAGGGGACATTGATATCCAGAACCCCCTGCCAGGGAAACTTGCCCAGGCTCGGCATGTGCGGAGTTGAAAATCCTGAACGTAAGCTGCGGATGGCAGCGTATGCGCGCAGGCAGGTGATCGTGCATAGTACACTTTAAACCACAAGAGCTGATAGAAGAAAGGAGAACTCCAGCGTTATATTGGCGATGTGTCCTTCAAGATCGGAAGGCTCTGCAAGAAATAAAAGACAAAATATGTCCTCTGGCGCGAATGCAAACGATATTGGGTTCCGCAAATGACGACCAAAGTCTAAGGAGACCAGGAGATTACGTGACCCCGCGTCAGTGTGGAAAATCGTGCATGGCCAGACGTGTTGCACGGATAAAGAGAACTGCATGAGCATTGTGCCGTGAAATTAAATTTTGCGGCACGTTTGTCTTCCAGCCTCCCAGCTAATCGCTATAGCGCTACTGTGTTGTTCGTAGTAGCCGGAGGGCGCGAGTCTTTCAGTTTGTGAACAGCAGTAGCGCCGCTCCGAGCTTTCCTGAGGCAGCGGGACACAGAGTGATCAGCCAGCCGCTCGGACAGGAAACGACACCAGGACCACTGTGGCGCACCGCCTTAGCCCATCATCGGTGTGACGACCGAGGTTGTGTGGGGCATCGGTGGGCTGGTTAAGGAGATGTTGGAAGCTGACGAGTTGCGAGACGGCGCTGGGGACGCGGTCGTGCACTGACCACACCTGTTTGTGTCAGCATGGCTGGAGAAGGACTCACTACGGGACGCAGGCAGCAACAAGGAGCAGAAGAGGGCATCGTCTTGTATCAGTACCGGAAGCGCGCCGTCCAAATCTGTACTGTACCGGAGTGGCTGGCCAGGAGGTTGCCCGCAGTTGTCCGAGGAAGGTGCTGCAGACGTAGAGAAAAGAGGCAGTTGCTTGAAGGCCAACAACGAGAAAGAAATACTGCGACATTCAGACCCGTGGAGACAGGCAGCTTTTTGGAAGAGTCGGAATGGTCTACGCACGGCGTGACCAAGCTTGAAGAGAGGACTGCGTATTTGCACTCCGTGCAGAAGCAGATGGCAGCCCACAGCAAGAGACAAGGCGTGGTGGAGACTTCAGCTACAACAGAGTTGTGCAAAGCACCAAATGTTGTGCCTCTGTGGCCCACATCTATGAATGGGCAGCTAATATACTTTGCCAGAGTAAGTTATAGTGCGGCAGGTGCCGAACGTGGTGAAGCCTGCGGTGTGGTGGTTTCACACACAGGGAAGCCGTTGTGTGAAGTGAAATTTTATACTGCCTAGCAGGGTCGTGGTACATGAGAGAATGATGTTTTATTCTACTGTGATTGTTCTGCTTGCGAAGGGAGTGTGATTCAACCATTGTATATTTGTAACGCACTACGTTTTTCTATGTTGTGCTGTTATCCTCTTTCTGTATACTACGTAGCTCTGAGTAATTGAGTTATCCATTAGCATTGGTTGGGCGGTCGGTGAAGGTTGATGCTGGTAGGGCGTGTCTCTTTTCTATGGAAGCTGCTCTTTTCTTATTTCATTTGGTTTCAGGCAGAATCCATTTCACCAGATACAATTGCTGCACATGATACAAACAGTGCATTGGTATAATTTCATTACAAAATGAAAAAGTAATTAAACAAGGTAAGGAGTCAACAAAGTACATTAGGCTAATTGTACCATTACAATAAAAGCCACGAGCTTTTGTCTTAAAATCAAATTTTGTACAAACATAATGAAATATGAAAGATATCCTCAGATTTTAAAGTTTCGTTTGCAAAGACCAATGAAAAGGCGAATACATTTCACAACGTATAGATTCATAGAGATAAGTGGTGTCCTAAGAGAAAAACAGTTCTCAATTTTTACAAGATTACACAATGTAATTGTTCTTGGATGATGCTACTTAACGCATTCAGTGAATATAAGTTAAATGTTCTCGTCAATGAGTCAGGAGCCACAGTTCAAAGAAGGAATGAATTCTAAAGAATATCTCGTTTTATTCGCTTTCGCATGACCTGCTCTTAGTTTTGTGACATTCACCTGCTTTGTTTCTTCGTTCATAGTCCTCGCTGTCGACGTACTGCATTGTTATACTGGCTGAAAAATAGGGGGTTGAAGTTCAACATTGACTACTGTAAATGTGTAAATGATGTAGCCGACCGTTGCGTTTCAGTTCTTTATTTTCACTGTTCATAGCCCCCCCCCCCTTTTAACACAGTTATATGGCCAGTTCACTATTGATAAATGATAAGCCTCATTAATAGCTTGTGGGCAAACATCAGCGTACTGCTACAGTAGTTTGCTGTTGAACATCTATGAGCAGTACGTAACTAACCACACTTTTCTCAAATAATTTGAACAGACACTGTCAGTATTTTAACACATGGCCTAATTTGTATTACACTAATTCCGTTATTGTTACTATAACTGATACAGGCTCCCAGTCTCAAAATCGGTCGTGGATTGAGTGTCTTGGGAGCAAAAATCGTGTCTTTTTATATCCTCACAATAATAAGCACTTAAACTACACGTTTTTTGATGTTTAATTTACAGAAATTAAATAAAACTTAAATAATTCAGTTAACTGAATACATCTAAAACTTCTTCCTCTTTAACAGTTCCTTCTATCACAAAGATTAGAACGAATTATTTGTTTAAATAATGAAATTAACAGATATAGTTATACAAACAATACTTTTGACAAACTTGTTAATTATTTGGCATTAATTAAGGGCTGGCTTTGCTAATATGCTCTTGAATGGAGCCAAATACTTTACGTATCCTAGCAGTTCTTCTTCCAAATTTTTACAATTAGTACAGAATTTATATTTGTTTATAAATCAACAATAGAATTTAAGCCATGAAACAATTACTGATTTCACCCTATAATGATGGGTACCAAAAGATATTAACTACGAATGGGCAAAATAAATTAGGAAATTGATGAGATACACAAAATCTAAGCACAAAATTAGACCTGGTGCTATATTCCTTAAGACTGGGAGCCAGCCTTTCTCTTTATGGAAATGCAGATTATACTCATGCATGTTAAACGTAATTAGGCAAAAATGAAAATAGAATGAATTTAAGGTGGCAGATGGCAAAACAAGAGAGGAAATAGAAAGATCCTAACTTGCTTTGTCACAGTTTGTTAAAAGTAACCATTTTTTTCTCAGGAGCGCCAAATTGAAAAACGATGCATGCCTTGCAACCTGTTCCTGAGCAGCCAGCTGCTCTTCTTAGTTAAGCCCTCTTGTAAGATACCATGGGCTGATGTTGCGATATTGTTTGCTGATTGGTGCCCAAAAATAAAGTCATCTGGGCTGAGTAAGATTATTGTTTGGGAAAAATTGGATCTGTTTATCATAAGATTATGGCTATTTTGTTGTGCCCAATGTAATTACATCTACATCTACATCTACATCCATACTCCGCAAGCCGCCTGACGGTGTGTGGCGGAGGGTACCTTGAGTACCTCTATCGGTTCTCCCTTCTATTCCAGTCTCGTATTGTTCGTGGAAAGAAGGATTGTCGGTATTCCTCTGTGTGGGCTCTAATCTCTCTGATTTTATCCTCATGGTCTCTTCGCGAGATATACGTAGGAGGGAGCAATATACTGCTTGACTCTTCGGTGAAGACATGTTCTCGAAACTTTGACAAAAGCCCGTACCGAGCTACTGAGCGTCTCTCCTGCAGAGTCTTCCACTGGAGTTTATCTATCATCTCCGTAACGCTTTCGCGATTACTAAATGATCCTGTAACGAAGCGCGCTGCTCTCCGTTGGATCTTCTCTATATCTTCTATCAACCCTATCTGGTACGGATTCCACACTGCTGAGCAGTATTCAAGCAGTGGGCGAACAAGCGTACTGTAACCTACTTCCTTTGTTTTCGGATTGCATTTCCTTAGGATTCTTCCAATGAATCTCAGTCTGGCATCTGCTTTACCGACGATCAACATTATATGATCATTCCATTTTAAATCACTCCTAATGCGTACTCCCAAATAATTTATGGTATTAACTGCTTCCAGTTGCTGACCTGCTATTTTGTAGCTAAATGATAAAGGATCTATCTTTCTGTGTATTCGCAGCACATTACACTTGTCTACATTGAGATTCAATTGCCATTCCCTGCACCATGCGTCAATTCGCTGCAGATCCTCCTGCATTTCAGTACAAGTTTCCATTGTTACAACCTCTCGATACACCACAGCACCATCCGCAAAAAGCCTCAGTGAACTTCCGATGTCATCCACAAGGTCATTTATGTATATTGTGAATAGCAACGGTCCTATGACACTCCCCTGCGGCACACCTGAAATCACTCTTACTTCGGAAGACTTCTCTCCATTGAGAATGACATGCTGCGTCCTGTTATCTAGGAACTCCTCAATCCAATCACACAATTGGTCTGATAGTCCATATGCTCTTACTTTGTTCATTAAACGACTGTGGGGAACTGTATCGAACGCCTTGCGGAAGTCAAGAAACACGGCATCTACCTGTGAACCCGTGTCTATGGCCCTCTGAGTCTCGTGGACGAATAGCGCGAGCTGGGTTTCACAAGACCGCCTTTTTCGAAACCCATGCTGATTCCTACAGAGTAGATTTCTTGTCTCCAGAAAAGTCATTATACTCGAACACAATACGTGTTCCAAAATTCTACAACTGATCGACGTTAGAGATATAGGTCTATAGTTCTGCACATCTGCTCGACGTCCCTTCTTGAAAACGGGGATGACCTGTGCCCTTTTCCAATCCTTTGGAAGGCTACGCTCTTCTGGAGACCTACGGTACACCGCTGCAAGAAGGGGGGCAAATTCCTTCGCGTACTCTGTGTAAAATTGAACTGGTATCCCATCAGGTCCAGAGGCTTTTCCTCTTTTGAGCGATTTTAATTGTCGTCTATTTCGATATCTACCATTTTGTCATCTGTGCGACAATCTAGAGAAGGAACTACAGTGCAATCTTCCTCTGTGAAACAACTTTGGAAAAAGACATTTAGTATTTCGGCCTTTAGTCTGTCATCCTCTGTTTCAGTACCATTTTGGTCACAGAGTGTCTGGACATTTTGTTTTGAACCACCTAACGCTTTGACATAAGACCAAAATTTCTTAGGATTTTCTGCCAAGTCAGTACATAGAACTTTACTTTCGAATTCATTGAATGCCTCTCGCATAGCCCTCCTCACACTACATTTCGCTTCGCGTAATTTTTGTTTGTCTGCAAGGCTTTGGCTATGTTTATGTTTGCTGTGAAGTTCCCTTTGCTTCCGCAGCAGTTTTCTAACTCGGTTGTTGTACCACGGTGGCTCTTTTCCATCTCTTACGATCTTGCTTGGCACATACTCATCTAACGCATTATGTACGACGGTTTTGAACTTTGTCCACTGATCCTCAACACTATCTGTACTTGAGACAAAACTTTTGTGTTGAGCCAACAGGTACTCTGAAATCTGCTTTTTGTCACTTTTTCTAAACAGAAAAATTTTCCTACCCTTTTTAATATTCCTATTTACGGCTGAAATCATCGATGCCGTAAC
This sequence comes from Schistocerca piceifrons, assembly GCF_021461385.2. Classification (NCBI taxonomy): domain Eukaryota; kingdom Metazoa; phylum Arthropoda; class Insecta; order Orthoptera; family Acrididae; genus Schistocerca; species Schistocerca piceifrons. The sequence continues at coordinate 410,280,153 of NC_060141.1, forward strand.
CGCTTTATGATCGCTGATTCCCTGTTCTGCATTAACTTTTTCAAATAGTTCGGGTCTGTTTGTCACCAGAAGGTCTAATATGTTATCGCCACGAGTCGGTTCTCTGTTTAACTGCTCAAGGTAGTTTTGAGATAAAGCACTTAAAAAAATTTCACTGGATTCTTTGTCCCTGCCACCCGTTATGAACGTCTGAGTCTCCCAGTCTATATCCGGCAAATTAAAATCTCCACCCAGAACTATAACATGGTGGGGAAATCTACTCGAAATATTTTCCAAATTATCCTTCAGGTGCTCAGCCACAACAGCTGCTGAGCCAGGGGGCCTATAGAGACATCCAATTACCATGTCTGAGCCTGCTTTAACCGTGACCTTCACCCAAATCATTTCACATTTCGGATCTCCGTCAATTTCCTTCGATACTATTGCACTTCTTATCGCTATAAACACGCCTCCCCCTTCACTGTCCAGCCTGTCTCTGCGGTATACATTCCTTTCTGAGTTTAGGATTTCATTACTGTTTACGTCTGGTTTCAGCCAACTTTCTGTCCCTAGTACTATATGGGCGTTGTGACCCTTTATTAATGAGAGCAGATCAGGGACCTTTCTGTAGACGCTCCTGCAGTTTACTATTAGCACATTAATATTGTTATTCCCTGTTGCATTTTGCCTACTCCTACCTTGCCGCGTCTCAGGAGGCGTCTTGTCGGGCCTAGGGAGGGAAGTATCTAACCTAAAAAAAAACCATGTGCATTCCACACGTACTCCGCTACCCTTGTAGCCGCTTCCGGTGTGTAGTGCACGCCTGACCTATTCAGGGGGACCCTACATTTCTCCACCCGATAGCGGAGGTCGAGAAATTTGCACCCCAGATCTCCGCAGAATCGTCTGAGCCTCTGGTTTAAGCCTTCCACTCGGCTCCAAACCAGAGGACCGCGATCGGTTCTGGGAACGATACTACAAATAGTTAGCTCTGATTTCACCACGCGAGCGAGGCTTTCCGTCTTCACCAATTCCGCCAACCGCCTGTACGAACTGAGGATGACCTCTGAACCCAGACGGCAGGAGTCATTGGTGCCGACATGAGCAACAATTTGCAGTCGGGTGCACCCAGTGCTCTCTATCGCCGCCGGTAGGGCCTCCTCCCCATCTCGGATGAGACCCCCCAGCAAGCAGACAGAGTGAACACTGGCCTTCTTCCCCGACCTTCCCGCTATTTCCCTAAGGGGCTCCATCACCCGCCTAACGTTGGAGCTCCCAATAACTAATAAACCCCTCCACCCGTGTGCCTGCTCGGACCTTGCTGAAGGAGCAGCCACATGTCCACTCACAGGCAGAGCGGGCGATGCCACATGGCCAGCCTCCACATTGACCCTCCGCCTCGTGCGCCGCGAACTCCGCTGAACCCGCCACTCCCCTTGGGGAGAGGGTGGCCCAACCGCACCCAGTACACGCGAAGATGTCTCGACAGCAGGGACAGTGGGTGAAGCATGTAACACCTGGGGTGTACCTTGCGACGTACCAGACTCCCCACTGCCGCTACACTCCGAGGCAGCAGCCTGAAGACGGCTGACCGCGGCCATCAACACGCTCAGCTGTTCGCGAACAGTGGCCAGCTCCTCCTGCGTCCGTACACAGCATTACGAAGCATTCCTGGGCAGAAAATTGATTTTAAATGTGGATGAGATTTCTGTTGAAGTTGTTATGAGTTTCCAAGTTATAATACAGGAGTAAATCAAAGGTTGTTTGAAAATAAGACCAGACTTACAGAACCCCAGCCCAGACCCCACTCCTTCCAACTGCTATGCTACAACATATAGTCACATCAGGTTTTGTCTGCCAGAACAATTTGCTTTCTTGATTCTGGAGACGGCGTGAGGTATGGAGAGACCAAAATAGTCTCGTACGTCTCTAGTAATGGGACTCAGTCATTAAAGGGAGATTGTATGTCCATTTTCATGAAAATTGACATTTTCTGTTTTGTATTCCATGATGTACTTTAGACATCGCTGAGCGTTTTGTCGTATCATACCCTAAAATCAGACAATTTTAAGACAATTGAATAATATTTTTAAATTTGATATGTGATGGACAATTTTTAGCGTCTCATATACACTTCCAGAATCAGCAATGTTCAACAGCATGAGGATGCACAAGGCAATGGCAACCACTGCATTGAAGACACTTAGTGTATATCCACAAGACATGTGGCAGCGAAAAAGTGTCATGATGATCTCTCCATTGGCAAAAGATTCCGGACTGGTCACCTATTCGGATCTCCGGGAGGGGACTACCGAGGGGGAGGTGACCATGAGAAAAAGAATGAATAACCAATGAGAGGATAACGTTCTCCGAGTTAGGGCGTGGAATTTCAGAACTTTGAACTTGGTAGAAAAGCTTTTTTTTTTGGTCATCAGTCTACTGACTGGTTTGATGCGGCTCGCCACTAATTCGTTTCCTGTGCTAACCTCTTCATCTCAGAGTAGTACTTGCAACCTACGTCCTCAATTATTTGCTTGACGTATTCCAATCTGTCTTTCTCTACAGTTTTTGCCCTCTACAGCTCCCTCTAGTACCATGGAAGTCATTCCCTCATGTCTTAGCAGATGTCCTATCATCCTGTCCCTTCTCCTTATCAGTGTTTTCCACATATTCCTTTCCTCTCCGAATCTGCGTAGAACCTCCTCATTCCTTACCTTATCAGTCCACCTAATTTTCAACATTCGTCTATAGCACCACATCTCAAATGCTTCGATTCTCTTCTGTTCCGGTTTTCTCACAGTCCATGTTTCACTACCATACAATGCTGTACTCCAGACGTACATCCTCAGAAATTTCTTCCTCAAATTAAGGCCGGTATTTGATATTAGTAGACTTCTCTTGGCCAGAAATGCCTTTTTTGCCATAGCGAGTCTGCTTCTGATGTCCTCCTTGCTCCGTCCGTCATTGGTTATTTTACTGCCTAGGTAGCAGAATTCCTTAACTTCATTGACTTCGTGACCATCAATCCTGATGTTAAGTTTTTCGCTGTTCTCATTTCTACTACTTCTCATTACCATCGTCTTTCTCCGATTTACTCTCAAACCATACTGTGTACTCATTAGACTGTTCATTCCGTTCAGCAGATCATTTAATTCTTCTTCACTTTCACTCAGGATAGCAATGTCATCAGCGAATCGTATCATTGATATCCTTTCACCCTGTATTTTAATTCCACTCCTGAACCTTTCTTTTATTTCCATCATTGCTTCCTCGATGTACAGATTGAAGAGTAGGGGTGAAAGGCTACAGCCTTGTCTTACACCCTTCTTAATACGAGCACTTCGTTCTTGATCGTCCACTCTTATTATTCCATCTTGGTTATTGTACATATTGTATATGACCCGTCTCTCCCTATAGCTTACCCCTACTTTTTTCAGAATCTCGAACAGCTTGCGCCATTTTATGTTGTCGAACGCTTTTTCCAGATCGACAAATCCTATGAAAGTATCTTGATTTTTCTTTAGCCTTGTTTCCATTATTAGTCGTAACGTCAGAATTGCCTCTCTCGTCCCTTTACTTTTCCTAAAGCAAAACTGATCGTCACCTAGCGCATTCTCAATTTTCTTTTCCATTCTTCTGTATATTATTCTTGTAAGCAGCTTCGATGCATGAGCTGTTAAGCTGATTGTGCGATAATTCTCGCACTTGTCAGCTCTTGCCGTCTTCGGAATTGTGTGGATGATGCTTTTCCGAAAGTCGGTTGGTATGTCGCCAGACTCATATATTCTACACACCAACGTGAATAGTCGTTTTGTTGCCACTTCCCCCAATGATTTTAGAAATTCTGATGGAATGTTATCAATCCCTACTGCCTTATTTGACCGTAAGTCCTCCAAAGCTCTTTTAAATTCCGATTCTAATACTGGATCCCCTATCTCTTCTAAATCGACTCCTGTTTCTTCTTCTATCACATCAGACAAATCTTCACCCTCATAGAGGCTTTCAGTGTATTCTTTCCACCTATCTGCTTTCTCCTCTGCATTTAACAGTGGAATTCCCATTGCACTCTTAATGTTACCACCGTTGCTTTTAACGTCACCAAAGGTTGTTTTGACTTTCCTGTATGCTGAGTCTGTCCTTCCGACAATCATATCTTTTTCGATGTCTTCACATTTTTCCTGCAGCCATGTCGTCTTAGCTTCCCTGCACTTCCTATTTATTTCATTCCTCAGCGACTTGTATTTCTGTATTCCTGATTTTCCCGGAACATGTTTGTACTTCCTCCTTTCATCAATCAACTGAAGTATTTCTTCTGTTACCCATGGTTTCTTCGCAGCCACCTTCTTTGTACGTATGTTTTCCATCCCAACTTCTGTGATGGTACTTTTTAGAGATGTCCATTCCTCTTCAACTGAACTGCCTACTGCGCTATTCCTTATTGCTGTATCTATAGCGTTAGAGAACTTCAAACGTATCTCGTCATTCCTTAGTACTTCCGTATCCCACTTCTTTGCGTATTGATTCTTCTTGACTAATGTCTTGAACTTCAGCCTACTCTTCATCACTACTATATTGTGATCTGAGTCTATATCTGCTCCTAGGTACGCCTTACAATCCATTATCTTATTTCGGAATCTCTGTCTGACCATGATGTAATCTAATTGAAATCTTCCCGTATCTCCCGGCCTTTTCCAAGTATACCTCCTCCTCTTGTGATTCTTGAACAGGGTATTCGCTATTACTAGCTGAAACTTGTTACAGAACTCAGTTACTCTTTCTCCTCTTTCATTCCTTGTCCCAATCCCATATTCTCCTGTAACCTTTTCTTCTACACCTTCCCCTACAACTGCATTCCAGTCGCCCATGACTATTAGATTTTCGTCCCCCTTTACTTACTGCATTACCCTTTCAATATCCTCATACACTTTCTCTATCTGTTCATCTTCAGCTTGCGACGTCGGCATGTATACCTGAACTATCGTTGTCGGTGTTAGTCTGCTGTCGATTCTGATTAGAACAAACCGGTAACTGAACTGTTCACAGTAGCACACCCTCTGCCCTACCTTCCTATTCATAACGAATCCTACACCTGTTATACCATTTTCTGCTTACCCGATACTCATCTGACCAGAAATCCTTGTCTTCCTTCCACTTCACTTCACTGACCCCTACTATATCTAGATTGAGTATTTGCATTTCCCTTTTCAGATTTTCTAGCTTCCATACCACGTTCAAGCTTCTGACATTCCATGCCCCGACTCGTAGAACGTTATCCTTTCGTTAATTATCCAATCTTTTTCTCATGGTAACCTCCCCCTTGGAAGTCCCCTCCCGGAGATCCGAGTGGGGGACTATTCCGGAATCTTTTGCCAATGGAGAGATCATCATGACACTTCTTCAATAACAATGCAGTGGTTTCCATTGCCTTCTGCATCCTCATGTCGTTGATCATTGCTGATTCTTCCACCTTTAGGGCCAATTTCCCACCCCTAGGACAAGAGAGCGCCCTGAACCTCTATCCGCTCCTCCGCCCTCTTTGACAAGGCCGTTGGCAGAATGAGGCTGACTTCTTATGCCGGAAGTCTTCGGCCGCCAATGCTGATTATTTATCAAAATTTAGGCAGTGGCGGGGATCGAACCCGGGAACGAAGACGTTTTTGATTATGAATCAAAGACGCTACCCCTAGACCACGGGTACGTATGTAGAAAAGCTAGAAAATCTGAAAAGGGAAATGCTAAGGCTCAATCTAGATACAGTGGGCGTCGGTGGACTGAAGTAGAAAGAAGAGAAGCATTTCTGCTCAGATGAGTATAGGGTAACATCAACAGCAGCAGAGAATGGCATAACTGTAGTAAGACTTAAGACCGTATAAGGTAGAAGGGACGTATAACATTCCAACGAAATTTCTTAAAGCATTGGGGGAGTGGCAGTAAAATGACTATTCACGTTGGTGTGTTGAATATGAGTCTGGCGGATATACCAAGTGACTTCCGGAAGAGCATCATCCGCAATTCAGAAGATTGAAAGAGCTGGCAAATGCGAAAATTATTTCTCGGTCAGCTTAACAGCTCATGCATCCAAGTTGCTGACAATAATAATACATAGAAGACTGGAAAATAAAATCGAAGATGTGTTAGATGGTTAGTTTGGCTTTAGGAAAGGTAAAGGCACCAGAGAGACAGTTATGACGTTGCGGTTGATAATGATCGCAAGACTAAAGAAAAATCAAGACTCGTCCATAGATTCATCGACCTGGAAAAGGCGTTCGAGAATGTGAAGTGACGCAAGATGTTCGAAGTTATGAAAGTAACAGGGTAAGCAATAGGCTAAAACGGGTAATATACAATATGTACAGGAACCGAAATGGAACAAAAAGAGCGGAAGACCAAGAACGAAGTGCTCGGATTAAAATGAATGTAAGATAGTAATGTAATCCTTTGCCCCAACTTTTGAATCTATACATCGAAGAAAGGATACTAATGATAAGATTCGCTGATGACATTGCTATCCTCAGTGACAAAGAAGAAGAATTACAGGATTTGATGATTGAAAAGAACAGCCTAAAAGGTACAGAATATAGACAGAGAGTACATCGAAGGAAGACGAAAGTAATGAGAAGTAGCGGAAAGGAGAACAGCGAGAAACTTAACATCAGGACTGGTGATCACGAAGTAGATGAAGTTAAGGAATTCTGCTACCTGGGCAGCAAAATAACCCATGAGGAATGGAGCAGGTAGGACATAAAAAGCAGACTAGTAATGGCATTCCTGTCCAAGGGAAGTCTACTGATATCAAACATAGCCCTTAATTTGAGGAAGAAATTTGTGAGAATGTACGTTTGGAGCATAGTACAGAAGAGAAACGAAGCATTTAAGATGTGTTGCTACAGTAGAATGTTGAAAATTAGGTGGACTGGTAAGGTATACAACGAGGAGGTTCTCCGCAGAACCGGCGAGGAAAGGAATGTGTGGAAAACATTGACAAGAAGAAGGGACAGGGTGGTAGGACATATTTTTAGACACCAGGGAATAACTTCCATGGTAATAGAGGGATCTGTAGAGGGTAAAAACTGTAGAGGAAGACAGATTGGAATACATCCAGCAAATAATTGAGGACGTTGGCTACAGACGCTGCTCTGAGATGAAAAAGTTGGGACAGGAGAGCAATTCGTGGTGGGCCATATCGAACCTGTCCGAAACCTGATGATTCAAAAAACCGACTTCCAGAAATGAACAGTCATGTCTTGGGAACCATTCAGTCTCTAAAGCTCTGAACTGCACCGTGTTTGATGTTAATGTTCTTTCTCAAAAGTTGACATTATAAACAAACAAATCAGTCTTTTGTTTGTATGAAAATAGTGTGCTATAGTCCCATTCACAAACGAAGGCGCTTCGTGCATGTCGAGATTTTGTCGGGGATTGCATTGTTGCTGGTTCCAAGTGACAATTCGGTGCGCGCTTACACGTGTTTTGCGCCTGATGAAGCGTGTATCCTGCAAGTCATGTTTCGTGTTTTGCTTTTGTAGAATTCGTAGCTTACCACCGCGATTAACGAGGACAACTCGCAACAACTGGAATAACGCATCAAAAAATACGTCACTGTGATCGCTTTCAATATTCGCATTGCCTTCCGCATTCAAAGCAGTGCGCTCATAACGCTGCTGGTTGCTCAGTGGTTGTGAGAGAATGAGTGACGTAGGTACGCAGAACAAGGCTAAACTCGACCACCTTCGCTTTTGACTCCAACGACAGCCAGCAATTTCTGTAGTGTACCTGCATATATTGCTGTTTTAACGTATTTCAAATCACTAACTGTAAAAATATGTTTAAAAAACGCAAATTCGCGGATAACAGATATATCAGATACAAATTTACGTCTGAAGTTGTAGGCAAATGTGTGCAAACAGCGAAGGAAGTGCAAATAACTAGAATAATGAATCTGAAGTGACCACGCTCCCAAGTGCTTGGTGCAAGTATAGGCAAGCAGAATTTTCAGGTAACCTTTGGGATTATTGGTGGCAATCAATCCTATATTCAAACATTTGGTAAATCCGCAGCCATGAAATATTTGCGTAGGGAGACGCAAAACGTGAATGAATTCTTCAATAGCGTCAAGTGGTGCCATGTGCCTACAAATGTTTTTGTTGTCCTCATGCGTCTACAGTCAGCAGTGTCTTAGGCTGTAATAACTTTTTACGATGGGAACTAGAAAAGACAGAAAGTTCTGGAGAAGGTGGGGGTGAAACTGGGGCCGAACACAATCAGACGTCTCTGAGAACTAGATGCCTTTTCCATTGTCGATTTGGACTTAAAATTTGTAGCCAGAAGAAAACACCTTGTTTGTAAGTGTGGTTGCATGTGTAGAAATAAAATGATAATGTGTTTATTAATGTTAACACTAATAATGTGTACATATTCTGTAATCTGACTCGTTGCACATCATTTCAACAAAACATCGTTCAACTGAGCCATGGAACGTGTAACTAACTAACTAACAAACTAGCTGTAGGCCAACCAGAGTTTGCAGCTCGGCAGATGAGAAAAGAAGTTAGAAAAGAAGAAGACAAGCGTTGGGTGATTGAGACACTGAAGAGGACACTTCAGTATCTTGGAACTACTTCTTTTGCTATAAATGACCCGTTATCTCAAAAAGTACTGAAGGCAGAAGCACGAACTTTTCATAGTATGCCAAGAATGAGATTCAACACATATGAAACAAGACTAATAAAATTGTCTTATGTTGTTCGATTTTTAAGTTTATTTATTTACAAAATTCTGCCAGAAAAATTAACAATTTCAGAGAACTAATACACACGCCTCATGATAAGATTTTTGCAATAATTCTAGTCTAGTGCATCCACAAAAGTACATTCATTTATTATGGAAAACTGGGACTTGGTATCTTAAAAAGTATCGAAGACAATGACCAGAAAGTTTGGTAATATAATATTGGCAGCATAGGACATACAATCTCTCTTTAAAGAAGCAGTTGAAATTTGTATAACTAATGACCTAATCAACAGAGACACAGGATTTCATCAGCGTGAAAACTAGCAATGGCGCCACTAAAGCATTGTCAGCCGCAGAAAAACGATATGATCGAGATCACACCGATGGGGAATCGAAGCCAGGACAGCTAAGCCGGGAGCTAACCTCTGGCCCTGACTCATAGGCTAAGGTCCGCTGCTTATGGCCTTTCCTGCACCGCGCGCGCGGATTCCCCACTCGTTTCTGCAACAGGGGGCTTTTCTAGTGAAGGGTTCATAAAACGGCTAGTCACAACAGCTGATCACACTCTCAGGCTGGAGAATGTCCAAGTCGACGCATTGTGGCTGGCGTTCCACAGGGGTCCACTGGCTTCCACTGGGTCCACTCCCGTACGCATTATTCACCGCGGACCTTCCTCGCGGAGACCTGGTGAAAACTGCACTGTATGCAGATGACACAGCGATGTACCCAAGAAGCAGACGCATGCGGCACGTGCAGCGCCGACAGCATGGCGCCTGTGACATTCTCCGTGACGGGGCGACGAAACAGAGCACAACCTTCAGCGCCACTACGGCACAGTCACCAGCCACCTGCAGACGACCTCTACTGGCTGCCTTATCACCCGTGAGATCCCTAGATCATCATCCCAAGATGCAGCGCCTCTCGGCACCTTGGTCTGTAGGCGTCTCATTTGGCGCCAGCACGTCGAGGGGCTTCACCAAAAGGCAATTGTTAGGCTCATACTGCTGCGCCCCATACTGTCGTCGTGCCGGGGAAGCTGCATCTGTCGATGGATTTACCTACCGCACCGATTGGTGTGTGTTTCTCTGCTGAGGGAACGTTTCAGAGAATCGTCCTAGAACATACTAGAAGAGCCAGGGGTTCGGAAACGAGCTAACCAGTCCCCACCTTCCGTCCGCCAACTCCGACAGTGAGAGCACTGGACATAATCCACCATACGGCCAGACTCACTGCGGTCATAGAAATGTGTCCCATTAAATTAGATTACTCTTATCAAACGCAAAAGCAGAAAAAACTAATAATGTAAGGAAAACCGAATAGTAAGTGCAATTATTAAGTACATGCTACATGTAATGTTGAGTTAGCAGGTAAACTCCCAGGGTTATGACTGCACCTGCCAAAAGAGGCAAAACGAGATTCAGTGCAATATAAATGCTTCAGATCTCAATGACATAACTGGCAGATCTTGTAGGTACGTACAGTGAAGAGCCAAAGAAACTGGTACACCTGCTTAACATCTTGTAGGGCCCCGGGAGCACGCACAAATGGAGCAGCGCGACGTGGTATGGGCTCCACTAATGTCTGAAGTAGTGCTGGAGTGAACTGGCACCATGAATCGTGCAGGGCTATCCATAAATCTGTAAGAGTACGAGGGAGTTGAGATCTCTTCTGAACAGCAGCTTGCAAGGCATCCCAGATATGCTCAATAATGTGCATGTCAGGGGAGTTCGGTGGCCAGTGGAAGTGTTTAAACTCAGAAGAGTGTTCCCGGAGCCACTCTGTATCTAGACGTATCATCACTACCTCGGAGACGCTGTGTCTCATCGCTCCTGCGCCGAGTATAACACCACGTTCAGACTCTCTCAAATCTTTATGACCTGCCATTGTAGCAGCAGTAGTAACCGATCTAACAACTGCGCCAGACACTTGTTGTCTTATAAAGACGTTGCCGACCGCAGCTCCATATTCTGCCTGTTTACATATCTCTCTATTTGAATAAGCATATCTATATCAGTTTCCTTGGCGCTTCAGTGTACATGGTACACATTCACACTACGCCGGTGCGATTCTCAATTGATTGGACACCACACTTTCCAAGATGATGGGCGTAGAGTGACAGAGTGACCCCCAGGAAAATTAAATCTTATCCCCTTGATTTGGACAAAAGAACATTCTTACGAAACTCGCAAACAGAATCTGTTCAGTTTGGATATTATGCAAGTATTATAGTAATTTTCAACAACAGACATGAGAGTAGTTTTTAATTTTTTTTTTTTCAGATAAGCCCCGCTCGGAAGCACTACATAATCACAGTCGGTTGGTTTTGGTTCATTGTGAAGATCGGCGCGCAAGTCTGAAGCCATTTCAGAATGAGATTTTTGCTGTGCAGTGGAATGTGCACTGGTATGAATCTTCCTGGCAGATTAAAACTGTGTGCCGGACCGAGACTCGAAATCGGGACCGTTGCCTTTCGCAGGCAAGTGCTCTACCATCTGAGCTACCCAAGCGCGACTCACGCCCCTCCTCACAGCTTTACTTCTGTCAGTACCTCGTCTCCCACCTTCCAAACTTTACAGAAGCTCTCTTGCGAACCTTGCAGAACTAGCACTCCTGAACGAAAGGATATTGCGGAGACATGGCCTAGCCACAGCCTGGGGTATGTTTCCAGATTGAGATTTTCACCCTGCAGCGGAGTGTGCGATGTTATGAAACTTGGGTAGCTCTGGTGCTAGAGCACTTGCCCGCGAAAGGCAAAGGTCGCGAGTTCGAGTCTCGGTCCGGCACACAGTTTTAATCTGCCAGGAAGTTTCTGCAGCCATTTCAGTTACAACAAGTTGCTGGACTTCATTAACTTGAAGTCTGATGTGTACGGGAAACTCCGGATTGGAATCCAGCTATTTCTCAAGAAAATACACGAGATTTTCGCGGTTCCTGTCTAACAAACACTTGCATACGTTTCCAGAAGCAGCCCACCACCATCTTGCTGAAGCTTTTGTGGTAAACACCGTGCATTTGCTCTGTACCTGCCCTCTCGCTCTCCTCTCTGTTACTTTCAAGGCTCAGTGACTGATAACTTAGTTCTTCCGATTAGTTCCTAGTCGGTACATCAATATTTTTCCGTAACAGATGGAGCAAACTCCCACCGTTGTGTGTTTTATGCATTATTTTCCCGTGGATAACTGGCATGTGCCAATAGTGACCCAGAATTGTTCAATCATAGCCGTTCGCACATTGTGAAAGGTGCTTGGACATTAGCCATGTGTTTCAGGTCAATATACGGAGTTGATATAAAAATGCAGCACCTCTGTTACTCGTCCGTAGCCCTTCATTCTGTGTGTAAGAAACTCAAACAAGCCGATTTTGAAAGACCAGCTACAGGTTACGAGCCCTGATGCTGAACGCTCAAAGAGGCAGGCAGTTCCTACAGGTTTTTGTTGTTGTGGTCTTTAGTTCGAAGACTGGTTTTCTGCAGCTTTCCACGCTGCTCTATCCTGTGGAAGCTTGTTCCTCTCCGAATAACTACTACAACCTACATCCTTCTGAGTCTGTTTACTGTTTTCATCTCTTGGCCTCCCTCTATGACTTTTATCCCCCGCACCATGCCTCCCTCCACTGCTAAATTGGTGATTCCTTTATGACTCAGAATGTGTGTTATCAACTGATCCCTTCTTTTAATGAAGCTCTGCCACAAATTTCTTTTCTTCCCATTATATTCAATACTTCCTCGTTAGTTACGCGATCTATTCACCTTATCTTCATCATTCATCTCTAGCACATTTCAAAAGCTTCTATTTTCTTCTTGTCCGAACTGTTTATCGTCCACGTTTCACTTCCGTACAACACTACTCTCCAAACGTCTTCAGAAAAGACTTCCTAACACTTAAATTTATATTCCATGTTAATAACATTTTTCTCGTTCAGCAAACCCTGTACTTGCCATTGCTAGTCCGCGTTTTATATATCCTCTACTTTGGTCACCATCAGTTATTTTACTGCCCAAATCGCAAAATTCATCTACTACTTTTAGTGATTCATTTCCTGATCTCATTCTTTCAACATCGCCTGATGTAACTCAACTACATTGCTTTTGTTGATATTCATCTTATACATGGCGTATCATGATTTATGGCGTAAACCCATGCACTTGAAAGTACACGATACTAGAAGCAAAGAAAATCTGGTAAACATGGCCTTTAAAATGCATATCTTAAGAGCTATGAGCACTTGTTCAGTAGAACAGATGTGTTTCACAGTAGCGAAGATGAACAAGTGCTGCTACCACTAAGGTATGCATTTGAGAGCTCACGTTTCTTAGATTTTTTTCTTCTAGTATAGTTTATTTTCAACTGTAACCGTTTACGATATTAATTATGGTACACCCTTAAACATACTGCCCATTCCGTTCAATTACTCTTGCAAGTCTTGCACCGTATCTGAAGCAATTACGAAGTCGCCATCAAATTTAAAATTAAAGCTGCCTCACGTAACGACCGTTCCCCACCTATTTCTTTATTAATCTAGTGGCTAGTGGCGACAAAGCAACGCAATAAATTTCTCCAGGGCTTCACAGGCTTGGAAAAAATACACTGAGGTGACAGGTCATGGGATTTACTTTAATGTCATGTTGAACATCCTTTTGCCGGCGTAATGGAGCAACTCGACTTGGCAACATCTTAACAGTTCTTTGGAAGTCCCCTGCAGAAATATTGACTCATGCCGCCTCTACAGTCGTCGATAATTGCGAAAGTGTTGTCGGTACAGGATTTTATGCACGAAGTGACCTCTAGACTATTTCCCATAAATGTTCGATGGGTTTCATGTCAGGCGAACTGGGTGATCAGATCAATCGCTCGAATTGTTCAAAAAAATGTGTGTGAAATCTTATGTGACTTAACTGCTAAGGCCATCAGTCCCTAAGCTTACACACTACTTAACCTAAATTATCCTAAGGACAAACACACACACACACACCCAAGCCCGAGGGAGGACTCGAACCTCCGCCGGGATCAGCCGCACGGTCCATGCCTGCAGCGCCCAGACCGCTCGGCTAATCCCGCGCGGCTGCTCGAATTGTCCAGAATGTTTTTCAAACAAATGCCCCGGTGACATAGCGATTCATTGTTAGGAACATGAGGTCCGTGAGTGGCTGCAAATTATCTCCAAGCAGTTCAGCTGGCCCAGAGGAATCAGTCCTTTCCATGTAAACACAGTTCATGGAGCCATCACTAGATTGCACAGTGTCTTGTTGATAACTTGGGTCCGTGGCCTCACGGGGTGTGCGTCGTACTCGAACTGTACCATCACCTCATACCAACTGAAATCGGGACTGATCTGATCAAGCCACTGATTTCCAGTCGTCTAGCGTCCAAACGATTTGGTCACGACCCCAGGAGCGGCGCTGCAGGCAATGTCATCCAAACTGTCCTATGCGTCTAGCTCCTACTACCACTCACCATTCAAAGTCTATTAATTCCCATAGTGCGGCCCTAATCACGTCGGAAATCTTTTCACATGAAACATCTGAGTACGAATGATAGCTCCGCCGGTGCACTGTCCCTGTATACATTGTGTACACGATACTACTGCCATCTGTATATGTGCATATAGCTATCCCATAACTTTTATCACCTCAGTGTTGAAGTCGAAGAGGTTTACAATGGCTCCATCCAGCCACTCTGCCACTTCTTCAAGTCGACCCATCTTACTGTAGTTGTTCCCTACAACCGTCTGACATGCAGACACCGCTTCACTGCCACGTAACGGTGGAGGGTCATATGACCACGTGGTCCCAGTTCTACACCACCTGCAGAGCTCCAAAGCACCAGTCTGAGCTTTTTAGAGGATGACCAATATTTTGATCACTGTGCTTATTATGGATCTACTTAAAATATTAATCTAAATAGTAATTTCTGTTATATGAACTCATCTGTGAATGGGTGCTATGCAACCGTATTTAAATAAAAATTGTGTTTATAGCTCGTAAATTGGTTGGTTCTACCTGTAGCACCATAGTTCCTGAGAGTGGCACTTGTAGATAACTCTTGATTTTTTTAGGACTAATCCGTGACGTATTAAGTGCAACTTTTAGAAAATGTTGAAATGTGTGTGAATTCCTAAGGGACCAAACTGCTGATGTCTTTGCTCGCTAGACTTGCACAATACTTAAACGAACTTAATCTAACTTATGCTAAGAACAACACTCACGCCCATGCCCGAGGGAGGGCTCGAACCTCCGGCGGCAGGGGCCGCGCAATCCGTGACATGGCGCCCTAAACCGCGCGGCCATTCAGCGCAGGCAGCTTTTAGAGGTTTAATGATAAAAACGGTGGATGATATGCCATAGCTGAGGTGTAGTGACAACGTTGGTACTTGTGTAAAACAGGACATTAGACTGTTATGGGTACAGTCGAAATGGGCGAGTAGAGAACAATGAAAAGTGCAAATAACCCTATGCAGAAGTGCAGTTATGCCAGTGTTACAACAGTGTTAATATCTAAGGCTACGTTGGATGCTGTTTCCTATGGTGGAAGGATGTGTATGTGGAACGTGCAGGACGGTGCAGAGGCACACTTTCATGTGGCTGTTGGAGAATACATACCATGAATGTTCAACAAACGCGTATCGGTCATGCTTCAGCAATACAGTGGCCCTCATTGTCCCCAACTTTAATCCACTGGAATCCTTTGTGTGGGGACATTTAA
This sequence comes from Schistocerca piceifrons, assembly GCF_021461385.2. Lineage (NCBI taxonomy): Eukaryota > Metazoa > Arthropoda > Insecta > Orthoptera > Acrididae > Schistocerca > Schistocerca piceifrons. Next base: position 410,295,563 of record NC_060141.1, read on the forward strand.
AAGTTTTGGTGCATTGAAGGTCTGCTGATAGAGTCGATGAAATCCAGAAAGACTTTGTAGGTGGATGACAAGGCCTTCAGGACACAACTGGCATTTTTGAATGTGTGTGGACATCAATGAGGAAATGTGCTGAATACTACCTTCATGTAGACCGGCGGCCATGTGGAACACTTGTTGTAATGTGTTTGCCCTAAAGTGCTTATGTGCTGTTTGGATACTTGGGGACTCTGTTATGTGCACTGAAGAATCAAAGTCACTGGTGCATCTGCCTAATGTCGTGTAGAGCATGCAGAAGTGCCACAGAACAAAGTGGCATGGACTCGACTAATGTCTGAAATAGTGCTGGAGGGAATTGACACTATGAATCCTGCAGGGTTGTCCATAAATCCACAAGAGTATGACGGGGGTGGAGATCTCTTCTGATCAGGACGTTGCAAGACATCCCACATATGCTCAATAATGTTCATGTCTGGGGAGTTTGGTGGCCAGCGGAAGTGTTTAAACTCAGAAAATTGTTCCTGGAGGCACTCTGCAGCAATTCTGGACGTGTGGTGTGTCGCATTGTCCTTCCGGAATTGTCGAAGCCTTTCGGAATGCACAATGGACATGAATGGATGCAGGTGATCAGACAGGATGCTTACGTGCGTGTCACCTGTCAGAGTTGTATCTAGATGTATCAGGGGTTCCCACCGAACCGTAAGACTTTGTCTCGTGCAGTCATCAAGGGTATACGAGTGGACCCTCGGCTCCGAAAGCCCATACCGATGTTGTTTAGTTGAATGGATCGCACGCTGACACTTGTTGATGGCCCAGCATTGAAATCTGCAGCAATTTGCGGAAGAATTATACTTCTGTCACGTGATGCTCTTCAGTTGTCGTTGGTACCGTTCTTGCAGGATCTTTTTCCGGCCGCAGCGATATCAGAGATTTGATGTTCTACCACAATCCTGATATTCCCGCTACACTCGTGAAATGGTCGTATGGGAAAGTCCCCATTTCGTCGCTACCTCGGAGATGCTGTGTCCCATCGTTCGTGTGCCGAATATAATACCACGTTCAGACTTACTTAAATCTTTCATAACGGCCACTGTAGCAGCAGTAACCGATCTAACAACTGCGCCAGACACTTGTTGTCTTATATAGGCGTTGCCGACCGCAGCACCATGTTCTGCCTGTTTACATATCTGTGTATTTGAATCCGAATGCCTATACCAGTTTCTTTGGCGCTTCAGTGTATAATAGTCATACACAGTGCGTACAAAGTGCAATAAGTCCAAATATTCTTGTATGTGAGATCTTAATATGTACACCCATCAGTGTGTTGCTTGTTTTCTCTCTGTGTCGAACAGTCTTCCCAAAAGCACCTCAGAAACTTTATGACTCGATGTTTTCTGTACAGCCATATCTACCAAATTTAGCGGACTACGCCTGTCGGCATAGACTAACCGGTTTGCGTCCACGCGTCCACACATCCACACCGGACCTGCAGTCAAGGGGGAAATAATCATTAAAGGCTTGTTCTTCTTGTCTTATATACATGGAGGTACTAACCAACCTAAAAAAGATACGTCTTGTGATAGCTGCAAGTATTAGTCAGCAAATGACGTAAACACTGATGTAAAGTTATTCAGTACACCGTCCTCAGTCACCAGTAGAAATATCTGCACTTACATCCATTACATCGTGTACAACGAACTTCATAGCGAAGGAGACTAGTTCACACTCGTGATGAGACGAGTCTGGCCGCTGAAGCGAAAGAAGCGGGAAGCGTGGCTGGTTCTCTAACTGAGCAACGCCGTGACGAAAGGTGGGGGAGGCGAGTGAGCCGACTCACGTAGCACGTTGGGACAGCCGGTGCTTTGTTTTCCGGCGCGCTGCTCGGCGCTTCGCCCTGGACTTTCTCCCGGCACGCCGCGGCGCGGCTCGGTCTGGCCGGCCAGAAGACGCAGACACGGGCAGCACGCCAGTTCCCACGCCTGGCTCTCTGGTCGCTCTTGCGACACGCAGCCCGCTACGCATCTCGCACCGCAGTGCAGTCACCTCAAGGCTGAACGCTCAAACTGATGGGCGAAACTGGGCTACAGGGCGAGGCGGCGCTCCAGTTACGGCACCTTCCATCCAGTCTGATGTAGGTTTTCGTTTGTTTCATCAGCACTTCCACTTCAGCCATCTACAGAGCGCGTGTACCCCTAGGTTAAAACAATACATCGTACAATGCCTGATAAAAACTATGAAGCACGCAAGAAGGGGAGCAGGAAACGAAATGAAAACTCACGGCTTCAGAGACTATGTGATCTTATTTCAGTGATGGCAAAATCGAGTCAAATTTACAAAGAACTTGGCTGTATGAACCCACTTATCAGTGAGACGTTGAACCCGTTCTGCCCTGGATGCATGGAGTGATTCGGCTAGGAAGGGACTTATAACGCCGTTGTACCCTCCCCGAAGGCAAGTTATCCCACAACTGTTTTACGTGGTCGTTAATGTTCTGGATACTGGCGGTAGGACGGAGTTGACGTCTGAGATGGTCCCACACATGTTCTCCTGTGGACGTCCGGAGCTCTTGCTGGTCACGGAAGTACCTCATCTTCAAGCATATACACTACTGCCCATTACAATTGCTACACGAAGAATAAATGCAAAGGATAAACGGGTATTCATTGGACAAATATATTATACTAGAACTGACATGTGATTACATTTACACGCAATTTGGGTGCATAGATCCTGAGAAATCAGTACCCAGAACAACCACCTCTGGCCGTAATAACGACCTTGATACGCCTGGGCATTTAGTCAAACAGAGCTTGGATGGCGTGTAAAGGTACAGCAGCCCATGCAGCTTCAATACAATACCACAGTTCATCAAGAGTAGTGACTGGGGTATTGTGACGAACCAGTTGCTCGGCCACCATTGACCAGACGTTTACAATTCGTGAGAGATCTGGAGAATGTGCTGGCCAGGGCAGCAGTCGAACATTTTCTGTATTCAGAAAGAGCCGTACAGGACATGCAACATGCGGTTGCGCATTATCCTGCTGAAATGTAGGGTTTCGCAGGGATCGAATGAAGGGTAGAGCCACGGGTCGTAACATATCTGAAATGTAACGTCCACTGTTCAAAGTGCCGTCAATGCGGACAAGAGGTGACCGAGACGTGTAACCAATGGCACCCCATACCATCACGCCGGGTGATACGCCAGTATGGCGATGACGAATACACGCTTCCAACGTGCGTTCACCGCGATGTCGCCAAACACGGATGCGACCATCATGATGCTGTAAACAGAACCTGGATTCATCCGAAAAAATGACGTTTTGCGATTCGTGCACCCAGGTTCGTCGTTGAGTACACCATCGCAGGCGCTCCCGTCTGTGATGCAGCGTCAAGGGTAACCGCAGTCATGGTCTCCGAGCTGATAGTCCATGCTGCTGCAAACGTCGTCGAACTGTTCGTGCAGATGGTTGTTGTCTTGCAAACGTCCCCATCTGTTGACTCAGGAATCGAGACGTGGCTGCACGATCCGTTACAGCCATGCGGATAAGATGCCTCGCAATCGCGATAGGCTACAATCCGACCTTTATCAGAGACGGAAACGTGATGGTACGCATTTCTCCTCCTTACACGAGGCATCACAACAACGTTTCGCCAGGCAACGCCGGTCAACTGCTGTTTGTGTATGAGAAATCGGTTGGAAACTTTCCTCATGTCAGCACGTTGTAGGTGTCGCCACTGGCGCCAACCTTCTGTGAATGCTCTGAAAAGCTGATCATTTGCATATCACAGCATCTTCTTCCTGTCGGTTAAATTTCGTGTCTGTAGCACGTCATCTTCGTGGTGTATAATTTTAATGGCCAATAGTGTAGTTCACAGATACTTGGCATGTTTGGACGAGCATTGTGCTGCAGAAAAATGGCGTCACGGTAGTATCGCATGGAGGACCGCAGAGAGCCAGGAGAGCACTCCGTCTTTAGGCCACAAGTGGCCCACCGGGACCATCCGACCGCCGTATCATCCGCAGTTGAGGATGTGGAAAGGAGGGACATGTGGTCAGCACATCGATCTCCCTGTCGTTATGATGGTTTTCTGCGACCGGAGACGCTACTATTCGGTCGCGTAGCTCCTCAATTCGCATCACGAGGCTGAGTGCACCCCGAAAAACGGCAACAGCGCATGGCGGCCCGGATGGTCACCCATCTAAGTGCCGGCCATACCCCACAGCGCTTAACTTCGGTGATCCGACGGGAACTTGTGTATCCAGCGCTACAAGGCCGTTGCCCGAGAGCCAGGACAGGGTCCAGGGAGAAATGTGTGAATCGGCTCCATCTCCAAATAGAGCTACCCAATTTAATTGTTAAGGTCTGTCATGACTTAAACATTAATGCAGTTCTGAGAATATTGAACTTATATAAAAAAAGTGCTCATTGGGGTGAAATGTTGAGTAAACATAATTTCTTACTAAACACTAAACATGTCTTCATGAATGCAATCGGTCTGTGCACGACAGTGCACGATACTGATACATTCGGAAAAGCCACTCGCTTTATTGGAATTTTTGGGGGGTCATACCTCGGGTTCTTTTGGTCACAGGGATAAGCGGTCAAGTGCTTTAGATAGCTCTCGGCCTAACGACCATTTGTGTACCTATTGCAAAAACTTTCATACTGTAGCTATCCCACAATACAGGGTCAAATCTTAAATATCACACATTTTCTGCAGTCGCTGTAATTAAGCAAATCGCTTTGTTATTTTCAGTTAGGTGTGGTCTAGGGTGGACCTTAGGCCGCTTATGAAAGCAACCTTTATTCACAGCCGATCCCTGGGCAATCTTCAAAAAAGACGTCTTCTGAGTACCAAATGTACCAGTTGTGGGAATGACCACTTCTATAATTTACCTCGATGACAGATCTTTTAAAATTTTACCATATGTTCTTAAGATGATAATCTCTCGGAACTCACAAAAGTTTATCGATATGATTATCCATTTCCAAGATCCAGACGTTCAAAGTTATCGGAATTATGCAGTAAAATATACACGTAATATCCCAGGACTGATGTGTAAATGAAGTTTTAATTGATTTCTTGAGCACTTTGCAAGGGTTCTAGGGCCACTGCAAGGGCTCAGAGCTCACGAATCTGTTTTAAATCAGCATTTTTTCACCAATAAAACATTTATGATGCATTGTCTCTGTATAATGACCACTTCATATAACTTCTTGCTCAAAGTGATGCTGCAGTAACAAGAAAGGGGCTAAAACGGATCTTCAAAAGGCTGTCAGAATTATATAAAACTGGAAAAACTGCAAGTTCGGTAAAATATTTCTCATAATATTTTTATACCTTTATGATACATGCAAATCACAAAGGAAGGCGTTTTCGAAAAAATGCGATTTATGACCAAAGTATCGAGAAAAAACGAGAAGCAAACGATTTTGTGTTAACCTTATATTACGTATCCTAATTTGTTTATTATATGTGCCAAATTAGATATATGTAGCGAAGTATATAAACAAACTGTCAAAACTTTATTGAATTATAGGAATTGTTTTATACAAGCTGTATATGCTGTCGTAGCAGGAAAAGGAAACGAACCACGGGAAAAATGAACCTGTCGAGTACAAAAAGGAGATATGTTCCTCTTGAAAAGACTGACAAAAAAGTGGGAAACCAGCTTCCTCAACCTTCATTCCGCCTTCTTCATCAAAATTTTTGGCATGCGAACGTATTCGCGTCTTTTTGTGCTGAACGAGAATGGCAGAGAGGCAGAGATACTGATGATCAGTGTGAGACAGTGGCAGTAAAATGGAGATGCATGTATACAGAATCTCTGGGAGGAAAAGAGAGAGAAGGCAGTTGAAATGAAAAAGATAGATGAGTGGACGCCATACCATAGGCTTGGGAGGTCTGAACCCTCCAAGATACATACGTGTAGTGGAGGGTGCACTTTGGACTGAAGGCAGAAGAGAGAGAGGAGACAGTGGCAGTGGGATAGTGGAACATGCTGTATATCTATGACAGAACAACGAGACAGTGGGAGAGACGAATAGTGGCAGTGATACGGAGATGCTGGACCTGAAGTTTCACTACAAACAGAGACTAGGTAAAAGGATTTACAATGTTCTATGTTAAAAGAACGCGAACGTGTTCGCATGGCTAAAGTTTTGGTGAGGATGGCGGAATGAGGAGCTGGTTCCCCACTTTTCTATCAGAGTCCTTTCATGAGGAACGTATTTATCTTTTTGTGCTCCGACAGAAGCATTGTTCCTCTTGTTTAGCTTATCGAGCTGCACGTTGCACGAGATACCGCCGGCGGATTTCAAGCGAACTAACAGCTGTTCCTGGTGCAATAGTTGGATCGGAGCGCGCGGTAGTATACACACGTGTACAATCGAACCACCATTAACAATGCTAATTTCAGTTCCACGTTCGATGCAGTGTTATCCTCTATTACGGAACACGTGGACATTCGAGAAAATTTATACAGACTGTGGCATGCCATCGCACTGCAATTAGAAAGCGGATGACCCGAAGGAATAGCGCGAATTGTTCCGACGGAGAAAGGAAATTTATAGGCAGGTGTATCAGATAAACTGATCCTAATTTTCTGGTGTCGTAGGGGACAAGAATATACACGTTACTTATCAATAATAGAGTGTCTGCAAATGCTTCGTACATAATGAGGCTTTCTATTCGAGCAGAAAACCACATTGCTCCTGTGAGAACAGCAGAATATCACATATTCATCAGAAAATAGCACTATTGAGCTCGGAATTTGGAAAATGAGCGGAAAAAGCACGGCAGGCTGCTACTCGCTGCTCCATTCCGTTCATTCACAAACATCGGTCTAGACCATTTAATTTTTAACTTGTTTGAAGCGTCCTTAATAGTGGTGCAGAAAGTTCAGCTGCTCTTTTGCTGATGTACGAGTATTTAATTGCAGACTACTCAATTGATTGAGCAGCAGCGGCAAACGTTTCCACTCTCGCTTTCCTACGTGCATTACGAGGCCTGCCTTTTACACTGCCTGAAACCAAAACACGTTTCTGCCAATCGCAAGGAGGGGCCTTGCCAAAGCGTTCCCTGTCATTGTTTGCCCTGTCTATGGACGTTCGTGCATCCACACACATGCCACTAATCGCCCCTCCGCAGTGTAACGGAGACCACTTACGTCAGCCGTGGCTTCACAACTGAAACAATGCAGCGCTGAAAAGAACAATACGTTACTGACAATAGTGTTTTCCATCCGCTTCAAAGCAGTGATAACAATAAAAGAATTATTTATTTCTTAAACTTCAAGAGGGGTCGAGGATTTCTCGTCCACCTCCGTAGCTTTGTGGTCAGCGAGGCTGACTGCTATGCGCAGGACCCGGGTTCGATTCCCTGTGCTACTATCGATTCTTTCGTGGTAGGAGCAATGGAACGGGGTGACCCTGATTTGAGATGCCATTTGGGGAACTTATTAACTGAGTAGCCAGTAGCTTCAGATCACGAAAACTGACCACGACCGTGAAAGCAATGTTCTGACACCACGCCACTCAATACCCCATTCAGTGACACTATTGGCAGAGGAAGGCACCGCGGTCGGTCGATACCGATGTACTTGCTAGGTCCTGTGGACCGAGTTTATGTTCTTGGGGACTGCTCGCACATCCTACAGAAGAATGGTATTCTCGGGAGCTCTGTCTCTTTATCAACAAATCTCAGTATGACATAGTCTTAATTAAAATGGGTTCTTTGTTTCATTAACACAAAAAGCTAGACTTTTGCAGCGATACTTATGAACTGACGCCGCCACAATACTTTGCGTGTTGTAAGTCCAGAATTAGCCGGACCTCTCTGGGAGCTTTTGCTCTGCAGGCCAGATCAATGCCGGTGCCTGTATCGGTCAGGATATCTCAAATGATGTGAAGCTCGGGTAGGTGCCGTGTCTTGGCATGAAAGCAGCTGAACTGCAGTTCATGTGCATTTGCTTCCCCACCTCGGTCTTCCCTCTACGATCTTGTTTCAAGTCTTAGACTGTTCTTGCTATAGCAGGAGGGGAGACAGTGCTGTCTGGCTTCCAACTGTCACTCATTGTCCATTTGTCAGTTTGCAGAAGCAGCTTTCCTAGCGATATGCGTATTTCGTTTCGCTACAATATTTGGTATCGATACTAACACCTCAAATTCTGTCGTCACCATGAGAATATCGGAACAAAAGTATTGTTACCAACAGTATCGCAAGATACTGAGTGCTCATGTATTTTTTGAACTATTGTTGAACACAAAGCAACATATATAGAGTAAAAAGCGAAACACGATGATCAGCCAAAACATTATATTTACCTACTCAACAGCGCTTAGGTCCACCTTTGGAACGCAGTACAGCAGGGATTCTACGTGGCATGGATCTGATAAGTCCTAAGCATCCAGATGTCTACATTCGCAAACCCCGTAAATTACAGGCTGGTGGTTTGTGGGGCTGATGTGCTACATCGAACAAGCGAATCTGGTGGCCAAGACATCAGTGTGAGTTCCCTATCAGGCTAATAAAACCGCTGTAGCACAATCCTGTCATTGTGGCACTGACAGTTGCCCTCCTGGAAAACGCGAACGCCGTCATGGAACACATCGACGTGAAGGGATGTAAGTGGTCCATAACAGATTTCATGTAATCCACAACTGTCAAACTGTCGATTATGAATACCCCAGGTCCCATGGACGACCAGATGAATGCCCCCATAGCATAATACTGTCCCCACAGGCCTGAACCCAAGGTGTGACGCGTGTGTCGAGCAGTCTGTAGCCAAGATGATGGCATATCCGGACACGACGATCGATCTGGTATAACCGGGCGACACTTTTCGATTAATCCACGGTCAAATCTCAAAGATCCCGCGCCCACTGCAGCCACAGTTGACGAAGTCTTTGCGTCAGTTTGGAAACATGTAGACGCCGCCTGCTGCTGAGCCTTCTATTCAACAGTGAGCACTGAGCGGCGTGCTCAGAAACACTTGTGCATACACCAGCGCTGTACCGTGTCGTCAGATCAGTTACGGATCCCCACCTGCCCCGCCTTGCATGGCGATGAAGCCTCCGACATATACGTCCAGTGATGAGACATGGACATCCAGAAACTTGTGGTCTCCTTCAACCACTTTCTATAGATGCACACAACACTAGTGCAAGAACAGCCGACCACCTTCTCCGTTTCCGAGATGGTCGTTCCCAGCCATCGGGCCACAACAAACTGTCGTTAGTCAAAGTCACTTCGTCAGTGGATTTCCCTATTTGTGGCCCGTATCGTCGCTAGAATGATTCCCCATTCCTCTCTGCAGCTCGTCTGATTCACTCAGCATTCTTGTCTGGATATCGTGTGTGCCCTGAATTGACATCAGATACGCACGACGAAGTCCCTATGTTACGAGATGGCTGTGTGCCTACACGAATGTTAATAAAGCTTGTACTTAGATTTTGTAGCGTCTTGTTCTTAGGGTTGCGTTGTGTGTTCCAGCTTTCTTTAATTGTGAAAAATATCGTTCAGGAAACTGTCTCTGTTGCTGACTGATTGGTTGATAGCTTGTACATAATCCGGTTTTTACATAACAACATATTTTTTTAAATTTTTAACAGAGCCAAGCACACATACGTCTTATATCACGAACATTCATTTTAGAAGTACCCCTAGGTTCAGAAATGCCTGGGATGTTTGGAATAGTTCTAAAGTCAACAGGTTGTTTACAATATTAAATGGTTCAAATGGCTCTGAGCAATATGGGACTCAACATCTCAGGTCATAAGTCCACTAGAACTTAGAACTACTTAAACTTAACTAACCTAAGGACATCACACACATCCATGCCCGAGGCAGGATTCGAACCTGCGACCGTAGCAGTCCCGCGGTTCCGGACTGAAGCTCCTAGAACCGCACGGCCATCACGGCCGGCTTTACAAGATTAGTTTTGGGTACAAATGTTAAGAAGAGTTTACAATAGGCGTGGAATTTAGTGTACGTATTGGTGTGTCTTACACAAAAATTGGATGTTATAGTATTGCTGCTTTAATATGCACTCTTTTGTAAGTAGTACAAGTAGTTTGACTAACGTATTGTACTCTGAGCGATCTTGCCAACACTGATATTTTGCTATATGTTCCTCAAACCTGTGATAATTTTCGTGTCTTCTAAGTAATTTGGCAGTATAAAAATATACGTGGAGTTTTGAATATGACGAAGATGTGAACCAGCTGTGTATTTACGTCGAGTAATCCTCGGACTAAGACGTTTGAAGGAAAGTGTGGGTTTTATTGTATTCTCCGTCAACTGAGCTTTATGATAGGATATAAACTTCAGCAAAGGTAATTAGCTTCTGATTTATGAATTTTTGTAAATCCTGTGTCACTTCAAATTAAATGTTGTTTCCATGTTTTGGTGGCTTTAAAGATTGTTTGCAAGTCGTGGCGTGTCAAAGACTACATTGAGTATTATTACCTTTTGCTATAAGATGGTATTGTTATATTAGGTAGTTTGTCATAGTAGGGGTTTTGGCTTATCAGTAAATCTCGTTATATGAAAGAGATGACATCGTTTTTAAGCTCAGTAAGTACATGTTGTCATTTCAGATAGTCCTGAGAACATTATTATTCAAGTTACGAACGTTGATCTTTGCTGAATAGTAAAAAAATTGCCAAGGGAATTTACTGATACCACTTCTGACGAGATTAGCTCATTCATTACTGAGTTGAGTATTAAGTGCAGGGATCGATAACAGAGGATAAGCGTTTCAAGCTCGTGTATACTTCCCTTATTGCATCAAGAGTCCGCAGCGCCAACAGGCTTCATTGAGTGTCGCAGGGGCATTGATCATAATGTTTTGGCCCATCCCTCTATGAGTGAACGACGTGGCGCGGTGGTTGGCGCACTGGACTCCATTCGGGAAGACGGCGGTTCAAATCCGCGTCCAGTCATCCAGATTTAGAATTTTCGTGATTCCCCTAAATCGCTGCTGACAAACGCCACTATAATTCCTCTGAAAGGACACGGCCGTTTTCCTACCCCATCCTTGAAACACATCGAGCTTGTGGTCCGTCTCTTCTGACCTCGATGTTGAGGGTCGTTAAACTTTAATCTTCCTTCTTCTTCCTCTTCATCAGTCTATGTAAATCACTTTGCGTTTTTATGAATCAGCTTGAATATAAATGTAGATGCAAACGTAATACTTTTCCTTATTTTTTTTAAGTAATAAAAGCCCCCACGTTGGATTCAAGGTAAAATATGTTAAAAGTTGGCAACATATTGGAACTTACAGCGTCCCCAGTGAAATAATAAGAAAAGACTTAAAAAATTGTATTTATGAAGAAGAGACATTGTAATGTTGTTGCTTTAATTTGCTATGTAAGCGGTGCTGATAGACAATAAAAGCGGGTTAAAAGCTGTGAGCTATGTGGGGAAGTTAACCTTGCATTACTGCGCAACTGTTTCACCTGGTATCCAGTCTAGCTTACCAAATTCCCAACCAGACTAACATTAATTATAATCTTTTAATAGTCATACGACAACTGGTGACATATATATATATATATATATAAAGAGAATTTAAATAAAAAGAAATAAATCAGTTTTTATTTGGAAATTTATTTTAACATTGATCATTGAAATTTCAGCATATTAAACTTGATTCATAACTAAACTGGTGCCTTATTTAGGATTGTGAAAATGTGAGATTGTAATCTTACGGAACACATCAAATATGGAGCCAAGATTGGGAGACTGCATACAACACAGCATTCATAAAATAACACACAAAGAACTTTGAAACATATGCGAGAGGAAATTAACCACAACCAACCGATTCAATTCTCACCCAAAGAAGTTACATCCGTAGCGCAATCCTGTCCATCATGTAATTACCACACACTGGTATACTAAATTCATACTAACTCTCTGTGAAATCTTCCCGAAAAGAATAGCTGAGGGCTACTTTGATGATTACACCACATGCTTCACGTGGTCAACTTGGTTTACACGAAGAGTGTAACTCCACAATAATTTTGATAATTAAAATAAATTAGATCGAAAAGCAATTTACAAAAGAAAAACCTCGAACTGGTTACTATCGTCTTATTATTAACCTGATGGGTCAAACAATTGTATAAGCACATGGTACTGGTCTCATAAAGTACACCTCATGTGAGTTGAACATAAAGAAAAATTGCTATATTGAAAATTATTGTCAAGACGAGACGTTATAATCTCACGCACATTCGCATTTAAGATTGATGATGCTAGTTAGAGTTACTGATCAACACGTGGTTCCACTTTACTCACAAAGTAGTGACAAAGCAACTACCAGAATATATTCTGAGCTTCACACTCGAATTACACTGCGTTGAAATTTAAGATAACATTAGATATTTTAGAGCTAAACCTGAAATAAAGGTGATTAAATTTTCAGTTAGGCTGAACTTAAGAAATCCATTGTCCTACGGCCTTAGCAGACACGCGCTTAGCCGGAGATCTTACCACTTCAGACGCTCGCCGCGGACAGACTGCCGTGGTCCCTTCCTGAGGGTGGCTCACAAATACAAACGGAAGTGGCCAGAGGGGCAGCTTCCTATACCAACATGACAAGGGACGGACAGGACCATACTAAGAATAGAAACCTATCTGCTTTTAGAAAGCGTAGCTACCTGTTCTGACGTTGGTCCTACTGTTCTCTAGCAGACAGGCTTGTCTGCTACCCTCAAGCATGCAACTAGAAATACATTAGCTCATTCATCCTCTCACACAGAAGGGAAAGGGGATGACAGTATCTTATCATATGCAGTATATAGAAGAAAGTGGATGTAGGTTCCGTATGAGACTGTGTGACATGAATTACATATAAACTGTGTTTTAAAGTGTAGTAGTGTGACAGATCGTTCTTGTTTATGTGTAAAAGTAACACGTTTCACTGCTCAGTCTCCTCCCAGATAGTCAGTAACACCACAGTAAATTTAGAAGAGGAATTTATGCCGTAAATGACAACAGATTTAAGTAATTAACATGAAAGGAATCCAACAGAGACCTTTCAACATTTAAAAATTGAATAATATACATTTTTTCTTATGTATCCGTATTGTAATAATTTCTCTATGTAAGTTTCGAAGGCAAAGAAGTGTAACAAAATGATCTAAAGAGGCAAGATACGCTCTTTTGTTAACTTTTTTAGTCATCTTCACTTCTCTTGTCTTGGTTGCATGTAGACTGACATCTTGCGAGTGCTAGCAAATGTAAGCATATTTGTACTAATTAAGCAAATAATATATTGATTTAATATTATTGTGCACTTTTAATTTGTAAGAGGTGATCCCGATTTCATGTCCGCCTTCCTTTGAATTAACCTGCATTTGAGTAATTTACAGTTCAACAATCGCAGTGGCCGATGCAGCCAATTAGAAGCAGACATTTTGAATATTTGCTACAAAAAACTGTTATTTGATAATAAGTGCTTAAAATTTAACTTCTGTTTTCTTCTTCTCCATGGCCTTAGTTCACAATTACTGATTACGTGTTAGAATAAAAGTTCATTGATGATACCTGAATAGTAACAAAAATTAAAAATGTGACCTTTAAATTTCATTATTAATAGCGTTGTTCGCTACAGTCTATACTACCATATGTCGACTATCTCAGTACGCTTCTGTTTCTGCAGTACTGTTTTTTATCTTCAAAGATTATTGGTATTACAGTAATTTTTGCGTAACTGGTTTAACAGTGAAGCCTTAATCATGAATCATCACATAAAATTCACGTCTAACGTAACTAACCTAGAATAGGAATTTAAATGTTGTCTAGTTCCGACTGGTCAGCTAATATCTTTATTTTCAGCTAATTTATTTAACAAATGTCTTATTTAGTATAATATGTATCAGCAAGGGTAAGGTAGCTCATAGGCACACACTTCCGTGTGTTTATCGATGATTGGTTATCATTTTGTGGCCTCTGCTCTACGTTAGTCCATTTTCAACCTATGGTTATGTGGAAACTTTTTCACTGACTTTATCATCAAGTTGTTTTTCCCCACCCTGTGTAATAACTCAAGATGATAACCTAGAAATATTTCATTTATAATATACAACGACCTGCAGAGAAGATAAGAATTATTCTCCTGTGTTTAATACATAGTTAATGGTGTGATGAGATTCATAACAGGTAAGCTGAATACTTATTACATTAAATATGATGCATCATTACAATCATAATCATGATCATCACTATCACCATCACAATGTAATTATCATCATCTGCACCATTACCATTATCAATACCTTGTTTCATAAAAGTAGCAGCTCACAATGGAATAATTTTTTATTTTTAATTCTTGTTACTGATTCTGCTCTTTTAAACCATTCTCAGACCAAGGCTCCAGATGACATGTGGAGGTAGTGCACGGAGCTACTGTGTGGTACCAGTCACAAACCCTTCCAACAACACTGTAATCATATGTACCATCAAAATTACTGTCACCCTTATCATCCTTACTATTAAAGTATCATCCATATTCTAGTGAACATAACCACCATCATCAACATTATTGTCATTATCCATGTTATTATATAACACAGAGCAACAAATTTGAAGTGAAAGTGTGTAAACTGCATGATTTTGAGTTAGTTATGTTTATTTCAGTATAAAATGATACGAAATCATCATCTTCATAAATATTTGGCTCTATTTTTTTAAAGTAATCTACATTTTTGTATTAATAACTCACTGACTAAAAATGGATTCATGTTCCAAGGTTCAGCATAACAAATTTTAAGTGAATAAGTACTTTAATTATGTTATGTGTTATGCATTGATAAATGTCAGTGCCATTCTAGAAGTTCAAGAGTTAAATATTAAGAACAAATGAAGATGATATTACATGAATGAAAGTACTTTGTAAGTCTACTTTGTACCAGAACTATCTAAAGCACAAAAGAAAATATATAAATTAACTGGTTACAAATGTATATAAAGGATTACAAATGTTAAATGTCCATATTTACAGTATATACAACTACATATTTTGTTCAGAGATAAATTTAGAAGATGACCATTTGTGTTTGGCTTCACGTTTATACGCATACTCGGGAACATCTCTTATGACAGTCCAGCTGTAATCTGCTAAAATAGTAGGGCCCCACTTTCTGGCATACCTCTTCTCAAATGTGGCAATATATTGATGAAATCGCTCCTTATGTTCATCACTTACTGCACCACCATCTTTGGAGAAGAATTCATGATGATGTAAGAAATGCATTTTCAATGACATGTTGCAACCAAGTTTTCCATAAGATGACAACATGTTATCTACAATCTCCTTGTTATTTATTGCTCGTTTGTTCCCAAAGAACTGTAATCAGACTGTCTTAAAACATTCCTATGCATGCTTCTCATCACCTTGTATGATTCCATCAAAAGTATGGTCTCTAAAGCCCCTCAAGTCTGTGGACCTACAAAGATGCCCTCCTTTACTTTGGCATCACTTAAGTAAGGGAAGTTTTGCCTTAAGCACTTAAATGTTTCACCATCTTTGTTCATTCCCTTAACAAAGTTTTTCATCAGAACCAACTTGATGTGCAAGGATGGGAGCAGAATCTTTTTAGGGTCTACTAGAGGTTCACTCTTAATGTTCTTTACACCTGGTTGAAGAGATTTTCTGGTGGGCTATTCAAGTTTACTGTAATGAGATGCACGAGCTCTGCTATCCCATTCACAGAGAAAGCAGCAATATTTACTATACCCTAACTGCATACCTAATAGCAGTGCAACCACTTTCAAGTCGCCACAAATATACCATTGACAGTCATTATACTTGATGGATTACAGTAAAGTCTTCATATTTTGGTATGACCCTTTCATATGCACACTATGACCAATTGGAATAGAAGGAAGTTCATTACCCATATGTAAAAGCACCGCTTTTAAGCTCAACTTTGATGAATCAATAAAGAGTCTCCACTCAGGGTTGTAATTAATTCTGGGAGCCTTCATTAGGCTATTTATGTCTACACATGCTACAAGACTATCTTGCATGTTAAAAAAAGGAGTGAATTGTTGCTCTCTTCTGCAGTAAAATGAAACATTTACATTTCTTTCCAGAATATTGCGTTGCTCCAATCTTGATGCTAAGAACTCAGCTTTAGCTTTAGAGAGCTCCGAATCCCTAATGACAATATTTTTGATTCATCAGTTGATGATATATTTGGAAGAAACTCTGGATTTTGTGATGTACATGTCTCAGGACATTCAGAATCCCCATCAGAAGTAATCTCATACTCTGTCGGTGGTTCAGGTAGTGACAATCCTTCCCCATGTAGAAATGGATGAACGGCAGATGGAATGTTAGGATAGATCACTGTCCACTTCTTCTTCATAGATATCCCCTTCTTGATAGGAGGAACCATACAAAAGTAGCAGTCACTGACATGGTTAGTTGGCTGACGCCAGATTATGGGCACTGCAAAGGGCATTGAACGTCCTTTCCCATGCATCCAGTTCTAGAGGTTGCTGGTACAAGTGTTGCAGATCACATGTGGAGCCCAGGGTTTATCCTGATCACCTATTCTGAACCCAAAACGACAACTTTTTAAGCAATGGAATTATTTGCTGTTGTTGTGAAGCAAATGTCACATCTCCACACACATAGGAAAATGTGTCAGCACTGTTAACACAAACTTATGGTATTTTTATTCACTTCAATAGCAGTCAACTTGAACAACTGGCAGTTAATCTGGAAACAAATGTGCGAAAATTATTACATGCATTAATAGTCACTAAAGTTGAAGAGGATGGAGACAAAAAGACTGTTAAAATTGGTACCAAAATGTATATTGTAAGATGGCAAGAACTATGCCCCTTGCATGAAGTCATTAAAGATCACCTAACTCACGTTGAGCGAACAGTAGGGCTGAACAAAAAATGACTGACAAGGCACAATGCATCTTGTAGAGGATATAGTATGGAAGTATTGGAATAATTAATGTTGGATGATGGTTTTAAAGTAATTCACATGACACGAAAACTTTACAGAAATGAGTCGATTTACTGGACACTAGTTTACCCCAGGGAAGCATTTAGAGTTGACCATGGCCGGCTGGGGAACGGTGAAGGGAAGCGACAATAGGCAGCTTAGGGCGGCTCAAGCTCTGAGAAAGCGGTAAGGGGGCGCGGCCTCCAGCCGCCTTAAGATGAGTGACAGTGAATGGGTGGTTGACCCCAACTCCATGTTGGCGTACTGGGAAACAGACGGACAACTTGTACACCTGTCCATCGTCCCGTTTTCTGTGAAACTTGCGAGAAAGCCGTGCAAAGCTACAGTGGAGCGGTCAACAGAGGTCAAAATATGTGTGTTTGTGACTATAGCAACTTCACACTGAATTCACGGTCCGCAGAGCCTGAAGTAAATCAGGCGAAGAGCAAAAGCATGAAATGCGCCGGCCTCCAATGGGAACGTAGGACCAAGGAATCTGAAGTACTCTCCTGGGACTCAGAATTCCGGAAAAATTGGTGTTTGTGCAGACGCTAACCTTGAAGGGTGGCCTGGGAGGAGCGAAATAGCAGAAGTTGAGAGGAAGGTAAATTCTGTGGGAAGTTGTTCACTTCCCAGAGCAGGCATTGGTCGGTGCTGGGAAGCGACGCATAATTAACGCGACTTGCGCTGCAATTGGCGTAAGTGATTTTGCTGGAGGAGAAACCGAGGTGAAGAGCAGACGGTGAGAAGTCTCCGTAGAGGTCTTCCGTTCCCAGCTTGCCTAGAGTGCAGGCGTGGCGTTCTTTACTCAGTTTGCCTGAGAAAGAGAGAGCATCTCTGCAGTTTAGGATTTAGCAAATGCAACGATTGAGCTTGGAGATAGAAAGTTTTGGTTCAGCTATGTACTGAGCAAGATAGCTAGGAGTGAATAGACGAGGGCAGCCTTGCAGCACCACTAGGCTGGGCGACGTCCACAGAATGACGCCGCTCCGCCACGCTGTACTCGGTGATATTGCGCCCGCTCCGGCCACTGATTAATGTGTTGGATCACGTCGGCAAAGTTTCCACGAGGGTTTCATGGGCCATGTATTGTAGAATTCTTCTCGCACTTCGCATTACGCCTGGGTCAGACGATAGGAATTACTTTTGAGTTATCGCGCTTTACTCCACGCAAACGCAATTTATTACCACTGCCTGATAGGAGAGTCTTGTAATGTGATGATTGAAGGTCGGGAGTTAAAATAAATTTGTGCTAATCGACTGCATCTGTTTTCAATCAAGTAGTTGAAATCCCAAGTCGCTTTCTTAATTAATTTTATGTTCAACATTTGCATCTGGCGTTCAGTAGCTGAATATATCATCAATGTGCACCCCTTTTTAATTAAAAGTGATCAATTCTGAATAAATTAATGTCAACGCTGCCACCGCAGTTCAATCAGGAGTCACAGGGCCATATTACTTTTTCGCGTTATCCGATATTGCGGCAGTTTTGCACTCTCTGTTGACCTGTTAGTCAATTAGTTGGGGTGAACACACGCCAAAACCAGCTAAGTGACGGGTGGGGTGTTACATATTGCTGACCCATGCCAGGATACGATATTTCGGGATTTGCTAGGAAGTAGTCTTGAAAAAGGAAATTTTTCCACATGATCCATTGCTTAGCCATTTTCAACTGAAAAAAAAAACGAGTAGCATTAGTTACAATAAGTTACACTGTCTCCATGTGCTGTCCTTTCAAATTGACATTTATAGGTGCCTATGCATTGTGTTTGTAATTTGTTTGAGTACTTATGATGTGCAGAGCCGTAATCGGTCAATGCTGAGCACACTTAACACAATCATTGGTACTAGCCTTTTTGCCTTGCTTAGCCATTGTTAATTGAAAAACGGGTAGCATTAGTTACGATAAGTTACATTGTCTTCTTCATGTGCTGTCCTTGCAAATTGACATTTATAGGTGCCTATGGATTATATTTGTGATTTGTTGGAGTACTTGTGATGTGCATTGCTACTAGCCCTTTTTGGGGAATGCTTCATGAACTATTTCTCGGGTCACTGCTCACACCCAGTGTATCAGTTTGTGTCCTGATATATGTTTTGCATTATCTAATTATTGAGTGTAAGGGGTACTTGGGTTTTGAGTTTTCGTGTAACATAAAAGTGCAAATGATAACGAGGGGAAAAGCCAAGACAACGGCAGAATATAATCAGACTGTTACTCGGGAGAACATGGGTGATAGTAGGGAAAGATCTACCGATGAGCGTGACGAACGCGAGTTGCAACTTCCTGAAACTGCGTCTCATGAATGGTTTAGTCCGCTGAACAGCAAGGACGTTGATTCAGGCAGTGATACTGAGGGCTCGGGGGACGCACGGAGCACAGGATTAATCCATAGGTATGGAAGATCCAGCCTAAGAAGCCAGAGTGTGTTGGAACCAAACGGTGTCCGACGATTATCAAACGATTCATTCACAAGTGATCCGACGGGGGCGCGGAGACTGTACTTGTCTAGATATCGAAGGGTTCCTCAGAACAGAGAAGAGTCGCATTTTCAACCACAAAAGGACGAGGATCAAAATGAGGCTACTCTCAAAAACATTACGGACCTGTTGCAACAGATGCAAACGGTGAACTTAGAGCAGAGCGCCAACCTTAATGCCGAAATTGAAAAGGCAAATTCGGAGCTGAAAGAGAACCTTAATGCCGAAATTAAAAAGGCGAATTCGGAGCTGAGCTATAGGCTCACAGAAGTTCATACAGAAGTAAAAGAGGAGGTAAAGAATCTCGGCGTCAAAATAGAGAAAGAGATTGCCATCATCAAACGACCGGCAATTGAAGCCAAATTAATTGCGAAAGGTACAAGGAAAATAGCGAGAGAAACTCGGGACTCCACGCAAAGCACGGCAAAAGTAGGAAAGGTCATGTTATCAAGGCTACAAAGCCGGATAAAACGTGTTGAAGAAAAGCAACAAGAGCAACCGGACATAGGGCCTAACGAGATGTTGAAAGAGGAGGTGGCGATATTAAAAAGAAATTTAGAGGACGAGGTAAAACGTCTCATTACAGAGACATTAGGAAAGAAGAAGGGTGTAAGTACTGCGTCGACTGAACCGTCACTTGCCGGAACACAGATAACCGCTTCACTGTGTGACAAAGTTGACACTATAAGCAACGGGAGCCACGTCTTGATTCACAGCTCTGAGGCAACGACCGAGGTAAATACGGACAGCGCGCAGCTGTCCAGTGAGCACAATTGCTGTCGGCTGATTAGAAGTACCGAACAACTATCGAACATACAGAAGGGGAGAGATGACGATAGCGTGTCAGAACGAATTAGTCCACGTCCCGAAGTTCATATGAATCGCAAGAACGGGCGAAATGATAACTGGAATGATGACTGGTTTGACTACAAGCATTTTGTATCAGTCCGAAAGTTTCATCACTACGAGGACGAAGGTAATAGCTTGCATTTAAAAACTTTTATGGGACAATTCGAGTTATCTTTGCCCCCACACTGGCCATTGATGTACCAGCTGGATTTTGTGTGCTCCCATATGGAGGGCGCGACCGCTGAGTACATGAGAAATGTAGCGAAGACGAGCGTCTCGTTCGAAGAATTCAAAAATGCCTTCTTGGGCAAGTATTGGTCTAAAGAAACCCAAGAAAGGATCAGACAAGAAATTATGATGTCCAGGGATTTGGAAGGGGCAGGGTACCGGAGTCTGGGCAAATTTTTTGAAAATATGACAAAAAGGAACCAGTCCCTAGACAACCCATGTAGCGGTGCGGAAATCATCAGATTATGCTACATGAAACTTCCCATCTCGTATCAACAATTACTTGCCGGTCCTTGTGGTAGCGATACTGAGGTATTTAAGGGCATTTTGCGCGAACTGGAATTCGCATTTCAAGAGGAACAGGCGCGGGAGAAACGCCGACAGCGAGAACAAAATAACCGTCGCAATAATGGACCCCAGTGGGATAGTAGGCCAGTACCGCACTCCAACGGCCACAATCAAGATAAGAGTAACGGCAACTCAAAAAGAAGGTACACAGAGCGACACTCTCCGGTGCAACATAATAAATCACAAAGGACTTGGGGCGGTAATCAGCAATCGGGAAGGAACAGGAATAATGGTTACCAAAATAACAAGTCCGCCCTCCAAAGCCTGGTCCATCCCACTTAACGAGCAGGATCACGAATGACTAGACCAGAGCGCGGACGTAGTAAATATAGGCTTAGAATAAGGATTTTGTTAAAGTGTCTTGTTTGTTTGTGTATATACTGATCTTAGTGGTAGAATGTCTCGTTTATATGTGCCTGTATTTTGTGTTTTATTATTAATAATGATATCTCGCCTCTCGATGCTGTGAAAGTGAAGCACTAGTTTATTTTGTAAAAACATATGATTAAAGAATGGAATACAAGTATTTCTGGGCGTACCCTAGAAAAAGATTGATTAGGAACTCTGTAAATTACAGAAAAGTTCCCGATAATTGTATCTCAGTCATTGGAGAACATATTTAAGGTGGCCAGTCCCGTAGATCGTTACGAGGACGCACCGACGCATCTCGTATGCCCCTGAATACGTAAGAGGTGGACAGCTATGCGCAGTTGCGTGAATTAGCGCACCCAGTGTATGTTAAAATGAACCGGATGTAATCATCTACATGGCGAACAGCAGCATTGATACGCCAGAAATACTTGTTGATACCAAGATAGTGTAACAACTGAGAGTGTGAGCAGTGAGCTATAATTATGTTGTGCCATTATGACATTGCTAATCCGAAACACGTTCACAGGCATTATAAAACAATTCGTGACAAAAGGAGAAAACGGGAAGAAAATAGAGGAGAGAAGAAGTGTCGCAGTAGAACACGATAAAGTACGCTATCCAAACTTCCAACAATAAATCTTGGTAAGATTGACACATGTCTAAGTTTGTTGTGTTTTATACATGTTCGCAGGCTTAATAAGAGGGACGTCTGCCACATAGGGAATTCAGAAGAAAAAAACAAGATTAGAGATAAAAAGTAGTAAATAGTAGATATGTAGTCGGGTTGGCCAACACAGTGTTAGTCGTAGGAATTAGTAGCTAGAAATAGTGATGAGATCCTGTCCAGGTAATATTGATTCCCTATCCCTTGATTGTGTGTGTGTGTGAACGACTGTGAAGAAAGTTGTCTTGTACATTTTTATAACTATGTATAAAAAAGTTCTGTTACATTTCTATTTTAATTGATCCTGAAGTTGATTTACAAACAAGTAAAATTATTCCTTTTGTAATGAAACCAGTTCATTGTCTTAAAATAAAAAAAGTATGTTACTGATGGTTAAACATGAACACTTTTCATGTACTAAAATTAGTTGTCTTAGTGTGTTAAGGTGGCGTAACTGAGCAAGAGGGAGTTGAAGCTACGACACCTGGCTCACCACACACGAGCTGACAAGGAACGAGGACAACAGCAATGAGGGGAGCACACAGCTGACGATGGTGATGGCATGCAGACCACGCACTGAATCGACGGGGATGGTGGTCAACTCAGCAGCCAAGGAGAGGTGACATCCATCATCTCTGTGTATGACAAAAAGGTTGGTCCCGGTCTCTGTACACGGTACGGATCGGGGGCAGCAATGAAGAGGTCCAAGAAGGTTTCTATATTTGTTGCTCGCCACGTCAAGTGGAGCGACAGCCCAGATGACCTTTTGTGCCTAATGACACCAACTTTGAAGGCCTGAGCAAAAAATAGGCTCTTGTCATATCACGCTCCCTCCCGTGCCCTAAAACGTCTATCGAAGGAGCAATGACCTGTGGCTGAGCCGCGAGAGGTTACCGATCATAGATGCACCGATGGGGTCTTGTGCCTGTCGGACAAGATGTCAACAACGAGCTCTTAGGTGAGAGCCACCCTGCCTCAAGAAGATGCGGGCGCCTGTGGCGCCATCTCCGTAATCGACGTTGCTCTCTTCTCAGCCATTAGCCATCCCTCAACTTGCTTGTCAGAACTAATGTCACTTCCGTTCCTGCAAGAAACTTGTGCCGTGTGTGTGAGTGTGTCAGTGTGGATTCAAATGAATAACATGCGCTTCAACGAACGTACTCATTTGTTCTGTTTATGAATTATGTTATAAGAAGGTTATGATTTTATAAATGTGCCATTTGTTAAAACGTTATGTATTTGTCATGTCACGTCTGTTTGTGTTAGAATAAGATTTCATACTTATACCTTGTTACAAATACACAACAGTGGTTGCGCAATACGCAATGATTCTTGTCATTTTGCTTGTGTTTTATTTATATATATATATATATATATATATATATAAGTACATGTGTGTACACAATCCAGACACTGGACTGGGCCAGACCTTGTTGAATTGTGTAAAGATGACACTTACACCATGCACAATATAAACATCCTGAGACAGACACAAAAAAACTTTTATTTATATAGTGACAAAGGAGGATTCACATATAATTTAATGAGAGCAACTACTATCAACTTTACAAATTGTTACACGAATATTATTCATGTATGTATTTAGTAATTTAAGTCGAGTAGGGATGGATAACTGAGAGTGAATGGACCTTAAGTTATAATTACGGGTCTTGCCATTCAAATAACAAGCACAGAGGTGCTTAAACATATGTATTTACCCTTTGCGACTTGCGTCCTTGTAATATAATTGTAGTTTTCTTTTGAGTACTCTGACCAATAATTGTCTCAGGAATCGGCAGAGATTAAAGTAAAATTAGACTAAACAATGACCACGTCTTTAACAGTAAATCCAGTCACTGAAGGCAGGTACCCTAGGAATGAGTGGGAGTTTGCATCAGAGAGGAGGCAGTGGTAATCAATCGCCTGTAACTAATCACACGAACAGATTGCAATAACAGTTATGGAGATATTAATTCTGTACCACAGGTGGTAACACCATAGGAGTCATCACCTGTACTACAAAATTGATTTGAAGAGAGGGGCTATGTAAGATGGCAAGAACTATGCCCCTTACATGAAGTCATTAAAGATCACCTAACTCATGTTGAGCGAACAGTAGGGATGAACAAAAAATGACTGACAAGGCACAATGCATCTTGTAAAGGGTATAGTGTGGACGTATTGGAATAATTTATGTCGGGTGATGGTTTTAAAGTAATTTACACGACATGAAAACTTCGTGGAAACGAGTCGATTTACTGGACACTAGTTTACCCCAGGGAAGCATTTAGAGTTGACCGTGGCCGTCTGGGAAACGGCGAAGGGAAGTGACAATAGGCAGCTTAGGGCAGCTCAAGCTCTGAGAAAGCAGTAATGCGGCGCGGCCTCCAGCCGCCTTAAGATGAGTGACAGTGAATGGGTGGTTGACCCCGACTCCATACTGGTGTACCGGGAAACAGACGGAGAACTTGTACACCTGTTGATAAATGTCCGTTGTCTGGTTTTCTGTGAAACTTGCGAGAAAGCCGCGCAAAGCTATGGTGGAGCGGTCAACAGAGGTCAAAATATGCGTGTTCGTGACTATAGCAACTTCACGCTGAATTCACGGTCCGCAGAGCCTGAAGTAAATCAGGTGAAGGGCGACAGCATGAAATATGCCGGCCTTCGATGGGAACATAGGACCAAGGAATTTTTAGTACCCTCCTGGGAGTCAGAATCCTGGAAAAATTGGTGTTTGTGCAGACGCTAACCTTGAAGGGTGGCCTGGGAGGAGCGAAATAGCAGAAGTTGAGAGGAAGGGAAATTTTGTAGGAATTTGTTCACTTCCCAGAGCAGGCATTGATCAGCACTGGGAAGCGACACATAATTAATGCGACTTGCGCTGCAATTGGCGTAAGTGATTTTGCTGGAGGGGAAAGCGAGGCGAAGAGCGGACTGTGAGAAGTCTCCGTAGAGGTTGCCTGTCCCCAGCTTGCCTAGAGTGCGGGCGTGGCGTTCTTTACTCAGCTTGCCTGAGAAAGAGTGAGCATCTCTGCAGTTTAGGACTTAGCAAATGGAACGATTGAGCTTGGAGATAGAAAGTTTTGGTTCAGCTATGTACTGAGCAAGATAGCTAGGAGTGAATAGACGAGGGCAGCCTTGCAGCACCAAGAGGCCGGCCGACGTCCACACAACGATGCCGCTCCGCCACACTGTATTCGGTGATATTGCGCCCGCTCCGACCACTGATTAATTTGTTGGATCACGTCGGCAAAGTTTCCACGAGAGTTTCATGGGCTGCGTATTGTAGAATTCTTCTCGCACTTTGCATTACGCCTGGGTCAGTCGATAGGAATTACTTTTGAGTTTCACGCTTTACTCCACGCAAACGCAATTCATTACCACTGCCTGATAGGAGAGTCTTGTAATGTGATGATTGAAGGTCGAGAGTTAAAATAAATTTGTGCTAATCGACTGCATCTGTTTTCAATCAAGTAGTTGAAATCCCAAGTCACTTTCTTAATTATTTTTATGTTCAACATTGCATCTGGCGTTCAATAGCTGAATATAACATCAATGTGCGCCCCTTTTTAATTAAAAGTGATCAATTCTGAATAAATTAATGTCAACACTGCCAGTGCAGTTCAATCAGGAGTCATAGGGCCATATTACTTTTTTGCGTTATCCGATATTGCGAAGTTTTGCACTCTCTGTTGATCTGTTAGTCAATTAGTTGGGGTGAACACACGTCAAAACCAGCTAAGTGACGGGTGGGGTGTTACAATATATCCAAAATGTTGCACACAAGGACACTTACATAATCCATTGTTAAGTTATTATGACTTTGACAAACCATTACACTATTTGATTTTAAACTTAACATAAAAATCCGTGTATACTTATCTCACCGTAATAAAACAGTGCAAAATGGAAACTAGAGCTAATTTTGAATTGTCTTTATGATATTCACGATCAGCATATTAGAACGGATAGGACTTGGCTATTTTCATTCGATTTACATTTTCATTATTGCACAGTGATAATTAAACAAGTCACCATAATCCTCATCGCCCACATTTTATCTCTATCGCCCAGGCCATCTTTATACATAACGTCCCTACCCACGCTAACATCTATATTGTACCTATTGTTGTCTAATGATCATCATCGTCTATTAATCACCCTCCCCCACAATTTATACCACCTACTTCCTTACATCACCCAGCCCTCTACATCATCCATCATTTCATCAACATTTGTGCACACATCACATTAAACTATTTTTAGAGTGCGCCTTGCGTTTGACGGCGAGTTATTGGTCTGCTCCCATTTGGTCTTTGTACCACTTCGGTTAGAAACTTCCTTTACCATATCCATTACGTGCTGAGGGTTTTATTTTATTCGCTACTGAATAATATTACAGTAGTAGTCTTTACGTTACATTCTTGTAGCAACGTATTGACTAATGAGTACTTTCTGATTTTGTGTTTTATGCACTGGAAATATATGGACTATTTCAGATTTTCACCAAATCAGTTTCTTTCACTTATTTTTCTTAAGCTGTTCCTACAACACTCTTCTCTTCTTTTGTTCATTAAATATGAAGTTCAAATGGTGTGTGAATTCCTAAGGGACCTAACTGCTGAGGTCATCGGTCCCTAGACTTACACACTACTTAAACTAACTTATGCTAAGAACAACACACACACACACACACACACACACACCCATGCCCGAGGGAGGACTCGAACCTCCAGCGGAAGGGGCCGCGCAATCCGTGACATGGCGCCCAGACCTTGCGGCCACTCCGCGCGGCAAAAAAGAAGTTTTCACGATCTCCAGTCAATCTAATTGCATTTCAAAACACTAAAGTTCAACTACATACATTCGTGTAGCCATGGATATTACAATTTTCATTGATGGTTTCTCGTTTCCAAATCTTGTACTGCTCGTTTCTCTATTGCTGTACGAGGGGAAGTGTAAAGTTTCGGGCCGACAGTAAAGGTAAAAAAGAAAAAGAAAGGTTATTTTTTGACACAGTCCCCTTTGGATCAATGGGAAAAATGAAACATTTCTCCTATAAGTGTACTTTTCGAGACTGCAAAGTAAACATTTATTGTTGCCGTAACCTCTTCAATGGGTGCAAAACGAATTCCAGTTACAGATTTCTTTAGATACGGCCATACGGGAAATAGGATGGTAGCAAAATCTGATGAAAAGGGTGTATATTCTAATAATTAGTTCTTCGATTTCCTCAGTTTTCCCATTGTTTGATTATTTTTGTCGACAGCTGCATTTGTTGTAAAGTAAAATGATTTTTTTTCTTTTTAATTCCAAACAAGGTCTAACGTATCTTTTATACTTATACTGTAGTATTCAGTAACTGCTATTTCTCGCTTTGCACAGTAATCAATAAGATGAGGCTCACTCGCATTCCAAGAAAAATCTGTCCATATCTGAGGCAGAAGAAAGAGACTTTGCCTTTTCTGATGTAGGGTCACTTGCTTTCACTCTGCGTTCTGACAGCCGCTTCTATGATGTGCAGTGATACACTCAGTATCGAATTCTTCATGTAGGACGTAGTGCACTCTTTCTTAAGGCATTCTTGTGGTACCAGATATTCACCTATCGTCCATTATATTATGTATATTCTCAACATTTTAATCTGAGAATGAAGATTTGGGTGTGCTTCAGTTGGGTCATCTTATACAACATGATGAATATATTCAGATGGTGTATCATTACAACTAGTCCGCGGATATAGCTGTCAGTTCGTGATTTTTGATAGCAGACGATAACTCTGGCAGGTCCTCATACATGTGCTTTGTCTTACTTCGATATAATTTTGTTATTTGTAAACAGCTTCATTTTTCGTGTAATATGTAACCTCCTGCTCTCCATGTATCTTATTTATTACAATGATAATAAGAAGCTGGAAAACAATATCTTGCATGAATCACAAACTATTTATTTAACTGCGTATGACTCATATATTCGCTCATAATGACACATTACGTGTATCATAGTTCTCTGTTCACAATTAAGGCCTTCGTCATCCTTCATCACGTCCCCGACACATTACTAAGTTACACAATTTTGTCATGGCTGCTTCAACAGTTACGTTACACGAGGTGCCATTTTCATGCTTTCACTCTTTAAGTACCACTCTCTGGAGATATTTAAAGCAATTATTGCGAGACAAATGTGAGTAACAAATTGAATTAATCCTCTTTTCCTTTGTGGAAAGAGAATACGTAAACGGAGCTTCTGGGACTGGGGTATCATTGATAATAATACCTTAGAAAGAAAGAAAATGATATTCAGACAACAGCTCACCGCTCATTCCTTAAGAAACTCGAAAGTATTTATGTAAATGCAGACTTTCCTTTTCGATCGTCAAACTTTTCACTGCTACCCTTCCTATCTAGTGTTACATTTTTCATATCTGAATTCATGCTCCAGTTTTCCTACTAAATAATACATAATGTTTTTTCTCAATGTTATTACGTTGTAAAGTCCTTTTTTAACTGAAAGGAATATTTCTAGGCATGGCCCAATCATCTGTCATACATTCTCGGAAAATTTTTACCAGCTTGTTTCTTGATCAGTTTCACTTTTTTCTTACGAACACCTCCTTCTTTTCCACTTCCGTAAAACTAAGTTACAAACTCACTGTGGCCTACATGTTATCTTATTTACATATTAAATTTTACCCTTATGCATAGTTTTTAAAAGAAAGAAACATTACCACGATCCTCATGCCCTTCGCTGATACCAGCACTTTTTTAGTCCCCGTCCGCAACTCTGCTCCAGGACGTTGTTTTCTTTTTCATTCTTCAGTTATTATACTCTATTCTTCCATCTATTGTCCCTCATATATCCAACTAGATTGATCGTATTACATACCAAAATGTTTCTCAGTATCAACGAAGAATGTTGACTTATTTTGAACTGCCCACGCCTTCCTCCAGTCAGCAGTCTTTTCTTAGTTTAAGACACTCCCTTCCATCTTACGCCCGTGTATCTTTTGAATGATAATTTTTTTCGTTGATGTCAGTTGCAAGTGATCTCTTGAACCGCCCTAATTACAACATGCATATTTAACTACGTTATTATGTTACTAATTGTTTTATTGTGTGTTTTAAAGTACATCGCATATACCTTTACACAGAGATTATGTTTTACGTTCTGTGGTGGTCCACATTTTAGTGACCAGCCATAAAAATTGTAAGGTATTATTTGTGAAAAAAGGATCTGGAAGGAAACAGGGAAATATTATTTAAATGGGTAAATGATTGTTTAAGATTATTCTGGAATAGATTATCAGACAGGAGAGGTGTTTCGGCTACCTGAACAGTCACCGTAGGTAATGAAGAAAGGGGTGAACATTTCGTTAAGAATACGTAGATATAGAAATTAAAAATATTCTTATGTCTCTTCTTGAAATAATTTTCTTTTCATACCTCTTCAACGCTGCGGTGACGCTTTGGTGTTTCTCTCCATTATTACTGGTGTCGTTGCATGTCCTCATGATCGTCCAAAATTGTTTCGGTGGATTTTGGCTTATTTGCTGGCGTACACACTCGTCTAGTCTCTTTAAGATCCCAACACAGACAGACGCATGTATACGCCCACCGAGATAAGTAACATTGTGAATATATTGCGTAAAGGTTGTGTGTGCAGATACATTCAAGGCAGTTATAAACAGTTATTTGAGTATTTATTCATCAGACCACCAAAATCCACCGGAACAATTTTGGACCATAATGACGACCTGCAAGGACACCAGTAATAATGGAGGGAAACACAAACGTGACACCACAGCATTGAAGATATATGAAAAGAAAATTATTTAAAGGGACAAAAGAACATTTTAAATATCTGTATCTACGTATTCTCAACGAAATTTTCGAGCTTTTCTTCATTAGCTACGGTGACTGTTCGGGTAGCCGAAACCCTTCCTTTGTCCTATAATGCATTCCAGAATAATCTTAAAAGATCATTTATCCATTTAAATAATATTTTTCTGGGCCTTTCCAAATCTTTTTTCCATAATAAATTACCCTAGAAAATACACGGTTTAATTATGTGTAATTGTTTATATGACGCGTGTACAAAAATGTTCTTCTGTCCGTTTCATGTCGCACGGGGTTGTTCCACAGAAGCAGCAAGTCGGCAGTGCAGGTCGCTAATCACAAGAGGGGTGACGGTCCGCGACGGCGACAACATCGGCTCATCCTTGTCAGCATCCCCTCTGTGTATCATCGTAAAGCTGATGTTTAAAACGAATTTATGAAAATTTATAAGTTCATAAGAAGGTCTCGAGCCTGTGACGATCATTGTATGATATGTCAACGTTTTTTAAATAAAAAGAATGTTATTTAAATGTGTGTTAACTACATCTATTGAGTAAGTAATAATACAACCAACGAAAGATAGAGAAGTTATTGCAATTTGTCTTACATCGAGATAACATTCAAAAGACAATGATTGATGCATTTGAAGGAAGGCTACGTCTTCAAAGTTAACCTATTGTTAGTCAATGAACACAACTTTGAATCTATTACTGAGCCATTTAATTCTGAAATATCATGCACCTCGGCGTAATCTATATTGAAAGTGCTGCCAATTTTGTGAAGCGGTGGCTGAAGTGGAGTTTGGAAAGCTAGAGTACTAAAAATCTTAACTTCTCTGAAATAACTGAAAGTTGAAAATACAGCAAACTAGTTTATTTGATTACTTGAGAGTAAATTTGATTTTGATTTTAATTCAACATAATATGAGAGAATCCTCGAAGGTTACTTATTAACAGTTCCAGATTACAGGTGCGTTAGTCAGCAAATTTGAAACAGCAGTTTTAAAGATTAACAAATGTTACTTTCTCTTGGAGGATATTAACTAACATTTTAAGAGGGAAATATTTTAAATAGATATACTTCGAAGTTACGTGGCATTGCTCTCAAATAGTATCTGTGGCCGACGGAAAATGAACGGTGTGAGGTGTCATTGATTTATTGGAAGGAAAATGGTAATTTTTACACGACGACGACGATTTATTTCAAATTAAAAGACACCAAACGGTCCTGCTATGTATTATGCAGAAACTGGAATCACATTTCCATCAAGGAAGATGTAAATTAATTTCGAAGAAATTTCCGCATGAGGCGTGGTCCCGTCGATTAACACGGTCATTTGTATTAACGAAAGAAGCTATCTGAAGAAAGAGTGTTACGTCTTATCATATCCAGAATACACCGACCGGGCTCTGTGGGCTGTTAAAGAAAGAGAGGCATTCAATTACTCATATTACGTCAAGCGAGAGGGTACGCAACCGGTGGAGACGGGCATAGCGACAGGTATCGGGAAGGGGCATTCAGTTCTTGGAGTAGTAAGAACCACGTAGGGATCCTGCAAATTCATAGCCTGTAACTGACGTATTTGATAAACATTTTTTGTAGATTATTACAAACAGCTGGTATACAAGGGTCATTCAATAACTAAAGAGACAAACTGGTCTGGAGAAAAAAGCGTTTATTTTCAGAAAACAATACTTTTTCTACTTTTCAACATAATCCCCTTGAAGATTTATGCCCTTGCGCCAACGCGCTACAAGCTTTTATATTCCGGCTGCAAAGAACTCTTTATCTTGATGTTTGAAGCAATTTCCCTCAAACTTGTTCGCGTCCTCGTTGTCCTGGAACCTCTTCCCACCTCCTTCAGTGCATCAAACAAATGGAAATCACTAGGTGCTAAATCAGGACTGTAAGGGGGTGAGGAAGTACTTCCCAGCCCATTTTATCGATGGTTTCACTGGTTAGTTGAACATTATGAGGACGTGCGTTGTCTTGCTGGAGAACCACACCTCTCCTCTGAGATTCACGACGCCTCTCTCTCATGGCTGGCTTCACCTAGTTTAAAAGAAAATCCGAGTAGTATTGGCTGTTCATTGTACGCTGCTCTTCGAGATAATCACAAAAACTGTACCTTCAGCATACCAAGACACTGTCAACTTGACTTTTCCTGCTGATGCTTGGGTTTTGAATTTTTTCTTGACAGGTGAGTTGATGTTCTTCCACTCCATGCTTTGTCTTTTTGATTCTGGCTCATAATAGTGAACCTAAGTTTCATCACAAGTTAAAATTTTGTTGAGGAAGTGGTCACCTTCTCTTTCATAGCGTTCCTTTAGCTCTGTGCACGCTCTCAACCATGTTTCCTTTGTAGCCGCGTCAACTCCTTTGGGACCCATCCTGCACATGTTTTGCGGCACTTCAGCTTGTTACAGATAATGTTATGAACTGTACCGGTACGAACACGAACCTTATCAACTATCATTTCCACAGTCACACGACGGTCGGCACGAATAATGTCATCAATTGGACTTTCAGGTGAGGGAGTTCAAACTACAACTGGTCGGTCAGAACGGTGTTCGTCAGGAACTGCTTTATACACTTGTAAAAGTTTGCACGATTCATACAACATTCACCATAAACTTTAGACTTTCTACTGTATATATTCACTGGTTTCTCGCCTTCGGCAAGTGAAAAACAAATGAAAGAACGTTTTTCAACTAATGTGGACGTTTCAAGCTGACTCGCCACCTTGAAATGTATTTTTGAGGTTATAAACAAATCTATGTTGATACATCAGCTGATCATGGCTCATCCCAGTGATGCCAACTGAAAGCCATAAAAGTACCAAACACGCCCTACTAACTGTTATTTCCCCAGACCAAGTTGTCTCTTTAATTATTGAATAAGCCTCGTATATTTTATGATGTGTATGAGACGCTGCTGTCAGTATTTTATTAATAAAACTGAGTGTCGTACAGTTCTTGAAATACTGTATTTAATTCTTAAAGGAGTGGTGCATTATTTATCGCATCATTCTTTGTTAGAAAAAATTGGTGACCTAGCAGTACTACATAGATGAGCACAAATTTTGGCAAGGTGCCGGCCGCTGTAGCCAAGCGGTTCTAGGCGGTTCAGTCCGGAACCACGCGGCTGCTACGGTCGCAGGTTCGAATCCTGCCTCGGGCATGGATGTGTGTGATGTCCTTAGGTTAGTTAGGTTTACGTAGTTCTAAGTCTAGGGGACTGATGACCTCAGATGTTAAGTCCCATAGTGCTTAGAGCCATTTGAACCATTTTGAATTGCGTGTGGTGGTTGTAAAATCACGCGTGAGTTCCAGTGTGCTACCAGCAGTCCAGATACCATAGTGAGTAAACGTATACAGTTAAAAGAATGGGGTACAGCGGTCGAATAATTCCTCAAGTTCCTCATAAGCCACAAACTTCTGCAGTCATTGCTGAGCTACACTTGCGAGACTGTATAGAGCGACAACTATTGGCAATGGATGACTGGAAACGAGTAACTAGAAGTGATGATACACGCTATACGCTGTAACAGCTGATGTAAGAGTTGTGGTTCGGTGAATGCCTGGAGAACTTTACCTGCCACAATTTATAGTACCAACAGTGAAGTGCAGAGGTATGAGAGTGTTTCTCATGAACCTGCCGCAGTGACCGAGCGGTTCTAGGCGCTACAGTCTGGAATCGCGCGACCGCTACGGTCGCAGGTTCGAATCCTGCCTCGGGCATGGATGTTTGTGATGTCCTTAGGTTAGTTGGGTTTAAGTAGTTCTAAGTTCTAGGGGACTGATGACCTCAGAAGTTAAGTCCCATAGTGCTCAGAGCCATTTGAAGCATTTGTTTCTCTTGATGGTCCCTTACAGCGCTTAATGAAACGTTAAATGCAGAAGGAAATGAACACATTTCAAAGCATTATATACTGCTTACGGTAAAGGAACATTTCGGAGAAGGTCATTGTTTGTATCAGTATGACAATCCACTCTGTCATAAAGGATTTTCTGCGAGATAATAAAATTCCTAAAATGGACTGAACTGTCCAGATTCCGGACTTAATCCAATGGAACACTTTTGGGGTGAGCTATAACGTCGACTTCGCTCCAGATCCCATCGTCCATAACTACGTCCTCTGTTTCCCGCTGTTGAGGGAGAATGGGCTGCCATTGCCTCCCAGACATTCAGACATCCCAAGCAGAGTTCGAACCGTGATAAAGGCGAGCGCTTGTCTAATGTTCACTAATAGACGACTGGATACTTTTGATGAGATAGTGAAATGTGGAATAGCGATTGAGGTAGCCGGAGAGGGATGAACAGGGAGACATTGTGTTTACTGACGAGCGCAGATTCCGCCTCGCGTCAGTGATGGAGAGTGCAGAATGGACGAAGAGAGTGGCAAGCTCCAGACTGCATCGGGCAGGGCCACGTAGGAACAGCTCAGGTCGTCGCTGTTTGTGGAGCTATTAGCCTACAATGGTGGCATACCTCCAGCTTGCATTGTTCTGCCACGGCGACAGATGGAAATACTCGTAATGTAGGCACTTTGTAAGTGATTTATTAAAACAACCCATCTGACGTCTGAACCGACGATTAAAGGGACAGATCACAGAAAGCGAACTCTGTTAGCGTCTGTTGGATATGAAAATATAAATTTTGTAAGTACGAAGTTTTTGCTCTCTACACGAGTAACAACGCGGGTAGAGGGTTCAATTATTTCCTTCTTTACATGCAGTTTGTTCTCAAAGGAAATACAATAGAAAAGAATTTGGTCGACAGAAGGTTAAAGCAGACACAGCTTTAACGACGTACGAGATGACTGTACGCCGTCAAGTCTGCAACAGATCAGTATCTAAATGAATTAAGCTAGTGCTTTGTAAATAAGTTTTGCTTACGGGAGTGAAATACTCTCCGATTTCTACTTACATTAATATACTCTTCGCTTCGAATTACTTGTGAAGAGCTGTTCCAGATTACTCGTCATGTCATTATTCCGTTGCGTGCTAAATAAACGTTGCAAAACTGTTCCAGTCATCAATTAACTTTGCGAAATGTGGCTGTTGTTGTAAATACTGTAGAAACTATATCTTCTCTTATATTTTTGTTGACCTCTTTCGTCAGCATACGTAGCCTGGAAAAACTTTTCTTGAATAATGTACTGTCTTAAAAATTCTCAGTGAATGAACATTAATAAGAAACTATCTTGGTCCAGTTATTCGGAGGTGACTGCGAAAAATGTATCAGATATATACAGCATGTGGTACATAAATGTGATACCAAGTTAGCTTCACTTTACGATCGGCTCCCGCTAATTTCTTCTGTCTGGCATGTTACCCGCAGCTTCTGGGCGTTGGTGATGTTCCCATTTTGCCAGACCGTCAACTACTGAGGCAAATACGTTTCTGATGTGGTGTTCGGGTATTTGGATAAAAGTGAACCAACAATGCCCCGTAAAGTTACTAGTACGCTTGAGCAAAGTAACAACAAAAGTGTTAACGGAGAATTGTGTTATAAACCGCTTTTGCCCAAATTACTTCTTTCTGTCTGGCATACAACTGTTCTAAAATGGATAGTATTTGTTCTGGATTTTAAATTTAAAAATATATTAATGCAATATTACTAACGACATCTCCGAGCTGTTAATTTTTAAGTGTTTTTAGACTTAGTAGATATAATGAGAGGGAGTTCCTCGTGAGTTACAGATGTTGATGCATGCGTGAAGAAACCAGGAGAAACACGATCTTCTATCCCAAGTTAAATCATTTAACTACACGCGGGACATGTGTTGCACAGAGTAGCAGAAGATTCAAGATTCCTACATCTTGAAGTAAATACCGCTCTGTGCAGCGTAAAGGTGTCCCTGAAAGTTCGTTCCAGGGCATAACTTTTGAAATAGTTGTTACCAGAAGCGCCACTGTCTTCTGAATCTGTTTTAACTAGGTGAGGATTAAGAGCATCAGGTTGCTTCGTACTAATAGGAACACTCGGAAAGTATATTTAAACAGGCAAGTGAGATAGTACAAAATCACTGATATCCAAAGGGTAAGTTACATAAATGAGTACGACACAGTCATAAGAGAATACGATAAATCTGCAGTTGAGGTGTGGCTAAAACCTTTCCTAATTAAAATTATTTTAGAAGCGATCTGCACCTATACCTAGTGGGTTTTCGTTTACACCAAAAATGTTAATGAAGCTGTAGATGACTCTGTTGTTAATTTTGTAATTTATAGACATATAAGTGCTATCGACAGGGGATGTCAAATTGATTCCATATTTTTAGATTTACAGAAGGGTTTCAACCCCGTTCCTCACAAGCGTCTTCTAATCAAACTGTGTGCTTACGGAGTATCGCCTCAGTTGTGCGACTGGATTCGTAATTCCCTGTCAGAAAGGTCACAGTTCTTAGTAATAGACGGGAAGTCATCGAATAAAACAGAAGTAATATCCGGCGTTCCCCAAGGAAGTGTTATAGGCCCTCTATTGTTCCTTATCTATATTAACGACATAGGAGACAATCTGAGTAGCCGTCTTAAATTGTTTGCAGATGGTGCTGTCATGTACCGCCTTGTAAAGTCATCAGATGATCAAAACGACTTGCAAAATGATTTACATAAGATATCTGTATGGTGCGAGAAGTGGCAATTGACCCTGAATAAAGAAAAGTGCGAAGTTATTCATATGAGTACTAAAAAAAATCAGCTAAATTTCGATTACGCGATAAGTCAACAAATCTGAGGGCTGTAAATTCAACTAAATACTTAGGTATTACAATTACAAATAACCTAAATTGGAACGATCACATAGATAATGTAGTGGCGTAGCAAGACAGCCACGCCACTCGGAAGTAGCCGAAAGGCACGCGTTAAGCTCACGCAGATTGGCGTGAGCTCTGAAACAGGATACGTAATGAATGCTATAAAGAAAAGTAGGTAGCTTCTGGAATACTTAACTTTAATCCATCATTTGTATACATCGTTCTTGATGAGACATGCTTCATACGATAACTATCAATTGCTATGGCGCCTTGCTAGGTCGTAGCCATTGACTTAGCTGAAGGCTATTCTAACTATCTGCTCTGCAAAGGAGCGAGGCTTCGTCAGTGTAGTCGCTAGCAAAGTCGTCCGTACAACTGGGGCGAGTGCTAGTAAGTCTCTCGAGACCTGCCGTGTGGTGGCACTCGGTCTGCGATCACTGACAGTGGCGACACGCGGGTCCGACATGTACTAATGGACCGCGGCCGATTTAAAGCTACCACCTAGCAAGTGTGGTGTCTGGCGGTGACACCACAGATAATATTGTGGGTAGAGCAAACCAAAGACTGCGATTCATTGGCAGAACACTTAGAAGGTACAACAGGTCTACCAAAGAGACTACTTGCACTACGCTTGTCCGCCCTATTCTGGAGTACTGCTGTGCGGTGTGGGATCCGCATCAGGTGGGACTAATGGATGACATCGAACAAGTACAAAGAAGGGCAGCTAGTTTTGTATTATCGCGAAATAGCGGAGATAGTGTCATAGACATGATGCGTGAATTGGAGTGGCAATCATTAAAACAAAGGCGTTTTTCGTTGCGACGGGATCTTCTCATGAAATTTCAATCACCAGTTTTCTCCTTCGATTGCGAAAACATTCTGTTGGCACCCACCTACATAGAGAGAAATGATCATCACGATAAAATAAGAGAAATCAAGGCTCACACGGAAAAATTTATGTGCTCGTTTCTCCCGCGTGCCGTTCGAGAGTGGAACGATAGAGAGACAGCGTGCAGGTGGTTCATTGAAGCCTCTGCCAGGCACTTTATTGTGAATAGCAGAGTAATCACGTTGATGTAGATGTATTATTTGCCCCAAATGTAAAAGAATCGTTGAGCGTGTAGGTTGTCATTAACGTAACTTACTACAGTAGGAATCCTGAGCACCGACGCAGAAAGCCGTGCGTGTTAAAGTGCCAGTTCCGGAACAGGGGAGGTGCACCGGTCGATTAACGACGAGGGTTGGAATGCGGGCCGGCTTGGGTGTGGTGTTTGGGCGAATTACCGCATCCGACTATGTGAATACCGGGCTGGTGACTTGAGTTTCGAATCACACAGTTCGCTAACATTTAGAAAACTTAGCCACATTTTCACATTTTTAGCCCCACACGCAGGCAGTTGGGGCACACACACTCCGTCGCAAGATGTAACCGGCTTGAGGCAGGCAGGGCATCAGGCACCACTTAAACTAACCATACCAAATCCCTTAATAACTACACCTATCGTGAGCAGATGCGGGACAAAGGCACCGGAAAAAGAAGAAGACGAATCGAGAATTCGTAGCCAGCTTTAACTTATCAAAATACACTTCAGCAACCAGAACTCACATGACTAGAGGGAACAAGACTTCCTCCGCTGTATGTTCTCGGGCTGTACGACTCTGTTACTGGGAACCAGCAACTTAGGGACGTTTGTGATCCAGTTTCTGCTAAAACTGGCAAGGATGAGGCAATAAATATGGATTCAGGTGTTGTTCGGGATGTAAGCTCTGTGCTAGAGAGGAATTCAGAGAAACAAATTCCAGAAATGTTTGCCTGGTTTTTGATCCTGTATGAATAATATTTGATAATACTCATATAAATATTTCTACTGTTTAGAAGTAGTTCATTTCTTATGCACTGAAGAGCCAAAGGAACTGGAACACCTGCCTAATATCGCGTAGGGGCCCCGCCAGCATGCAGAAGTGGCGCAGCACGACGTGGCATGGACTCGACTAATGTCTGAAGTAGTCCTCGAGGGAACGGGCACCATGAAGCCTGCAGGGCTCTCCATAAATCCGTTAGAGTACGAGGGCGTGGAGATCTCTTCTGAACAGCACGATGCAAGGCATTCCAGATATGTTCAATAATGTTTATGCCTTGGGAGTTTGGTGGCCAGCGGAAGTGGTTAAACTCAGAAGAGTTCTCTTGAAGCCACTCTGTTGTAATTCTGGACGTGTGGGGTGTTGCACTGTCCTGCTGGAATTGGCCAAGTCCGTCGGAATGCACAATGGACATGAACGGATGCAGGTAATCAGACAGGATGCTTACGTATGTGCCACCTATCAAAGACGTATCTAGACGTGTCAGGGGTCCTATACCACTCTAACTGCACACGCCCCACATCATTATATAGCCTCCACTGTTGATATGCAGGCTCCATGGATTCACGAAGTTGTCTTCATACATGTCCATCCGCTCGATACAATTTGAAACGAGACTCGTCCGAGCAGACAACATGTTTCTGGTTATCAACAGTCCAATGTCGGTGTTGACGGGCCCGGGAGAGGTGTAAGGTTTTATGTCGTACAGTCATCAAGGATACACGAGTGGTCCTTCGGCTCCGAAAGCCCATATCGATGATGTTTCATTGAATAGTTCGCACGGTGACACTTGTTGATGACCCAGTATTGAAATCAGCAGCCATTTGGGAAAGGGTTGCACTTCTGTCACGTTGAATGATTCTCTTCTGTCGTCGTTGATCCCCCAGGATTTTTTTCCAGCCTTAGCGATATGGGAGATTTGGTGTTTCACCGGACTTCTGATATTCACGGTACACTCGTGTAATGGTCGTACAGGAATATCCCTATTTCATCTTTACCTCGGAGATGTTGTGTCCCATCGCTCTTGCTCCGACTATAACACTACGTTGAAACTTATTTAGATCTTGATAACCTGCCACTGCAGCAGCAGTAACCGATCTAACTATTGCACGAGACACTTGTTGTCTTCTATAGACGTTCCTGAGCGCAGCACCGTGTTCTGCCTGTTAACATATCTACGTATTTGAATACGCATGCCTGTACCAGTTTCTTAGGCGCTTCAATGTATATTACCAATTTTATATTGATTTATACAACTATTTTCTATCACAGAAATCCTCCGTTAATTGCTAAGTACTGAGTGAGGTTGCAAGAGACGTCGTTTTTCTAGGTCACTTAGTTATCCCATGTAGAAGAATTGCACGACACCTTGTTGTTTAGTCTGTACATTTCAGACATACCAGAGACGCTTTCAAGGAAATTCGGATATGCAGATGACTGGGCAAGTGCTATCGGAAAACAAACCATTGACTACACGGAAGAGATCCTGACAGAAGACCTCAAGAAGCTGGCTCAGTACTTCAAAAAGTGGGGACTCAAACCAAACACAAGTAAAACTGAAGTTTGTTGCTCTCATCTAAACAATAAAATAGCTAATAGGGAGTTAAAGGGGTGCAAGGACAACCAGCAACTGAGACACAACAGTTTCCTGAGTACCTAAGGGTCACATTGGACAGAACGCTGTCTTTCAAATCTCATCTCCAAAATGTTGCTGCAAAAATAAAAACTTGCAACAACATAATTCATAAACTATGTGGAACAACATGGGGATCTACAGCCGCAACTCTGCGATGCTCAGCTCTGGGGTTAGTGTACTCAACTGCTGAATACTGAGCTGCTGTCTGGCTCAATAGTGCCCATACAAATATCATAGATACCCAACTAAATACCACAATGCGTCTTATCACTGGCACAATCATATATACTCCCATGCACTGGCTACCAGTACTATGTCATATGCCCCGCCAGATCTCAGACGTAAAGACGTTCTCTTAAAAGAACTCAACAAAATAATGGACAATCCAGAACTACCGATACATTCTGACATCAGCAACGCAAATGCTAGTCGTCTACGTTCGAGTAAACCTTCAACAAGAGATGGCATGAAGTCGAGGAACAGCAACTACCAAACTACCATTGAGTAGCAGAAGATACTAACGGACAAACGCTGCCCAACAATGCCTCCTGTGAAGAAGACGCCGCCACCTGGTTTCAACCCCCCTCGCAGACAATGGTCCACACTAAACAGAATCCGAACCAACCATGGGAATTGGGCAGCCTCCCACTTCAAGTGGAACATAACTTCAACGCCTGAGTGTGACTGTGGTGCTGCACAACAGACGATCCGGCAAATCATCACCGAATGTAGGACAAGAAAGTATAATGACATTGCTGGTGATTTTGCTCCCGCGACTCCACCAACTATAGACTACGTTCCTAATCTAAACATACAAGTGTAAATTTCAATCTTGATAGATGTTGTATCTCTAGCCATACGCTAAATAAATCTAAGTCATCTGAGATGAATGCCTGAGTGGGTCAGTGTTCTGTCTCTAATGATCTGAATGTCGAAGTTAAACTCCATCCTACCTTGCTTCCTTGTTATATTGTAAGTGGAACAATTAACTTGATGAAAGTTCTTCACTGCTTTGAAATGTGCTGTTGTAGCGATGTGCATGACCTAAGATAGCCACGTGGGAGAGATGCGACTTTCTGCTTCGTCATGTTTCTAGCCGTAGTATGCCGCTTTCTTGACGTCATGCCTTTTCCGGAGGGGCAAGATTACAGTACCCGTTTGTCACTTCTGTTGAATGACGAAGTGCAGAAGAAAGAGAGAGGAAAAAAAAACAGCGCTTTGAAAGCTCTCTCTTTTGTTGACGGGAGTCTTTCATGCTGCTTTCTCCCCTGCTTGGCAGTCTCAATACGGAAAGAAACCTCATTCGGAAATTATGTAAGTATATCTTGATGTCGTGAG
Source organism: Schistocerca piceifrons (assembly GCF_021461385.2). Taxonomy (NCBI): domain Eukaryota; kingdom Metazoa; phylum Arthropoda; class Insecta; order Orthoptera; family Acrididae; genus Schistocerca; species Schistocerca piceifrons. The sequence continues at coordinate 410,336,909 of NC_060141.1, forward strand.
CGCCATCTGTCATTCATCCATGTAATGTCTGTATTCATATTTCACCTGCTTGCCGTATTGCTCATTTCATGTCACCTTGGGAACCATCAGAGTTTCTGCCTAAAATGGAGTTGTCCATAGGCCAAAACCCACTCAGTCTGATCGAGATGGCTGAACAACAAGAGTCCATCCCTATCCCCAGAATTCGATCGGATTTGGTTCTCTTCGGTCTTTGTCAATATGCGCTATTTCGCAATGTACGTACATGAATGAAAATTAACGTCCACCTCGGTATTTGAGCGGTCAGTGCGGTGGATTGCAAACCGAAGGAGCCCAGGTTCTGTTCCCGGAGGGGTCGGAGATTTTTCACCCCTTGGGGACTGCGTGTTATGTCGTACTCACGTTCGCATCGACATAACTGACATTCCATTAACGCGACGGGCACATCCTGAAAGCCAGCAAATTAAAAACAATGCAAATCAGAAATCGTATCAAAATTTTGTGGATTTATGAAGTAAATAGAAATTATATTGCCACGTCTAGAATGAGCGTGCTGGTGATTATATGCACCCATTAATGAATATGTTTGCAGTTGACATGTGTCTTTTTTTTTAAATATCTGGTGCTGACAGATTATTAGTGAACCATCAGCTTGATAGCCTAACTCATAGTTGCAAAATATCGTCACAGAAGAATGGGAAGACTGTTAAAAGCTGACCACAGGGAATAACGGTTTGGATTTCAAAGAAATGTAAGAACACGTGAGGCAATTCTGACTCTGCGACTTATCTTAGAAGATGAATTGAAAAAGGAAGACCCAGATTTATAGTATACGTAGATGTAGTGAAAGCTTTTGATGATGTTGCGCCGGCCGGTGTGGCCGAGTGGTTCTAGGCGCTTCAGTCTGGAACCGCGCGACCGCTACGATCGCAGGTTCGAATCCTGCCTCGGGCATGGATGTGTGTTATGTCCTTAGTTTAGTTAGGTTTAAGTAGTTCTAAGTTCTAGGGAACTGATGACCTCAGATGTTAAGTCCCATAGTGCTCAGAGCCATTTGAACTATTTTGATGATGTTGACTTGAATAGACTCTTCGAAATTCTCAAGATAGCAGGGATAAAACACAGGGAGCCAAAAGTTATCTACAACTGTACAGAAACCAATTTGTCCTTATAAAGAGTCGAAGGACATGAAAGGGAAGCGGTAGCTAAGGAGGGAGGCAGCGTTGCAGTTTATCCCTCTTATTTCATCTATACATCGAGTAAGGAGTAAAGGAAACGAAAGAGAAATCTGAAATGTTTATTAAAGTTGAGGAAGAAGCAGTACAAAAGTTAAGTTTTGCTGATGATATTATAGCTATTTTGTGCGTAGCTTGAAGTATTTATTACTTTAGATTCCTCAGTGCATAGCGGTATGTGTAAAAAGGCGAACACAACTGGACATTGAAAATTATGAAAATGAGAGAACTAGACGTTTTTATTTTTGGAACAGCCAAGAAGTTGAGCAATGTTTTGTGGTATTTTCAAGTCGTGATCTATTTCAGTGCTACAAATATTATGCTATTTATTATATCTTCACCAAACTGAAATTGATTGTGCCATATACAATATTTTCAGTTGCAAATAAATAATTCAAAAATTCATGTCTTGTAGGACAAAGTCTGATTGCCAAATCAGTAGTCTTGACCCGCAGTGTAAAGTCGTGTTCAGAAATATGACAGCAACGATCATTCGAAGCAAATAATCTAGTAAATATGGGATCTAGAATGGACGCCTTACGAGCTATGAGCGCTTCTCCATCTTTGATATCGTGAAATAGATCTCTTCTGCTGCAAGCATTTGCTTTCTATATTTTGGGAAGTGATAGTATGGACCAAAAACGAAAAAAAAATCCGGTAACATGGGTTCTAAAGTGCGTACCTTTACAACTATAAGCACATGTTCATCTCCAATAACGTGAAACAAATTTCCTCTATTGAACAAGTACTGATAGCTATGGATCTTAGAGCCCATGTTTACTACACCTCTTTTGCTTCGAATGATCGTTGGCGTCATATTGCTGAATACGGTTTTGTCCTATGGGCCAAGACTACTGAATTACCATTGTAGCTCTTGCCCTATGAGACATGACTTTTTGAATCATCCTTTATACTGAAAACAATATTCACTTAAATCTCATCTTTCATCAGCTTGTTAGAATAATACATATTCTACTTTATTTGTAAACTATTTACTACTTTTCATAACACTGTGTCTGTAACCGAAGTAATTAGGAGCTTTCTTACAGCCATAAAATGGAAACGAATGTCATGAAACTTGGCAACGATATATTATTTATATATACGAGGGTTGGAACTTTAATTAACCACCATTGTGTTGTTTGCTTTTGCCATACATTACCACCAACGCAGCACGGGTTGTTGCACGGATGTTCCTTTTCAGATCCAGTTTATTTATGTACATTCAAACAAACAAAACGCTAAGTTACATAACTTTTTTTTTTGAGGTGATAATTAAAACATTATGACTACCTGTTGTATTTGAAAAAAACTTATGTAGAAAGGAGTCTGAAGATCTCATGCACGTGGCAGAATCCATTGTCTGTGATGATCAGCTTCGATGTTTCCGCTGCATAAAACAGCTCGGCGAAATAAAAGTATTGAAAGAAACTCAAAAACAGATATGAATACAGACCCGTCTAACAGATCTGCCTACGCGCTTCACGGCTAATGACCTCACTCGATTACTTCCTACTGTAATCCTTCAAAGTCTGCTTCAGAATCATTAGAGGGAAGAAAGGGGGAGGGGTTGAGGGAAGGGTGTGAGGGGAGATGGAAGTAAGCTCTGCCCAGCTCTTACAGTGCCATGGGGAGAGTATTGGTGGAGAGAAATCGGGTCCCACCTTCCTCATGCCTTATGTGTCGTGTCTCGTATCTACCCTCATTATGGAGAGCAACCTTGCTTTTTCCACGATAAGACATACGCAGCAACTGCAATGCACAAAACACTATTTCTAATGCAAACCATCTGAATACTTCACATAGTACTTTTTCATCACTGTTGGCAATGACTTGAAAAGAAAATACTAGCAGCATAGTGTTTTCTGATCTCTACTGATTCAGAACTACAGAGCGAAGTGTTCAAGAAAAGTATTACAAACAGTACATAGCTTCACTTGATCTGCCTTGTCTTGGAGCAGGATTAAGTAGCGCTGGTCGTTTAAACATATACGAAAGGTAGCTTCGTGAAAAGACGGGACGATCATGCTACAAATAATTTTATTCACAACATAAAAAGCGTTTAACTGCTAAAATATTTTTCATTTATGAATTTTTTTTACCTTGTTTCCCTTGATAGTATTTCTTTGCGTGAAAAATTTGCAAACTGAAATCAAATTAAGTGCATAAGTCAGATTAATACATGTACTGTATTCATTCACGTTAGTAAATTGATCAAGCTAATACGAGGGTTGGAACTTTAATAGTGACGACTATTTATTTACAGCTCGTACAAAATAGGTAAGTGTTTTGAAGTTTTACTGACCTTCAAATTAGTCACCATCATTGTGTATAACCATCCTCCTGATGGTCCTAACGTGACACACTTCTTGGCAATCGTAAAGTCGTGCTTTCAACAAACATCTCCGAAATGCAAATGTCCTGACCACTATATAGAGGCCCCTTTCTCCCAGCACAAAGGATGTCTCGTGAATGAATGGAGCATTATGATCGGTTCATACTGAATTTACATGCTAAATTACTGATGCTGCCTCTGTGGAAGCACTGTCCGGCTTTCAGTGGCAAAACTATTTTGTACAGGTCGCCATATTGCACTGATAGTTAAACCCTGCAGATCGTCAAATACTGAAAGACTCATACTCAATAACACTGCTCTGCCAATGAGGATGGGAGCTTGAATATTAAAGTGTGAAACCTATCTCCAACATGACAATATCGATGTAGGAAATACACAATTCATATCCTCTGCCATACAAAATCACCCCTTTTGCATCATGCATATAGCTATCGACCTCCAGACACTTGTACATTTACTGCAGAGACAGACAGCATAAGCATATGCACCATATATGCTCCTCGCAGCACTAGATATTTTCCCACAAGGTCGGGCGGTCATCTATCGCATCCGACGGTCACAAGTGAGCCGCTCCCGATGCATGAACAGGCCGCTCTCAGCGGACCAAAGTCACTCTCTGAACAGTTGTACAAAGATGGGCTCGTTTCCCCTCAGCACAAAGGAATTACTGTTTCTGGCCCCAACCTGCTTGGAGGCTTGCTTTCTACACCCACCTCCAGAATCTGGGATTACAAGAACGTATGTAATTCCACATGGTTTGCCAGAATATTATACCATTTACGCGATACTTCTCGATATCAAGGACGTAGCAGCGTGCTACGAATTGCTCACGCAACGAAATTCCTAAAATACAGACTGGAAATTATTTATCTAGAAACCCGAAACTGTAGTGAGGTGGAGCGTGCTGTAAACTTTTGAGTAACTAGAAACTTATCCCGTCTGCGAAAACCTTTACATAAAAACTCGAAAAAAATAGATGAAACTGATATTTCCATTCGCGAATACCGATGTCGGTGATGTAAAAGATTCCAAATCATCCATATAATTTACTAAGTCAACTGAGGTGTTTGTCATGTCTAGAGCACCAGCAAACGTGTCTTCCACCCATCTTTCACCCGCCAGATGTACATACCGCAATCGATGTTCTCTCAACTAAATAAAGGTGCGAAATGTGCAGAAGCAGTCAACCAGACAGTTTACATGGGAGGGAATAATGGTTTAGCGCAAACGCACGTCCATATTTAATCTTCTAAAAAGCCCACGCGATCACGAAAGCTGTCCAACACATACTAAGTACTAGTCGCTATTCGGCCGTCTAGAGGACGACACAGTTAAGTCAGCTACGTTCCTGCATCCCAACAGGTCCTTTCATTCGGACAGTTGCTGCTGTTACTGGGAAACGTGAATCATTCCCGCCACGCACCCCCAGACATATTTTATTACTGTACTTACAAGTAAATACTACGATCGCGGATTGAATTGGACGACATTCGACAATGAGCGAAGTATTGGAAACACAGCCTGATGACAGCTGTGGCCCTGGAAACAGAAATCTCTATACAATTCTTCTGACTTGACATACTTTTCCCTTTGCTATCACAGTATTCCACGTCGAATCCAAACCTTTCTTCCGCCTGAACGCAACCATTTCCTTTGCACATGTCTGAGCAGAAACACATACTTTATAAGTCTGATGTTCAAGGCGAACATATCACGCACCCCCTACTACTAAGTGTAAAACTTCACCAATAACTGATTGCCGACGATACGAAATAATACTGACCGAAAATCAGCGATAGGTGGAAATGTCTCATAAGTTTATCTTGTGAGTGGTACCACTCTGTCTTAGAAAGAGAGACATAATTGTCTTACAAACTGCCACATGTTAAAAACACGATCGCTACAACTACTGTATGTTTCTGTCACAAGCGGTCTTGGTTCTACAGCTGCACATAAGTATCCACGTTAAAAGCTATACCTGCTTCATAAATCGAGGTATGGCACTACTTCACGTCGCCAATGGTGCAATCTCATAATAAAATTAACAAATTTAGGAAGTGATTCAGCTAAGGAATGCGATATGAAACCATATTTGCAACTCACTCATGCAGCCACTAGATATTTCTTCAGTTTTGTGATACATATTGTCGCGATGCCACGTCAGCGGTTCAGTGATATATTGGATGGGTTATAAGCGATGGTTGATTGAGAACGATCACAAAAAGTAGATGGTGTGCTGATTGAGGTCGTAAGAAATGTACACTAGCTTTTCAGATCTCTAGTGCTACACTTGCTGGTAGAAATGATGTCTGGGATTTGGAGTCAACCACATACCTGCTTTGTATCTGATGTAGAAGTCCTTTAATGATTACAGCCACTAGTGAGTCATATTTCTGGCACTATCATATCTCTAAACGAGTCAGCTTTTCCAGACCTATCACTCATAGTAAAATTTGAGATCGTCCCTATGCCTCTTGCAACTGTTTCCATTTCTGCAGCTTTGCGCATGCGATCGTTCCAATTTTAGTGAGAACTTAGTAGAAGTCGAAGAAAGTTATATCTGCCACCTTCTGAAACCTTTGTAGAAGCAGACTAAGCTGAGTTAGTGCGACAGGACTGTGTTTTGACCATTCAGTGGAAACGGGAACATGTTTTTGTAGCTCCACCAACTGTGCAAAATGTATAAGGTCAGCGCCAAATGAAGCCCACTCCTGCAACACTAGGTAGTATAAAAGACAGAACGGGAAGTGGGAGGAAAAAGAATTTCGCTACTGCAATGTGGTACTTCTCCAAACTACATACAGATACTGCAGCCCAAAGCAGATTCGTATCCCTTAGGGCCCATTCACCTTTATCACCCCAACATTCTATCATCATTATTCTGTATCATCCAAAATAGAAAAATTACGAACTATGAAAGCTCCAATAACTTCATCTCTCTCTTCCCATTTATAAAAAACGTATACCGTACACATGCTGGCACTGAGCACATGTGCCAATCCCATTAAATATACATATATTGATCGACTGCACAGACCAGTTTAAAGTTTCATCACCTGTACTGTAGGAGGATGACCGTATCCCACAGACTATACTCTAAGTCGCAAGAGACGCTCCATGTGACCCTGTGTCGTTGTTTTTCTGCTGTGATACGCTTTGTACACTGCCATACATTTTGTTTTTTCCGCCTGACTTCGAGATCTATGTCAGGTTCTAAACTGACATTAACACGTCCTGACAGATCGCTACTCACAGAAAACTATACATCGCATGTGTATGTCATGTTGTTACTGCTGCTACCATAAGACACTGCACCTGCTGGATGATTTTAAGTAAAAGACAGTTGGAGCATAAGGAAACTGAAAGAGCTTTGCAGCGTTGTTGAGCATTTCCAATCTGCTGTCAGAAGGTGATTGACGACCTCTACATTTAAACTCAACTGTCACAGTGATGTAATAGGTGATTGCTCTGCATTCCGTTTCAACTGATTCCTCATATTGCAGTAGTGTACGCCATCACTGTTTCGGTTCTAGCCATCCCAAGAGGATGTTGCCCCTCCGCCAAAACTCCTTCTCCATCTCAAATGCCCGCATCTCGTGGTCGTGCGGTAGCGTTCTCGCTTCCCACGCCCGGGTTCCCGGGTTCGATTCCCGGCGGGGTCATGGATTTTCTCTGTCTCGTGATGGCTGGGTGTTGTGTGCTGTCCTTAGGTTAGTTAGGTTTAAGTAGTTCTAAGTTCTAGGGGACTGATGGCCCTAGATGTTAAGTCCCATAGTGCTCAGAGCCATTTGAACCATTTTTCCATCTCAAACAAGCGATGTCAGTCAATAATTATGTGGTAACCAACAGCGCACCAGGGGATGGATGTGAAGGAAATAACACCATTGATGTACTGTAATAATAAGCACCTCCGTCGATAGTGCGAACAATTTCAGCAATTTTATAGTAATTTCAACACCGACCAATGATGCGACAGCATGGTTCCCAATTTCAGTATCATCGCTAAACCGCCCATTCTCTACTTTGCCAGTATCATTACAAATGTAGATAGATGACCATGCAGCACTGATAATATCTCAATGTGACAAATATACTTCCAGCACTTGGCATACATTCATCTTGCAGATTTCTCTACGATAAACTATGGTAAAAAACTGTAAAATGAAGAAACTACTTCCTTAAAACATCCGTTCTGTGTGATAAATGTGCAATATAGCTTTCCAGATATGTATAGTGTCCACTGTTCACATCCGATCACACTTCAGAAATTATACTATGCCCACATCAGTCCTATACAATATGATCGTTAGTAACGGAGAATACCTCTTACAAGGAAACAGATAACTGCATAGCAGCAGCATCCAACATGTGAAATTACTCATCTTACCGCCACCAACCCTGTAAACAGCACATCGGTCAAGTAGATGTTACACGGGGATTGCAGTGTCTAACAAACAGCTATCGCTAACTTAGAATCATCTTAGTTATGGAAACTGAAGTCTCGATATCATACCAAAGATGCGACTGGGGAATGGAGTACATCACGCAAATCTTCATTCGTTTAGAGGAATGTGTCGAAACAGGAGGATCACGTTTCATCACACATGAGATGGAAGTCCTCTGATGACTGAGAGGTATGCTGCTAACAATCGCAAGTAGACAGTATACTAACTCACATTCAGAACACGTGGTTGTATACGAGTTCAGCACAGGCTATGTCACGCGACTCGTGCATCCTAACAGAACAGTGGGAAAAAATGGCAAAATGACATACAGCAACATCTCCCTCGCTAGAATGCATCATCAGTCCGCCATTAAATCGTACCTAATTACAGCTGCATCTCAATAAATCACTCTCTCGATTCTCCATTATCCTTTAATGCGTATGCATGTATGTTTAGAGGTGTATGGTTCTCGGTTTTCCTGAAAAGCGCCAAATACAGTAGTCAACTCTCGTGTATCACCGTTACCTCACTAGACATACAGTAGACTGCTACATTGACGGAAAAATGTGACTGTTTCCCAGGTTCTCTTTGCTTCCCTGTCGACCTTTTTCTCGGATTCCTCTTGCTGTCGCATACTTGTTCCCATCTTTAAATTGTTTTGCGCCAACCCGAAGACACGCAATTACTTCCTCTATTTCCCCACATTTTGGTGTATATTGCATCAATTTATACGTATTTTCCCGTCATTTTTCGCAATTCTATCGATTTTATGTCAGTTCTACCCATGCGAACATGACATAACCCCTCGTTCCTTGCTCTAAAATTGCTTGTAAATATAATACAGCTGTCAACACCTAGCGCAAATGCGCTATTTTTTTAATCAGGTGGCATAGTATAGCACTGCACTCGATTGCGTCTAGTCGCCCTCACTCCACATATACTATATCTGCAGTGTTTTTGCTCTGTTTTCTCCCTGTCTGTGTATGTTGTGCATGTGTCGCAGATGGCTCCCAGGTACTTGACCTCCTGCTGTTGGACCCATCTTCGAACATAGAACACGTGGTTGGTCCACCTGCGAGCTCTATCCCAGATGTGACGAGTGTTGGATTTGTCTCTGAACATCGGTCTGGATGTGCAGGGTGGTCCATTGATAGTGATCGTGCCAAATATCTCACGAAACAAGCATCAGACGAAAAAACTACAAAGAGCGAAACTCGTCTAGCTTAAAGGGGGAAACCAGATGGCGCTATGGTTGACCCGCTAGATGGCGCTGCCATAGGTCAAACGGATATCAACTGTATTTTTTTAAAAATAGGAACCTCATTTTTATTACATATTCGTGTAGTACGTAAAGAAATATGAATATTTTAGTTGGAACACTTTTTTCGCTTTGTGATAGACGGCGCTATAATAGTCGCAAACGTATAAGTACGTGGTATCACGTAACATTCCGCCAGTGCGGACGGTATTTGCTTCGTGATACATTACCCGTGTTAAAATGGACCGTTTACCAATTGCGGAAAAGGTCGATATCGTATTGATGTATGGCTATTGTGATCAAAATGCCCAACCGGCGTGTGCTATGTATGCTTCTCGGTATCCTGGACGACATCATCCAAGTGTCCGGACTGTTCGCCGGATAGTTACGTTATTAGGGAAACAGGAAGTGTTCAGCCACATGTGAAACGTCAACCACGACCTGCAACAAATGATGATGCCCAAGTAGATGTTTTAGCTGCTGTCGCGGCTTATGCGCACATCAGTTGCAGACAAATTGCGCGAGAATCGGGAATCTCAAAAACGTCGGTGTTGAGAATGCTAATCAACATCGATTGCACCCGTACCATATTTCTATGCACCAGGAATTGCACGGCGACGACTTTGAACGTCGTGAACAGTTCTGCCACTGGGCACAAGAGAAATTACGGGACGATGACAGATTTTTTGCACGCGTTCTATTTAGCGACGAAGCATCATTCACCATCAGCGGTAACGTAAACCGGCATAGTATGCACTATTGGACAACGGAAAATCCACGATGGCTGCGACAAGTGGAACATCAGCGACCTTGGCGGGTTAATGTATCGTCCAGCATTATGTGAGGAAAGATAACTGGCCCACATTTTATCGATGGCAATCTAAATGGTGCAATGTATACTGATTTCCTACATAATGTTCTACCGATGTTACTACAAGATGTTTCAGTGCATGACAGAATGGCGATGTACTTCCAACATGATGGATGTCCAGCACACAGCTCACATGCGGTTGAAGCAGTGTTGAATAGCATATTTCATGACAGGCCAATTGGTTGTCGAACCACCATACCATGTCCCGCACAATCACCGGATATGACGTCCCCGGATTAATTTCTCTGGGGAAAGTTGTAGAATATTTGCTATCGTGATCCACCCACAACACCTGACAACATGCATCAACGCATTGTCAATGCATGTGCGAACATTACGGAAGGTGAACTACTCGCTGTTGAGAGGAATCTCGTTACACATATGGCCAAATGCATTGAAGTTGACGGACATCATTTTGAGCATTTATTGCATTAATGTGGTATTTACAGGTAATCACGCTGTAACAGCATGCATTCTCAGAAATGACAACTTCACAAAGGTACGTGTATCACATTGGAACAACCGAAATAAAATATTCAAACATACCTACGTTCTGTATTTTAATTTAAAAAGTCTACCTGTTACCAACTGTTCGTCTAAAATTGTGAGCCATATGTTTGTGACTATTACAGCGCCATCTATCACAAAGCGAAAAAAGTGGTCCAACTAAAAAATTCATATTTCTTTACGTACTACACTAATATGTAATAAAAAATGGGGGTTCATATTTAAAAATACTGAGTTGATATGCGTTTGACGTGTGGCAGCACTATCTAGCGGGCGAACCATAGCGCCATCTGGTTTCCGCCTTCAAGCTAGACAAGTTTCGTTCTTTGCAGTTTTTTCGTCTGACGCTTATTTCGTGAGATATTTGAACCGGTCACGATCAATGGACCACCCTGTTTAGTGCGCGGCAGTTCCATACTCGAACCTCAACATGGATGATGTATATTGCGCATCTGCATCCCAACATCGCCCTGTACATTGTGCATGGCAGATCCACCTTCAAACCCTATCATGGGCGTGGCATATTGTGAATCCACATCTGGATGCAATGCACGGCGTATCCATACTAAAACGCTAACTCAGATCTACTGCGGATCCTGGAACCCATCCGTGACACGTGCAGATTATTCTAAATTAATGACTGGTGTTTGTGAGACACTGCAAGCCCTGTGTATATATCTACTTCACAGATGTGCTGTTTACAGGGTTGGTGGCGTCATGATGTGTAATTTCACATGTCAGACGCTGCTGCTACGCGTTTATCTATTTCCTTGTAAGAGGTATTATCCGTTACTAACGATCATTTTGTATAGGACTGATGCGGGTGTTGTATAAATTCTGAACTGTGCTCACATGTGAACAGTGGATGCTATACATCTCTGGAAAGCTATATTGCACATGTATCACACAGAATGTATGTTTTAAAGAAGTAGTTTTTTCATTTTACAGTTTTTTACCATAATAGTTTAATCATAGATAAACCTGCAAGAAAGATGTATGTCATGCGCTGAGAATATATTTGTTACATTGAGATATTAACAGTGCCGCATTCCATATGATTGATAGGTCAGAAACTGAAGAAATCTAGCATTATAGCCTGTATTAAGTGCAGAACTGTGTAGGCTTAGGAGTGCATGTGTTCATGTTCTCACTTACCATTACCCTACTCATACTGATACCAGACACGAGAACAATACTTTAAAATTGATAGCGTAGTTGGACTATGTAAACTGCTTTGATCTCCATCCATCTAGATGTAGTCTCTGTTGGATAATACAGAATAACGATGATAGAATGTTGGGGTGATAGAAGTGAATGGGCCCTGAGGGACACGAATCTGCTTTGGGCTGCAGTATCTGTATGTAGTTTGGAGAAGCACCACATGGCAGTAGCGAGATCCTTTTTCCTCCCAGTACCCGTACTGTCTTTTATACTACCTAGTGTTGCAGGAGTGGGCTTCATTTGGCGCTGCCCTTGCACATTTTGCACAGTTGGTGGAGCTACAACAACATGGTACCATTTACACTGAATGGTCAAAACACAGTCCTGTCGCACTAACTCAGCTTAGTCTGCTTCTACACAGGTTGCAGAAGGTGACAGATATAGCTTTCTTCGACTTCTACTGAGCTCTCACTAAAATTGGAACGATCGCATGCGCAAAGCTGCAGAAATGGAAACAGTTGCAAGAGGCGTAGGGACAATCTAAAATTTTACTATGAGTGATAGGTTTGGAAAAGCTGACTCGTTTAGAGATATGAGAGTGCCAGAAACGTGACCCACTAGTGGCTGAAATCGTTATAGGACTTCTCCATCGAATACATAGCAGGTATGTGGTTGAATGGAAAGACTTGATTCCAAATCCCAGACATCATTTCTACTGGAAAGTGTAGCACTAGAGATCTGAAAAGCTAGTGTACATTTCATATGACGTCAATCAGCACACCATCTACTGTTTGTAATCGTTCTCAATCAGCCATCGCCTATAACCCAGTCGATATATCACTGAACCTCTGATGTGGCATCAAGAGAGGATGCGTTAGAAAAACTGCGGAAATATCTAGCGGCTGCATCAGTGAGTTGCAAATACCAGTTACATGCCACATTCCTTAGCCGAATCACTTTGTACATTTCGTAACTTTATTATGAGGCAGCACCATCGGCGACGTGTAACCGCACTGTTGGTCTGGTCTGGAAAGAACACTTCATTCAGAGGTAATGCCATACCTCGATTTATAAAGCCAGTATAGCTTTTAATGTGGATACTTGTGTACAGCTGTAGAACCAAGACCGCTTGTGACAGTAATATATAGTAGTTGCTGCGATCGTGTTTTTAACACCTGGCAGTTTGTAAAACGATTACGTCTCTCTTTCTAAGACAGAGTGGTACCACTCACAAGATAAACTAATGAGTCATGTCCACCCGTCGCTGATTTTCGGTCAGTATTATTTTGTATCACTGGCAATCAGTTACTGGTGAAGTATTACACTTAGTAGTAGGAGGTGGCATGATATGTTCGCCTTGAACATCAGGCTTATAAAGTATGTGTTTGTGTTCCGACATGTGCAGAGGAAATGACTATGTCCAGTCATAAGGAATGTATGGATCTGATGTGGAATACTGTGATAGCAAAGGGAAAAGTATATCAAGTCAGAAGAATTGTATAGGGATTTCTGTTTCCAGGGCAACAGCTATCATCAGGCTGTGTTTCCAATACTTTGCTCATTGTCGAATGTCGTCAAATTCAATCCGCGATCGTAATATTTACTTGTAAGTACAGTAATAAAATATGTCTGGGGGTGCGTGGCGGGAATGATTCGCGTTTCCCAGTAACAGCAGCAACTGTTCGAATGGAAGGACCTGTTGGGATGCAGGAATGTAGCTGACTGAACTATGCCAGTGATGGTAGTATAACACTGACAACCTTTTAGATGCAACTGCGATGGTGAGTAGCTATGTGAACATTTCATATAGGTAAGAAAAGAGGTTCGCTATGCTTTCAACTTTCTAGTTTCAACTACTTTTCAAGTTCATCCAACCACTCACTTCCATTTTCTACATGCATTGATTTATGTGCTTGTATTTCGGATGTGTAAGTGAGACGTTGGATGACTTTGAAAAGTATTTGAAACTAGGTAGTTGAAAGCATAGTGAACCACCGTTCTTACGTATATGAAGCAGGACTTAACGATTTCCAGGAATGGTAACACGTGATGGGTGGGGTGCCACGTTAGAACCATCAGTAGGTATGTATTCGGCATTATTCTGGGTATTTTCGTAAACAGGTTCTGTTAGGACAAGCTTAGACATCATGAAAGCTCCTACAAAAGCGGCCGTTAACTATTTCTGTGACACTTTACAGTTTCGGAGAGGTCGATTTGGCTCTTATTTACATAGCCATGTGATGACAGTGTAACACTGAGAACCGTTTGGAGGCGCCTGTGATGATGAGTCGCTATGCAAACGTTTCACAGCAATGCATCAGCCATGCTGGGCAGTTAAACACATGCACGGCTAGATGCAGCTCGCAGTTCCGTTAGGATCGCTAGGAACAATGCAACCTATGCTATTTCTATAGCGCGACTTATGATGTCAGTACAACATTGAGAACCTTACAGCTGCATTTGGGAGGGTGAGCCACTATGCAAACATCTCTCTCTTCACTGAACCAACAGTTATGCCACCCGAAAATAGACGCAACTTTCACCTGCTGGCTTGCGTGTGTGCGATGTCGGCGGCGGTGTCATGTTAGTGCAATGGAACAGTTCGCTGATACGTCGCGGTTGACGATAGTTCGAAAGCGTTTTTTACGTGCACTGAGTGTTTGTACGCTGCTTTATTTTCCGTTGTTTAAGCGTTGTGAGTGTGTTTACAGATTCATGTTTACATGCATTATTTTGACAATTTACGAGTTGTTGCGTGTCTGTAGATAAGTGTACTGCATTATTTCGGTAATTCACGAGTAGTTTTGCAGGTCTGCGTGCTGTGTACTGCATTATTTCGACAGCTTACAATTAGTGAGCGTGTCTACAGAGCTTTTTAATGCATTATTTGGACAATTTGCGAGTCGTTTTCATGTTTGCACATCAGCGTACTGCATTGTTTCGTTAATTTACGAGTAGTTTGCAGATCTTTATGCTGTGTGCTGCATTATTTCTGTATTTATGAGTTGTCTGCGTGTCTGTACATCAGTGTACTGCATTATTTAGATAATTTACGAGTAGTTTGCAGGTCTGTAGGCTGTGTATTGTGACCCCAAGCACGTCACAGCAAGTGTTTTGTACCCATGTAATAAATGAACTACGTGTAATCCATGTGAGTGGGATGACACGAAGGTTGTCCCACTACGACCACGACGTGAATGAATAATATGTTTATCCAGAAGAGAGTCAGTGCTCTGCTAGTGAAACTGTTTTATGTGAACAGTAGCTATTACAGAGCTGAAATGAGAGAGTACCGCCATCTGAAAGGTCTGATGAGAGGCTCGATGTAACAAAATGGTTTTAAGAAATAACTAAATTCTAAAACACAGTTGTGCTTGGTGTGGCACCTGGCAGAGGAATGTGTCGCATCACAATGACGTTATTGGCAATTTTCCTGTTGCTGTAACTGACCATGGAACACGTGCCCTCGATAGTGCTAGTGCTTCTGCAATGTGACTAGAATCGTCCATCTCATGGTAAATATTACGGAAAGATATGCAGTCTATTTTACACAAGTCGCCGTACAGCATCCAGATGGTGCAACAACTGAAACATCATGATCTACAGCAACGTTCTGAATTTGCTCTTTGGTTTCTGGGACGGACTGATGTGGATGGCATGTGGCCGGGCAATATTCTCTGAAGCAACGCGGCACATTTTTCACTACAAGGTGTAGTGTCGACAAAGAACTGCCGAATCTGTGGTACTGTTAAATTGAGTATTGAGGGCAAAGAGCCATTGAATTCACTGTATGTGACTTTGTGGTGCGGATTCAGAAGTACCTTTATTGTCGGTATTTTCTTCTTTCAGGTGTGCCGTGACGTCTTCACGTTATCGAGATATACTTGTGCAGCGTGTGATTCCTGCTTTGGAAGAACGCACCTGTGTGGATACCACTGTTCTCGTACAAGATAGGGTAACAGTTCACATCGCTCGCCCAGTGAAAGATCTTCTTAATGCAACCTTCCATGAACGTGTTACCTCCACAGGTTTTCCAGATGCTTTGCCTGTAAGATCACCTGATCTAAATCCATGTGACTTTTGGCTCTGGGGATATCTAAAAGAACGCGTTTACCAGAGACACGTTAGATTCTACCTGATCTGAAGGCTGGTATACACATATTGAATAAATTGTGTAAGCGGCAGTTAATTAATCAACATTATGCCTCTATCACTTGACTGACCTTTTTCTGCTGCGTACAGTTCCTAATCCATTAGTTACGGATACATTTCTTGCATTCACAGCGCCATATTTGCACCTGATGGCCACAATTGGAACTAATTTCTTTTCCCAGTGTAAGTCGGTTCCGCATTAACGCATCAGAATGTCTACCACGTTTCGCTGCCATACGATAATTACATCCCACACTGGACCTCTGTGAGTAGCTGCACTTTCATTACAACCACCCGACACGTTGCCTCTAACGATGCTGTCCAGAAGTGAGTGCCTCAGAAAGGCACTGAGTCTCTCGCTGCTGGGTAGCAACCGTCCGATCTACTACTAGTCGCCATCCGAGGGAGAGGATCTCAGCAGTACTTCGAGCCTCTGGCGTGGTAATACATCTAGGCAAGGTTACTCCACACCGCGGCATGTACTATCCTCTATTTATACATTTTTCTTACAATCTGATACTACTGTCTAATGAACATTTATTTTCGTGACGTTCCAATGACTATACCTTGAGTCTTTATTGTAATGTTTATCTGTCTTGCTTGTTCAATTGTCGTCTAATTTGCTACCGCCACTACTGTTGCCTGTCTCGCTAGTATTGTCTGCGGAGTCATTCGTCGCCTGCTCTAGTTGCTGCCTGTACTTTCGTCGCTTCTGGTACTTTGCAGCACTCGAGATATTCTGTTTGCACAGTCTTTGGGACGTTTGTAGTGTGTATCCCGAGCAACAATCACAGTTTCTTCACTGACGTGACGCTGAAAGCCATTAATAGCCACAGGAGTGCACTTCTCGGTCTGCGCATTACCACCATGGTATTAGCCGCGGTGCAGAGTCGATTTGCCAACACGCTGGCAGCAAAACATATTGCTGACACAAAGAGAGCACAGTGGTATATTTTTATCATAAACATAGATGATGTGCAGTGCGCTTTGTTGATCGTGGCAAGTTTATGCAGTAACTTGCATGCCCTTCCTGTGGCTTTTTTGCTATACTGACTGAAGTTTAATTTTAAAAAAAATGTTCAAATGTGTGTAAAATCTTATGCGACTTAACTGCTAAGGTCATCAGTGCCTAAGCTTACACACTACTTAACCTAAATTATCCTAAGGACAAACACACACACCCATGCCCGTGGGAGGACTCGAACCTCCGCCGGGACCAGCCGCACAGTCCATGACGGCAGCGCCTCAGACTGCTCGGCTAATCCCGCGCGGCGAAGTTTAGTTTGTGGTCCAGATATATGCCCTAGCAACCATGTTTTTTGCATGCAATTTCCATGTAATTTATCAAAGTTACTCCTTAACTACTTGGACACTTAAAATTAATTAGGATTCCTTTGTAAGGTCTTCGTACACAGTAGCGCAATACAGCACAGTGCTGTTCCCATATCCAGTCCTACATTTCATCGTGACAAGTTCAACAGAATCACTCGTCAGCGACGGCCCACTTCCGAGAGCGGTGGAGCGGAAGGATGAATAGACAGGAAGCAGGCAGCCGTGACGCGCGGATTGGGCGCGGACAGCGCGTAGCGAATAAGTCCAGGCGACGTCTGAACGCGGAGCGGCGTGGGATGCACTGGCCTTGCTAAACCACTTTATTCACAAGGAAGTACACCACCAACGTAAGAATGGCACGAGTCGCATGGGCGAAAACAGTCGCTGTGCATTTGTGTTGCAGGTCAACCGAGCGCGACGGCACAGGTCTTTAGGCACTGGATATACATATCTGGGAGTCGGGCATCAGGTCTCCATGAGTCCATCTAGATTTAGCTTTTCCGTAGTTTCCCTAAGTCTCTTTAGGGAAATAACGGGATCATTCCTTTGTAATTCACACAGCCGATTTAGAATCTCCAGTGCCAGAAGCGTGTTCCCACTTCCACTGAGATCCAAAAGTCATGGGATACCCCCTAATTTCATGTCGGACCTCCTTTTGCCCGCCGTAGTGTATCAGCTCGACATGGAATGGACTCAACAAGTGATTGGAAGTCCCCTGCAGCAATACTGAGCCATGATGCCTCCATAACAGTCCATAATTGTGAACGTGTTGCCGCTGCAGGATTTTATGCACGAACTGACCTCTCGATTAGCCGCCTTAAATTCTCGACTGGATGCGTGTCAGGCGATCTGTGTGGCCAAATAATTCGCTCGATAGCGTCCAGAATATTCTTCAACCCAATCTCAAGCAACTGTGGCCCAGTAACATGGCACATTGTCATCCATAAAAATTACACCGTTGTTTCGGAATATGAAGTCCATGAATGGCTACAAATTGTCTCCAACTATCCAAATCCATTCCTTGTAAACCGAGCCCACACCCTCACGGAGCAACATCCAGCATGCACGATTTTTTGTTGACAACTTGGTTCCATGGCTTCGTGAGGTCTGCGCCACCCTCGAACCCTACCATTAGCTCTTAGCAACTGAAATCAGGACTCGTCTGACCACGCCACGGTTTTCTAGTCATCTGCGGTCCAAACGACATCGTCACAAGGCCAGGAGATGCGCCGCAGGCTATGTTGTGCTGTTAGGAAAGGCACTCGCTTCGGTCGTCTCCTGCCATGGCCAATTAACGCCAAATTTCGGCACTTAGTCGTACGACTCACACTGATTTCTGCCGTTATTGGACGTATTGTTGCTTGTCTGTTAGCACTGACAACTGTAAGCAAACGCCGTTGCTCTCGGTCGTTAAGTGAAGGCCGTCCGCCACTGCGTTGTCTGTGGTGAGGGGTAATGCCTGAAATATGGTATTCTCGGCACGCTTTGGCACTGTGGATCCCGAAATACTGAATTACCTAACGATATCCGAAATCAAATGTCCCATGCATCTAGCTCCAACTACCATTCCGCGTTCAAAGTCTGTTCATTCTCGTTGTGCGGCCATAATCGCGTCTAGCACGTTTTCACGTGAATCAGCTGAGTACAAATGACAGCTCCGCCAATGCACTGCCCATTTGCACCTTGTGTACGTGATATAACCGCCAATTGTGTATGTGCATATCGCTGTTCTATGACATCTGTCATCTCAGTGTGTGGGAGCGAGGTTCAAATCCCTATTCGGCCGTCGGGATTAGGTTTCTCTTAGATTTCCTAAATCTGTGAAGACAGATGTTCATTATAAATGGACATAGTCGATTTCCTCCTCTCTCTACGTACAATTCGAGATTCTGCTACGTCACTACTGATCTTGATAAAGACGAGACGTAGTCGGCATTTTAGCGTTTGTTAGCATTTGTCCCGGGTCACTAAATTTCTCCTCACAACTAAAGAAAGGCGATCAGAAGTTAGATTTGCACACCGCGGTGCTGTGCTCAAGGTGGCTTGTGCCTTCTTCTTGACTCTGTTATCTCATCCAGACATACAGAGACCCACCTTTTTAATTTCAGACACGAGCAGTGGAGTAGCTTAAAATTTATGACATACACTAAATACTACCAGAAGTCAAAGTCGTGTTAAGTAGCAGTAAAAGAATGAAAAACTTTGGAATTACTGCACTGGAACCGGCCTAATTGTTAGAAGATCCCTGACAGATGCAGTGGGCTGGGCGCATCAGCTTCGCGCATCCGCCACAACGCCCGCCGGAGTGGCCGAGCGGTTCTAGGCGCTACAGTCTGGAACCCTGCCTCGGGCATTGATGTGTGTGATGTCCTTAGGTTAGTTAGGTTTAACTAGTTCTAAGTTCTAGGGGACTGACGACCTCAGAAGATAAATCCCATAGATGCGTACTACGAAGTATTGTGTCACATGTTAATGCTAGTATTTGGAAAAAATGATAACAGTTAACTTATGTGTTAGTATCACAATCTTGCAAAGTAGTTATAATGCAGTGGTCAAAATATATGTTGCACATCGCTTTATCGTCAGTGTTGGACATAATAGCTAACAAAACTGATATTAGTCTGTAAGATACAGCGAAAAGAAAACGAAAATAAAAAAGATAAACACATTTCCACTTAGACACAAGCAAATAAAAAAGCAAAACCTTACAAAAGATTCCAGTGGAGCCACTACAGTTTCTTCTCACTAGCATCTTGCATAATGCATTGTTTATGAAGCAGTTGGCTCTCCTCGTAACTGGTGTCACTTCTGAATGCGATTAGGCAGCTCCTCATCAAACTGTCCAGATAAGCCTGTGTGATATTACATCATTCCTCCACAGCGGCCTCTATGTGGTCTCTGGTGGGACAGGACGACTGCCAACTGTTCGTTTTAGCGTAGGCTAAGCATTTTCAATGGAACCATTTGAAGCATCTGAACCTGCCACAACGTCACGTAAAGCGATTTAGGAAACGTCTCTATGGCAACGCCTTATTACTGGCGCAGCTGTGTTGTTTTCGCCTGTAGACGTTTTCCCTTTGTAACTGAAAACTGGCTGCAGCGCTGCTAGGTGTCAGGGAACTTCTCACGCCTACTCAACTAAAGATATTGAAATGTAATCCTTTGTATCTCAAGTTTGGCGCACATACTGCTAAGTATCTAAATTAATACTGGTAAATAACTCGCATTAGAAAAATTGCTTAGTACGTATTGTGCGATACATTCTTACGGTTTCAATTACTTGTTAAGTGCTACAGGTGGGTAACAGTCTCTTAATTATTTTCCTAATATAGGCAACAGTAGCTCGATAATCTTACATATACTATAAATGCGAAAGCTTGTGTGTGTGTTTTCGGGGTTAGTATGTTTGTTACTCCTTCACATTGGCCGGCCGCTGTGGCCGTGCGGTTCTAGGCGCTTCAGTCCGGAACCGTGAGACTGCTACAGTCGCAGGTTCGAATCCTGCCTCGGGCATGGATGTGTGTGATGTCCTTAGGTTAGTTAGGTTTAAGTAGTTCTAAGTTATGTGGGACTGCTGACCTCAGATGTTAAGTCCCATACTGCTCAGAGCCATTTGAACCATTTATTTGAACCTTCACACTGAAACGAATGGATGGATTTTGATGATATTTGGAATGGAGATACAAAACTCATAGGTTACCTTGTAATATGCCCACCTATGAAAGGGGTGATGGGAAAAAAACAATAATACCCATATTTTATTCATCCAGTATTTGAGAATGAGAGTACTTTGTTACTTGCACCTAACTTTACGCATAATATTAAACCCTTCCGAAACTTTTTCTCGCAGATAGCCACCACAAAATGAAGACAGGAAAACACATTTATTTCTTACTACATTTCGCTGTTCATGGTTTAAAACTGCTGCATGAAGTATGGAGTATTAATTTATTACTTCTTTTCTACGATTGTATTCGCGTTGCATTTTGCAAACAGTACCACTGATAAACATTACAGTGGCTCTACACCTTCGATTAGAACAGTTTATAAGTGGTTTCAAAATTTTCGAAGTGGCCACATGGGCACAAATGATGCTGAAAGTTCTGGACGCCCTGTGAGGTTAAGACTGCAGAAATCATTGATAAAATCCATGATATTGTGATGGATGGGAGAAGAGTTAATGTACGTGAGATTGCTGGTGCTGTGGGCATCTCGAATGAATGGGTACATAATATTTTGCATAAACATTTGGACATGAGAAAGCTATCCGCAAGATGGGTTCCACGATTGCTCACGCTTGACCAAAAACGGAATCATGTGAAGTGTTGCAAGGATGATTTGCAGCTGTCCAGGAAGAATCTGCAGGACTTTAAGCAACGTTTCGTCACTCCTGAGACCAAACAAACAATCTAAACAATGGGTTACCAAGGGAGAATCAGCACCAAAAAATGCGAAGACCATTCCTTCTGCTGGAAAAGTTATGGCGACTGTATTTTGGGATTCGCAAGGGATAATCCTCATCGACTACCTGGAAAAGGGTAAAGCTATTACAGGCGCATATTATTCATTGTTATTGGACCGTTTGAAAACCGAGCTGCAAAAAAAGCTCCCGTGATTGGACCGCAAAAAGTCCTTTTCCGTCACGACAATGCACCAGCACACACCTCAGCAGTTGTGGTCGCAAAATTATTGGAAATAGGTTTCCAACTCGTTTCACATCCACCCTAGTCTCCAGACTTGGCTCCCTCGGACTACTATTTGTTCCCCAATTTGAATAAATGGCTGGTGGGACAAAGATTTTATTCAAATGAGGAGATGATTGCAGCAGCTATTAGCTATTTTCAGATTTGGACATTTCCTATTATTAGGAAGGGATCAACAAATTAGAACAGTGTCGGACGAAGTGTATAAGTCTAAAAGGAGACTATGTCGAAAAATAAAAAAGGTTTGCCCCAAACTTGTAAGTTGTTTTTATTTTTGCACAGACTTTTCAAACGCCCCTCGTAAAATCTGGTACAAGTTTCTAGCGACAGGATCAGTTTGCGATCGTGACATTAGTGGCCGCGGAAGGAAAAAGGACAGGTGTACAGTACCGACATCTGCGTATAACAGCAAGTAGACATTCTCAACACGATGCGACACGTCTACGGCGGCAGTTCCAAGTAGCTATAGGAGTACATTTGTGTCAACACAACTGATACGAAACAGGCTCCACAAGCAGGGATTACGTGCAAGAAGACCTCTCAAGGCTTCTCCTCTAAATCAGGTTCAGAGGGGGGCTCATGTGGGCACGAAATCACTCTTTGTGGAGCAGACACCAGGGGGCACAACGCTCTTTCCTGGTAAGACCCGCATTACTGTGTACCCTGGCAATGCTGATATTTGTCGTATGTGGAGCGATGAGGAGACGTTTGCACCTAAACTGTATCACAGACCGCCACCCTTGTCAAGACGATTCTGTCATGTTTTGGGGTGGAATCATGTATGTCCGCAGGACAGCCTGGGACGACGACAGGTGTGAAGCATCGGGACTACATACATGCACGCATTGTGACTTCGTGTGGTGATAATATTGGAGTGGGATTCATCTGATGGACGACAATGGACGCCCTCATAGTCACAATCTCGGTAGTGGAGCATACAACTGTCGGATGGAATGGCCCCCATATTTTACAGATCTCAGCTCCATTGAAAATGCTTAGCCTATGCTAAAACGAACAGTTGGTAGTCGTCCTGTCCCACCAGAGACCACATAGAGGCCGCTGTGGAGGAATGATGCAATATCACACAGGCTTATCTGGACAGTTTGATGAGGAGCTGCCTAACAGCATTCAGAAGTGACACCAGTTACGAGGAGAGCCAACTGCTTCATAAACAATGTATTATGCAAGATGCTAGTGAGAAGAAACTGTAGTGGCTCCACTGGAATCTTTTCTAAGGTTTTGCTTTTTTATTTGCTTGTGTTTAAGTGGAAATGTGTTTATCTTTTTTATTTTCGTTTTCTTTTCGCTGTATATTACAGACTAATATCAGTTTTGTTAGCTATTATGTCCAACACTGACGATAAAGCGATATGCAACATATATTTTGACCACTGCATTATAACTACTTTGCAAGATTGTAATACTAACACATAAGTTAACTGTAATCATTTTTTCCAAATACTAGCATTAACATGTGACACAATACTTCGTAGTACGCATCTGTGACAGTAAATGTATCAACCCAAAAAGTTTCGAAACTGTACTCACAAAAAGTAGAGAGAAGTTAAGATGGCAGATTTCATAAATCAGCTGTTCTGCACAGTCTCTTCACAGTTATGTATAACGCACATAACGTTTATGTAACCATGTCAAACTGTCAGGAAAATTCTTTTTGCGATATTATTCAACTTGTTTGTTACATCGGTCTGAATGTCGGTTATGTCGCCAAAACGTTGACCCTTCTTGATAGTTCCTGCATTTTGTCATTTTGTGATAGGTTCGTTTTGATAACGCTAAGTGTCGTCACCCATGATGGTTTTTTCCATTAAAGAACTGTCTGAGCTTTGCATTTCAGTCGAGTCGCATCAGGTGTCCACGAGTCGTCGTGTTTTTTCGGAAATCAAGGTGAGCGGGCGAACTTAGCACACACTTTTCTCTTCCTCAGGACGTTCTGGAGAATATCTTGATCACTTGCTTTAGATAAATTGCTCCATTGCGACTTCTGTCACAACAGCGTTGATACATTACGTCCGAATGTTCACTACTTAACATTGCGTGCTCACAAATGACTGGTATAATACACATCTCTGTTGTTCAGAGTTGTTAATTCAAGCTTCCATCGTAGTTTCTGCGCTGACGTCACTTATACGACAGCAAGAAGTAAGTATTGAAACTTTTTGGATGAACAGGTGTATAACACGTAACTCATAAAAATCTTCTCTTCCGAGTTGTGGCTAGTTCTCGCAGTGTATCATAAATTCCTTCATTATTCACTTCGCAGCAATAAACGAACAAACTGATAGCAGTAAACAACAGTAATTGTGTAATGGCTGCCACACTGCTGTAGGGGTCTACACAGTATTATTATCGTTATTTTTGGCAGTGATCAGAAACAAAGCATTGGCAGCCTGAATATTTTAATTTCTGCAATTTCAGAAGAAATGAGTCCAGCAATCAATTGATTTGTAAATAGTCGCAGGCTCGAATCCTGCCTCGGGCATGGATGTGCGTGATGTCCTTAGGTTAGTTAGGTTTAAGTAGTTCTACGTTCTAGGGGACTGATGACCACAGATGTTAAGTCCCATAATGCTCAGAGCCATTTGAACCATTTACAAGTAGTAAGCATTGTGCACTCATGTTACGTTAGTTTAATTTGAAAGGCAATGTTGTTGGAAAGTGGAGTTGTGCAGAGAAAGCATCTTCTGTAACCAGTGTCTGCCCTCATTGTGGATAGTTAGCCTTCTTTTCTGAGAAGGGGTTGTAGATGGCAGCCACGATGCACTGACGATTACTGCATCATTCTATTAAACAAGAATGTTAGAAATAACCAATTACATTTATCTCACTGACTCATTAGTTCGTGGTTTAATCCTTTAATAAAGACACCTACGAAAACTAAATTTCATTTACCTTTTGCCATTTTAAAAAATACAAATGTTCAAAGTTTGTTCTTGATAGATTAATACTGTGTGTCTAGTAATTTGTTTACAGATAAACAATGATTTTCATCAGGGCCGGCCGCGGTGGTCTAGCGGTTCAGGCGCTCAGTCCGGAACCGCGGGACTGCTACGGTCGCAGGTTCGAATCCTGCCTCGGGCATGGATGTGTGTGATGTCCTTAGGTTAGTTAGGTTTAAGTAGTTCTAAGTTCTAGGGGACTGATGACCACCGATGTTAAGTCCCATAGTGCTCAGAGCCATTTTCATCAGAAAAGCAACTGAGTTCGCATGTTATCTTGTGTTCATAACCTCGCTTTACCAGTGGGGCAGGTCTTAGAAGATACTAAAGCGACGTTAACATCGGATAAAAAACAATTAAATGAGATTTCTGTAACCTTTGCCGCCACGTTCACAGCTCACGTCCAACCACGAAGCGGCCCTTATGGTTTCTTCAGGTGCTGTCGAAGAGGTCGGACTTCCTGTAACCTATAGCAAATCAGTCACTGCTTCAAAAGTAACAGTTTCAGGGAGACTTACCATTAGTGTATGCTGACAGGGTAGCCGCCTTGTGACATCACACCAACTGACGTGGGGCCTGAGCTCTAATGAACCGGTTGAGCATCTCAACACTGTGGACACGCGCTGGATCTTCAACCGTGAGGAACCGAAAGTCCATCATATCTACCTATATACAGTAGTGTCAGTTGTTCAATCTTTTCATTCCAGCAGGATTGTGACACGTTAACAATAATTGCCACTCTTCAGCGTACCATCCACTACAATCTGTGTCGATCATGCTGTGACATATACTGACAGGTGTACTTCTATTTACCAGTTTCTTTTTTTTATTTATTTGCAACATGCTTCATTACAATAATTGTATGCCTTGTGTGTGTATGTCTCTCTGCCTCTCCCTCCCTCTCTCTCTCTCTCTTTCTCTCTCTCTCTCTGTGTGTGTGTGTGTGTGTGTGTGTGTGTGTGTGTGTGTGTGTGCGCACGCGCGCGCGCGCGCGTGCGTGCGTGCTTATGTTTGTGTGCGTGGAGTAGTGTTTAATGTTTTTGTTGTAGACGATAATACGATAATGAGAGAAGGAAGAGTCTAAAACCCGGTTTCGACTCATACCCCACTCTTCGTGAGTGATACCAAGGGGGCCGCCAAGATTTACGTCTCTATCCTGCGGACGGATCACCATCAACACTGTCACATGCCCTCACCTCTGCCATCTATAAGGAAGGTAACCATCGTATTTCTTATTAAGAATTTATCTGACACCCAATCAGCAACATTTTATGTTCAATTAAGTATTATAAACAAGACTGCACTTAAATAAAAAATACTCCTTGTGG
The DNA here is from genome assembly GCF_021461385.2 of Schistocerca piceifrons. Taxonomy (NCBI): domain Eukaryota; kingdom Metazoa; phylum Arthropoda; class Insecta; order Orthoptera; family Acrididae; genus Schistocerca; species Schistocerca piceifrons. The sequence goes on from NC_060141.1 coordinate 410,363,193, forward strand.
ATTTCTTCTGCCAGAGAGCAAATGTCCTTAGACCCAACAGAACTGATGCCTTTTGCAAACATCTGTCTAACACAAGTGTAATACCGCCATAAGTTCTTCACCGACACGTTTTTCTTTCCTTTTTTTTTTTTTTTTTTGAGGGATGAACATAGCTAAGTTGTGAAATGGAAATTGTGTCATCAGTATACGTTACTGTCTTAAAATGGCACAAGTTAGGCATAGAAATAGTTTACGTCGATGTCGGAGATAATGCATCATTGCCTTCCCCCTCTGTGTCATATACTACACAGAACGTCTAACAAAGTCCTTGAAGTTAAAATTCAGTATTTTGTGAGAATAGAAACATCGGTATAATCAGGCTTGGTGGAAAACTTTAACCGTATATTTTGTCCTAAAATCGATTGTGGAGGACTGGAAAAATCTGAATAGCTATAACAAACTTCCCTACTGAAACAGTTCTACCGTGAGTCGGTACACACACCATTGTCGGCAGATGTAGTTGATTTGTTGCTGTCTGCAGTACGAAGACTGGCCTTATTCATAAGGGGCAGTCAAATGAAAACGAGAAGGGTGCGAAAAAGGTAAGTAACTCTTTATTACTTTAAAAGTAATCACCGTTACCACTGTGAGAGAAGACGATCAGTGCCCCCGTGGGGAAGGATTTGCGGCTTCCTGTGGAACCCTGATCATACCCAGGCGTACACCACTTCATCTGAAGCAGACCGATGGCCACGAATGTCTTTCTTCAGGGCTCCAACACTATGAAATTGCATCCTAAGAGATCATGAAAGTATAGAGGATGTGTAAGGACTTCACAGCAAAACTTCTGCAGCGTAGTCGAAACATGGGATGGCCCACTTGTTGCCGAGGTTGTTTAGATTACGCTGCTGAAGTTCTATTGGATTTCCATGTTCCACGGACGAAGACGTACACGATGGAGTACAATCACGGTTCTATAGGCAACAGCAAGCATTTTTCCATGAAGGCATTGACCGTCTTGTCTCACAATGGGATAAGTGTATTAACAGTTGTGGCGGTTACTTTTGAAGTAATGAATAGTTCAAATGGTTCAAATGGCTCTGAGCACTATGGGACTCAACTGCTGTGATCATAAGTCCCCTAGAACTTAGAACTACTTAAACCTAACTAACCTAAGGACATCACACACATCCATGCCCGAGGCAGGATTCGAACCTGCGACCGTAGTGGTCGTACGGTTCCAGACTGTAGCGCCTTTAACCGCTCGGCGACTCCGACCGGCGAAGTAATGAATAGTATAATTACTTTTTTCCATCTGTCTCGTTTGACTCTTCCATGTAGCCCTCCACCCTTGTCTATCCTGAGCCTGCCTCTTTATCTTTGAGCAACTAATGCAAGCTACATCCATTTGAACTACTTACTATGTTCATACCTTGGTCTCCCTCCTAACTTCCAATGATTACCAAACTGATGATTCCTTGATACCTAAGGAAGTCTCTTGTAAACTCATTCCTTATGTTAGCCAAATTGTGCTATAAATTTTTTTCACCGATTTGATACGATACCTCCTAATTGGTTATTCGATCTACTTATCTATTCTTCAGGATTCTTCTGTAACACATCATTTCGAAGACTTCTATTCTCTTTGTCTCGTTTCACTTCCGTACACTACAGACAAATATCATAAGGAAAGACTTCTAAAAATTTAAATTTGTAGTCCATATTGACAAATCCTCTATTTCAGAAATACTGTCCTTGCTACTGCTAGCCTGCGTTTTATGTCCTCTGTACTTGGGGCATCATCAGTTATTTTGCTGCCCAAATAACAAAAGTAATCTAATACTTTTAGTGTCTCATTTCATAATCTACTCTTCGCAGCATCTCCTGATTTATTTCGATTACGTATCACACCCTTGCTTTACTTTTGTTCATCTTCATCTTACAATCTATTTTAGAGACAACGCCCATTCTGTTTAATTACTCTACCGCATCCAATACTGTCTCTGACAGAAGTACAATGTCACCAGAAAACTTAAAAGATTTTATTTCTTCTCCCTAAGTTTTAATTCGCTTTCAAAACCCGTCCTTGGTTTCCTTTACTGTTTGCTCTATTTACAAACTAAAAAGTTGGGGAAATGCTACAAATTTGTCTTGCTGCTTTCTCAACTGCTGCTTCCCTTTCATCCCACTCGATTCATCTAACTGTCATCTGGTTTCTGTACAATTGTTAACACCCTTTGTCCCTGTTACTTCAAAATTTCAAAGAGTATAGTTCAATCAACACTATGATAAGCTTTCTCTTAATCTACAAACGCTATAAAAGTAGGTTTGACTTTCATCAGCCTATATTCTAAGATAGCTCACAGGTTCGATATTGACTGATTTGTTACTACATTTGTCCTGAACACAAACTGATTTCCCCTGAGATCGACTGCTACCCGCTTTCCATTCTTGTTGATCTCCTTAGCTGAAAGTCAGATTGACTTCATCCTGAGCAAAAACGCTTTAGGTGCTAGGACAGGCCAAAACATTTTTCTCATGCCGTCGTGTTCACAGAGCACTACGTTTTGGAGGACGTACTTGACACATTATGTGTCCAGTACACCAGTGGACAAGGAAAATTACACGGACGGAAAAAAAAGTCCCACCACCAAGAAGGGGCAGTGCGACATAAACGGAAGTTGGCAGGCGTGTTTCCACATCTGAAAGAATATGTCTATTCACATTTCAAGCCATTCAGATAAGAGTGGCACTAGTAGCTCATTTGCTATAAATACACGCTGTAATGGTCGTAAATGTTAGTTACCTTTGAGACTGGACGTGGTGAGTTGATATTAGTGGTACTTCAGAGAGGAAAGATCATCGTGTTCGGCGTATGGCTCTTGTGCATCTGACCAGCAGTTGTCAGCGCAGTGCTACGAACTGTTACAAGTCGGTTACTTCAAGGGCAGCTCCGAGCCAGACACCCTGTAGCGTGCATTCCATTAACCCCAGAGCACCGTCATTTTCGACTTCAGTGGTGTCAAGCGAGAGCTCATTGGAGGACAGGGTGGAGGTCTGTTGTGTTTTCTGATGGGAGCTGATGATACTGTCTCGGTGCCAGTGATTTTCGTGTGTTGGTTAGGAAGCCCGATGAAGGCCCTGCAGCCAACCTGTCTGCATGCTAGACACAATGGACCTATAGCTGGAGTTATGGTCTGCGGGCGTATGACGGCGGGAGCACTCTCGTAGTTATTGCAAGCTGACTGGGTGCAAATTTGTACGTCAATCCGGTGGTTCGACATGTTGTGCTAACATTTATGAACAGCATTCCAGGGGATGTTTTCCATCAGGATAATGCTCGCCTACATACCTCTATTGTAACTCAACATCTCTCTGTAGAGTATGGACATGTTGCTATGGCCTGCTTGACCACCAGATACGTCTCCAGTCGAGCATATATGGTACATGACTGGACTACTCCAGCGTCATCCACAACGGCTTTAACCGTCACTGTACTGACCCACCAAGTGCAACAGGCATGGAACACCATCCCACAAACTGCCACCTGTACAACAAGATACACACACTTCTGCATGTTTGCGTTCAACATTCTGGCGGTGACATTGGTTATTAATGTATCAACATTGTACATTTGTAATGGCTTATCTCGCGCTTATGTTAACCTGTGATCTTGCAATGTTAATCACTTGAATATTTACCTAGACGAATGTATTCCAGAAGTTTCATTACTCTACGTTAATTATTTTTTTGTTGTTGCAGTTTTTTGCGACAGTCTATTTTCGGTGCTGATATGATCTATACCCTCAACGGACACTTTTCATACGTGGCAGAAGCGGTTTCCTCTGCTTGAACAAGTTAGCCTGCTGTCGAGGCCTTGTGGAAAACCCTGTCGGCACGTTGCCTGTAATTAACGATTTTCAAGACACGCGCGACCCGTGCGTGTGTCGTCATTAAGCTGGGAGTGTACGGTAGCGTGGCGGGCCATCCGGATGTGAACGTGCGTTCGCCTTGCCGGCAGCTCAAACCGTATGTGGAGCGAAGGCCAGCGGGCACAACTCCTTACATAATTTCGCACGATGATAGAGGTCCGTATATGTAAATACATACAGGATTACTATGCTTCAGACGATGTACGAATCTTTGCGCATTTGTGCAGACCACTGGGCAACCTGCTGTGAACACATAGCTGCAGAAGTGTAGAAAATCCGGACTCAAGACTCTGTGGTGAGACTGAGGGAAAATGGTTTCATCTAGTCCACAGGCACAGAGTCGTAGTTTTTACATACTTCCCTAAACTATCCGTAACGGTTCCATCTTTATAGTGATTTAAACTACGAACAATTTAAATTGGAAAGAACACACAGAAAATGATGTGAGAAAGGTAAACCAAAGACTGTAGCGGCAGCCGCCGAGCCGAGAGCACGCGCAGCAGAGCAGCAGCTGCACTTGTCTGATAAAATGTAAGTTAATTTAGTCTTTGTTTTTCGTTCACGTGCTTCTGCGAAGAAGTAAACTGTACGTCTGTATTTTACTGTGTAGTTCAAAGAAGAGCGGCGCGTTTTGTATTATCGCGAAATAGGAGACAGAGACTCACGGGCATGATATAGGATTTGAGGTGGGCACCATTAAAACAAAGGCATTTTTCGCTGCTGCAAGATCTTTTGATGGAATTTCAATCATCAACTTCCTCTTCCGAATGAAAAACCGAGCGAAGTGGCGCAGTGGTTAGTAAACTGGACTCGCATTCGGGAGGACGACGGTTCAATCCCGCGTCCGGCCATCCTGATTTAGGTTTTCCGTGATTTCTCTAAATCGCTCCAGGCAAATGCCGGTATGGTTCTTTGAAAAGACACTGCCGACATCCGTCCGCATCCTTCCCTAATCTGATGAGACTAATGACCTCGCTGTCTGGTCTCCTCCCCCAAACAACCCAACCCCAACCGGAATGAGAAAATATTTTTTTGACGCCGACCTACATAGGGTGAAACGATCAGCATAATAAAATAAGGAAAAGAAGAGCTCGCACGGAAAGGTATAGGTGCTCGTTTTTACCACGCACTATTCCAGACTGCGAAGGTGGTTCGATGAACCCTCTGACAGGCTGTTAAGTGTGATTTGCAGAGTATCCGTGTAGATGCAGATGTAGATTCTCCGCTGATTCTACGACCATCTTCTTCTTTGCTCTAATACAGAGAAGGTATGACAATAAGAGACGAAGGATAACTTTATACTCGCATTTGGGATCCATCTTGTTATGTTCATGTATTACTATTACTCCTAAATTTCTTTTTTTGAAAAATAATTTTTGGCGAAATTGCTAGACTTGCCGGTTGCTCTCAATGAGCGAAATATGAAAGGAATTCAGTGCTCTGGTTGGGATGTACTCAAAAATGTTCAAATGTGTGTAAAATCTTATGGGACTTAACTGCTAAGGTCATCAGTCTCTAAGCTTACACACTACTTAACATAATTTATCCTAAGGACAAACACACACCCATGCCCGAGGGAGGACTCGAACCTTCGCCGGGATCAGCCGCTCAGTCCATGACTGCAGCGCCCCAGACCGCTCGGCTAATCCCGCGCGGCTTGGGCTATACTATCAACGATTTTAAGATAATCACTATGTTTTCATTAAAGCCTCCACTAGCCTTCAATATACTTTGTATCAACACGTAAACTAGAGGCAGTTACACAACATAATTTTGTCCTTTTGTTTGTCGGTTTCTTAAGTAATTTATTCTGAAGTCTCATTACATACGTCAATGTACTGTAAACATAACAAATAGTGCCACCTCGTAATGGTGTGGGCAACTATTTGTGTAAATGCTTTTATTTTGCCTGTACAAAGCTATAGTTTTACTTTTATTATTTTTATGAAACTATTTCTTAAAGGCTAAAAAATATTTTGCAAACAGAATAATCTGCAGTATAACATAAATATAATTTTTTTTGTTAATGTTTGAAAAAGAACTGCTCTGGGTAGACCAAAGATACTATATTTTGTCGAACGTGTTGCAGTCTATTGTTCAAAATTGAGTGTCAATGCGCTATGAATATAGCTGCATGGACTTGTACTGTGCGCAGGAAAAAATGTAGCTTTGTTTATGTATGGGGCGGCACGGAGACGCTGAGAGAGTGAGAGAGAGAGAGAGAGAGAGAGAGAGAGAAAGATACCAGTCGTTACTAAAATCATGACACTAACTTCAGTAATGTATTTTCGTATATAGGTCAACTAATAAACTTTGTAAAGCGCAGCTCTCAAAATTTTTTCGACATTTTGACTTTCGTCAGTTAAAACTGAATTCAGCAAAGTTATTTTTTAATCGTTTTTGGAACACATTACAAGAAAACATTTTCCGCAAATATTAGAGGAGTAACGAAAATATAGTTCTTCCATTCAAGTGGGTAAATAAATCTGTTTTAGTGATGCAGTTTAGCTTCATCAGTTAAAAGTGATTTCAGCAAAGTTATTTTTAATAATTTTCTGAAACCCATTATAATAAAACATTTACCGCAAATATTAGAGGAGCAACGAAAACATAGTTATTCCCTTCAACTGGGTAAATAATCTGTTTCAGTAATGCAGTTTAGCAGTAGAGTTTGTTTTATTTCATTTAATGCATTAATCCCTCTTGATAATATTTCATATTTAAACGACATTACAGTCACGTCACTGTATCTTACTATCTGTATAGTATATATTAATACTCCAATAATTACAGTGTTATTTTTGTGCGTGATTAATAATATAGTTTATATGTCCGCACGAATGCTTTCCCATTCTTAGGTCGAATTATAAATGCAGTGCTATAGGATACCTACGCCAAGCTCCCAGTTACCATATGAATAGAATGCTTCTTCCTCTAACTTCTATTTCAAAATTGTGCTCACTGAAGTAATGTATGCTTACAAAATTAGCGTTCTAACAGGATGTTGGGTGGCTGATATGCCTTCGGTCATTATTCATAATTAGGAAGTGTAAGCAAAAAATCCTGATTCCTGCATTACATGTCGCGAGCGTAGTGGACATGACAATAGTTGAAACTGAACTGAACTTTACATCTATACATCAATAAATTGGAAGGGTTAGTGGGTGTCAGAATATTTTAACCAGTCGGGACGATGAAAAATGAAAGGACTGCGTGGAATTACTGGCCGGGAGACTCCGTCTAGCGCAGTTTCGCCACCTGGTGGAAGTCTTTTTTATTTAATGCCACTTCTCCAGCTTGCACATCGATGAAAATGACGTGAAATGACTGGAAAATCACAAGCACACAGTCCTCAAGGAAAGAAAATCTCCGACCCACCTGGGAGTCGAACTCGGGGCCCTACGATCCAGAGGCGGCAATACCTTTCGCTGCTTCTACATCTACATGTAAATGATTAATCTGGAATTCGCAACTAAGTGCCTGAAGGAGGGATCATCAAACCACCTTTGAGCTACTTCTCTACCGTTCCACTGTAGAACAGCGCACGGGAAATAGAATACTTAAATCTTTCCGTGCGAGCTCTGATTTCTCTTATTTTATTATGACGATCATTTCTCCTTATATAAGTGGTCATCAACTAAATATTTTCACGCTCTGAGGAGAAAGTTGGTGATTGAAATTTCATTCGAAGGTCCTGCATCAGCGGAAACCATCTTTGCTTTAATGACTGCCACTCCAAATCGTGTATCATATCCGTGACACTAATCACCTGTTTCGCGATAATACAAAACGAGCTTTTCTTCTTTGAACTTTTTCGATGTCCTCCGTGCGGACTCCACACGACAGAGCAATACTCCAGAAGAATGCGCAGAAGCGTCGTGTAGGCAGTCTCTTTAGTAAACCTGCTACATTTTCTAAGCGTTCTGCCACTAAACCGCAGTCTTCTGTTTGATTTTCTCGCGAAATTATCTAAGTAATTGTTCCAATTTAAATTATTCGTAATTGTAGTCCTTGAGTATTTAATTGATCAGCTAAAGGATTCTTTTTAGTGTTCATGTGGACGACTTCACACTTTTCATAATTTATTCAATTGCCACTTTTTCTTCATGTACATATCTTGTCTAAATCGTTTGACAATTCATTTTGATCATCAGATGGCATTACATGGCGATAAATGATAGCATCACCTGCATACAATCTAAAAGGACTGCCCAGATTGTACGCTAAATCATTTATGTAGATCGGAAACAACAGAGGGCCTATAACGCTTCCTTGGGGAACTCCCCATATTACTTCTGTTTTACTCAATGACTTTCCGACAGTTATTACGAACTGGCTTTCATGAACATTCTGTGGTGTTTAAAGTGTTCTGCTTTCTCTTCACACCACCTAGCGGCCAGACACACTTGTCACAATGAAGGGGGATTCGTCGGAGAAGATCATTGCTGACCCCAACCAATATTCTGCCTTCTCCAACGAATTCTTTCTCGACCATGGCGTGGTTTAATTGGGATGCATTTATCAGGCTCCCGGGCATACAAACCAGCCTGATGTAATAGCAGCGAAATGGGTCTGACAGACTCACATGTACCGATAGCGGCTGCGAGGTGTGCAGCGATCTGCCCAGGTGTTAGATGTCTCTTCCTTTTCGCCACTAGTGCTACGCATCGATTCTCTTGCGGTGTGGTGGTTCGTCTACTACCGCTGGCATGATTTCTATAGCATTCCCATCTTCATCGGCCTTTTTTAATCTCAAGATGACACTATTTGACACATTACTACTGCAGTCACAGTAATGACAATCTGGCCGGCCTCCAGCGGTAAGTGTTTGTGTGTGTTTGTGGGTTAGGGGCGCTCAACAACGAGGTTATCATCGCCCATACGAAGTTCAGTTTAAGCATATGTGGTTAAAAAGCAGAAAATGCGGTAAAAGAACTAAAACACAAACTGAGATAAAGTCGCATTCACTCTCTCCCAGTCTCACCAATGTTCACCGGCTCAGTGACACTAACTCACAACGTGGAAAACAACGCCACAAATGGTGAGATGTGTGAAAACTCTCCATTAAAACACAACGGAGACTAGAGGAAAACTAACAGAGATTCACAGCAATATGTGGGTGGCTGATCGCTTACCAAACACACTGACGAGTCAGCCATCCTGATAACACATTAAAAACGGCACCATAATATTTCGGGGAACAAATCGGACAGTTCATAAAATTTTTAGAAGTCATACCACATTAGTTTGATTGTCAGGTAAAATAGACGGCAAATCTGTCGACAAATGAGCTGCCGCCTTTTGGTCCGAAAATAAAACACAGCCCAGTAAAACGTGGTGTACAGTGTAGGCCACAAGCTCCACACATTGCAGGGTCTTTTTGCCAGAGCAAGAAGACAGGCGTCATAGAACTGTGTCCTATGCGAAGACGAGTGAGGAGGACTTCATCCCACCTGCGTGGTTAGGAGAGGTACGCCAAGTCCGCGTTGTGGACTTGAGACGCAGCTTACTATCTGTCACTTTCAGCCATTACTCTTCCCACTGACACATGCCTTTGTAGGTCGACAGTGAGGAGAGAGCATGCAGATGGATGTCACACTGAACTAATGAAGGATCATCAGACGCCTCCTTGGCTGTTATATCCGCCCTTTCGTTCGCCGCAATCCCCATGTCCCCAGGCACCCAGCAGAAGGATACCTCTTTCCCCAGCCTTTGTAGTCGGAGGAGAGCCTCTAGGATATTCTGGACCACTTAATCTGTTGGATACGGGAATCGAGAGGGAATTTAGCACTTGAAACACGTCTCATCTGCTGCAGTGCCCGCAAGATCGTGTATGATTCTGTGTTGAAGACAGTAAAGTCATGAGGCAATCGGATCTTTAGGACACGATCAGGGAAAACAACAGAGCAACCAGTGGAGTCCCCTTATTAGACCAACCCATAAATACAGCTACAGAGTAGTGGTGCTCAATTAAAATTTCATAAAAAGTGGATTAAAAACATATGCAGGAGTGCAATCTCTCCAGTACTTACATCTTAAATCACTCTGGGCCTCTGCAGTGACCAGGAGTTGCGGTTGTACTCCACCACACGCCGCTCACGGACGCCAGGCGTCCTTCTTGCTTGTGGATGGCTAGAAGAAAGGCATTTCAGAGACAGATGATTAACAGTATGGTGTGCAGGTCAATTCGGAACAGCGAGAAACGTGCATGCCTGACGCACTTCGAGGAGATGCCACAGTACCGTGAATGGTGGTTCCCCAGTCTCGCCACAGAGACTGGGTGTGGGGCTGGTTCCGTAAGCATTTGTGACCTTCAGATAAAAGGACCTCGCTGATCCATATACTGCACACCTACAATCTAGCCGCAATCACACGGAAACACTATGAAACTGGAGTAGACGCTCCCAATCCGCTCACCAAGACCTGTGGCTAAGACACTTTAAGATAGTCTGTGCCTTCTGGGTTCTAGCTTTCAAGTCTCTCAGATGTGGTAACCACGAAAATTTGGAGTAAAAAATCAGGCGCAGAGACGTCACCGAGTATTTAAAATGTTGATTGGGCAAGTCAGCGAAATTAAAAAGACAACGAGAACGATTAAAATGTAGACGCACACATTTTGGCTGCAGAAAAGTAAAACCCGTCCTTGCAGCCCACTCCTCTACCTTCCGCACTGACGAACCGTGACACTGAAGGAAAAACAGAAAACTACAAAATCGTCCACAAATAAGGAACACCGTACAGGGCTCCTTACCTTAGACGTGACACTGTTTATTGTTATGGCGAAGTGGGTAACACTTAAAATACTGCCCTGGGGGACACCGATAGCGTGTCAATAACGCAGGACCTAAAAGCTGCTTAGATAGGAAAGTTGTATGATGATAAGGAAGTGGCCACGGAAGCCTCACTGATAGAGTTACGCGAGAATACTGTATCTCGAAGTAGTGTTGTACATCTTACCTATGACAAAGAATATACCGAGGTAGTTGTGTTTACTTAGGAAAGCCTGCTGAACAGTCGCCTCTAGCAGGGTCATGTTGTCGACAGCGGACCGAAATCTTCGGAATCCACACTGAGAGCGGCAAGACCAAACGACGGTTAACCTTTCACTCCAGGGTCTTTCCCATACAGCTCGTTAAGGCGACAGTCCAGCAACTACTGGAACATGTTGGGAAACTGCCCTGTCTGTCATATCAAATCAAAACAGTCGAGGAAGTTCTCCTGTGACACTGTAGGCAAGTGTCGAAGCATAAACTACCGGCTTTGGTCGTCATTGGGGAGTCTTAGACAGTACCGAATCTATCTCCAACATGGGGAAAGGGCAGTTGTAAAACTCAAAATTGTTGGATCTGAAGTCCAACTAGCCCCTCTCTATAGTCCCATGATAGGATCAGTATGCTGGATCCAGGCTATTATTAGCAGTAGTTGCAGCAAAATGCTCTGCCATCGTCTGAGTAAAGTCCCCAGGTGTTGCTTGGAAATACCCCCGTTTCAGCACTGCTGCTGTAGGCAAACGACTGTTTTTTCCGGAAATCCTTCTGATGGGTTCCCACACTTTCATACAACAATTGGATCGGTTGATGGAGTCCATGAACGCTTGCCATGACAGTTTCTTAATCTACTGAACTATGCGTCGAGCCTAGGCTCTCGTGACTTGAAAGGCTGGGAAGTCGTCTGCTGTTGGACGGTATTTAAGCAGTTGAAGCCCCGCACACCTGTCCCGGATTGCTGAGCGGCACTCATCTATCCACCAAGGTACAAATTGCCTCCTGAGATGTTTTGGATGGATAAGTCAGTGGCATGACGGATCACCTGTGTGATGTGGTCTACCCATTCCTATACGCTGTAGCGATGTTCAGTTACAGCCAGCTAGCTGAACAGCGTTCAGTTAGCGCTGCTGACAATCCATTTCGGTCGATTCTGTTCAAGTAATGCTCCATCCTGTAGCTGGAATCAGAGCGGAACGTAATCACTGGAATGAAGGTCATCAGTTGCTTCCCGCGGCGTGGAGTCTGCAAAAGCTGGAGAGCAGAAATAGAGGTCAGTGGCTGAGGATGTGCCAATAGCAGGCAAATAATGAGTAGGATCACCTATGTTTGAGGATGCACAGCTGTTGAGACATCATGATATTCCTCAAGACTCGACACCTTGGGCAAGTATAGTTCTATCCCCACAATAAATTATGGGCACTGAAAACACCCAGTAGGACAAAAAGGCTGGGAAGTTGTTCTACTGTGCAGCTGAGAGCAACAGTGCCTGTCGCATCCTGCAGAAGTACCTACAGTGAGCAGATAGCGATCTTCTGACCTACATGAACTGCATCAACAACTTATTTTAGGATAAGAGCCAAGGAGAGAGCAGTGGTGTGCTGCGTGTTATTGATCAACACTTCAACCCCTCCCTCAGCCCGTTCCCCAGCCAGGTCATCCTCGAGGTTAAGGGTACAGCCCCATAGTAAAGGTGCATCAGACAATTTAAAATGCATTTCCACCAAACACAAGCACAAAGGGCTCTCCTGTGTTAGGAGTTTCAGCTCCTCAACTTGTGCTGTGAACCCATTAATGTTACACTGCAGTGTGGGAGCCATTTATCATGGGGGTTGCACTCCCAACCTGTCCTTCCAACAGGGAGAAGAGCCCATAGTAGGTGCAGGACTGAGTCTGGAGGACTGCTACATGAGCCCTCTTGTTAGACTGCGTGTCGTTACCTACCAGCAGTCTACCCACTCCTCTGGAAGAGGGAGGAGAAAATTTCGGGCGGTGCATCTCCGACCTACGAGCAGCTAGGGAAATGAGGACTCACTCATACAGAGCACCGCTTACCTTAGTAGTCCTCATACAACTGAGGTGTGGCAGGTTCCCCAGAGGTTGCCCACTAACGACTACACCACTTCCAAAGCCATGCACCCCATCAGCGCGCAGCACACCTTGAGACTGAGCGTCGTTTTATGGAGATTTCTAATATCCTCTCGATCCTGGCAGTAAAGCCATGATTCTTGTTCCCTGTGGGACAAAGCGTTCCTCCACTGCACCGCATGGAGGTCGCTGAAGCATGCCCATAACTTATGACATATGCACCTCAATATGACATATGACTGGTGATGCTTACCAGTCCCTTGCTCAGGAGCCTCTGAGGGCAGCTTCGAGCACTCATACACGATCCTATTTCATGCAGACCTGTGCACTAATCGGTCCACCATTAACCTTTGCGAAACACTGTTCTGCATGAACCGTTGAGTACATACAGATTATTTGTGCACAGCTTCACTGCAGTTAGTACTCTATATTTCCCTCTACCATTATTGGTAGGGTGTTCCACAGCATTTGTCAGCTATTCTGTGGCAATTGGCAGTCGTTCCTTAGCAAGTGTCAGTTGTTCCTTAGCAATTGTCAAGCAGTATGTGTATGGAAATAGTAACTCAAGAAGTTTTTTGTGCCATGTTTCTCAAATGTTCAACATGTGAACTGTTAGTGACACAGCACACACCCAGTGTATAGTCCCATTCGGTCCACCCTTGTCCTAATGGGTCTGCATCAATTCAGTCACAGTTGCCATGAGACGTCCTTGAAAGTCAGCGATGTTATGGAGAACTGGAGATGTGAAAACAGCGACTTTGATATAATCCATCAGATAAGAATAAAACAGTGTCAGGTTTGGAGAACGTGGGGGCCATGCAAGCCACTGGAGACTTCCAGCTATTTCACAACCTATTCATCATCATAGTAACTTAGTATCTAAGCACACGTGAACATCGATGTGGAAGTCCAGTGGCGTACCATCCTGTTGAAAAATTAAATTAACACTGTTCTCTTGCAATTGCAGCATGATCTTATGCAAAATGCCGCCTCTGTTGGTCTGGCAGCCATGTTGCTGGAGACCATTGTAACAAAAAAGAAACTTCTTTAACTGCTGTTTTCAAGCAAACACCTTACCCCAGTACAAACAAGTTTGACAATTTTTTGGAAGTGTCTAGATAATTTTAATAACCCTATAGGAAAACTGAAAACCATTACCGTTAAAATTTCAGAAAATTTTTTAGAAAATTTTCTCCAAGTGAACACTTTTTTCATTTAGAGGGGCCTGTAAGAAATACAGGGATTGCTACTGAGATGCATGACCCAAGGAAATTCTTATAAAATAATTTTCGTGGATTTATGTAAGAAGCTGCTCCACTAGAATATCCTGAAGTTGAAAAAGGTCAGAATTGGAGAACAGAGGCCCACAGGAGATGCTCAGGGCTGTTGTAGTATGCCACACTTTGGAAGAAGACTTAGAAAAAGTTTAGAAATGTATTGGTTGCAAGGTAGAGAGATGGAACTGTAAAATGAATTTCTGGGTGCACCTCAGTACAGATCTAGAGATAATAGGAGGATGAAAGTATATTGTGAGGATTTATATAGGAAATTGGGGCGTATTATCATGCTGCTCCCTGAGCAACATTTGTTAATGACTAAGTAGAGAAAATTTCTATGAGATGTATGAAGGTATAGTACAGTACTGTAATTTGGAAATCTTTTTGAGAAAATTTTAGATAGGGTGCAGATGGAATCGAGGTGAAGATAGAAGTTTTTGTGGTAATCCTGGGTGGCATAATCAAGAGAATCAAAAACCAAGAAAAAGATGTATGGATGAAAGGCGTAGATAAGTGGAGGAGAGGAGAAAGAAGTGCAAGGACCTGGAGGGGCACCAATACAAAATTCCATGGTAGGTGATGAGATAAATACTGTCTCACAACAGTGAGAAGCTTAAATGGTACAGGCTGCGAGCTCAGCCACAGATCATAAATTAGCGACAGCAAAATTATTCAGATAAAATAATAGACGTATGGGAAACACTGAGAATAAAGATAAAGGTTGTATCTGGTGTAGTAATAATGAGAGTGGGCTGAGTAAAGAACAAATAAGTTGCAGTTTGATGATGGTTCAGATTCAAAAAAGGGAAGATCAAGGCAGAAAAGTAAACAGCTTCTACACACATCAAAAAAAGTTTTGTATCAACCCCGGTTCGCACAACTCCTGAAGACAGACGTTGACTGTGGATTTTGCATCACGGACACAGTCCCTTTGACTGTTCAGAGATGTTACTAAACCCGCCCAAAGATGTAAACAACCATACATGAGCAGCGCATATTAGATGGAGGGGGTCCGACAGCCGATCAGTTCTAGTCATTCCATCAGGAAGGAAGTACACAGCTCATGTTGTCTGTAGTTCAACCATGCCTAGACGGTCCGCAGCTCGTGGTCGTGCGGTAGCGTTCTCGCTTCCCACGCCCGGGTTCCCGGGTTCGATTCCCGGCGGGGTCAGGGATTTTCTCTGCCTCGTGATGACTGGGTGTTGTGTGCTGTCCTTAGGTTAGTTAGGTCTAAGTAGTTCTAAGTTCTAGGGGACTGATGACCATAGATGTTAAGTCCCATAGTGCTCAGAGCCATTTGAACCTCATGCCTAGACGGTCAATACCACGGTTCGATCGCGTCCGCATTGTTACTTTGTGCCAGGAAGGGCTCTCAACAAGGGATGTGCCCAGGCGTCTCGGAGAGAACCAAAGCGATGTTGTTTGGACGTGGAGGAGGTACAGCGAGACAGGAACTGTCGACGACGTGCCTCGCTCAGGTCACCCAACAGCTACTACTGCAGTGGTTGACCGCCACCTAATGATTATGGCTCGGAGGAACCCTGACAGTAACGCCACCATGTTGAATAATGCGTTTCATGCAGCCACAGGACGTCGTGTCGCGACTCAAACTGTGCGCAATAGGCTGCATGATGGGTAACTTCACTCTCAACGTCCATGGCAAGGTCCATTTTTGCAACCACGACACCATGCAGCGCGGTACAAATGGGCCCAACAACATGCCGAATGGATCGCTCAGGATTGGCATCACGTTCTCCTCGCCGATAAGTGTCCCACATGCGTTCAACCAGACGATCGTCGGAGACGTGTCTGGCTGAACGCCTTAGACACATTGTCCAGCGAGTGCAGCAAGGTGGAGGTTCCCTGATTTTTTTTGGGAGGGGGGGGGGGACGGAGGGGGGGCATTATGTGGGGCCGACGTTCGCTGCTGGTGGTCATGTAAGGCGCCGTAACGCCTGTACGACACTTGAATGCCATCCTCCGACCAATAGTGCAACTATATCGGCAGCATATTGGCGAGGCATTCGTCTTCACGGACGGCAATTCGCGCCCCCATTGTGCACAAGTTGTGAATGACTTCCTTCAGGATAACGACATCACTCGACTAGAGTGGCCAGCAGGTTCTTCAGACATGAACTCTATCGAACATGCATGGGATAGATTGAAAAGGGCTGTTTATGGACGACGTGACCCACCAACCACTCTGAGGGATCTACGCCGAATAGCCGTTGAGGAGTGGGACAATCTGGACCAACAATGTCTTGATGAACTTGTGGACATTATGCCACAACGAATACAGGCATGCATCAATGCAAGAGGACGTGCTACTGGGTATTAGAGGTAACAGTGTGTACAGCAATCTGGACCACCACCCCTGAAGGTCTCGCTGTATGGTGGTGAAAATACAATGTGTGGTTTTCATAAGCAATAAAAAGGGCGGAAATGATGTTTATGTCGATCTCTATTCCAATTTTCTGTACAATTTCGGAACTGTCGGAACCGAGGTGAATCAAAACTTTTTTGTTGTGTGCATAATGTTCATAAAGATTACCAATTAAATTAAAGGGACCAGAGGTATTAGAATATTAGTAAAGAGAACAGATTGGTCTAAAGCTGTAGAAAAAGTAAGGAAAAAGGTGCAATGTGGTGCACTCTAGAGGAAATAAACGTTGACTGTGATGCCAATGTTTTTAGTACCATTGCAGGTATTGACTCTTACAAGATGACATATAATGAGTGTGTGGAAGAGATGGATAAATTAAGGCATGGTTTCGAGGAATATTCAGACGAACAGAAGCAAATAGCAAAAGAAAATTTGGAAGATGTGTAGGGGTAATAGTGAATAAAGTGAAGAAATAAAACAGAAAGTAGTTCTGACGATAATGAATCAAATGGCGTTGTGGGAGAATAGGAAAACGATGTTGAAGAGGAAGGTGGGGAGAACAATCAAGTAGGATGTATTGTTGGCACTAGTGAAGCGAACGAAGGACTGAATACAGCCAATAAAGAAACGGTTCGAGCTAGTAATGATGATCAGCAGAACGAGATCAAAGTCTAATGGGTTAGGAAGAGAGCAGATCAGTTGGAAGCAAAAGATTATCAATGCATATAAGCCGTGAAGAAGAAGGTAGAGGGAGATGAAACGAAACAGGTAGAGGATACAAAATAAGTTAAAAAAATAATGGTTCAAATGGCTCTGAGCACTATGGGACTTAACATCTGAGGTCATCAGTCCCCTAGAACTTAGAACTACTTAAACCTAACTAACCTAATGACATCACACACATCCAACCCGAGGCAGGATTCGAACCTGCGACCGTCGCGGTCGTGCGGTTCCAGACTGAAGCGCCTAGAACCGCTCAGCCACATAAGTTTCAGAGAAATATAAATACCACTGTGGAGACTGGTTATTTAATTACTTCTGACAGCAGGGCAAACAAGTTTAACGACCAAGTAATGGAAGAGTATAATCCAATAGGACGTATGAGGCTAAACATGAGGTTGTTGGGAACCTGTAATGATATTTATGCACCAGAAAGTAATGAAAACTTTACAGACTCAAATGTTGAAAAGAATGTATTGTTCAAGGATAAAGCAGATGAAATTCAAGGATCAGTGAAAGTCAAAGGGCTGAGTTAATGTAACATATTGGTTAACAATGACACAGTTTTTCTCCTGATGACCCTGAAAAAATTTTTGAAAGTAAACTGTGTATAAAACAGAATACTCCTTTATTGTAAGACCTTACTCAATACTTTTGGCTAGAAGGAAAGATGTAGCGGAAGAGATAGCTCATGTGGAGGAATGGGGTACTAGTGAAAGGAGCAACACTGAGTATAACAATCCTTTAGCAGTTGAAAGTATGCAGAATGGTGGAGAATGTGTGGCAGTAGGTGCTAGGAAGTCGAATACTAAAGTGCAGACGGTATGTGTTAAACATATACCATATGCAAATACCATCGGATGAAGCGTTACATAAATTTAACACATTTTTGTTTGTAGAAAAACGTTATCATTATTGAGTTGTCTCTTCAGGGCTAAACATTTTGGTGTCGGTTTTTGTCGAAACATGGTATTAAGTTCACTTGAGTGAGCTGAACTCAGATATTACTGTGTATGAGTATGAAACTTTAGTGGAAAGCAATTTTCTATCAGTCATTGTAAAATCTTGCAACAAGTTCAAAAATGGCTCTGAGCACTATGGGACTTAACATCTGTGGTCATCAGTCCCCTAGAACTTAGAACTACTTAAACCTAACTAACCTAAGGACATCACACACATCCATGCCCGAGGCAGGATTCGAACCTGCGATCGTAGTAGTCGCGCGGTTCCGGACTGAGCGCCTGAACCGCTAGACCACCGCGGCCGGGCTTGCAACAAGTACTTCTTGAAATAGAATAATTATTGTGATAACTGAAAGAGTTGAAAAGAATAAAAAAAAAGTTATAGCTATTAAGGGATTTTCTGTTCCCCAAAGTAAAGATAAAACACCGAATGCATTCGTTGGAATTGTGACTCTGATGCAAAGTTTGTCTCAAGACAAGTGTCTTCTGTATTGAATGAACTGTTAAGTAAGAACAAGGCTTTTGTCTGAACAACAGAATTCAAGAAAGTTTTGAGAATTTGAAATTTTGAGCGAGTACAGGATTGTAAACCATTGTGATCTGAACACTAGTGAGATAATGAAGAAACAGTAGGATCTCCAAGAAGAACGTTAAATAAATATGAAAAGTACAGTATTTCATAGAAGAGGCAATTGCTGTAGTACAGGGTTTCAAAAGACTCCATAATTTCATTTGGAGGTGTAAGGCAATTATTTTTAATAAGGTATTGACACTCTTATGAAAAGAATAGATTGCTACTCACCATATAGTGGAGGTGTTGAATCGCAAACAGACACAACGAAAAGACTGCTAAACAAGTAAGTTTTTGGCCAAAAGGTCTTCTTCTGAATTAGACAAAATATACACACACATTCACACCGACACAGCTCACACACACAGGACCTCTGTCTCTAGCTGCCGAAGCCAGACTGCAAGCAACAGAGTATGATGGGAGAAGCAGTGCTGGTGGTGAGGGTAAGAAGAAGGGTACAGTGGGAGTGAAAAATATAGCAAGGTAGGGGTGGGGGCAGTAAAGTGCTGTCTGTGGAAGCATACATGGACAGACTGCAGGGAATGAGGTGAGGCAATGGTAGGGCAGCTAGGTGCAATTGGGAAGCTAGACAGAGGGCAGGGGAGAGACGCAATAAAGGAGAGAAGTAAAAAGACTATGGGTGCACTGGTTGAATAGAATGGTGCGAAGTGCTGGAGTGGGAAGAGGGAAGGGGATAGGTGGGCGAAAGGCAGCGACTAACAAATTTTGAGGCCTGGAGGGTTACAGGAACATGGGATATATTACAAGGAGGATTTCCACCTATGCAGTTCAGGAAAGATGATGTTGGTAGGTAGGCTCCAGATGGCATACACTGTGAAGCAGTCATTGAAATAAAAACTGTTTGGCTGGGCAGCATGCTCAGCAACTGGGTGGTCCAGCTCTGTCTCAGCTACAGTTTGTTGGTGGTCGTTCATGCAGACACACCACTTGGTTGTCATGGCCAGGCAGAATGGAGCATAGTGGTAGCATCTTAGCTTTTAGATCATATGATTGGTTTCACAGGTTTGATGGGATAGGTGATGCTTGTGACCAGACTGAAGTAGATGGTGGTGGGAGGATGTAAGGGACAGGCCTTGCATCTAGGGCTATTAACTGAAATGAGCCATGAGGCAAGGGATTGGGAGCAGTGTTTCTATAGGGATGGGCAAGTATATTATGTACATTCAGTGGGTGTCGCAATACCATCGTGGGAAGGGTGGGAAGGATAGTTTGTAAGACATTACTCATTTCAGGGCAGGACAAGAGGTAAATAAAATGTGGTTTGGGATCCTCGTCTAGGCTACCTTTGGAAATAAAGGAAAGTGATGGGCATGTAATTATGGAAAAAAATTAAATATTTGATATAAAAGGGAGTGTCTAAAAAGAAGAAATAAAGAGAATACGTAAAAATTTATGTATAGTACAAAATGATGATGAACGTTTAAAACTGATATACAGCAAATTGAGAAGAATTAAGGATGATAAATTACCTAAGTACTATTATGCATTCAAAGATATACTCTGTAGATATAAACAGGAAAATTCAAATGAATGGAAGATGTACTGGCCAGAGAAACATATACAGATGCTCATTAACAGTATACATTTAACTTATGGTACATTGTTGCTAATAAGTGTTTGGAAAAACGAAAGGAGGCTGTCATTTCCAAAAATATAGTTAGAAACTTGCGGAATGTGTAAAAACATGAGACAAGAGGAAAGAGGCAAATGTATCCAATTTGAACTATATGGGTCCAAAGCAGTCCACTTCACCTAATGAAGTGTTAGAGTTAATGCTATTGACTTCTTAAGCCCATTACAAAGAAACTTTGAAAGGATTTGTTTATACTCTGGTTTCAGCAGACATTTTTCTAAATACCATGAATTTTACCCTTTAAGAAAAGCCACAGGTAAATAACAACAGATAAAATGTTTAAAATTTGTTTTTTGCAAGGAGGTAAATCTGAGGTTGTCTTGTCAGATAACAGGTCTCCATATGTCCGATGATGAAGCAGAACATTACATGAGAGAGTTGAGGAGATTTCATAGAATATATTGTAACGACATCATAGTTTCTGGGGAATTTATGTGATGAACTTTGAAAATCTAATGAAATACTGGGTTCACTCCTGATGAAATTATGACTGGGGTATGAAGAAAAAACTTTACTGTAGAAGCTATTAATTTCCCACCCAAACAAGACATGATCATTGCGAAGAAAACTGTTAGATGAATGTATGGAAGAAACAAATCGTAGCTACTGTAAGTAGGCTGTTTAGGTTTTTTGGTAACGCCACGTAGCGCTCTGTATGAAAATCACTGGCTGTGTTGTGTGCAGTCTGTGGCTGGTTTGCATTGTTGTTCGCTATTCTAGTGTTGGGCAGTTCGCTGTTAACAGCGCGTAGCGTTGCGCAGTTGGAGGTGAGCCGCCAGCAGTGGTGGATGTGGGGAGAGAGATGGCGGAGTTTTGAGAGCGGATGATCTGGACGTGTGTCCATTAGAAAGAGTAAATTTGTATTATTGGATATCATGAACTGATACATATAAATGATGTCCTTTGAACATTATTAAGGTAAATACATTGTTTGCTCTCTATCAAAATCTTTCATTTGCTAACTATGCCTATCAGTAGTTAGTGCCTTTAGTAGTTAGAATCTTTTATTTAGCTGGCAGCAGTGGCGCTCGCTGTATTGCAGTAGTTTGAGTAAACGAAAATTTTTGTGAGGTAAGTGATTTATGAATAGTATAGGTTATTGTTAGTCAGGGCCATTCTTTTGTAGGGATTTTTCAAAGTCAGATTGCGCTGCACTGAAAATATTGTGTTTCACTTTAGTGTTGATCAGAATAGATAAAGAGCGAAATGTCTGAGTACGTTCAGTTCTGCTGAGCTGTTTGAAAATCAAATAACGTAAAAGGTTTATCAGCACAGTAATTCATTAGTTTTTCTAAGAGGAAGTTTCACTACTGAAAGAGATGTAATATTTAAACTGGAGATACTGAGATAAACATAGGAGACCTAGTATTGGCAAAGAAATTTAAACAGATAAAAACTGATATCTTCAAATTCTTCACATATATCATAGACCATTACAAGTAGCTGGCATGCCTATAATTCAAGTTTTTCAAAATCTACGAAAAATATTAATGCAAGGAAAATTGCGAATATAACTTTGTGCAAGTAGAGGGTTGACAGAGGTAACAGTTCTCAGGATAGTTCACATTCTTTCTGAATCATGTGCTTGACAAGCAGATGGCTCTGAACCATATACTACCGTTTCCCGTTTCCATTTTTATGCACTGTATTTTTCTTCAACTGCCCTGTCTAACTGTAAAAAGTATCATTTACTGCCATTGCTATCTCTCTTGCAAATAAGTCTTCATGATGATGGAATGTATGTTTATTTGAGTAGATGAATTTTTTTAATGTGCTTCTTACTATTGTGTAATGGAGGTTGTTAATGTCTGGTTTTCAACAAGATGGAAATTAGTGCATAAAGTGTAGTATAGTTTGCGAATTTTTGTTCTTAAGATTATTATGACACTTGTGATTATTTTGATTATGCATTTTAGAATATCTATTTTACTTACACACAAAAATATTTACTTATTTTGTGTGTTAATGATTTATAGAGTCCGTTATTTACAAACAGTGCTAATGCCTTAGAAATGATATTGATGAACTAATTGATGATATTATGGATATTATGGTTTTGACTCTGATTCACTGAAGTGTGTGCTGACACCCTTATTAAAGCATGACATGTTTCAGTCTATGAAACAAACATATTTCAGTAGACTAACACAAGCTGAATGTATAATTTAAGTTGAATTTATACTATTCTTCTTAAGGGCTGTCAAATACTGTATGTATACAAGGGAATGTGCATGATGTTCCAAACTGACAGAAAATGTAGTTATTATTCAATTTTACTTATGATTTTCATATCTCTACAGTGACTTGGAGTTATCATAATAACAGTTGTCATTTTGTGATTATTTTGTCCAAGTTTTTCCATTAAATAGATTGGTATCTACTTTGTCCACGTGCTTACTACCAAGATTATTAAAGGACTTGCTAGTTGGCAATAAGACACTATTTTCTGTTATAATGAGTCATAGGATTTACATATTAAAGTATTTATTATGTTCCTATATCTACATAATGATGAAGCGTTTATATGCAAAATGTGGTTTTCCGTGTCAGAATATGTGATGACAGATCAGTAATAGTAATCTTTTTTTGCTTTGTGTGCAGCCATTCACTTAACTATGTATGTTCATATTTTACTCTCGCTGATTTGCTTTCTCTTGGTTGATACACATACCGAAAACGGTAGTGAGGAAAAAGTGTTAATACAGCTCTGTATCATTAATCTTAAAATTATATTAATTCTGTTGGAAGTCGCGTGAGGAAAATTTTTATCGTATTCGCTCCATCTACGATTTCTACCTCTTCCCTAAAATAAAATTGAAGCTCTAGGATCGGCGTTCTGACTGTAGAAGGGATTCAAGGGGAATCACAACTACACTACTGGCCATTAAAATTGCTACATCGAGAACAAATGCAGGTGATAAACGGATATTCATTGGACAAATATATTATATTAGAACTGACATGTGATTACATTTTCACGCAATTTGGGGGCATAGATCCTGAGAAATCAGTACCCAGAACAACCACCTCTGGCCGTAATAACGACCTTCATACGCCTGGGCATTGAGTCAAACAGAGCTTGGATGGCGTGTACAGGTACAGCTGCCCATGCAGCTTCAACACGATACCACAGTTCATCAAGAGTAGGGACTGGCGTATTGTGACGAGTCAGTTGCTCAGCCACCATTGACCAGACGTTTACAATTGGTGAGAGATCTGGAGATTGTGCTGGCCAGATCAGCAGTCGAACATTTTCTGTATCCAGAAAGGCCTGTACAGGACCTGCAACATGCGGTTGTGCATTATCCTGCTGAAATGTAGGGTTTCACAGGGATCGAATGAAAGGTAGAGTCACGGGTCGTAACACATCTGAAATGTAACGTCCACTGTTCAAAGAGCCGTCAGTGCGAACAAGAGGTGACCGAGACGTGTAACCAGTGGCACCCCATACCATCACGCCGGGTGATACGCCAGTATGGCGATGACGAATACACGCTTCCAATGTGCGTTCGCCGCGATGTTGCCAAACGCGGACGCGACCATCATGATCCTGTAAACACAACCTGGATTCATCCGAAAAAATGACGTTTTGCCATTCGTGCACCCAGGTTCGTTGGTGAGTACACCATCGCAGGCGCTCCTGTCTGTGATGCAGCGTCAAGGGTAAGCGCAGCTATGGTCTCCGAGCTGATAGTTCATGCTGCTGCAAACGTCGTCGAACTGTCCGTGCAGATTGTTGTTGTCTTGCAAACGTCCCCATTTGTTGACTCAGGCTTCGAGACGTGGCTGCACGGTCCGTTACAGCCATGCGGATAAGATGGCTGTCATCTCGACTGCTAATGATACGAGGCCGTTGGGATCCAGCACGCCGTTCTGTATAACCCTCCTGAACCAACCGATTCCATGGTCTGCTAACAGTCATTGGGTCTCGACCAACGCGAGCAGCAATGTCGCGAAACGATTAACCGCAACAGCGATAGGCTACAATCCGACCTTTACCAAAGTCGAAAACGTGATGGTACGCATTTCTCCTCCTCACAACAACCTTTCACCAGGCAACGCCGGTCAACTGCTGTTTGTGTATGAGAAATCGGTTGGAAACTTTCGTCATGTCAGCACGTTGCAGGTGTCACCACCGGTGCCAGCCTTGTGTGAATGCTCTGAAAAGCTAATCATTTGCATATCACAGCTTCTACTTCCTGTCGGTTAAATTTCGCGTCTGTAGGACGTCATCTTCGTGGTGTAGCAATTTTAATGGCCAGTAGTGTAATTTTGTGCACGATTTAGCGAACAGACTTCCAGCACTGCTTGTAAAAATCGGCGGATGTGTAGCACACAAGCGTGAGAGGCCTACTTTAAGGGTGGCGGAAGAAGTGAAGATGTAACATAAGTTTTCTGATTTTTGCGGGCATATTTTTGCAAGCCTTTGGTAGCACTTCGTAGTGTGAGTTCTGGGTACCGAATAAAATTCTATATGGGCTACAGAAACTGTTGTGTTGGCAGAAGAGCCAACACCGTGTTACGAATGGAGGCCGAAAAGGCACGTGTCTTAGCTCACGCAGGCTGACGTGAGGAGGGAAGGACTATACTGACGCGAGGTCTGGAACATGACAAGGAATTAGAGTTCAGAAAGCGAACGTAATTAGTTTGATACTTAACTTTAGTCCATTAATGATGAACATCGTTCTTGACGGTACATGTTTCACAATATTATCTGTTCAGAATACATTCTTGAAGAAGATGGCGCCTTGCTAGGTCGTAGCAAATGACGTAGCTGAAGGCTATGCTAAACTGTCGTCTCTGCGAATGAGAGTGTATGTAGACAGTGAACCATTGCTAGCAAAGTCGGCTGTACAACTGGGGCGAGTGCAAGGGAGTCTCTCTAGACTAGACCTGCCGTGTGGTGGCGCTCGGTCTGCAATCACTGATAGTGGCGACACGCGGGTCCGACGTATATTATCGGACCCCTGCCGATTTAAAGGCTACCACCTAGCAAGTGTGGTGTCTGGCGGTGACACCACAGAAACACCAAGGTGTGTTTAGGTAAGCCTCGTACTGTCGCACAGCGAAGTATATTCCAGGTGGCTCGTAAAGTTTTCGCCACGGATAGAAGTAGCAGCTCGGCCAGCCTCGGCAGCTTGTCCTCGAGCCCCACCTCAGGTTTTCCTGCTCTGCATCCTGGAGGCGGCGAGTCGCTCTGAAGGAAAGGATGGCCGCCGCTCGCCGCTCGGTCGGCCCATCACCGGCCGGTTCCCAGCGGCTCCGCCAAATTAATTTCTTGCCGGCTACCGACACGAGGCGCAGCCGCCGTGACCGCGTGTTAATGACGCCGTGGGCGATCGCTCCACTGCCGATGGCCTCTGGACGGGCGCTGTAATCACAGACCGCCTCCCCCCCTCCCCCTCACCCCCCCCCCCCCCGCATCACGTCTCTCGCGGAGAATTGATGGCAACGGCTCTGGGCGGATCCTGTCCAGACCTTGTATGACGTATGGCCTGCTAACAGCTGGGCGATGCCTCAGTTCCGCATTCTCATAGACTCAGAGCCTTCCATTTTACAGCTGATGAATGTCCTCATCCGCAATTGTGAATTCTTTTACATTGCCTTACAGGATGTCGCATGAGGTGAGAAGTGACAGGAACAATTATTCGGAGCAATAACTCTAGTAAACATGGATTCTAACATGCATACCTTAAGAGCTATGAGCAGTTGTTCATCTTCGATACTGCGAAACAAATCTCTTCTATTGTAAGCTGATTGCTTTTAGTATTTTGTGTAGTAGGTGAAGTGGTAGTATGGACCAAAACAAGAAAAATAGTTCAGTATACAAGGGCTCTACGTTAAGAGTTGTGAACACTTGTTCATCTGCGCTACTGTGAATCACATATTTTCTACTGAACAAGTGCTCACAGATCTTACGGGACGCATTTTAGAGTCCACGTTAGGTGTCGTCATATCGCTGAATATTGACCATTCCTCCTGGGATACCCTGTATATCCTACAAGGCCTCGTAAAAACACTAATCATGAACAACAGTAATGCACTCTGGTGTCACAGTGGGTAGCAGCTCTAATCGTTTACGTACACGCTGATGATGTATACTCGTACGAAGTTTCACTGACATCCGACCAAGTCTTAGGGTTGCTTCACATTGTTTGCATGTTATGTACGAGTATTTAGGCTCTAGTAAACGTTAATTGTGTGTTCGTAAAGAGAACCGTTTCAGTTAATCCCCTTATTAACAGATCTTATTTGATTGTCCGTTCTGGCCGGCCGGAGTGGCCGTGCGGTTCTAGGCGCTACAGTCTGGAACTGCGAGACCGCTACGGTCGCAAGTTCGAATCCTGCCTCGGGCATGGATGTGTGTGATGTCCTTAGGCTAGTTAGGTTTAAGTACTTCTAAGTTCTAGGGAACTGATGACCTCAGAAGTTGAGTCCCATAGTGCTCAGAGCCATTTGAACCATTTGTCCGTTCTGGACGGGTAGAATGAGTGAACAAAGGACCTACATAGTGATTTCGAGGCGAGCTTTAGAGCCCTGAAGCTTCCAGGTGGAAGGATATAATATGGAGAGTAAGAGATTTGAGTTGTTTCAATGTCACGGTAATCTCTGGGAAGGACGAGGTCACCCTGTGTCCTTAAATAGTATTATCTATTTCTTTTCATTTCCGCACTATGACTAGGAAACGGAAGGATTATAAATAATTTTGTGTGGCTCACTGGACTAGCGCAAGTCTATCAATTCGACGCCACTTTGGCGACTTGCGGTTTCCTATTTCACCTCAGTTATCCCGCAAGAGAAAGCGTAGCTACAGTCTTATGCGGAGTCCGAACCAAGTGTCGCTCCTGGCGATTTCCCACATCTTGAAAAGTGAAGTCTGGACTAAAGAGAGATTGAAAATTTCCGTGGTATGAACGGGATTCGAACCAGCGACCCCTCCGTTTCCAGTGACGCATTTTACCGCTAGACCACCAGACCGAAGAAATACTTGGACTATAAAAAAATCGTCCCCAATAAAAACAGATTTTCGAATATTGGAAAATATGGTGTAGAAAGGATTTTATATCTAACAAAGCCGCGAAGTTGACAGTTAGGCCTCTACGCTTGAAGCAGGAGGAGAGAAAGAAGCTGGCGGTGGACAAACTGGTCAGGCCATTTTACGCACGTCGGTACGCTCCACTGTCGCAGCCCCAGGGGCTTCAGTACAGGTGAGGCGAGAGTAGAATGCAGCTGGATCTCTCGCACTTCCTGACTTCACCGTCAGCGGGTGAGGAACTGGATTTGTGCTCGCGTCTATTACAGATCATGCTTTCCATAGTGGTTTCAAAGCCGAGTGGTCAGGACACAGAACATGTGAGTGCATCTGGCCAGTGCTACCAATTGTTATGTTTCTTTCTGATGAAACTTCTGCCTAATTCCGTGTAAAAGCAGCTAAGTGAAGGAGTACGCTGACGGAGGTGTAAGAACAGTACGTGCGTGAATACTCGTTTCAGTCACGCACGTATGAGTTACTCATAGCCCTCTGGTCTAGCGGTTCTGGGCGCTCAGTCCGGAACAGCGCGACCGCTACGGTCGCAGGTTCGAATCCTGCCTCGGGCATGGATGTGTGTGATGTCCTTAGGTTAGTTAGGTTTAAATAGTTCTAAGTTCTAGGGGACTGATGATCTCAGAAGTTAAGTCCCATAGTGCTCAGTGCCATTTGAACCATTTTGAACAGAATTACAATGCCACTGCAAACCTCGAAGTTTCTTCCCTAAACTTTAATTCCCTTTCCAATTTTCTCCTTGGTTTCCTTCACCGCTTGCTCAGTGTGCTGGTTGAATAACGCCGGGAATAGGCTACGACAGTATCTCACTCCATTCTCAATTACTGCTTCCTTTTTCTTCCGTGTCTTTCGATTCTTATACACTGTAAGACAAGAAACCGACGCATCACGAAGAAATTACCCAAATGAGGTGGAAGTCAGTCAATGTGATGTATATGTAGAGGCGACCAACTGATTACAATTTCAGATACATTGGATAATTTATTCAAGAGAAAGAGCATCACAAATTGAGCAATTCAGTAACGTGTTGGTCCATTTCTGGCCCATATGCAAGCAGTTATTCGGCTTAGCACTGATTGACAGAGCTTTTTCATATCCTCCTGAGTGATATCGGTCAAATTCTGTCCAATTGAAGCGTTAAATCGTCAAAATCCAGAGCTGGTGGGAGGACCTTGCCAATAATGCTGCAAACGTTCTCAATTGGGGACAGATCTAGAGACCTGACTGGACAATGTTGGGTTTGGTAAGCACGGAGACAATCAATAGATATTCTCGACATGTGCTAGCAGGGCATTATCTTGCAGAAATGTAAGCCCAGGGTGGTTTGCCATGAAGGACAACAATACAGAGCGTAGAATATCGTCTACGTACCGCTGTGCTGTAAGGGTGCTGTGGATGACAGCCAAAGAGGTCTTGCTATGAAACAAAATGTCACCCTAGACCATTACTCCAGTTTGTAGGGCCATATTGCAGGCGACAGTCATTTTGGTATTACACCACTGTTCGGGGCGCCTCCAGAAACGTCTTCACTGGTCATCGGAGCTCTTTTCGAAAGGGGACTCTTTACTTAAGACAATTTTACTCCAGTCAGCGAGATTTCAAGCCGAAGACGTGTGTGGAGTCAACCCAGACAGCGGTGGGATACCAACCTCATTGTCCCCACTATACGACCCGACAACGAGGAGTGATGGTCTGAGGAGCCACTCATTTCATAGCAGGACCTCTTTGGTTGTCACCTATGGCACGCTTACAGCACAACGGTACGTCGACGATGTTCTAAGCCCCGTTTTGTTGCCCTTCATAGCTAGCCATCCTGGACTTACATTTCAGCAATATACTGCTCATCCACACATGGCGATAGTTTCTGCTGATTGTCTTCGTGCTTGCCAAACCTTTCCTTGGCCAGCAATGTCGCCGGATCTTTTCCCAATCGAGAACGTTTGGAGGATTACAGGCAGAGCCTTCCAGCAAGCTTAGAATTTTGACGATCTAACGCGGCAAAATTGGACAGAATTTGGCACGATATCCCTCAGAACGGCTTCCAACAACCCTATCACTCAATGATAAGTCGAATAACTTCTTGCATAAGGGCCGTAGATTAACCAATGCGTTTTGACGTGCTTAATTTGTGAAGCTCTGTCTCTTGAATAAATCATCCAATATTTCTGAAATTGTAATAATTTGTTTGTCTTTACATGTACTTCACAGTTACAAATTCCCGTCCCATAGGGATAATTTTTCTGTTTTTTCTTTTTTATTAGTGTTACTGTTTCACTACAGTGTGGTTTCTCTAAAAGTTATGCGTAATCTTTCACATCGCTAATTTCATCCCTGCTACCTTTTAAATTCAGAGTGTAATTCAGTCAACATTGCCAAAGTTTTCTCCAAATCTAGAAATACTGTAAAAGTAGGTTTGCCGATCGTGAACTATTCTGCAAAGATAAGAAGTATGGATCTTCAATAAGCACGCTAAGACATGAATCTGGATGATTGACACTTAGGGCAGCAATACAGACAAATCGTAAACGAGCATGAATTCCAAGTGACCCTACTTTATAATGGATTACTATGGTATGCATAAAGCACTCCGTCTTCAGGCCACGAGTGGCCTACCAGGACCATCCGGCTGCCGTGTCATCCTCAGGGGAGGATGCAGATAGGAGGGGCGTGGGGTTGCACACTGCTCTCCCGATCGTGGTGATGATATTCTTAACCGAAGCCGCTACTTTTCGGTCGAGTAGCTCCTCAATTGGCATCACGAGGCTGAGTGCACCCCGAAAAATGGCAACAGCGAATGGCGGCCCGGATGGCCACCCATCCAAGTACCGACCACGCCCGACAGCGCTTAACTTCGGTGATCTCACGGGAACCGGTGTACCCCCTGCGGCAAGGCCGTTGCCCATGGTATGCATAAGCACGTTCTTTCGATCCTTGAGTGATACCTCTATATATTGTAAATGTCAGTCGTGCTCAGAACAGTGTTCATTTTAGTTGTGGGTGCGTTATATGAATTCGAACGTGGGCCAATTGTTGGTACCAGTATGTTGGGTGCTTCCGTAACCAAGGCAGCTGAAGTGTTTGATGTTTCAGCAGGCACCGTACCGATGATTTATACCGCATGCAGGGAAAGCAAAAACGTTATCCGCTAAGTCACAACGCGGACGAAAGTTTATGTTGAGTGGTTGTGATGGATGGTCGCTGAAGAGGATTAGAACGAAAAATAAGAGGACGATTGCTGCAAAAGCCAAAGGAGAACTGCAAGCTACACTAGCGAACCCTGTCAGCACCAAACCAAGGATCTCCCTAGGCAGGGAACTGTAGCACCAGCTGGGAAACGTGGTGCCGAAACCATAAAACCTCGAATATCGAGCAATGGAAGGAAGTCATTTGGTCAGGTAATTCCTGTTTCTTGCTGTCTCCAATTTTACATACCAAGAGTGAAACGTGGTCGAGGTTTAGTGATGATCTGGGCAGCTATATCGTGGTATTCCACGGGCGTTATGGTGCGGTACTCACTAACGCAGACAGTACCGCACCAAAATCGATAAGCCGCGCTCGAAACACTCGTAGCGCAGCAGCTGAGTAGGTTGGCAGTACAAACTATAGCGAGAGCCGCCAGGGGCCCGCAGCTGCCAACCTATGGGCATCACATGTGTGAATAGCGATTGGTCGAAGCCTCGGTAAACAGCGCAGCACTGAGCTACGGCGGACAGTTCTCTTTGGTGCACCGACTCGTATACAATATCCAGTTACAGCCGAATTGATCATAGTGCTGTTTAGATACAGACATTATTATTATTATTATTATTATTATTATCAGGAACAGTACCATGTTGTGTGTGTGACATTTTGTTGAATATGTTAATCAGTTAGAACTCAAACCTTTATTTATAATCGTAGTTCCTGATATCACTGAGTAAACAGAGAGCAAGAAACATTTTCTTTCAGTGAGTACAAGAGGAATGTGGACTTGCAGACTGGAAATTATGGTCAGTATGTTCTCCATCGCTTTCAGGCTGAAAACAAAAGCAGGTTTGAGGCTCTCGTAAAAGACCGTGAACATTCTTACATTTATTACTATTATCCATCCTCCGCCCCACATACCCCAATGAGAAATACGAAATTACTTCAGTACGTTACGAGTTGTAATTTACTGTTCTTGTTAAATGAGGTACTTGGCGTATCGTCCTCGCGCTTAGATGCAACACTGCACTCTTCTCTACTGTCATATAAAAATTCTTTTTAACGACACGGATAATCTAGTAAATCCAGACAAGACAGTACTGTTCGCTGCTCCATTTCTTCAATCAGATAGCCGCATATACCACTTTTGAGTGACACCAGACAGAAAATGTAGAGAAATTGAATCAGGTGACCTTGGTGGATGAGTGCTTGAGGTATCCACCATGGACTAAAATGGGGCGTTAGATGTCTTACATCAACTGAGAATGTACCTGTGCCACATCATGGAAACACTACCTTCCCAGTTTGAGTTATGACTGCGACTGGAGCCCAATTGTATGGGGACTATTTGGAATATGTTACATTTCAAATACGGACTAACCTTGACAATACACCATACTGGAGTAAGTGGCGTTTCATTACTATACATTCGGAGTTGGACTCTTATTTACTGGAACCTTTTTGCTTCTGTTACCGTGCACTTTAGACAGTGTTAGTATATTAACTGGAATACATCTTTCATACTACTGAAGAGCCAAAGAAAGTGGTACACCTGCCTAATATCGTGTAGGGCACCCGCAACATGACGTAGCATGGACTCGCCTAATGTCTAAAGTAGTGCTGGAGGGAACTGACATCATGAATCCTGCAGTGCTTATCCATAACTCATAAGACTACGAGGGGATGGAGATCTCTTCTGAAAAGCAAGATGCAAGGTATCCCAGATATGCTCAGTAATGTTCATTTCTGGGGAGTTTGGTGGCCAGCGGAAATGTATAAACTCAGACGAGTGTTGCTGTAGCCACTCTGTAGCAATTCTGGATGTGTGGGGTGTCGCATTGTCCTGCTGGAATGGCCCAGGTCCGTCGGAATGCACTATGGACATGAATTGATGCAGGTGACCAGACAGGATCCTTACGTATATGTTACCTGTCACAATTGTATCTAGACGTATCAGGGGTCCCATATCACACCAACTGCATACGCCCCGCACCATTTCAAAACCTCCACCAGCTTGAACCGTCCCCTGCTGACATACAGGTTCCATGGATTCATGAGGTTGTCTCCATACCCGTACACCTCATCCGCTCGATACAATATGAAACGAGACTCGTCCAACCAGGCAACATGTTTCGAGTCATCAACAGTCCAATGTCAATTTTGACGAGCCCAGGCGAGGCGTAAAGCTGGACAGTTGCAGTGTTCGCAAGTCGTCTCCGAGACTTAGGCTCCGTAGGCATCGTAGGCCAGCTCTGGGATCTACGTCACGCAGAGGCACATGACAGGATTTTAATATTTTAGAGGACTTGTACTAATTTCAAATGTCTAACTGTGCTGGATATTTCATTTGAGTATTTTTCCCATTTAATAAATATCATTCTATTACTAATTCTTGGGAATCTTTCTGATTGAAGATAACCTAGTCCGTCCTGCTGCATTCCCAGCTGGCCGCATGCTTACTCTGCAACGTCGCATCAGTGCCAAGATTACATGACCATTTTGGCTGATCAGTTCCATCCCATGGTACGATGGTTGTTAAGCATTGGTGAGGCTGCGTTCCAAGACTGTGAGGC
This sequence comes from Schistocerca piceifrons, assembly GCF_021461385.2. Classification (NCBI taxonomy): domain Eukaryota; kingdom Metazoa; phylum Arthropoda; class Insecta; order Orthoptera; family Acrididae; genus Schistocerca; species Schistocerca piceifrons. The sequence goes on from NC_060141.1 coordinate 410,396,324, forward strand.
CCCTGTCCACACAGCCAGTACTTGTTTTGTGAGCACGAGGATGAACTACCGTATCTGCCCTGGCCACCACAGTAACCGGATCTCACTATTATTGAGCCTTGGTGGTCGACTTTGGAGAGAATGGCGTGTGATCGAGATCCATTATGTAAAAACCACTGAAAGCTGTATTTATCCACTCCGAGACGACGGGAAGCTGTTTTGAATAGCAATAGTTTTCCTACAGTATAGCAGGCATGTTACTGTGTTGTGTTTTCGGAGTTTCCCCATTTTTTGCCCACCCCTGTATGTTCGTAATGATGGGTTCTGTCTTTGTCGAAAATAGTCTGTTCAAATGGTTCAACTGGCTCTGTGCACTATGGGCCTTAACTTCTGATGTCATCAGTCCCCTAGAACTTAGAACTACTTAAACCTAACTAACCTAAGGACATCACACACATCCATGCCCGAGGCAGGATTCGAACCTGCGACCGTGGCGGTCCCGCGGTTCCAGACTGTAGCGCCTAGAACCGCTCGGCCAGCCCGGCCGGCGAAAACAGTCTGTAACCACTCGTTTACATCCTTCACTATTTCGAGGAAATACGACATAAATAGTGCATTTTGCTTCTGCGGCCCCTTTAATAGACAGCAGGATGTGATGTATCTCGCCGCGTTTTCTTGTCCGTATTTTCTTCCTGTGTAGCTCAGTTCTTGACTGACTCACAGACGTCAGTACTGAAATGGTAAATGTTAACTGTTTCCAGCGTAAAAACAGAGATTTGCTAAAATACAAAAGGACAGTTGAAGGACAAGCAATCAGCAGCCACGGAGTTCTATCATCACGTAAGCAAGGGAAACAACGAAAAACTAAATATGAATCGGATTTTCTTACAACTTATTAGCTTCGCGACTTTCCTGACGATAGCATCATCCGCCAAAAGGCTATTCGGATAGTTTTTACGGCAGTTTCAACCCTTCCGTTACGATTCCTCTTCATTATGCGCGATGCGCTGAGTTCTATCTGCTAGGAGGTTTTGAATCCACTCACAAAGCAGGTCCGTAAACGGCACTACACTGAAGAATTTTATCGAAAGCCTTCCCGGAATCAAGGAACACGGCGTCATGCTGACCGCCGTCATTTACTGATTACTAGAGCGCATTGACGAATACTGCGAACTGAATTTCAAAAGATCATATTTCGAATCCATAATGTGTGCGACAGAGAACGTTTTCGGTTTCCAAGATGAGTCCGAAGCGCATTCTCTTATTCACTTACGTACTAAAGACTTCATTGCTAAAGATACGGGGTGATCATTACTAAACTTTCGCTTTTTGAGAGAGCACGCATGAGAAACGAGTGATAGTAGGACAATGAATCTTTGTGGAACCATTAGTAAGGACATGTGGAAGAAAAACAACGAATGAACCATTCAAAGAAACACATTTTAATTTTCACATGAGAGGGTTCGGATATGGTGATCTTGGTGGTTGCGCGACTTGAAAAGATCGATTTCCTACTGGGAGAGGCCGACGGACAAATTGCGCCACAAATTGTAGAGGAAGTTACTGTTGTTAGCTTTCAGTATTCACAGGCACGGCAACAGTAACTTCTTCAACAATAATTTGTGGCGCAGTTCGTCCGTCGGCCTCTTTCAGCTGTGTAACGACAGCTGAATATTCCGTGATATATCGTTCGAGAAGCGCGGCAAACGATTGTGAAATGGTATATGTACAAATTTCACGTTAATCATCAACTTTTGCATCGTGGCGCAGACATTCGAGTGGACTTCCCTCTTAAGTTTCTTTTTAAGAGTTGAAGTTGACGACATGTGGCCTTGGAACATCTTGTGGAGTGATGAAGCACAGCTCACGCGCACTTTGGTAATGAAAACTAGAAATTGCAACAATTGGGGATCGTCACCTCCAACGAATGTTCATGAAGTTCCACTGCACAATAAAAGCTCTCGGACCCCAAGTACCAAGGACATGTAGCTTTAACGGCACAGCTTACTATGATCTGCTTCGCCAACATGTGATCCCTGCTCTGCAGGAGAGAGGAGCTTTGAAATAAACCGTTTTGATGCACGACAGAGTTCCATTTACATTTCTCATGAGGTCACTCGGCTACTCCGTGACATATTTGGAGAAACCCGAATCATTGGGACTTGAATTTTCACGGATAGGCTATACAACCTACGATCACAGTTCAGTTTCAATTTGGCAACAAACTCTACCAATCTACGTTTCAAAACAGCTGTTTTAAAACACGTCCCATCATACAGCTAAGGCATTGCAAGCAACATCCTACTCATGGAATGGCTCTCATGTTTAATTACTGCATTAATATCGTCTGTAAGTGGTTTGTAACACTAATAATTTATAGACTCGTGAATATTCTGAAGTATGTTTGGAAAAAACTATATCTTTTGCTGAATATGGTTTGGTAAAGTGCACTTACGGTGTATGCAAGTCTTCATTTGCGTGCTGCTGTTGGTAACGGTTCACTTGATGAGTGATGGGAAGTGTACACAGCGAACCACGAGTCGGATGTAGGCACACAAATGTAACGGAAGTGCCACAAAACTGTAACAGCAGTTTTTGTCTGCATTTATCTAAACAATAAATTATTAGTAAAAAATACAAAGGTTACCTTCCGTATAGCTGGCAGAGGAGAGGGCGTCTGACATTGTTGATGCTGATCCGTCCGCAGGATAGAGACGTAAATCTTAGCAGCCACCTTGGTGTCACTCGCGAAGAGTAAGGTATGTGTCGACACCGGGTTTTAGCATCTTCTTTCTCTCATGATCGTATTATCGTCTACAACAGAAACATTACACAATACTACACACACACGAACATACACACACACACACACACACACACACACACACACACAACGCATACAATTATTGTAACGAAGCATGTTGCAAAAAAATAAAAAAAACTGGTAAATAAAACTACACCTGTCAGTGCATATCATAGCATGATCGACACACATTGTAGTGGATGGTACGCTGAAGACTGGCAATTATTGTTAAGGCGTCACAGTCCTACTGGAATGAAAAGACTGAACAACTGACACTATTGTATACAGATGGACATGATGGACTTGCGGTTTCTTACTTTTGAAGATCCAGGGCGTGTCCATGGTGTTGAGATGCTCAGCCTGTTCATTAGAGGTTAGGCACCACGTCAATTGGTGTGATGTCGCGGCTACCTGTCCCCCCCCCCCCCCCCCCCAAAAAAAAATCCAGGAATTCAGCTGCTGTCAGAGAGAATCGTGCTGCGGTCGTCATCTGTCTATAGAAGCGGTCACGAGGTAACGGCTTGTTTGTTGTCCTTAAGTCCTATACGTTCTTCTTTTTCTTTCTTGCAGTTCCGCTCTGAAATAAGCCTGTCGGTTCGTGTTCACTGATACTGCGCTTTCAAGTCCCCGTCGTCCAGGATCAGTTATGATAGAGAGCTCTGACAGATTCTGGAGAGTGTTCCGACTTCACGTACAATCGTTTCTATAGACAAAACATTCGAAAGTCCTTCACGAGTAAGTTATCGTGCACGAAACTACATTCATTGCTATTATTCAAATGGTTCAAATGGCTCTGAGCACTATGGGACTTAACATCTGTGGTCATCAGTCCCCTAGAACTTAGAACTACTTAAACCTAACTAACCTAAGGACATCACACACATCCATGCCCGAGGCAGGATTCGAACCTGCGACCGTAGCGGTCACGCGGTTCCAAACTGAAGCGCCTAGAACCGCACGGCCACACCGGCCGGCATTGCTACTATTAAGCACCTCGATTGTTTATGGAAAATCGCTTCTTGTTATGAATATTTTATCTACTACTCATTATTTACGTGTTGTAACAAATGATTACACAGATATTTACTAACTTTTTTTTCCCTAAACTAGAGTGGTTTGTATTTTCTGCTTCTTCTTCCAGTATCACTATGTGAATCACAACTGATAATTGGATGGGTAGATACGTTGGTTGCATTGAGTTCTTGACGAATGACTGCATTTGTGCTCTTTTTAACCGTTTATGTGTAAGTTTTCTTTCCATGAGGTAGAGCGAGGAATACCATTTTAAAATTTCGAGATTATACGGAGTCTCTGCACATTTTAGTAACGTTTGAATGGAAAAATATTTCTCCATTTCCTTGAGGACTATCTGACTTACGGCCTGTGGAAGAGACAGATATAAGCTTGTTACTTCTTTTGTAAACATGTATTACGTCTTTTTACTTTCGTTCAGGTGGTATAGTTAATAATTGTGTATAGTGCTTGAAATACAACGTTCATTTCGTCACTAATCAGCTATTTACTGTGCGTTTATGCTTTTTGTAAATGTAAGTTTTCATAAATGTAAGTAAGTGTCTATTTTTATTGATTTATTTGATATGTCCTATTTTATTTTGTACTTAGCGTATGATATTCCTAATTAATGTTCAAATGTGTTTCAATTCCTGAGGAACCAAACTACTGAGGTATCGGTCCCTAGACTTACACACTACTTAAACTAACTTAATGCTAAGAACAACACTCACACCCACGCCCGAGGGAGGACTCGAACCTCCGGCGGGAGGGACCACACAATCAGTGACGCTGTGCCTCTAACCGCGCTGCCACTCCGCGCGGCTATTTAAGGTTGAGTGATTTCTATAGTATTTATATTCCCTAATCTGTTCCTCATAACGTGTGTCATAAGATCTGCCAGTCATCCTTAAGCAGATTTTGTCATAGTCCCTACAACTGAGGTGATCACTGGCGTCATCAACAATAAATTATTGAGGGGATCACCAATAGATAGGGTATAGAATACAGGGGGGTCTGAACGGGAGATTCCATTGCAAAAAGTTGGAAAAATTAGGACCTGAAACAATTTTTTTGGAGCATTCTGGATGCCTCAGACAATTTCAGTGACACTTGAAACTCCTAAAGCGTGCCTATTTAAGACTAGATTAAAATGTATTTTGCGATTACCGAGTGTATAATAGTTATATAGCATAACCATTTTAATTTATTGAAGTGTCAGCGTCATTATTTTGTATTTAATCCTAAACAACTATGGAAACTATTTAAATCGGAATAGTTTTTCTAACTAAATTCTGTTTCATTTTATTGGAATCTTGGTGAGTACCCAATGTTGCCCAGATATGTATTTATTCCAATCTTCTATTAGTCCATCTGTTCCTTCCCTGTCCCTCTGTCCACCTCCTCCATCCCCTACCTCTATTCATCTGCTCCTGCCCCTCTCTTTGTCAGTCTCCTCTGTCCATCTTCTCCTCTCCCCTCTCTCAGTCAATCTCCTCCTCCCCCTCTCCTTTTCATCTCTACCTCTTTCCTTTCTGCATCCACTTTTTCCTCTCTACTCTCTCTGTCTATCTTTTCTGTCCTTTCTCTGTTCATTTCCTCCTCCCACATCTCTCTGCCTGTCTCTTACCCCCCTGTCTCGGTCCATTTCCTCCTCTTACCTTTCTTTGTCCATCTTCTTCCCTCTCCCTGTCAATTTCCTCCTCCCTTATCTCTCTTCATCTCCTCCTATCTAAACCTGTCTCCTCATTCCCATTTGCTTTCTGTTCAGCTATTCGTCTTCCCTACTCTCTCCATGTTATCACATTCACCCCCGTAGGCGGCTAATGTTTCTAGCCCCTACAGTATTTCTTTGCCGATTGTAAGCAGTACATGTACCAAATTTGATTCAAAGCGTTCCAGGGGTTTAGGATGAACTTTTTACAAATGACTTTGTCCAGATACGCGCATATCAAATATATTTCATAGATACTGAAAAAATTTCACGCATATTTGTACACATAGTTCACCTGTATGTCTAGCCTACTTTGCCTAGCAATTTCATTTTCACCCAGCTCAATGTTTATGACGTCAGATCTTCTGAACTATGTCTCATATGATGATATAGACATGATCCAGCGAAAAGCAGCGCGATTCGTCATGGGGACATTTAGTCAGCGCGAGAGCGTTACGGAGATGCTGAACAAGCTCCAGTGGCGGACACTTCAAGAAAGGCGTTACGCAATACGGAGAGGTTTATTATCGAAATTACGAGAGAGCACATTCCGGGAAGAGATGGGCAACATATTACTACCGCCCACATATATCTCGCGTAATGATCACAACGAAAAGATCCGAGAAATTAGAGCAAATACGGAGACTTACAAGCAGTCGTTCTTCCCACGCACAATTCGTGAATGGAACAGGGAAGGGGGGATCAGATAGTGGTACAATAAGTACCCTCCGCCACACACCGTAAGGTGGCTCGCGGAGTATAGATGTAGATGTATTTGGTTAGGTCCATTCAGCGACAAATGTTGGTAATGTCTGCGATGTTTTGCGAATACAGTTACTAGTAAACAAGTAATAAATTAAAATGTCATGCATGTTGTGGCAGTTTGTCACGCATATCAGTATTTGACATCACATCTTCAAAATTGTGTGTCATATAATGATACATTTTTGTGTCTACATTCTTAGACAGATGTGGATACGGTCTGCCAAAAGTGTTGCGAATACAGTTAGTAGCAATGAAATAATAAATTTGAGCATCTTGCTTCATGACAGTTAGTAGCAATCAACTAATAAATTTAAGGGTATCGCTTCATGTGGCAGTTTTACAGCATGAACAGCTAAAAGATAGTAAGCGATAAACTTTTTCCCTTTCATCATTTTGTGGAGGAAGTCAGCGAGACAAATTTCGTAAAGGTTCACAAGTACTGGTTCACTAAAGTATGAGTATTCTCGCATCGTGGGCTACACAACGTTTTCACCCCCACCCCTACCCCTTTGATGAGTGTGTGACTCTTACACCCACAGTGATTTTTCACCCCCACCCCTACCCCTTTGAAAAGTGTGTGACTCTTACACACACAGTGATTTTTTTTCAGATACTAAGCGATATGTATACGACGTTTGATCCAAATCGGCCCAATAGTTTAGGAGCTGAGAAACATAAATACATACATATGTACTTATTTACAATTTGTATGATTTTATTGTTTAAAATAAGTAGCCTATTTCACATAAGATTTTATTTAGTATATTTTTCAAAAACTAAAAGTACATTCAAAATACAAAAGTAAACTATGATGACTAGGAATAAAGATGGAAGTAGTTAGAAATTCAGAAACGGTAATTAAATGCGGTACCAACAGCATAAGGTGCAGTCTTAGGCAAAAAAATTGATCGCCAGCCAGCCGCCACAGAGGCGAAGTCCGAGACGTTCACGTAAGGTGACCAATCAAGTGGATCGCTCCTCATAATAGTAAGTCCGGTGATATGCTCGGTCTGGCAACACTGTAGAATGCGGAAATGTCTGGAAGACAGTAAGTCCCTTCTTGGAGAAGATCCAAGGCTGAAACTGCTCATGGTCCAGTAGTAAACGTCGCGCAATGTAGCCACGAAGTCGCGAGATCGAATCCATTCTATTCCTTTTTTTTTTAATAGCATTTCGGTTGTCTGCGAAAGTAGTCATTCTGACGGAGTTAAAAAATAATTCCCTTCACCTTATAACCCACCTGTAATGCCAGAATTCTCCACAACAAGTCCGCTGTGCCGAGACCAGGTTCATGCTCGGTAGTTTCCTCGTCCTACAGCTGCCCCTGTCAGTGGGCTACCGGCCGAACACCACTCGCCAACTTCGTCAGGCGTCGTAACACCAGGTGGACACGGCGCTACGACTGTGTTTAGCAAGGGTCATTTTCCAATTTGATGTTCTATTTTCTCGCAGTTACATATTGGATTTTACATGCTCAAAATGTATGAACGTTGTTCAAGACGGTACGGGACTACAAGTCCCATCGCCACACCTTCACCTACCCATGTTAGACAAAATTTTCCTGCCTGACTTACGTAGTACTATCACCGTCAGAGGGTGGTACGGGACCACGAGTCCCACCGCCACACCTCCAAAGTGAATTGCAGTGACGCAGTCACTGCCCTGTGGAAATTTACTGCCTCACCAACACAGTTAGACCGCAATAGGCCGGTGATGCTGTATTGTAACATATCACCCCGGACTACAAGTCCATTAAAAAAAAAATAAAAATCAAGAGTCGTAAAATAGTGATGCAAGTGGGAACAAGCCCAAGATTTGGAACATACTCTGGGTTTAACAGAGGTCTGAAGGTACACGGCAGTTCAGAACACCTGCACTGTGTCTGGAACGAGTACTTTTGGGCAGAACACATCAGTAAACCATTTTACTGCTTCTAGAAACTTCGTTCGTACTATTAGCACTCATTATCTGCATTCAGGAAGTCTCAATGACTGACTTATGTGATGAACCGCGACCACTTAACCACAGCACGCCATATGCATTCAATAGACGAGTTCAGAAGTCAGGTGCAGGTGTACAGCAGGCTCTGACTGAAAGCAAAAAAAATCAAACGAAAGACTATTACTGCATTTTAGCTTGAACCTCATCATTTTGCTCTTTCAGAATTCATATGCAGTTTGTTACTGGTATCTGCTTATGATGTCTTTATGTTATCTTCTCAAGACAACACTGGTGGATGAGCTATAAGAGAAGACATCTCCTCAAGCAAAGAACAGTGTGAATGTAATATTTTGCAACTGGTGGTTCAATAAGGATGTTGTGCACTACGAAACCATCCCCAGGGTCGTCTCTATCGCAGCTGGTGTTTATTGCCAAAGCTAAGACTTGTAATTCAGGGTACCATGGTAACGTCACGATCTCTGCTTTATTAAAACAGACACTACTGTAACACGAGCATGCCTATAACAGCACGAATGAATAACATATTACTCATTCTGGACTTCGAAAGTGTCTGTGTTTATTTGCTGCCCTATGTCAAAATGAAACAGTATGAAAATTTGGCATTTCACAGCTATAACTTACGTTGTGTTGGCAGAAGAGCCAACACCGTGTTACTAGTGGCGGCCGAAATGCACGCGTTTTAGCTCACTCAGGCTGGCCTGAGGAGGGAAGAACTATACTGACGTGAGGTCTGGAACATGACAAGGAATAGAATTCAGGAAGCGGACGTAATTAGTTTGATACTTAACTTTAATCCATTAATGATGAACGTCGCTCTTGACGGTACATGATTCACAATATTATCTGTTTAGAATAGTGACTGAATGTGGCGCCTTGCAAGGTCGTAGCAAATGACGTAGCTGAAGGCTATGCTAAACTGTCGTCTCTGCAAATGAGAGCGGATGCAGGCAGTGAACCATCACTAGCAAAGTCGGCTGTGAAACAGGGGCGAGTGCTAGGGAGTCTCTCTAGACTAGACCTGCCGTGTGGTGGCGCTCGGTCTGCAATCACTGATAGTGGCGACACGCGGGTCCGACGTATACTACCGGACCGCGGCCGATTTAAAGGCTACCACCTAGCAAGTGTGGTGTCTGGCGGTGACGCCACAATTTATTTATTGATTTCGTACCTGAATGCCTATAGTTCTGTCACGAAATGGCCACATAATCTGGTCTTCAGTGAGAATGGAACCATGACCCAAAGCAGGCATTGCTGCAGAAGCAAAACTGTTATTTCATTGCCGATACAGCGCTGCTGTGATTGTCTCTTCCTTATTGTCCGAGTGGTGGGTAGAACTAATAAACTGCAACGTAAAATACAAGATTAGTTGCAATTTCCGTGTGGAATGACCTTCCTGGATTCAAAAGCATAAAGGGATACACAATTTTAAAGAAAATAACTCATTTTACTCAATAAAACTGTTAAGCAAACATCAACTGATTTTTTCAGCTTATTTATATGACAGCCTGGGAGTAACTCGGCGGTCACATCACTACCAAACATATGCTACGTTGTTGCCAAGTTTCAGTGATACTACGAGCAGGAAGATTTTGTTTCAGCAGACGAGTGAAGAGTGCCATCGATGTCAGCACCTCTTATTTCTGAACGACACGGCGAATGAGGGCCTGAATACCAAATGTATGTGTCAATGGATTTCATTCGCGTTTATGAACTGTAATTATTTCTGTTTTTTTTTCTGTCATAAGCACTTTGGAAACTGAAAAGTTAGTTCATCAAGCGCGATTCATATGTCTGTAACGTCTCAAGTGCTAATAATGCATACATTGTGAGAAAGTAACACGTCTTTTGATCGTTACAGACATTGAAAATGTTTCTCTTAAAAATTTTGTCATTGGTATCCAAAACAGAAGAACACACATGAAAGGACAGCTCAACTTTCATTGCACAACGTACGCATCCAAGGAGGAGCTTCGTAACTTACGTATAGCGTTATAGTCCAAACCACGAACTAGCAGAAAAATGGGCTCAAAACACTGTGTAGGAATTCACACCAGTGAACAGGCGCAGTGTTAATTCGATTCGAGCTGGTGCTAACGTGAAAGAAGAAGCAGCTAGCATCAGTACAAGGAATACGGAACAAAAAATGCTTACAGTAATGTCTAGAATAATTGATCCTTAAGCAAAACTGTCGTTAAACCTAAAATACTTAGAATTGACTAGTATCTACTCATAATGATTACAGTATAAGCACTGTTGATGTTTTGTCAGTAAAAGCGAAGAGCATCCATGTTGAAGAGATTTTCATCCTGCATTATGATTAAGACAGAGAAATACCGAGGTAACAATACGTTGACCATGCTGAGCGTTGTGCTAATTTTCTGTGCAGTGTTTCACAGTCAGTGCACGGTGTTGTTAACTGAGTTCCTAATGATATCATTTATGAACGACGCCTCTATCCTGCCACAGTACTCAGTTGAGAGTTATCAGGGTGTAATGCGACGGCACAAGTGGGCAGACAGTTCTAGTACTTGCGGAGACTATCTACACACTGCTGATTCATGACGCTAAACTACCACTACGTCGGATTGTAGCTCAGACCTATTTTCTTCTCTTGAAAGAGTTGTTTAGCAGTGGGTGAACAGCATCCACGCCCTGGTACCCAACACAACACAGAACCGTAATACGCCAGTTAATCGCAGTGAAATGCCATATGATCGCGTCTTCCTGGCAGCGTCTTTCTTTCTTTCTTTCTTTTTGCTTCTTTTGCAGGATATTGTCACCTCACTTTGGAAGCGATAAACAATTGTTACAGTCTACGACACCATAATTCACACAGACTACCTCTCCACAAAACCACTACAACAGCAACCGTGTATGTTTCTTAAAATATGATACTGGATGCTGTTTCCTACCTAGCTTATCGGCTTCATGTTGTCAGGTTTTTTGAGTGGTTAGTCTGTTGTCTCCATTATTCCAGTCCCACCATTCAAAATGCAGTGAAAACGAGCGACATAAATGGGGTTTTGACTGATAAACAATAATTCAGTAGTAACTGGCAAAATGTGGTGAATTCCATCAGTCATCTCACGATTACGATCTCAAGTGTTTCATAGAATTTCTTTGGTATATTTTGTTGCGCTAGTTTTCAATTAAAATAGAGGAAGAGGAGAAACAATTGGCTTCAAACATACTTTGGTAGTGGATCTGAAAATAAAGTTACAGTTGCAGCAGTACACAGCTAGTGTGATTATTACGTCGAGAATGTGAACACTCTCTCATTGCTTTAGTGCCGGCTAAAGTAGAAATTAGCTGTTATAATTATTTTTTTATGTTTATTTAATACATGCTACCCATTTCAAGAATGTTTCGCTCATCATTAGGTGTTTATGCATACTGAAGACTGTTGCTTAAAGACAAATTGTCTTAGCATAGAACTGTTTTGTTCTGTGTTCGCCGCTGGAGTGGCTATTGGAGTATTTGGTGCGAAGCGCAGAAATGGACCGCCAGCCTTGCCTTCTGTTGACGTGGAGCTGTGTCATGATTGAAACCACAGCCCGTTTCGGTTGCGGATCATGTTTCTTCAGTTGTTAAGGTGCGATATCGTGTGGTACACATTTTATAAGTCAGTTATTCACTTGCACTTTTGGCATCCCACGCTTCATCTGCATCCATGGCACACTGGATGTGTTGTTTAAGAATTTACACTACTGCACTGCCTAACTGACACTAATTTTGACGTAATTATAGCGAGAGATGTAAATTTTTTTTTTTTTTTTTTTTTTTTTTTTTTTTTTTTTTTTTTTTTTTTTTTTTTTAGGGCCCCCTCCCCCGTCGGGCAGGCCGTTCGTTGCGTGCCGGTCTTTCAATTTGACGCCACATCGGCGACCTGCAGTCGATGAGGATGACAGAATGATGACGAGGACAGCACAACACCCAGTCCCTGGGCGGAGAAAATTCCCCAACCCCACCGGAAATCGAACCCGGGCCCAGAGGATTGACATCTGTCACGCTTAGCATTCAGCTACCGGGGGCGGACAATTTTCTGGTAAAATGACCACACAGTAGGCCAGGTTAAAACATTAATTTTCCAACGCTCTATTTCCTATTCTGCACGAATTATTCAGTCATCAAAATTCCAAACAAATATGGAAATCCAGCTGCAGTCCCGACAGTTCGTCGACTATCACTGGGTTGCCAAACACTTTTCAACGGCATTTTATATGTAATTGTTTACAGACAACACATGTAATGGGACTTTAAGGGTATCGTTTAGTTAGTCATTGTCTTTTGATGCCGCTAAAACATGTTAAATACTTGTGACTCGAAGTCAAACGTCTTTTTGATTCACGTAACTAGCGGGTAGCATATTTCGTGACAGTGGAAGCAATGCTGCAGCAAACTGATTACTTAACAAACTGTAACATGTACAATCTGTGTAATGACTGTCATTTGAGTTACGTAGCAGACAGTAATTTGCCGAAGCAGTTACCTGCAGAATTAATGTATTTACCCTAAGAATTAGTTCTGTGTCTGCTTAGTGTTGATGAGATAGGTGCTTCGTATATTGGATTTAGTATACTGACTTGTGTTTCCCTTCAAACGTTAAGGGTTTTTGGTTCCATTCTCTACTTGTACTTTATGGAAACGTGATGCGGTATAATAGCGAAGGTCTTCGTCGTCATACAGCAGTGCGTGGCTTGTGGAGCAGGAAGATACAGGCAGAAACTCATAAGAGCTGTTGGTGATAAGATGGGAAGATAATATCACGCTATCTTTATTTAAGTAGCTAGATTAAGTGCACCAACATTAATATCATGCAAAGCCAGTGGACAGTGTGATGCCGCCTCGTTCTCTGAGCACCTGTACCATCCTGATTATGCAGTTTTCATTGTCATCCATTAGCGAGGATTACAATACATCTGCTGCTGATGGTTTGCCAAGATACATGAAAAGCGCATTATGGATGACAATTTATATGTTCAGCGTGCCTCGACTCTTGAGTTTGATCGTAATAAATTGCACGGTTTTGCATTTTCGGCCATTTCGTCCACAAAATTATTCGTGTGGGAAATACCTGAGCGTAATTGTTGGAACACTCGGTTGCTTTGAGTTATACTCCATTTTGTGATGGAAATGTCTCGGAAAGCGACGTTAATTTGATTTTCAGTCCATGATCAGTCTGAATGCTCTCTGAATGATCTGACAAACGTGTTTCATCATGCATGAATTCTGTAAAGTGTTATGGCAAAAGTGAGTTAGTTCTGAATGCATACATGAGAAGAGATGTTCAGTACAGTAAGTAAGTGGGATGGGGGGGGGGGGGGGAAGGAGTGGAGGTGGGGGGCTGAGACTCTCCATCATTAAGTGTCCCCATACCCTGATGAACAAGGTAACATAAGGTACACTCACAAGAAAAACTCTGAATGTTGGCATACCACTCTCTTACTTTAACTACACTGTTGGTCAGATTAATATTCATATTTTAGGTCATGATCGCCATGTTCTCCAGTACTACATTCGGTGCATGTAGTTGATGCCATTTTTACATGAGGAAATTGTGGGTAGAATGTTCTTATAACTGCATGTGTATCCTGTAGAGAACTTGTAAACGAGGGGCCGTAGTGGAAGTGGTCATAAAATTACAACCATTCTCATGATAGAAATTGGAACTGTACGAACACAACGACTGGTGCACGCGTTTATAGGAGGCGAGACTGTAACTCTCCTGACGCCAGGATGTCGCCAGGTTCTTTTAGCAAGCGGAAGAAACCTATATTTCATTTGCCCAACTGAAGCACAAGTGAGTTAGGTTAACAGCCTTCTTTCAGAAATTGGAAATGGTCCGCCTGGAAGATCCTGATCTCTCTGTAAATGTTGGACTGTGCTCCCGTCTAGGTAGACGTCTTCTGTCGAAACATGGCCATGCTTACCCTGAGAACGACGCCTCCCTATTCTAAAATCTTCTTTTTTCAGACAAGAGAGACTTTGATCGCTGATTGGCTCTCCTCAGGATATGCAAAGCAGAGGGTTGCTCCCCCAGCGTGGGAACCCTAGTGCTCTGTTTGGATTGGCTATTAGGCCAGCAGAAAAGTCAGGAGGGCAGATTCAATGAGTGGAGGATAGTTTGATTGGTTTGGACAACGTGGAGGCGGTTTTTTTCTGCTAATTCGGCTCCCGTACCGGGGCCCGGTGGAAACTGGCAGTGATTCTTTGCATTCTTCCTCCCCTGGTGGAGAACGTCAGGTTTTTCTCCGGTGGGTGAAACTTCTGGTCTGCAACTTATGGTGGACGAAGAGCCAATGGCAGTTTCCAACTGTACCGGCAGTGAAACTGGATATCATCTCGGACATATTATGTGTCACGACGGTGAACTTATTCGTCCTGAGTCGACAATTCCAGCATGCGCCGTTGTGCCTGTGGTTCGCCAGACCAGCGAATGGGTGAACCTCACACTGAAATCTGCCGGGATTTCAGGGCTCTGATAGGGAAGTTTCTCGCGTTATAATAATCAGAACGCCAGTCCGGGTAGTTCGAAAAGTTTCGTGGATGCGTCAGAACATTACAGTAGCCGCCGCGCTCTGCTCCTCACCCACAGCGTGCCATTTTCTGCTGCCGCCTGAATCAAGGTGAATGGGTAAAGTAGTACTGCTGAACCAGCGGAGGGTTGTTAAATGTTATTCATTGCTCCCTGTTCTCATTGAACCATAGTTTGTGGTGTACATGGTCATGGTTGATTCCATTTGAACAGAATTGGGCCTCACAGTGGATTCATGTAAACAAAGTCTGACTGCGTTGGTACAAATGGCTCCAAGCACTTTGGGACCTAACATCTGGGATCCTCAGTCCCCTAGACTTAGAGCTACTTAACTAACTAACCTAAGGACAGCACATACATCCATGCCCGAGGCAGGATTCGAACTTGCGACCGTAGCGGTCGCACGGAGTGTGCGGGACACGGCTTGGATAAACATTAATTTTCTAACTTTCCGATGCCTTAAAACAGCCATAGTGATATTTCATGCAATTTTTATTGTTTCTGGTCTTTTAATCACTCACTCACACCACACACACACACAGATTCAAATGGCTCTGAGCACTATGGGACTTAACATCTATGGTCATCAGTCCCCTAGAACTTAGAACTACTTAAACCTAACTAACCTAAGGACAGCACACAACACCCAGCCATCACGAGGCAGAGAAAATCCCTGACCCCGCCGGGAATCGAACCCGGGATCCCGGGCGTGGGAAGCGAGAACGTTACCGCACGACCACGAGATGCGGGCACACACACACAGACACACACACACACACACACACACACACACACACACACACACGCACACACACACGCGCAGCCACTGTGTCCATGTGTCCAGTTTTAGCAAAGATTTCTCAGTTTCGTGGCAGTGGATGAACTGTGTGTAGAGGGTTGGGAGATAATGGACGGATATGAAAAAGAGCTGCTACAATGTAACGCTTGACCGATTATGAGTACAGCGACTGCAGGGATTTTAGGAAAGAGTGTACTTATATTAGCCAACCCGTCCACCATCTTCGCGTAGGATTTCTCCAAGGCGTCTTGTAACCGATTCAGTTAATTGCCTTGACAGAGCTTTTTGATGGTTTATTTCCCATCAAGTGTTTTCTACATTCTCCAAGGAAGTACTTTTATGGAACCTTCCCTCGAAACAATTTCTCTATTAGTCCTTAGCAAGTTGGTTACATTTTGAATTTTTTTTCGTGAAACTTTTAACCTGCCTGCAAAAATAAATATCACAGCTTTGGCTAAGTCGAGGGATAATTTTTACAGTGCAAAAGCCTGCTTTTCTTTCAACTACAAGGTTTTGATCGGAAAATGCCTGATCAGTCTGCACTCCCCATGAATCAAGCGAACGTTATCCAAATATTTCGAATCGTAAATACGTGCCACAAATAGAATACACATGTGAAGAACGTTTCCGGTATTGATTTTTTTTGTTAGTGAAATTACTACGGCAAAAATCTGAACCGTCCACAAGATAACCGTGAACTATAGCCACTACGTCACTCTTAGTACCTTGGAACAAAGCTCACATTACTGGTTCAGGAGGTACACAAAAAACTTGAGAATCGATTTCCTCGAAAACTAGCAGCCGCTGGATGAAAAGCCGTTAACCACGTACTCAGAACAGGTACATCTACAACATACGCAAGACTTATCAAAATTTCTGTTTACAGGTCTAATGTTCTCCTTGTGAGATATACAAGTCACTGGACAGTCTGAACTTCTGCTTTTGCAACAGAGCTGCCCAGATAAATTCCGTCGATAGCGTAACAGACAGCAACCACAGAAGGGAAGCTGAAGAATATGACTAGTGCTGGCATTTTAAAGACGGCCGTGGTGGCTGAGCGGTTGTTGGCGCTTCAGTGCGGAACCGCGCGACTGCTACGGTCGCAGGTTCGAATCCTGCCTCGGGCATGGATGTGTGTGATGTCCTTAGGTTAGTTAGGTCTAAGTAGTTCTACGTCTAGGGAACTGATGACCTCAGATGTTAAGTCCCATAGTGCTCAGAGCCATTTGAACCATTTGGCATTTTAAAAACTCTTATACATTATGTTTATGTGATGCTAATAGTAGAATGGTACAAATATACACCGTATGAGATTTGCGGACGACATAATAACAACAACAACAATAATAATAATAATAATAGAGGAATTATTAGAAAAAAAAGAGTGCTATACAAATTGCAGATGGTTGGAAAATGAATAACAATGAGAAGATCTACAAAAATATACAAAAACATTTCAGACGTAATGGCTAAGTAAGGATTAACCTTTTTGGATATAGCTACCGACTGAATGCGAAGAGGCTAAAGAAACAAATATTCCTTTACTTCTGAAAGAATGAATCAACAATAGCGTGGGTTAAGATGTAAGCAAAGAAGTAGAAAGAAAGCCTCGGAAAGACTGGGAACTAAAGGAATTAAACGGTTTTAAGAATGAAATGTTGTATTCAGAAAGCTTTCAAAGCAGAAGAAAAAATGATTTGGAAACAACACGAACAAAAGAAGGAAAAGACAACATGGGAGAAAGTGATGAGATACTTGAAAAAATAGGGAACAACAACAAAGAAAGAAGAAGAATTGACGTTGTTACGTGCTCCTAGTTGTTAAATACGATGATAATAATAATAATAATAACAAAAAGTAATAATAATAATAAATGATTATTTAAAAATTATGAAAACACTTTTTCGTTAATTGCCGTCCATACCTGCAGAAAATAGACATCCCTCTTAGGATTTAGCATCTCAACGCTTGGCTTCATTATAGTCTCCAGAATATTTAGGCAGGCATCTGCATTGAGAATACCCTCAGTTGCCATGGGGCCCTGCTTCCCGAGCCCCAAACGGCAACAGAATAGCGTCCACTTCCTTCTCTTTCCACGAGATACTTCCGACTAAACTGTTCTCCTTGCAGATGGTACACCTAGTGATATCAAAACCGTTTGATGTTAATCAAACAGCTCACAAATTCAACGACAACATTTATTGAAGAAATACAGCATCAGAAAAGTGTAACTATAAAAGAAGGAAAACAGATTTTACAAAGGGTATTGTGTTCTGCAGTAACGAAAAGCCAGTTTTACCTAAAACAATGGTATATATGATACTATACACAATCAATTTATTGATATCTCGCCTGAAATCGGGATTACTCACGGAAGAAATGATTTTCTCGTCAGAAAATGTGACTTTGTTCCAGTCAAAGGCAATGTATTCTTCCGCAAAAGCCATGCAGCCAATCTTCTGATAGATAGTCAACCGTTGCTCTGTAGCAGCTCTTCGGCGTAAAAGCCCATTATCTTTCAGACTCCTCCTCACAGTTCTTGCACTCCCAGGAAACTCAGAAATCTGTCCTAGGTGCCGGGAACTGAAGAACGGATTGGCGTGTCTGTTGTCGAGCAGACATCGGTCGTCTCTCACTGGAAACACTGATTCGCCCACTCCCACTTTTACGCCCTGTACGGCCAGTGGCGACACATTCTCTCCGCCAACGCCTCGCCGTCGCTTTTGGGGCGCTACATCTCTCATCCGCCTCGGAAGGGCAGCAACTCTCGCATCGTCATTCCCGTGAGTTGCCGTGATGACTGAAACCTGTGTGATGCAATGCATCCATTATACTGTGTGCATTTAGGGCGTTATCAGCGGCCTTATTTAAACAGAAGACCTTTTACTGCTGATTGCAGGGACACAAATGTATTTAATAAAAATTAAAGGTTTATCGGGTAATTAGTGAGAAGGGAAACAAGTTTCGGGAAATACTGAATAAATAATTCCGCGCTGACTGGTTGCAGCTGTAGCGGCGCATCGAAAGCTAAGTACTAATTAATTGTGTGTGTATAGTGGTTTTATTTAGGAACTTTAGTAGTCTTCAACCGGTGTTCTTCGTGTTTTCTGGTGAAATAATTTCAGAAGAACCTTTTGGGAACTGTTTTCAGTTTCGTTACTGTGTCATTAGACGTTTGATTCTCTTTCTGTACTAGTCTTTTGTTATATTCTCATTTGTTGTTGATTAATACTGTTTGTAATAGTAGTTACTTCCCTTGTAGAGTAAGTCTGTGATTATTGTAGTCAGGTTTTTAACATCTTCTTATTGTAGTAGCGGAACTTAGATAAGTAGTTTTCTTGTTTCAATAAGTGTAAAATTTTACCATGAGTGAGAAGTGTGGGCTTTGCCGTAGGTTCGTGAGTAGTGGATTGCGGTGTGAGACTTGTTCGAAGTATTTTCACTGGGGGGAATGCAGTGGGGAAGCCAGTGGGCATTCTGGTGAAATCCTCTCCTGGAACTGCAGGTTATGTAGCAAGAGTAAGTTGATAGAGGAGCAGGAGCGTAAGATCTGTGCCCTTCAGGTACAGTTGAAAAACGCACAGGAGGAGCTAGATAGGATGAGGAGGGAGAAGGGGTTTGGGGAATGGGAGCTGGCTGTTGGCAAGAGATCTGCTAGGAGAAGAAGATTTTCAGATAGCTTTACTATTGGTGTTTGCAATAGATATGACCAACTGTCAGAGTCTAGTGGAGAGGAATCTCTAGTAGCTGTAGATGTAGGAAGTATGCAGCAGATCTCAGCAGTTACGGTGGCTAGGACAGTTGCAAAGTTGAAGAGGAAGAAGAAGGTTCTGCTGTTAGGTAGTTCTCATGGCAGAGGTGTAGGCCAGCAATTGCAGGAAGTGTTGGGGAGTGAGTACCAGGTCACCAGCATTGTGAAGCCTAATGCAGGATTGGCTCAGGTGACTGTTAACATAGGGGGGTTATGTAGGGATTTTACTAAAGAGGATCAGGTAGTGATTTTGGGTGGGGCTGGTAATAGTATTGATAGGGATGGGGAGTATGACATAGATGGTGACCTGGAAAAGATAGCCACTCAGACTGACAACACGAATGTGCTTTTCATGGAACTGTTTCAGCGTCACGATCGGCCTCATCTTAATACAGCCGTCAGGCGTAATAACATGAGACTTGGGGGTGCGCTGATGACAGAAAGCATGAGTCACATTTCAGTGGTGTCGGTGGAGCCTGTCAGCAGGACGGGTTTCACTAGACATTGCCTGCACCTCAGCAGGTATGGGAAGGGGAGGTTGGCAAAGCTTATAAAAATGGTTCAAATGGCTCTGAGTACTATGGGACTTAACTGCAGTGGTCATCAGTCCCCTAGAACTTAGAACTACTTTAACCTAACTAACCTAAGGACATCACACACATCCATGCCCGAGGCAGGATTCGAACCCGCGACGTAGCGGTCGCGCGGTTCCATACTGTAGCGCCTAGAACCGCTTGGCGCAAAGGTTATAGGTGACAGCATATGTGGGGGTGGTGGGATCACTCATGGGAAAATTCCTGCAGTAGTGGGTGTTAGAGCTGCACCTTTTGGATTGAAGTCAGCTGACAGATATTCCTGCTTAAGGGAAGTCTCTCTAACAAAGGAACCACTTTTGACAAAGCTTAGGTATCCGAGTAATGAGGGAATTAGTGTATTTCATCAAAATATACAAGGTATTAGAGATAAAGTTAGTGAACTGCTTATAGATGTTGACTCTGAAATTATTGGTATATCTGAACACTTCTTAAATAAGCAGATAATTCAGAGGCTTCCTTTACCAGGATACAGGTTGGCTGGCAGCTTTTCTAGGAGCACTTTACGGTCTGGGGGAGTAGCCATGTATGTGAAAAACGGCATCCTATTTGAGTCAATTGATGTTTCAAAGTACTAAAAAGGTGTTTGAATGTTGTGCAGGTGTGGTTAAATTTAATGGAGCTAAACTTCTAACTGTTGTTATTTATAGATCCCCAGACTCCGACTTCACAACATTTTTGCTAAAGCTAGAGGAGGTTCTTGGTTCACCTTATAGGAAATACAAAAAGTTAGTTATATGTGGTGACTTCAACATTAATTGTATAAGTGATTGTGCAAGGAAAAGGATGTTGGTAGACCTCTTTAATTCATATAATCTTATGCAAACCGTATTGTTTCCAACGAGAGTGCAAGGGAACAGTAGAAGAACCATAGACAACATTTTTGTTCATTCCTCATTACTAGAAGGGCATTCTGTTAGCAAAAAGGTGAATGGCCTTTCAGATCATGATGCACAAATTTTAACTCTAAAAGATTTTTGTGCTGCAACACATGTTAAATATAGTTATCAACGGTTTACGAAAGCTGATCCAGTTGCTGTAGAGACCTTTGTAAACCTTATCAAGGTACAAGAGTGGCAAGATGTTTATAGCGCTGATACAGCAGATGATAAATGTAATGCTTTTCTCAAGACTTTTCTCGTGCTCTTTTAAAGTTGCTTTCCGTTAGAACGTTCAAAACAGGGTACTGGCACAAACAGGCAGCGTGGGTGGCTGACTAGAGGGAAAAGTATATCTTGTAGAACAAAGAGGCAGTTATATCAAAACGTTAGAAACAGGCAAAATCTAAATGCAGCAGCCCATTACAAACAGTATTGTAAGGTGCTTAAAAATGTTATTAGGAAGGCAAAAAGTATGTGGTATGCAGATAGAATAGCTAAGTCTCAGGATAAAATTAAAACCATATGGTCAGTCGTAAAGGAAGTGGCTGGTCTCCAGAGACAGGTCGAAGATATAGAGTCAGTGCATAGTGGGTATGTTCGTGTTACTGATAAGTCGCGTATGTGTACAGTATTTAATAATCACTTTCTGAATATAGCAGGTGAACTAAATAGAAACCTAGTCCCAACAGGGAATCACATAGCGCTCTTAGAAGAAAGTGTTCCGAGACTGTTACCTGAAATGCTCCTCGATGATACTGACAAGAGGGAGATTGGGTTAATAATTAAATCACTAAAGACCAAGAACTCTCATGGATATGACGGGGTATCTAGCAGAATACTGAAGTATTGTTCTATGTATGTTAGCCCAGTACTTAGCCATATCTGTAACTTTTCCTTTAGGAGTGGTCGGTTTCCTGACCGATTAAAGTACTCGGTAGTGAGCGACTTTATAAAAAGGGAGACAAGGATAATGTTGACAATTTTAGACCTATTTCTATGCCATCGGCGTTTGCTAAAGTTATCGAGAAGGTTGTATATACAAGGTTACTGGAGCATTTAAATACACATAACTTGCTGTCAAATGTACAGTTTGGTTTTAGAAATGGTTTAACAACTGAAAATGCTATGTTCTCTTTTCTCAGTGACGTTTTGGATGGATTAAATAAAAGGTTGCGTACGCTAGGTGTTTTCTTTGATTTATCGAAGGATTTTGACTGTGTTGGCCACAAGATATTACTGCAGAAATTGGACCATTATGGAGTAATGGGAGTAGCTTACAATTGGTTCGCCTCTTACTTTAAGAACAGAAAGCAGAAAGTAATTGTCCGCAATATTGAGAGTGGTAGTGATCTTCAGTCACAATGGGGCACTGTTAAGTGGGCGTTCCCCAAGGGTCGATGCTGGGACCACTGCTGTTTCTTATTTATACGAATGATATGCCTTCTAGTATTACAGGTGATTCAAAAATATTTCTGTTTGCTGATGACACCAGTTTGGTACTGAAGGATCTTGTGTGTAATATTGAAACAGTATCAAATAATGTAGTTCATGAAATAAGTTCGTGGCTTGTGGAAAATGATTTGATGCTAAATCACAGTAAGACTCAGTTTTTACAGTTTCTAACTCACAATTCAACAAGAACCGATATTTTGATCAGACAGAATGGGCATATTATAAGCGAGACGGAACAGTTCAAGTTCCTATGCGTTCTGATAGATAGTAAGCTGTTGTGGAAAGCCCACGTCCAGGGTCTTGTTCAGAAACTAAATGCTGCTTTATTTACCATTAGAACAGTATCTGAAACAAGTGACAGTTCAACACGAAAAGAAGTCTACTTCGCATATTTTCATACACTTATTTCGTATGGTATTATTTTTTGGGGTAATTCTTCTAATTCAAAAAGGGTATTTTTGGCTCAAAAACGGGCTGTTCGAGCTATATGTGGTGTAAGTTCGAGAACCTCTTGTCGACCTCTGTTCAGTAGTCTGGGAATTCTGACACTGCCCTCACAGTATATATTTTCTTTAATGTCGTTTGTTGTTAGCAATATTAGCCTATTCGCAAGAGTTAGCAGCTTTCACTCAGTTAATACTAGGCGGAAATCAGATCTGCATGTGGAATGCACTTCCTTGACTCTTGTGCAGAAAGGAGTGCAGTATTCTGCTGCATCCATTTTCAATAAGCTACCACAAGAACTCAAAAATCTTAGCAGTAGCCCAAACTCTTTTAAGTCTAAACTGAAGAGGTTCCTTATGGCTCACTCCTTCTATTCTGTCGAGGAGCTCCTGGAAGAGCTAAAAAATTAAGCAAATTCCAGTGTTACGTTGTTGATTTTCTTTATTTAAACTTAAGTCTTATCGCCTGAATATTTTTTTTTATATTTCATTTTATCTGTTTCTACTATCGTGTTATAATTCCATGTATTGAGTCGTTCCATGACCATGGACACTTCTCCTTAATTTGGTCCCACGGAACAATAAATAAATAAATAAAAATAAAAATAAAAAATAAATAAATAAAAATAAATAAATAAATAAATATCATTATATGGTAAAATTAATGAGCAATTACATTAAACATCAGTGTGAAGTATTTCGTTGCGAAGGCAAGCTATAAAATTAATATTTACCCAAGCCGTGGTGGGGAATGTATTACATCTGTAATATATTTAGCAAAGATAGTGCGCTCTGTATGTCATGACTCGCTATAAGTGCAGACACAAACAATGTCCATTGTGTTTACGTAGACTGACTGACGGACACTGCAGCACACGCCAAGATACAAACTGGAAGACATCGTCTTGGTTTTGAACCGCAGTGTGCCGATCTCATTATCTGCACGTTATTCGCGTAGCCCATGTGAAACTCTGTTCCCAAATCTGATGGAGCATGTGAAACGAGTATCATGTCGTTAGTCATCAGAACATTAACCACTGATTGACGCCTCCGTTCTTACCCAATAGGAAGAGAACTTACTCTCAAGATAAGATGAGATGACATCAAAATTTACACAACACACATAAAAGGAACTAAAGGGCTTTTCTGTACTCAATAGCAGTACACAAGTAAATAGCTCTCCTTGGAACCGTGTAATTCATTTCCTTCTCACGGATCTAAGCAAAAAAATGGCTCTGAGCACTATGGGACTTAACTGCTGAGGTCATCAGTCTCCTAGAACTTAGAACTACTTAAACCTAACTAAGCTAAGGTCATCACACACATCCATACCCGAGGCAGGATTCGAACCTGTGACCGTAGCGGTCGCGCGGTTCCAGACTGTAGCGCCTAGAACCGCTCGGCCACCTCGGTCGGACGCATCTAAGCGCTTGTTTCAGTATGAAGTGAGAAAATAAATATTTTAGGGTTTTGAGACATAATATGATACCCGATTCTAATTGCAGTCCCGAACAGAAACATTATAAAAACTAAGAGTCTCTTTTCTTTCATACATAACTACAGCTCACAAATTCTTATTTATGGATCTGCAGACATCGAGTTTTTCATGCGAATGAACATTGTGTTACTCTAATAATTCTGGTACGGGGATATGTAAAGATGGATAGTGACTACCCCCCTCCCCCACTCCTCCTTACTGCAGTAACATCTCTGCGCATGTCTGCACAGCGTTCAGTAAGTCGACAGGACATGGACTGAAAATCGAATTAAAGTCGATTTCCGAGACATATTCATCCCAAAATGGAGTTTAACTCAAAGCAGTCGAGTGTTCCAGCAATTACGCTCAAAGAATTCCCATACAAATAATTCGACAGCCGAAAGGATCTGTTAATGTGAAACTGTCGGGAATTTATTAAGATCGAATTTAAGAATCGGAGCACACTGGAAATATAAATTCTCGTCTATAACTCGCTTTTCACGTTTCTTGGCAAAGCATCAGCAGAAATTATATTGTAACCATCGGTAATAGATGACAACGCAAACTGTATGTTCAGAATGGCAGGGTGCTCAGAGAATAAGATGGCGTCACGCTGTCCATTGGCTTCGTATGACATTAGTGTTGGTGCATTTAATCTGCCGCGGCCTACTTAAATAAAGATGGTGTGGTGTTGTCTTCCCTTCTTATGGCTAGCAGTTCCATGAGGCTCTGCCTGTATCATTCCGCCCCACAAGCAATGGACTGCAGTGTGGCTACGATCACCTTTCCTACTACACCACCACAAGTTTCCATGAAGAACAAGCAGAGAATGGAACAAAAACCCTTAGTGTCTGAAGGGAAACACCCAACAAACTGGTCAATCCATATACGAAGCACCTATCTCATTAGTACTAAGCACACACAGAAATAATTCTTATGGTAAATAAATTAAGTCTGCAGATAACTGCTTAGGCAAATTACCGTCTGTTACACAACTGAAATGACAATGACAATCATTACACAGGTTCTAAATGTTACAGTTAGTTAAAGAATCAGTTTGCTGCAGTGTTACTTATACTGTTGTGAAATATACTACCCATTAGTTACGTGAATTAACAGACGTTTCACTTCGATTCACACGTATTTGACACTTTTAGTCGCAACGCAACACGATGACTAACGAAAGGATGCGGTGTGAGTCCCTTTACAAGTACTGTCTGGATAGAGTTATATACAGGATGAATCACTAACTATGCCACCTAGGATAAATCCGAAAGTATGATAGCTGAAAAGTTTGTAGGACAAAAGTTGCATGGGACATCCGGCCCCATAATATGACATTGGTTTTTTTGTTGTTAGGTGGGGTCGCGTCGGAGATATCAAGGTCAACTTGGTTTTTCCTTAATGGGATGCTATAGTTTGGTACTTATTTTCTGATAGCGGCTATAGAGACGAATCCAATGATGTGTAACAGTAAGGTCTTTGAAGGTGAACGAAGCTCACAAAGGTGGCATGAGCGTCCATTTACAAAAGTATCCGAAGTGATGACCATTGGTATCAATGCGGTGCTACAATCTTCTTATCAGGGACTGAGTGGTATTCCTTATCACTTCGGCACTTATCGAAGCACATGCTCTGACAATTCTCTCTCGTATATCTTGCAATTAGTAAATATTCGCCGAATAAAATGGTTTAAATGGCTCTAAGCACTATAGGACTTAATATCTCAGGTAATCAGTCCCCTTAGACTTAGAACTACTTAAACCTAACTAACCTGAGGACATCACACACATCCATGTCCGAGGCAGGTTTCGAAGCTGCGACCGTAGCAGCAGCGCGGTTTCGGACTGAAGCGCCTAGAACCGCTCGGCCACATCGGCCGGCTCTCCGAATACGGCGTATCCGTCTAACGTGCCATGGACATGTAAACACCATTCGACGGTTTCGCAATACAACACTAATAGCAATGGTAAGACTAGTATCGTCGGTTCAAGCAAATGTGAATTACGTATTCCTTCGAAGAACAAGTCGATATGCTTTTCATTTGCAGTGAATGCCAAAGAAATTCAGTGAGATTTAGGGACTTATATGGTGAAAGATATCCTCAACGTACTCACCCTACACGTCGTACATTTAAATATGTGTATGATGAATTGAGAACAACTGGATCTTTAACGCATCGGAAACATATCGGGCAAAGGAAAGTTTCTAACGAGGAAACGGAAATTGGTACGATTGCCACTGTGGTTCGAGATCGTTTTGTTTGTTCGCGTCGAATCGCAAGGGAATCTGGCATGAGCCATAGTAGTGTTGTTCGTGTTCTGCAGTGCCATAAATATCGTCCTTGCCATATCAGTCTCCACCAAGAATTAACTGGTACGTATTGATGCGTCGCACTGAATTCTGCCGATGGGCTCAACTTCAGTTTCAGAGGGATGACACATTTATTAATTTGATTATATTTACTGACGTGGCTATATTCACGAACCATGGAAATGTTAATTTGCATAACATGCGTTATTGGGCAACTGAAAATCCATGTTGGCACACCAAAAACCGTGGTCGGTTACTGTATGGTGTTGGTTTCTGGAGCACAGAATTACAGGCCCCTATTTTATGGAAGGAAATCTTAATGGTAGGAAGTACACCACATTTCTGCAAGAAACATTAGGTCTGTTGGAATAAATACCTTTAGAAACAAGAAACAGAACGTGGTATCAACATGACGGGTGTCCAGTACATTTTTTGCTGATGGCTAGAAATGACTTGTAAAGACAACTCCCAAATTGTTGAACAAAACATCAGCAATGGTTATACAGTAATCATTATGAGTAGATACTTGTCACTCTTTGAGTACTTTATTCTGAATGACAGTTCGGCTTAAGGATGACCTATTATAGACATTAATGTCTGCATCTTTCTTTCTTTATTCCCTGTCCTGATGACAACTGCTTCTCATTTCACGTCTGCAACAGCTCGAACAGAATTAACACTGCGCATAATCGTTGGTGTTAATTATCACGTAGTTTTATGAACCTGCTTTCCAGATAGTTCTTTGTTTCGAACATAACGTTATTCGTAACTTACGAAGCCTCTCCTTGGACGTTGTGCACTGAAAGCTGAACAATACGAGACTGGAATGCAAGGGAGAACCGATAGATGTACTCAAGGTACCCTCCGCCACACACCGTCAGGTGGCTTGCGGAGTATGGATGTAGATGTAGATGTAGATATGTCTCATTCTGTTTTGGGGACGGTGCCAGTGAGAAAATTCTTATGAGAGACATTTTCAAAGTCAAAAGACGTGTTACTTTTTCATAATGTATGCAGTACAACCACTCGAGATGCTCCAAACATGTGGATCACGTTTGCTGAATTAGCCTTTCCGTTTTCAACCCACTTACTACATAAAAATAGAAATAATGGTGACAGTTACTGATTTATGATGTTTAATCTGCAGTCGGAGCATCTGAGCATTATTAGTAACTACGTTGTAATGTTGATTAATCGGGTTTCTGCCGGTTATTCGCGTCTTTTCTGCATGATATTTCAACTGCGTGACTCGCAGTCTTCTACAGGTGCTGTCTGATACTCTATCAGTAACAGACAGCACCTGTAGAAGACTGCGAGTCACGCAGCTGAAATATCGTGCAGAAAAGACGCGAATAACCGGCAGAAACCCGATTAATCAACATGACAACGCCTCGCCGGGAAAGCTTGAAGAATTAAACTACGATGTAGTTCATAAACGGGAATAAAATCCATTGACATATGCTTTCGATATTCAGTTCCTCATTTGGCGTGTCTTTTAGACACGTCCGTAGGTATAACCTATACTACCCTACACGCGACCCCTCGGTGGCGCTAAACGAGTAACAGTATCATAGGTGACATACAATATGCCCGGAAAGAAAACTAATAACCGTCATTTTCAGGATCATCCAACTAGAGACGAGAAACACCTAGTTCGTATTAAGCAGAAAAACACGGACTTTAAGGTTTAATCTTGTCTTATATCATATGTATATTGTATAAAATCATTTGCCTTATATAAACTGTATATTATATAAAATCACCATACGATTAAATTAAATAAATCAGACACAAGAGGTGCACACTTTCGCGCCAGGCTTCACAACGTCTGGTGAAACGAATTCTTCCTGCTCGTAGTATAAGTGACACATGGCAAGAACGTGGAATATGTTTGGCAATGGTGTGGCTGCCAAGTTACTTCCTGGATGACATATAAATATGCTGCAAATATTCACTTGATAATTCCTTGTCAGTTTGATTGAATAATATGAGTTATTTTCTTTAAAGGTCCGATATCGGCGTATCGCTTTATACTTTTGAGTGCAGGGAGGTCATTTCACGTGGAAATTGCAACTAATCTCGTCTTTTACATTGGAGTTTATCAGTTCTAGCCACCACAGGAACAATAAGGAAGAGACAACCACAGCATCGCTTCAGGGGCACTGAGGAAAAATGTTTGCTTCTGAAGTGAGGGGTGATTTGGAACAAGAAGGACAGATTTTTTAGCCGTTTCGTGACTGCGCTGCAGGCAGTCAGATCCAAAATCAGTAAATAAAATGTAACTAAGTAATACCAGATTTACATACTGTTTCGGTTTGACTTAGAAAAGTAAACAAACACAGACGGTTTCCAAATCCAGAATAAGTAATATATTATTCACTCTTGCTCTCACATGCAAGCTCGCTGAGTGACAGTTCTTAGTTTTTGGCAACAGACACCAGTAGCGATAGACACGACCCTGGGCAGGGTTTCGTAGTGCATAACATCCTTATTCAGCCACCAAATGCCAAGTATTATGCCCACACTGCTCTTTGCTCGAGGAAATATCTTTTCTTATGGCTCACCCATCAGTTTCCTCTTAAGAAGATAAAATAAAGGCATCATAATTAGACACCAGTAACAATACTGCATAGGAATTCCCACTGAGCGAAACGATGATGTTCAAGCTAAAATGCAATAATAGTCATCCTTCTGATTGTTTTTGCTTTCAGTTAGAGCCTGTACCCGACTTCTGAACCTTGTCTATTGAATGCAGATGGCGTACTATGGTTCAATGGTCGCGGTTCATCACATATGTCAGTTACCGAGACTTCCTGAATCTAGAAAATGAGTCATGACAGAACGAACGACTTTTCTTGAAGCTGTGAAATCCTTTTCTGACGTGTTACGCCCAAAAGCATGCCTTCACACCTCTGTTGAACGCAGAGCAAACAAGATGTTGCGAATTTTCGATTTTTTCCACTTACGACACTGGAACACCGTTCATATGTTTAGAGCACGCAAAATCCAGTATGTGACTGCAAGATAAAAGAACATCAAATTAAAAAATGACAGTTGTTAAATATAATCGTATTGCCGCGCTCATCTGGTCGTATGACGCCTGACGAAGTTGACGAGTGGCGTGCTGTTGGTAGCCGGCTGCGGGGGACCGCTTTAGGGCGAGGAAACTCCTGAGTGTAAACCTCGTCTTGACGCAGCCACGACCTGTATGGCGGAATCGTGGAGATTTCTGGTAATACATGTATGTTATAAACTGAAAGGAATTATTTTTGAGCTCCATCAGACTGCCTTCGAAGACAACCTAAAAGTGATTAAAAAATGGAATGGAGTGGATTCAGTTTCGTGAGACGTTTCGGGTTCATAAATATTTATTTTTATCTGTTATTACTTGTATGTTGTAATTTCATGTACTGACACGTTCCATTACCTCGAGATTTGCTCCTCAATTTTGTCCTACGGAACTTGACGTGAAAATAAATAGAATATAAATAAAAAAACCACGAGCAGCTGGAGCCTTACAGCCTCTCGAGGATATGACAACATTTTCTCCAGACACTTCCGCATTCTACGTTGTTGCCAGATTTTGTGTATCGCCGGATTTAGAATCCTGAGGGGTTATCGACTTTATTGACCACCTTAAGTGAGCGACTCGGAATTAACCTCAATTTTTTGTCTAAGCCTTACATGAACTCCGTTTTTCGTAGAAGCCAAAAGATCTTTTGCGAGTTTCACGCTTTTTACGTTGTACTATAGATGAAAGAGTTCAGGTTCTGTTTTCGTAGATCAAACCTCGATTTCCGGGTATGGAGCTACCACGTCGTATGCTTTTTTCTCCTACAACACTTTTCCCAAGGAAACCTGCTTCTTGATGTCAGAGAGAGCAAGTAAGCGATGTCTAAGCCCTTGTACAGCCATATCAGTGATTTAGACGGGAAAATTGCTGTTTATTACAAATCTTTTTATAAGGAAGAATCCAGAAAATATAGTGTGTGTAGAACATAATAGGCTACATAAGATACTTAGAGCGTTTAAAAAAAAAACATTTAATAAATTCGTATCAACTAAATACTCTACTTCGTTGTAGTGGTGAAGCTGAGTAAATTGGATACATTTTGTAATAAATATTTACCTACTATCATTTCTTTGCCTTTTAAAAAAAGACAGTATTGATGAATTACCTTGAATGCTCTTCCCCTTGGCACGTGCACTGACTATATCTTTATTACATTGCCGCAAAAATAATTAGTACACCTGGAAAGACGACATCGGTTTTGATCCGATAACGGAACCTGGGCTGTAGTAGAAGTACTGATAACGGTTTCAACGTCGTCCGCCAACAAATAGCGTAGCGGCATAGCTACCAGAGCGCCACCTTTGTCTTTAATAGGGACTTCTCGCAGCCAGAAGGCAAACCTGCCCCAAAAAGTGCGGGGAAAGGCCCAAAAATTACTTAACAGGTCTGACGCACTATTTCACACCATTTATCAATTAGCGACAGTAGGCACAATCCTTCCCCAACGATGGCACCGACAAAGTGCGACAAGCCATCCTGCAAAACACTAAACAACCTCTATTTAAGTATGAAACACAGTAAAAGAAATGAAAGTACAGCCACCATTCCTACAAGCGAAAGGACCGCTCTGTGTGCCTAACACCTGTAAATAAAGAGCAATAAATAAAGTCTGAAACGTCTCTCTTACCTAACACGCATGCAGCAAAATCGCGGAAGGTATTAAGGCTCCACCGCAACCCCACACACGCGCCCTCACACGCCCCCCCCCCCCCCAACACACACACACGCTCTCACATA
The DNA here is from genome assembly GCF_021461385.2 of Schistocerca piceifrons. NCBI lineage: Eukaryota > Metazoa > Arthropoda > Insecta > Orthoptera > Acrididae > Schistocerca > Schistocerca piceifrons. Next base: position 410,427,612 of record NC_060141.1, read on the forward strand.
CACGGACAGACAAAAAAAAAAACTCACACACACAAGCACACACGAACCGTCAGAAGGCTCAATGTGGTGCAAGCGTGTGAAGCAAGCAGTCAACCACGGCAAGGAGATACACTCGTGCTTTCTACAGACGACTGAGCTAGTTAGAAAGCTGTGCCTTCCGAGTGGCAGGATGGGCCTTTCGGAGAATTGCCACACAGTTTGGACGTGCTGCGTCAGTTGCGTTACAATGCTCGTGTCATGGTCAGTGAATATTCGCACACCCATAGACGAGGTTTTGGACATCCACGCAGCACAGACACCCACCACTATCGTCGTACCGTAAGGGCAGCAGTGGCAAATCGTACAGCTACCACGGCACAGATAAAACGGCATGTGAGCACAGTTGTGTCAGTACGGACTGATTCGAACCGCTAATTAGCAGTGAGACTACTGGCACGCACGCCTCTAATGCGTTTTCCACTCATACCACAGTATCGACGGGGACAGCTCGACTGGTGCCGCCAGAAGATCACTTGTAGAATGGTATAGTGCGACGTGGTGTTCAGCGATGAAAGCATACTCTACCTGCACGCAAGTGATTTTCGTTAGCACGTACGACATAGACTTGGTGAGCACTTTCTGATGGAGTGCGTTCATCCAAGACTCACTGGCCCTAACGCAAGCCTCATGGTGTGGGGTGCGAGAAGCTACAACTGTCGTTCACTTTTGGTGTGTCTGGAGGGGACACCAGTGAAGGTTCTGTATATGCAGGATGTTGCTAGACTTATTCTTTTCCTCTTCTAGCAACGGAAAGGTGATGTGTTTTTCCAACAGGATAATGCTCGCCCACACTCTGCCCGTGGAACTCAACGCGCTCTGCAAGAAGATCAGCTGTTTCCTTGGCCAGCATGATCTCCAGGCTCGTCTCCAATCGAACGTAAGTTGGATGTGATGAGAAGAGAAGTGACTTGCATGCCTCATCAGCCAACAACTCCTACAGAACTAATTGAACAGGTCGATCAGGTGCGGCATAACGTATCCCAGTTCCGTGTTCACCATATGTACCATCGACTGGATGCCAGAGTCAGCGAATGCATTGCCACCCGTGGAGGCTACACCACTCTCTAATAAAATAATAAAATGTCGTGTGACTAGGGCCTCCCGTCAGGTAGACCGTTCGCCCGGTGCAAGTCTTTCGATTTGACGCCACTTCGGCGACTTGCGGGTCGATGGATATGAAATGATGATGATAAGGACAACACAACACCCACTCCCTGATCGGAGAAAATCTCCGACCCAGCCGGGAATCGAACCCGGGCCCTGAGGATAGACAGTCAGTCGCACTGAGCACTCAGCTACCGGTGGCGGACACCACTCACTAATATAGGTGTTTCATCACAGGTCGATACCTAATACCTCAGAACCGCTTGTGCTATTGATTTAAATGTAAACATTTAATGAACTCCTTATGCACTGATGCTTCAATAGACCTTGAGTGAACTGGAAACCTCTAATAGGGAGTACGAATTTTTTTCCGGCTGTGAATGATGCCAAAAGCATAACCTAAGTAACTGTCGCGTGCGTTCGATTGTGAGACGTCTATGTCCTGGCCACCCCTCCAACAAACTTACAGCGAAACCAAGCGGATTCGTGTCCATCTACCCCGCTCCTTCATCCTTCGTAGCCGTGACAAACAAAATTCATTGAAACTTGGGATCATGTCCTTTTAGTGACTAATATACACTCCTGGAAATGGAAAAAAGAACACATTGACACCGGTGTGTCAGACCCACCATACTTGCTCCGGACACTGCGAGAGGGCTGTACAAGCAATGATCACACGCACGGCACAGCGGACACACCAGGAACCGCGGTGTTGGCCGTCGAATGGCACTAGCTGCGCAGCATTTGTGCACCGCCGCCGTCAGTGTCAGCCAGTTTGCCGTGGCATACGGAGCTCCATCGCAGTCTTTAACACTGGTAGCATGCCGCGACAGCGTGGACGTGAACCGTATGTGCAGTTGACGGACTTTGAGCGAGGGCGTATAGTGGGCATGCGGGAGGCCGGGTGGACGTACCGCCGAATTGCTCAACACGTGGGGCGTGAGGTCTCCACAGTACATCGATGTTGTCGCCAGTGGTCGGCGGAAGGTGCACGTGCCCGTCGACCTGGGACCGGACCGCAGCGACGCACGGATGCACGCCAAGACCGTAGGATCCTACGCAGTGCCATAGGGGACCGCACCGCCACTTCCCAGCAAATTAGGGACACTGTTGCTCCTGGGGTATCGGCGAGGACCATTCGCAACCGTCTCCATGAAGCTGGGCTACGGTCCCGCACACCGTTAGGCCGTCTTCCGCTCACGCCCCAACATCGTGCAGCCCGCCTCCAGTGGTGTCGCGACAGGCGTGAATGGAGGGACGAATGGAGACGTGTCGTCTTCAGCGATGAGAGTCGCTTCTGCCTTGGTGCCAATGATGGTCGTAAGCGTGTTTGGCGCCGTGCAGGTGAGCGCCACAATCAGGACTGCATACGACCGAGGCACACAGGGTCAACACCCGGCATCATGGTGTGGGGAGCGATCTCCTACACTGAGCGTACACCACTGGTGATCGTCGAGGGGACACTGAATAGTGCACGGTACATCCAAACCGTCATCGAACCCATCGTTCTACCATTCCTAGACCGGCAAGGGAACTTGCTGTTCCAACAGGACAATGCACGTCCGCATGTATCCCGTGCCACCCAACGTGCTCTAGAAGGTGTAAGTCAACTACCCTGGCCAGCAAGATCTCCGGATCTGTCCCCCATTGAGCATGTTTGGGACTGGATGAAGCGTCGTCTCACGCGGTCTGCACGTCCAGCACGAACGCTGGTCCAACTGAGGCGCCAGGTGGAAATGGCATGGCAAGCCATTCCACAGGACTACATCCAGCATCTCTACGATCGTCTCCATGGGAGAATAGCAGCCTGCATTGCTGCGAAAGGTGGATATACACTGTACTAGTGCCGACATTGTGCATGGTCTGTTGCCTGTGTCTATGTGCCTGTGGTTCTGTCAGTGTGATCATGTGATGTATCTGACCCCAGGAATGTGTCAATAAAGTTTCCCCTTCCTGGGACAATGAATGCACGGTGTTCTTATTTCAATTTCCAGGAGTGTAAGTGGATTTGACTTACTGGCACTTTAGTAAATTTTGCAAAACATTAATTCTTACTGCAAAAGAGGTTTTACTATGTGTAATTAGTTAACCTTGGATATATTCGTTCAACGGTGTAATTTTTTGACAATTATGACTTTTTAAACGCTTTTCAAAAAATTTTAGGAGCGTGGCTGGAAGGGGGGTTGGGGGCGGTGTCTGGGGTCATGTCGCCACTGTCCTCTCTGGCTGTAATATTTTTTGAGTCCTCAGTCTTCTGACTGGTTTGATGCAGCCCGCCACCTACCCGTTTCCTGTGCTAATATTTTCATCTTAGAATAGCTCTTGCAACCTATGTCCTCAGTTATATGCTGAATGTATTTAAATCGCTGTCTTCTTCTATATTTTTTCACCTACGTCTTCCTCTGGAACCATGGAAGTTATCCCCGATGTCTTAAAAGATGTCTTACCATCCTGTCCCCTCTTCTTGTCAGTGTTTTCCATATATTCCATTCCTCAACGATTCTGTGAAGAACTTCCTCGTTCCTTACCTAAACAGTCCACGTAATTTTCAACATTCTTCTGTTGCACATCTTAATTGCTTCGATTGTCTTCTGTTCCGGTTTTCCCACAGTCCATGTTTTACTACTATAGAATGCAGTGCACCAAACATATATTTTCAGAAATTTCTTCCTCGAATTACGGTCTATGTTTGATATTAGTAGACTTTTTTTGGCTAGGAATGCCCATTTTGCCAGCCCTCTTTGCTCCATCTGTCTTAGGTTATTCTGCTGCCTAGGCAGTATATTCCTTAATTCCATCTACCTTGTGATCAGTTCTGACGTTAAGTTTCTCGCTGTTCTTATTTCTACTACTTCTCATGGCTTTCGGCTTTGTTCGATTTACTCACAGTCCACATCCTATACTCATTAGAATGTTCATTCTATTCAACACAATATCTAATTTTTGTTCAATTTCACTGAGGATCATCAGCGAATCTTGTCATTGATATTCTTTCTATTATTTCCCCCATTTCTTGTTCGGTGTATAGAATGAGGAGAAGGAGCGAAAGACTGGATCCCTGTCCTACGCTCTTTTTAATCCAAGTACTTCGCTCTTGGACTTGCATTTTCATAGTTCCCTCTTGTTTGTTGTGGATATGGTATATTACCTGTCTTTCCCCTATAGCTTACCCCTAATTTTCTCAGAATTTCGATCATCTTGTACTATTTCTTATTGTCGAACGCTTTGACCAGGCCATCTTATATATATATATATATATATATATATATATATATATATGTGTGTGTGTGTGTGTAAAAAAAGCTGAACTAGCTCAATACATTGCATGCTCACGGTCAATTTCTTGTCACTGAGAAGCTTAGATGAAGAGCAATTAAAGCATACATCAAACTGACTTTCAGAACCTGTAACACAAGCTTAACTTCGACTGTAGACATAATTTTCCGATGTAAATAAAGATGTCAGTCGGCAATATGGCCGACGCTGCGCTGTTTTTGTGCACCATGCAAAGAAGAAGCGGCTGTACCAAGCTTATAAACGGAGAAAATAAGAACAACAACAAGCAGAAGATAAAGTCAAATCATATAACCAGTTATATTTTGTAAATATAGAGCTCGACAAGTGTAGCAGACAAACAAAATGGTTATCTTCCGCAGGGCAGCTGCCAGATTCAAACTGATTTTTTAACAAGGTGCTGACTGAAAATTTAAGTACGTATTACGCCAACTGAAGATGGACGAAAGCCCGAAAGGCGTATTGATGTAAAACATATGTAAAAAGTAATAAGTTGGCAGTTAAGTTCTGATACATGAATATTAGAAGTATGAAATATTTTTGTTAAGGCATGCTGTCTAAATATGATATTTTATAATGCTTCGCAGCACATTTTTCAGAAGTGAAAATATTGTCTGCCTTTCATAATGAGAAAACGATCGCAAAGGAAGGATATGGATATTCTTACTCCAAAACAACTAGGTGAGAACCCGAGGTATAATGTGTGTCCAAAGATAAGTTTCTCATTTGCTCTGGTATCATCGACTTCAGATAAAGTGTAATATTCTGAACTATGGTGATGAGGTCTGCTTGCTTAGCTGGGTGGTAAGTGCTTGCATCCCCTGCAAGCAGGCCCATGTTCGATTCCTGGCCGGTTTGGAAATTTTCTCCACTTGCAGACTGGGTGTATGTTGTCCTCATCATCGTTTCATCCTCATCACTGGCGCACAAGTAGCCCAATGTGGCGGCCGAACTTCCCGAATGGGGCCTCTCGGTCAAAGATGCCTACGCTCATTTCCATTTTTTATGGGGATATCAGTTTAATAAGCCACTGCCGCAAAATACTACCACGAATTCTTGACACACGAATGGAAAAACTGGTAGAAGCCGACCTTGGGCGAGATCAGTTCGGATTCCGAAGAAATGTTGGAACACGTGAGGCAATACTGATCCTACGACTTATCTTAGAAAATAGATTAAGGAAAGGCAAACCTACGTTTATAGCATTTGTAGACTTAGAGAAAGCTTTTGACAATGTTGACTAGAATACTCTCATTCAAATTCAGCAGGTGGCAGGGGTAAAACACAGGGAGCTAAATGCTATTTACAATTTGTACAGAAACCAGATGGCAGTTATAAGAGTCGAGGGGCATGGAGGGGAAGCAGTGGTTGGTAAGGGAGTGAGACAGGGTTGTAGCCTCTCCCCGATGTTATTCAACCTGTATATTGAACGTGCAGTAAAGGAAATAAAAGAAAAATTTGGAATAGGAATTAAAATCCATGGAGAAGAAATAAAATCTTTGAGGTTCGCCGATGACATTGTAATTCTGTCAGAGACAGCAGAAGACTTGGATGAGCAGCTGAACGGAATGGACAGGGTCCTGAACGGAGGATATAGTATGAACATCAACGAAAGCAAAACGAGAATAATGGAATGTAGACGAATTAAATCGGGTGATGCTGCAGGAATTAGATTAGGAAATGAGACGCTTAAAGTAGTAAATGAGTTTTTATATTTGGGGAGTAAAATAACTGATGGTGGTCGAAGTAGAGAGGATATAAAATGTAGACTGGCAATGGCAAGGAAAGAATTTCTGAAGAAGAGAAATTTGTTAACATCGACTGTAGGTTTATGTGTTAGGAAGTTGCTTCTGAAAGTATTTGTATGGAGTGTAGCCATGTATGGAAGTGAAACATGGACGATAAATAGTTTGGACAAGAAGAGAATAGCTTTCTAAATGTGGTGCTACAGAAGAATGCTGAAGATCAGATGGGTGGATCACATAACTAATGAGGAGGTATTGAATAGAATTGGAGAGAAGAGAAATTTGTGGCACAACTTGACTAGAAGAAGGGATTGGTTGGTAGGGCATATTCTGAGGCATCAAGGGATCACCAGTTTAGTATTGGAGGGCAGTGTGTAGGGTAAAAATCGTAGAGGGAGACCAAGAGATGAATACACTAAGCAGATTCAGAAGGATGTACGTTGCAGTAGGTACTGGGAGATGAAGAACCTTGTACAGGATAGAGTAGTATGGAGAACTGCATCAAACCAGTCTCTAGAGTGAAGACCACAACAACAACAACAATTAGTGTTATGGAATTTTCATATATAGGCTCAAATCAAGATAAGACAATTTTTATACGAGTAGAGTAGCCCACAAAAATAAACTGTTCTCTAATATGGAATGTGAAACGACGTTGTCCATCACAGCATCGAAACAACCTGAATTTGGATCAACGATATTGCTGATTAATTTGTGAGGGGCAAAAACAGCAATGACTCACTTTGGAACAGTCGTGAGAGAATCTGGTGCGATTGCAATGTACTGTCCAAACGAATCTCAGTCAACTTCAAGTCTAAGGTGATCACCACTTAGTTCATTCGCGTGATGACTTATCTTGTAGTATGCAACTTGCTAAACAATATCTGTGGAAATGAAAGTTGTCGTCCATGAGAGAAGACTTGTCGATTAATTAAGCGTACTGCAGAACAAAATATCAATAATCTCTTCGCTATACCACCTGTTGTGGTTGAAGTGGAAGTACGTGTTGTTACCGTTGTTGATTCCTATGCAAGGATATTGGGATGTTTTTTCTTGCATATGTTGTAAGTAGGCTGTTTAGGTTTTTATATTGGTAACGCCACGTAGCGCTCTGTGTGAAAATCACTGGCTGTGTTGTGTGCAGTCTGTGGCAGGCTGCCATTGTTGGAATATCCGCTATTGTAGTGTTGGGCAGTTGGATGTGAACAGCGCGTGGCGTTGCGCAGTTGGAGGTGAGCCGCCAGCAGTGGTGGATGTGGGGAGAGAGAGGGCGGAGTTTTGAGAGCGGATGATCTGGACGTGTCCATCAGAGACAGTAAATTGGTAAGACTGTATCTCATGAACTGATATATATATATATATATATATATATATATATATATATATATATATATATATATATATATATATATAATGACTTTTGAACACTATTAAGGTAAATACATTGTTTGTCCTCAATCGAAATCTTGCATTTGCTAACTATGCCTATCAGTAGGTAGTGCCTTCAGTAGTTAGAATCTTTTATTTAGCTGGCAGTATTGGCGCTCGCTGTATTGCAGTAGTTCGAGTAACGAAGATTTTTGTGAGGTAAGTGATTCGTGAAAGGTATAGGTTAATGTTAGTCAGGGCCATTCTTTTGCAAAGATTTCTGAAAGTCAGATTGCGTTGCGCATAAAAAATAATGTGTGTCAGTTTAGTGATGATCAGAATAAGTAAAGAGAGAAACGTCTGAGTACGTTCAGTTCTGCTCAGCTGTTTGAAAAACAAATAACGTAGAGGTTTTCCAGCACTGTCATTTACAAAATTTTTCTAAGGGGATGTTACATACAGCGACCCTGCCAGGATACCTCACTGGAATCTTCTGGTTTTTTCTTGTAGTTTGTGTAATTAGTGTAGGTATTATTTATTGCTAGCACGTAATTGTAGAGAGAATCTTCTTTGTAGTTGTAGTTTTTCATTGTTGTACAGTAAAACAGATGTTGCATGCACGTAGATTTGCACCCAGTATTTCGCAGCAGTGTTTGCAATTAATTAGATATTATTTTCAGTACTATTTTAATGTGTTTTCTTATTTTTGCTGTTCAAATTGTGCTTTTTTTGTTATCGTGTGAAATACGTGATAATTATGGCGTGTGAAAAACGTAACACTAGACTCCAAAGTAAATTGAGAAATGATAGTGATAACGAGCGTAGCTTATCAGCATCACCGTATAATGAATTAACAGACATTTAAAGTAGTAATTGGTAATTGTGCATAGGGAAATGGAGTGGGCGCAAATAATGGTGTAGACAGTGAAACAGTTAGTGAACAGGAATGCATTATAGATCGCTCGGTCGGCAACAGCTCGCAACAGTTAGACGCAATGGAATAAAATCAAAAAACAGTCACAGCAACAGCTTCAAAAGTTAGCCACCACGCTTGAACAGACACGTGAAGGTTTAACCGCTGAGTTACTTCAAATCGAATCGAAATGTCAAAAAGTCTGTAATGACGTAAAAACACAAATTTGTGAGCATTTCCATCCTATTTTTTCGCGTCATTAAAATGCATTACAGAATCACGAAGCAGCCATAAAGGAACTGCAAACTATTGTTCATGAAAATCACGACACCTTGCAAGCTAAAACTGACTCAGTTGCATCTACCGATACGGTTACGCAACTTGCCAAAACTCAGGAAAACTTAAAGGACACAGTAGATACGATTTCAACACAAATGGACACTCTGAAACTTGGTTCAGAAAAACACAATGAGGAAATAAGTTCACTATTGGAGAAAGTAGCCGAACTTTCGGATCAGTTCACTAACTTATATACAAAAGTAGATGATGATCTGAATGACACAAGACCCGTAGCCTTCACTGACATAGAAGAGTATGAACAAATTAGAAAATTCAAACAAAATCAAAATCAAATCAATACACAGTACAAAAGAGAAATCCGGGAAGTACAAGATCAGTTGAGGCAGGTAATACAAGAATTACATATTTCAGAGGAGACTCGCACTCCAATACGGGAAGAGGGGCATAGAAATACGGAACAGATACAAAATAATAACACAGGGCACTTCGAAAAATATGAAATAAGTTGGCAAGGTACACCGAATTCTGAGATGGAACCGCCGAAACGTCGTAACAATGACCGACATGCCACTCGCCGACGTGATGATTTTGACTATAAGCTGTTCATTGCTGCATGTAAATTCAAAACATTTAAGAATTCTGGCAACGACATTCATCCACAAGCGTGGCTTCATCAATTCTCTCATTGTTTTCCTTCCAACGGTCATTAGAGCACAGATTAGAATTTATGTGTGGCTATTTAGAGAATGAACCAGCTGTAAGAATGCGATCGGTCATTCACAATTGTCACTGTGAAGGAGAATTTTATCATGCCTTCCTCTCAGCATATTGGTCTCAAGCTACACACGACCGAGTAAAACATACCATCATAGTGATAAAACATTTCGAACAATCTGAATTTTCCAGTCTTGTGAAATATTTTGAAGACATGTTGCATAATAATCAGTATCTTTCAAACCCATACAGCCGCTCAGAACACATCTGCATTTGCTTAATCAAATTGTCTGAACATTTACGACATATTATTTTGGCAGGACGTTGCAAAGGCGACATTGAAGCTTTTCAGGGACTGTTACAAGAATTGGAAATTGACACTGACAATTGCGGGACGCGAAAACAGGTACACAACAATTACAGGTCACATCCGTCACAATTCTGCGATGAAAGAAATAATAACTTGACACGACAAGGCTATTCTTACAACGCAAATCATCACCAAAACAGGCACCACCTGTATGACAACCGTTGGCAGAGTAGTAATCATTACAGGGAAAGAGCACCTCTCCGCGGTAATGACTATCACAGAGACAATCAGAGAAACAGACAATATGGGAACCAAAATAATTATTATCAAGTGAGACAAAATAACTTCAGACGCAACAATCCACCGCGCAGTTACGATTCCGGGAGAAGTTCTCCACCACATGATCGACAAATAAGAAACTATGGAAACTACCGACATAACGACAGACCTGAATTTCATCAGAACTGGCGGGATTCAAACAGGGCAGGGCCCTCTCGGCAAGGTGAATTTGTAGAATTTACGTCTCCTAATCCCAATAACGATGCTCGCCAGCAAAGAGACAGTAGACAATGACTCACAACGCTGGCAGCCACAAAACATACTTATGAAGCTGACGACGTAGTCTTGACAGGGATGATATCGACAGCGTATTTGATTGTAATGAGTTAATTCAGAATAAAATTCAAGCAATTGAGAATTGTAATGACACTGGTAGGCAGGATCTTTTTGAGATTTTACAAGCACATTCTACGGTATTTACTCACAAAAGAGGAAGAATCAAGGGATTTCAATACCAATTTTGTGTTCGTGAGCATACTAAATTTTGTGTTAGACCACACTTAATTCCGGCACATTATAGGGACCGTGTTAGAACAGAAATACAATCTGTGCTTGACGAGAGCATTATTGAGCCTGCAGTAAGCTCATACAACAATCCACTATATGTTGTTGAGAAGAGAAATGGATCGATCAGACTTGTCTCAGATTAGAGACAAATCAATACTATCATCATTCCTGAAACAGACAGGCCGCAAACGTTGGAAGAACTTCTTCAACATTTTAATGGTGTGAAAGTGTAGTCTTCTATTGATCTCAGATCCAGCTTTTATCAGATCGAACTTCATCCAGAATGTAGAAAATACACAGCTTTTCTTTGTTTCGGCGTTTGTTATCAATTTCGGAAACTTCCTTTTGGGGTTGAAAATTTCTTCGGCAGCATTCATTCGCGGGTTAAACTCCATATTACCTGAGTTCTTAAAACGTCACATCACCTTATATGTGAACGATATTCTGACAGCAGATGCCTCATGGGAACACCATAATCGCATCCTCAACAGTGTGTTACGTACTTTTGCAGAATCTCGAACTACAGTTAACTTGGAAAAGTCTGAATTCGGTAGGTCAAAGGTGAGGTTTTTGAGACATATTATTTCTTCTGAAGGCATTCAGCCGGATCCTGAAAAGTGAGAAGCAATCAGAGCCATTCCAGTTCCATCCACGAAAAAAACAAGCCCGCAGCTTTCTAGGTCTCGTAAATTTTTACCGTCGTTTATGAATATGCAAATTCTAGTTACACCAAAACTTTGTTCTCTCACTGGAAAAAATACTATTTGGAACTGGGACGAACAGGCACAGTTGGAATTCAATTCTTTGAAAGAAGCGCTACTTAACGCGTCAATACTAGCTCATCCAGATCTGTCACAAGATTGCTTTCTCAGCACGGATTCTTCTAAAGTCAGTCTGGGTGCCCATTTATTTCAAGAAGCTGCAGAAAATGACACTACTGTTCAGAAAACCTTTGCTTTTGCTAGCGGAGTGCTAACAAAATCTGAAAAAAATTATTCCGTTACTGATTTAGAAGCTTTAGCTATCGTTTGGGCATTTAACAAGTTCCGTTTCTTTCTTTCTAGTAAACACGTAAAGGTATACAGTGATCATCGTGCATTACAATTTCTTATGTGTTCAAAAGTAAATCATGACAGGTTAACACGTTGGGCTTTGTTTCTGCAAGAATTCCACTTCATAATAGTCTACATTCCCGGCAAGGAGAACATTGTTGCGGACCCATTGTCACGTGCACCGGCTGGGCTTGAGAAAAATAGCACAGAAGGCAACCTCGAGAAAAATTTCAGTATTCTTTACATTCAGAAAGTCGCCTTTGAAAACTTCATTACCGCATCTTTAAAGGACATTGCTCATGAACAAGATAAAGATCCGATCTGGAAAGACATCAAAAGCAAATGGCATGAAAAGACACACACACAGGTCGGCATTATTATCTGGTTAGAAACAATATACTGTTCAAACGCTGCACTGTTGATGAGAAGCTATGGGTACTTTGCATTCCTGACGATTTTGTTAATAAGCTCATTTCGTACATTCATTTCAGCTACGTACATTTTGGTCCACGAAAATGTTATCATATTCTTCGGACGACTTGTTATTTTAACAATATGAAAAAGAGAATTCGAAGAGTCTTGTCTATTTGTAAACTTTGTCAAAAAGGTAAACCATCTACTATTTCACATCGTGCTCCGTTGTTTCCTATCATTCCTTCTAAATTAAAAGAATTTAGTGCTGTTGATCTCTTGGGACCCCTTGCCAGAATATCGAATGGATTTTCGTACTTTCTAGTAGCTGTTGAACTTACTTCAAAATTTGTTTCTTTCACATCGTTACGCAAAGCCACTGGACGGTCTGTATCCATTGCCTTTGATAAAAATTTCATATGTGAAGTTGGACACGTTAGTAAAGTCATTTCAGATAACGGACCGCAATTCAGATCTGCTGTTTGGTCACGCTTGCTTCAGAATCATAAAATCAAACCTGTTTTTATTTCATTGTACTCACCACATTGTAACCTGTCTGAAAGGATTATGAAAGAAAACAATAAGCTTTGCAGACTTTATTGTGACAGAAAGCATCAGACAGATATTTACACTTATTTCAAAATGTGCTGAATGAAATGCCTCATGACTCCACTGCTTTACCACCTATTCTTGTACTGAAGAATGAAGAACCACCGAACAGAATCAAAGAGCTTGTACCTTTTCCTAATACACGTAAACTTCGACACAAAGAAATAATTGATTTGGCTATTAAGAATAGAAATTCTGCAGCAGACAAAAGGAGAAAACTACACGGTAAAGCAAATGCAAAGAAATTACATACTGGTCAGAAAGTTCTCATTAAAGCTCATTCATTGTCACATAAGAAGAAGCACTTGAGCCAGAAATTCTTTCTGATTTACAATGTACCTTACAGAATCCGACGTATACCACATGATAATTGCGTTGAAGTTGAAATTCTGCGTACTAGGAAAAGTAAAGGATTACACCACATTTCACATGTAAAACCGTTTATTGAGAGATAATCTGCTTTTTAGTCTTTGCTATAAAGTTTTTCACTTAACGTTACTAGTACTCTCTGTCACACTTAGAAACTGTTAACATGCAATAATGTTTGAAGTTAACTATCCAGTCAAGAACCTAGGCAACTTATTTAGACAGTAATTACGAATGCACAGACGATACAGTGTTGTTGTGTGTACATTCTCTCTTGTTCGTTGCATGATTACGACTATAAGGCTTACATATTTAGAACATATACAGGTACTGCTAATGACATTGTAATGCAACATTTTGGTTTACTTGAAAATACGTTATGGATTTAAAGTGCTTTCTGAGAGATACCAGCTGACACAGTGGTTAGTTTATTTGACAGCTACACGATTATATCACGACGCTACTAATGGGTGACCTAATTTATATTATTGCTTTTGCGCTGTATCTGTTTTATATCTGCACAGTTTTTTGTATTATTCTGGAAAGTAAAACATGTTTTAGTAGTAACTTTTGTGGTATAGCTACAATGAGACAGCCTTTTCCGTAGCACAACAATACGTTACTGTATGGTACTTTCTTGATCACGTTAAGGTACGTAATAAATACGATATCTATAAGCGTGGCATTTCAGTTTTGTTTATTACGAGGTAAGTACATTGACTTTTACAGAGCTTTGCTTATGGACGACAATAATTACGACACTTGTCACATTTTTTACCCTTCAGTAATGACAGAGATTATCTTACAAGACGCACAGTTTAGCGCTACAGTACACATATCTGAGTGGTTAATTTTGTACTTAAAACTTTTATTTTTAAAGATTTTTTAATTACAAAGATGCAATGGTTTTCCGTGATAAATTTCGTTCCATTGCTGTAATCTGTAACACCTGAGGATATAATTACTTTAATCCTCAGGGGGGTGGATACACGCTTACTTTGTGTACCATGTGTTTGGCAAGCACAAGGAGCCCTAGCCAAAATGGTGTTTGCTTATACAACTTTACACTTCGGCACCATATTTCTCTAACACATAATAACACAGCTATCTGATCATTTAACTGAGAGAGGCAAACATTTTTTTTACTAGGTCAGTGACACATATTGAGGCAATTACACAGCTGGATAACTTCAGACTTATGAAATTGTATTTTGTCTGTACTTTGCGAACTCTTCATATTTTTTCCGAACCATTTGATACTATGAAAGCTTTGAATGATGTATTTGGTATGGGATCACGATTTTTGAAGTACGTTTGAGGTAGATGACACTACTGATATGCGCAGAGAATTTTTTTTTAGGTTTTGAAATTATTACAGAAAGCTACGACGTTTTTGAGATTTGACTGAGGTGTTATGATGTTATTATTACAACGACAATGTGTATTATGCTGTTGAGGTATGTTTATGATCATTAAGCTGATGCTACTGTATATGAGGATTACGTGTTTATATGTATATGAATAATGAATAGAAGTTAGGGACTCTGGTATGTGAAAACGGATGTTGGAAACCAAAATCGTACTTTAAGAGTTATGACCTGTGTGTCCATGCATGAATGTATCACAACACTTTTTGTAGAATAAGTTGTTGTGGTGCACCACTTTAATGACATAGACACTAAGATGTGAATAGACGTTTCCCTTCTCTGCACTATTGTCTTTAGTGCACTACTTTTTCTGCTTGTGGGTTTGTCATGTTTAGATATAAGTTATTGCATTTGCTGCTGATGTTTGCCAGGCATAGTTCTACTGAATTTTACATTGTATTAAGCCAGTTTACTATTGGTTTATTTTTCTTGTTGCTGCACATTGGCTCATATTAGTTGTAATGTTGCATTTGCTTTGCTAATTTAGATATACTGCTGCTTGCTTTGACAATTTGCATTTTTTTGTCATTTCTGTTTGTGTTAATTGTTTTGTACTGCTGCATTGCCTCATCCCTTAGTTTAAGTATCTGACCTCAGTAGATTTAAGTTTGCTTAAGAGGGGGGGGATACTACATAAGAAACTAACTATGGAGAATAGAGTAACAATGCATTGAGAAGTTATATGAAAAAGATTTGGACCAAAATGAGTAGTGTACAATGAAGGATAATTATTTTGAAAGAGGATATTAATTTTGCATTTTTTATACGAAAAAGTCACTGTAGCGGAAACTGCTGTCGTAAATAGGCTTTAGGGACAACAGGTATAGATAGGATTTATTTATTTATTTTTTCTTTTTGTGCAGGAGCAAATTTTGAAATAAGGGGAAAGATCTATGAAATGCAATTTTGAGTTGGACTGCAGTACCAGATGTCTCACTGAAAACAAAAACCTGTCCTTTCCTTTTGTGTAATCCCACTATATGTTTGTGTACCCTTGTGTATTTGTATTCTTCCTATCCTTATGTGTTTATCTGATAAGTGTTATGTTGTAGAATTTTTCTAATAATGTGTTATTTACTTTGTAAAGATGTTTAGACATTATTTATTCTGTTTTGTTTTAATGCTCATGTGTGAAATTAATGTTTCAAAAACTATTCTCATTATTTTATTTTGTTTACTTATGTCATAATTGCTGTAACACTGATGTATATGTTTATTTCTATTCTTTTGTAAAGCCTGTATTACTACAAATGTTATCTGTATTATTATGTTTTAATGATGCTTTCTGTACCTTTCTAATTGTATTCTCATGTTATAAAATTGTAATTGACACCAGTTCATCAAATTAAGTAACCTTTAAGTATTCATTTCACTGCACACATTTCTGTTGGTCATAGTATATTCACAATATGTGAGAAGTTGGGACTGTTAGTGTTTGAACATGTGTTAATAATTCAGCAAGGGACTGGTTAACAGCATTGCTGGTTCTAAGGACAAATCCAAAAACTTTGTGAGTGCACAAGTGGTGGTTTATGAACTTGCTATATTGTCCACAAGACTCTTCAATGGTGATTGTGCACCTGCACAGTCACAAGAGATGGCTGCTGGTCGTCTCTACAAGGACTACAGTGGACCTACATCTTTTATGGCCCAACAATACCATTACTTCTTCAAGAACTGCAGTGGGTCTGCACCTCTGGTGTCCCACCAATACAGTAATCTCTAACATGACTATAGTGGTCTGCTCTGTGATGACCTACTTATCAATATTCTTCAAAACTTCGACTGACTCTGCTGTGGGTTTGCTCTGTTGTGGCCCATTATCTGTCTGCATGTCAAGAGTCAGCATTGTCTTTCCGTTGGAAGGACAACACTACTTCTTCAAGGCTGCATGGAAATCCACTAATTCCATGTGCATTTTCTTTTACTGCTCAGCCTTTGAGGAAAAAAAAACCACTCCAATTACTACTGTGATGAATAATCAGGATTATCTTTATGGATTGTGAGAAAATTTTAGCTTTTGACCAACACTGTATCGATAATTGTGTGCATTTTATATATTTGTTAGCCTTAATATAAAAAAATTTTAACAAATCTGTATTGGCCAGTGCCCAAAACAATTTGTAAATTGTTTTGTGGGGAGCATGGGGGCTACGTAAGTATGCTGTTTAGGTTTTTATATTGGCAACGCCACGTAGCGCTCTGTATGAAAATCACTGGCTGTGCTGTGTGCAGTCTGTGGCTGGCTGGCATTGTTGGAATATTCGCTATTGTGGTTTTGGGCAGTTGGATGTGAACAGCGCGTAGCGTTGCGCAGTTGGAGGTGAGCCGCCAGCAGTGGTGGATGTGGGGAGAGAGATGGCGGAGTTTTGAGAGCGGATGATCTGGACGTGTGTCCATCAGAGACAGTAAATTTGTAAGACTGTATGTCATGAACTGATTTATATATTATGACCTTTGAACACTATTAAGGTAAATCCATTGTTTGTTCTCTATCAAAATCTTTCATTTGCTAACTATGCCTATCAGTAGTTAGTGCCTTCAGTAGTTAGAATCTTTTATTCAGCTGGCAGTATTGGCGCTCGCTGTATTGCAGTAGTTCGAGTAACGAAGATTTTTGTGAGGTAAGTGATTCGTGAAAGGTATAGGTTAATGTTAGTCAGGGCCATTCTTTTGTAGAGATTACTGAAAGTCGGATTGCATTGCGCTAAAAAAATATTGTGTGTCAGTTTAGTGATGATCAGAATAAGTAAAGAGAGAAATGTCTGAGTACGTTCAGTTCTGCTCAGCTGTTTGAAAAACAAATAACGTAGATGTTTTCCAGCACTGTCATTTATAAAATTTTTCTATGGGGACGTTACAATGTGAGTGAGTTTTATGATGTTCTGCCCGCTAGTTATTAAAATTATGACTAAATAGCCGTATGTCGGAGAAGAAAACGAAACTTCATTCGCCGTGCCACCGTCCCCAACGCACGTTGTGCTACATTATATTTAGTTTTGTTTTTACAGCAATGATTTCTGGTGTTGTTAATGCGAACGGCACTGTATCTGTAATGAAACAGGTATACTGATGTATTTAGTTTGGTGTAACATTCTGAGTCTAGTAACTATTCTCACTGCTCTACCTCTACAGTACACTTGTACTCCGAAAGTCACCTTAACGTTCTTTGGCGATGGCTACTTCGTATACCACCATCACCATTCGCCTGTAGTGTTTCATTCAAAAAAGATGCACAGCATGATAGTCAGAAAGCCTCATTAGAAGCTCGAATTTCTCTCATTTTGCTGTCATAAACATTACGTGAGACATACTCTATGCAAAATGACCTTTCGGTGTATAGGACAAATGAGACCAACTGCAAGTTATGCTGAAAGAGTTAAATAGGTGTGTACTATTCTTCCAGCAGACCATTATTTATGGAGCTATCGCTCCATTTCTGTAGCTCACAAATGACAAGCTGGAGTAGCATAAAAATAGATTATCTACACGTAAAAGTTAACACGAAGATTTCTTAAAACTGCTTCGTTGATAGCAAAATGTACGAAAAGTCTTAGTAGTGAGCCAAGAGAAAGAGTTTCGTAGTTTGGGAAACATCATACTGCCTACCGGCTCTGCTGGCAGCGTTAGTTGGCGAATGTCGTCAGACGAGCGTGGCATACTTTTCGTTACTCGTATCCGTTTGTATTATCAACACAAGCCAGGAAATCTCCATCCGGCTTCACGTTCTTACATCTGCCCGTTGCTATTTATTTCTGTCATAGGCAGCTGCAGAGCACTGCTCCTAAAGAAAAAAAAAGTTGGAAATAATTTTTTACTTTACTGTCAGCCAACTAAAAATGGGAGAGAAAGTTTCATTTTAAATTCACTTGGGCTTGCTGCAAGTACTACAGTACTGTACCACAAGAATCAGTAGTGTAAATAAGAAAACGTTAGTGAAGTTACTATTCTGTTAACTTAAATCCTCCACTCATGAGCAACATTTTTACCTTCTCTACACTCGCGTACATTGCGCTCATACAATTCTTCAACTGAAGACTGTGGCTGAATAACTGGTATGTATTTGTCTTGTGCTTCCATTTGTTTACTGACAACTCCAGCAAGTGGACAAGTTACATTATCCCGGTTACCTGCATTGTGCGCTAGTAACGGGAGTCAGAATCAGTTTGCTATAATGTTTTTAATAACGTCATGTTTATATGAATGGTGAAACGTAATATGTTTTTGAACAGGTCTTCAGGAAATAAAGTAAATTGCCGAATAGAAAATGTAGGATGCTATTTAAAAAATGAGTTACTCATGTTAATACCTTCGTAACGAATAAATTTACAAAAAAGGCAATCGTGCTGGTTTATGTCCCCGTGACAGCTAAACGAGTTTCGCTGCATACATTTTTTGATTTTGCTCCTGGACAGAAAGTTATATGGGGTGTTTGAGATAGACGCCCGGTATAGAATCCAACTTACGCTGATGAGCCAAAGCGTTATGACGACTGCCCACGCAGTAAGTAAACAATGAAAGCGGAAGAGAGACTAATGGGCAGTTACTATAGTGAAGAGACGTTCCTCAAATGCGGAAATCCCCTGATAAAAGCGGTTTTGACAAAGGGCACGTTGTTGTGGAGCTGCGGCTGGAAACAAGAATCTCAGAAACGACTAAGCTGGTCGCCCGTTGTCTTACTGCTGTCGTGAGGACCTATGGAAAGTGGCTGAAGGGTGGCAAAATAACGAGTAGGCCGTGCAGTATTGGAAGACCACGTCTCATCACAAAACATAGAGCTCGGAGGACTCCCCACTGTGTAATCCTTGATAGATAGCGATCTGTCGCATGTCTGACGACACAGTACATCACTGGTGCAGGCACAAGTGCTTCGCAGCACATCGTTCAAACGCTATTGTTGAACACGGGGCTCCACATCACACGACCCCTTCGTGTTCCTGTGTTGACCCGACGACGTCGTCAGTTATGATTGCAGTGGGCACAATCTCACTGAGTTCCCACCATGAATCAATAGAAACGTTACGCCTGTCGAATGAACCGCGTTTCCTGTTACACCTTACACTTTACACGATATCATCCAGGCAAATGGCTGCACGAAACATGCACCATACCACAGATGCAGGCCGTTGATGGCAGAATTATGCTATGGGGTACTCTGAGTTGGGCTTTCATGGTATCTGCAATGTGTAACATGCCCAGGGTACAAATGGGTGGGGTACCTTAAACTGGTTGTCGTTTGGACCGTGCGCCCTGTCCACACCACATACCTGATGATCCCGCGGCGGTGGTATTGTTCTGCTCCACACTGCTGCTGGCTTGCCTGAAATTATCTATCTAAATATGTAAGTGGGTTTAGGGGAGCCACTCAACGTCAAACACAACACTGTCCTACGTCTGGTATGAACATCTATATTCTGAGACGATAAGAAATCACAGGCTGCACTGTTTACATTCTAAGTCATAAGTGTTTATCCTAATTAATGTATGATTACCAGTCCACAATATCACACTGGCGAGCGTACGCGTAACCGAACACGGCGCGGATGATTGTTGATGATGCGGAACCCGAATAATCGAACGAAAGTTCTTACACTCACCACGCATACACAGATATTTGGTACCAGTCCTCCTTGACACTAGTAATAAATTTTAACACTGTTCACAAAGTTAAATTTACAGTTCACAGTTCTCAGTTGTACCAATTGTACGAGCGTGCGTGTAACCGTCGCTGCGCGGTTGATTGTTGATGATACGGAACGCGATGACCGAACGCACGTTCTGACACTCGCTGTTGTGGGTTGGCAAGAGAGCCAACACCGGTATGAGAGGAAGCCGAAAGGCACGCGTTTTAGCTCACGCAGGCTGGCGTGAGGTCTGGAACAGGATAAGGAAATTAGACTGTAGAAAAAACTGACGTAGCTGGTGGAATACTTACTTTTAATCCATAGATGGTGAACATCGCTCTTGATGGTACATTATTCATAATCTCAATAGTAACTGGCAATGGCGCCTTGCTAGGTCGTAGCAAATGACGTAGCTGAAGGCTATGCTAACTATCGTCTCGGCAAATGAGAGCGTAATTTTGTCAGTGAACCATCGCTAGCAAAGTCGGTTGTACCACTGGGTCGAGTGCTAGGAAGTCTCTCTAGACCTGCCGTGTGGCGGCGCTCGGTCTGCTATCTCTGATAGTGGCGACACGCGGGTCCGACGTATACTAACGGACCGCGGCCGATTTAAAGGCTACCACCTAGCAAGTGTGGTGTCTGGCGGTGACACCACACTCGCTACAAGACACTGGCATTTAAATGCTCTCTTTTGTGGTAAATAGTACTGCTGATTCACATTAGTTCATTTTGGGAGACCGAACACGGAGCGGATGACTGATGACCGGTGCGACACGCTACGAGAGGACACACAAATACGTTATCGGCTGCCCTGCTCATTTTTAATTACATCTTGACGCACTTTCCTCTGAATCGCTTCCATATTACATCAGTTTACTGTAATAGCACTTGTAGCAACACTTCAACTTCCATATTAACAATGCTTCTTACATGCAGAGCTATCCACAACATAACACACCAGTTCCGTGTTCCACGCCCGACTCTGCAGACGCGGCTGCCCTCAAAGATACTCCGCAGCCAATCCAGCGATATGACAGTACGCTTACAAATGGTAATCGAAGGCATCATGACAGTAGTAAACTACGTGAACATTATTCGGGACCACATGCATCGCATCATGCTTGAAGTCTCAACGTACGGTGTTGATAACTTCCATCAGAATAACTATCTGTGTTGTAGGTCAGAATCGTCAAATGGTTCAAATGGCTCTGAGCAGCGGATGTCATCAGTCCCCTAGATCTTAGAACTACTTAAACCTAACTAACCTAAGGACATCACACACATCCATGCCCGAGGCAGGATTCGAACCTGCGACTGTAGCGGTCGCACGGTTCCGGACTGAAGCGCTTAGAACCGCTCGGCCACTCAGGCCGGCTCAGAATCATCCTATAGTGCTTTGAGGAGCAAATGTAGCTGATCTCTATCCACTGGAACACCTATCGGGCGTCAGCTGCGTGCCCATAAACCACCATCCCTCAATTTGTGGGAATTGCTTAATCTGTGCGTAAACGTCTGGTGCTAAATACTTCTGGAATCCTGTCAAGGACTTGTAGAATCCACGCTAAGCAGACTCTCTGTTGTACTTTGTTTAGAAAGTGGAACAACACGCTATTAAACACGAGTTTTGGCTTATTGGTACATGTCATCAGGTCCAGTGCTCTTTCTTCATTTGGACGGTTTAAGTAGACTTTCGACTATAGGATTACATCCTTATAGACCTGTGATTTCAGAATCCGTACGTCTACAACAAAGGGCTGCTAGTAATCGCTTACATTCGCCTCTGGATTTGGTTACTCGTAGACAATCTTACCCCACTCTTAGATGACCCCTCATTGATGAACATCAAGAGACAGTACACTTGCCATTGCAATCCCGCGCTATAACTGTCCATAGAAATGAACCGCCAGTCAACAAATTCTGGTAAATAACTCTGGTAATACATCGGAACACATTAATAAGTATCGATGTGATCAGCGACATCCATCACCAATGCCTTATGCAGCTGAGATATTTGAGCAGTGCACATTCTAATCAACCCCTAGATTATACAGAGTGACTGTGCACAGTCTGTAGGAAACGATCCTTGAGAGGATAAAGAGCGAAAAGGTCACGTGGACATAAGACCGGAAATACAACGGCTATCCAGAACGTAAAATAGTTTTTAAATAAAAATTAACAATAAGGGAAAACCAAACTTTATTATATACATCTTAAAGGTACATCTCAAGCAGTTTTTCTACATAATCGCTGTTCTAATTGAGGATTTATCATACCGTGGCAGAAGTTTTTCACTACCGTCTCTATAGAAATCTACTGCCTGCGAATGCAGCCACTGCTTTACACCGAATGCAGTTCAGCGTCAATATGGGAGTGTCGTATAGTGAGCCATGTATTCATTGCTGAGAAGAGGTGTTAGTTCACTTGGCCCAAAATCCGGGCTGTATGGTGGATGATCAAATATCTCCCATCCAAAACCCTGCAGGAGCTCTCGGATACGATTGGTCGTGTGTGGACTGACCGTGAAAAAACAACACTTTTGCTCTAAGTTTTCCCCGGCGCTTGTTTTGTATCACCCTTGCCTTAACTTTGTCAGTGTTTGACAGTACCTCTCTGAGTTAACTGTTGTGCCACGTTCAAGGAAATAAATGATACCCCTCCCTAAGAGTCCTAAAACACAGTAGCTATGATCTTTCATGGTTACACGGTTTGGAACCATTTCATTGGCTTCTTGGGACAATTTGTGTGTCCCCGCTCAGATGGCTGCCTTTTTGTTTCACAACCAACATGCTTCACCTAAATCTCGCCCCATTTACGATACTATGGATAACTTTGTTACCATTATTCTCGTTACCTTCGAGGAAGGTCCGTGCTGCAGCCAGGTTTTCTGTGGTCTTCCGTTAGGATACTGTGAACCCTCCTAGCACAAAATGGTGGAAGGCTGCGAAGGTTCTGTAATTGTCGATTTCCACGAGTGTTTTCGTTGATTTTCATCACCAGTTCGTCAGTCACAAGGCTAAACCTACCACTGTGGTCCTCATCGTGAAAACTTGTACGGCATTTTCTAAAATCAATACACCGTTGCCTCAGTCGGCTTTCACTCATTATTCCTTTTCACCACACATCACAAAGGTAGCTACAAATTTCAGTTGGTTTGCAGGTTTTTGACAATAGAAGCCTAGACTCCAACTCGGGACCTTTGCCTTTCGCGGGCAAGTGCTCTCTCTCTCTCTCTCTCTCTCTCTCTCTTCTTTTTTAAGTCCCATTTTGTTCGTTTTTGTTCGTTGCATCTGCTCGGGGCGGACGCCGCAAGACAGCCGTTTTTAAGTTCATCGTTGATTCACTAACTCAGTTTTTTCATTACAGAGGGCAGCTAACCCTCTGACCGAAGACGCTGAGCTACCGTGCCTCCATCGTCCAAGCTACCCAAGCACGACTCACGCCCCGTCTTCACAGGTTTACTTCTGCCAGTGTCTCGTTTCATACCTTCTAAACTTCACAGAAGCTCTCCTGCGAACCTTGCAGAACTAGCACTCCTGGAATCTGCCAGAAAGTTTCATATCAGTGCACACTCTGCTGCAGAGTGAAAATCTAATGAAAGCCTACTCACAGAACGCATCTCACAAGTGGTGGGATTTTCTATTGCAGCGTACATTTTAAAACGTCACAGAATGTAAAATAGAAAATAGCGGAGACACAGACCATACTGATGGGTACTGATTATAGGAAAGTTATGGCACTAAGATGGCGACTGTAGTCCCGTCCATCGCCGCGACCATCTTTCTGGATAGATCTCGTATAATCCAACGGAGGTACGTCCACACACACACAAAAAAAAAAAAAAAAAAAAAAAAAATACGAAATCAGAAGTGTCGGTTTCCAGAGAATGAAAACAAAAATCAGAACATACCAGGCAAGTGGGAATGTTGTGTCGGAACTATTGTTTTCGATCTTCAGCTCCACACTCAAGTGGGTGGCGAGTTGGAGTAATATCGCACAGTAGCCACATGGCTCTTCGTACCACCAAAGGCACGTCTTCCAGTAGTGAAGGCCGTGTCACCTGCAGGAAGTACAGATACACCTCGCCTATGACGTGTTGTGGAGGGTGACTGCCTCCACGAAACTTTCGCCAATAATCCTCGCCCACACACTGATGCTTAATCGAAGCTTGTGCTTCACTGCCACTTTGTCCTGCGGGTTCTCCATGGCCCGCAAAGTAGGTGTTGTGTAGCAAGATGCTGGAACTTAGGAAAGTGGGGAGCTATTCATTGAACTTTGGTGCCTGTTTAAACACAACATATTTACTGTAAACACATAAATACAAAATTTTCATGTTCAAATGGTTCAAATGGCTCTAAGCACTATGGGACTTGACATCTGAGGTCATCAGTCCCCTAGAACTTAGAAGTACTTAAACCTAACTAACCTAAGGACATCATACACGTCCATGCCCGAGACAAGATTCGAACCTGCGACCGTAGCGGTCGCACGGTTCCAGGCTGAAGCGCCTAGAATCGCTGGGCCGCAGCGGCCGGCAAAATTTTCAAATTCAAGCAATCTAATAAATACTGATATTCCAGAATCATAACTGGATGTGAACTCTGTGTATATAGTCAACGTTCACACTTTTTAAAGCCGTAAAAGATGGCCGTTACAATTCTCTACGTCCCACGTGTGTTATGGGCTCACATCGCCTAAGCAAATATCTGCAGCAGGTAGGTTTACATAAGCACACAACGTTCAGGATGATTACAAGTCACATCCATGACAACAATATGCGCTCAAATGCAGAACTCACTGTCACACTCTATTCAGTTCTCCTCGTGAGCTCATACCTTTCAAATGAAAATTATCCCTTAAATGAAACTAAATATTTTTTCTAATCCCCAGATGAGGTTTACCTTAGCACAATCCAATAAATTTATCTTCAGAGACAGAAAGCAGAAAAGAATGGATAGATTAGCAATGCACTGATGCAATTAGATCTCGCCTTAGAGTCAAGTTTCTAACAGCTCAATAGTTTCAACTCAAAGATGATCGGTGTCCAAATATATGTTTTATTAGCGTGACACCGTTAAAATAGACAAAAACTTTAGTAATGCAGAAGTTTTTGAAGGATTAGATGAAGTTTATCAAGATGGTACGTATAGTAGATGTCTTCTCGAATATAGTCGCTGATAGATTGGCCTGTATGGCTAAATGTCACCGCATTACATTACATCGGTTCCAAGATGACGTGACCTTTTCATACATGCCCAAACTACAATACAGTACGTGAGCTGAATTAGACTAAAATTCAGCATATTATGGAGAGCCCAATGCATCAGCATTATTGGAGTCCGACACTTCTGAGAAACACAGTTTTGCAACACCTCAAAGCACAATATTCACAAAAGCTTCTACTTTACGCTTACTCCACAAACTGTAAAAAAAAGTATTACTACGGAATTGCACCGGAGTAAAACCACTTTCACAGAACATCCATGAAACTATCTTCCGCCAAGAGACATGTTGATATCACGGTTGCCTTAGCATACAACAAGCCAGCCAGGGCCCCAAAGCCACGGCTTGGATAGGGTGCGAATCACACGCTGACGCGCTAGCCGCAACATGTCCGCCGACTCCGGCCTGTAACTGTCACTCTTCGCTTCCTGCTTCGCGCTCGCTACATAAACACCCCGCTCGCCAGCGGTGCTTCATGACTCGCAGGAGGAAGAAGTGTCAATCTGAAGTGGCATACCAACCACGGCACAATTGCGAAGCTTAACCACACCACCCTTCTTAAAGGTAGCCTCATCTATGAAGAGGGTGGATGACAGAAACTGCAGCATCGTGGTGAGCCGCGTGACGAACCAGTGACAAAACCGTTGCCGTGGAGATACGTCCATAGGTAATAATCCCTGCACTCGGTGTAAGTGATATGGACGGTAGCAGTTGTCATGGACAATGTTTCACACAGTCACCTAGATTACTCTATGCTGGTGGGCCACCTGCCTGGTGCTGATACCGTGGTCACCGTTGAAGTTCTTTTATCTCCATTTTTAAGTGGAACACATTTAACCTCTTTTGCTCCTCCTCCTCCTCCTCCTCTCACAGACCGTTTCCTTCAGTTTGTCCTCATTTAGGAAAGTAAGTCTGTATTATGTTTCTAGGTGATCTTGCGAGACCTTGTCTCAAACCAATCAACTTTCAGGTCGTATCAACAATCTGTCACAGATGGGCTGAGAGAATCTTCATAAACTCAGATACGGAAATTAATCTGCGGATTGTATAACGAGAAAGATTTGACCCTCGTAAATGAGTGGTGGGTGTTGGTTCTTACAGAATCATTAAAGTTTATTAATCAGATGGGGTTTACTATCTACTGAATTGAAAGTCTTGATCCGAAATACCTTCAATTTCATTCACTTTTCGCGAGACCAGACATGAAGAAAGGGAAAGACTACACATCAGTACGACTAGCAAAGATACAAAACAAACAAAAACAATGGCTACCGTTGAACATAGGCACGATTTAACTGTATATTAGGCCGTCTTAAAGAGGTCCACAAGGGATAGGTAAGATGAGAGTGACCACTGTACCAACACGTCTTTCTCTAAAATTAAGCCAGCCGCTGTGGCCGAGCGGTTCTAGGCGCTTCAGTCCGGAACCGCTGTGCTGCTACGGTTGCAGGTCCGAATCCTGCCTCGGGCATGGATGAGTGTGATGTCCTTAGATCAGTTAGGTTTAAGTAGTTCTAAGTCTAGGGGACTGATGACCTCAGATGTAAAGTCCCATAGTGCTTAGAGCTATTTGAACCATCTAAAATTAATAATAATCGCTGGACGCACAATAATAGGTCTAATCGAGACAGGAAACAAGGTGTAGACTCCACATCCAAATGCCTGAACGCACTTACTCATGGCTGAGTCCTCCACTTTGAGACCAGAAACTGAATCACGTTGCGTAACCATGTTTACTACGAAATGAATCGAAAACATCTGAGGGTAATCTTTCCATGATAGCCCACACAGCAACCTCCTAGTGGGGTGGGTATAATAATTTGGAGAGATAAGGGATGGAGGAGTTGGACAGAGAGAGAGGGGGTGCTCAAGGAGCAGATGGACAGAAAGAGGGGGAGGAGCAGATGGACAAAGAGAGAGGGGAGGAGCAAATGGACAGAGAGAGGGGTAGGAGTAGATAAACAAAGAGTGGGGATAGAAGATGTGGACAGTGAAGGAGGGGACGAGGAGGTGGACCGAGTGAAGGGGAGGAAGAGGTGTACAGAGAGAGGGGCAAGGAGGGGATGGACTAATAGAGGAGTAGAATAAATACATACCCGAGCAACTTCAGGTGCTCAGCTAATATTTAATATTTCAGTCCAACTGAATCAGCTCTCAAAAGAGATTCGCAACTCAGCAACACACGTTTGGTATATCTGCTTGTCCCAAGAGGAAACGCCATCAAGAAGGTAAAATTCATTTACGGTAATAAATTCTGTGGTCACTCAAAAGAAATCACAAATATTGCAGAATCTGCGTAGTGCGAGTCTGAGATTTTACGTTGAAACTGATTCATTGGTAGGCTTCACGGATAGTTCAAAGTGTCCTGAGTTGCTGAGATCATCAAGATAAATAATCCTATTAAACATTCAAAATGTCATCATGTTTAATTTCGTAAGTTACTTAGAGCCACTGATGACTGTCGAGCCACCCAACCCTGTTGTAAACTGTGAACTTTCACGGCCGGAAACATCACACGTATTAATACTTTCCGGGCTATTATGCACTGCTCTGACGAATTTCTTATTGAAACGTATCGTTTCACCCTCGACCGCGAAGGATATCTTGAAGGGGGACTGTAGCTTTTTCGACTGTCCGATGTACTCCGTTGCTACTACTGACCAATGCAAAATTCCGTTTCCGCATCTTCCCGTGCAGAAGCTTGACGTCACATGTTTCGAATACTCGAGCGCGATTGGTGGCTGTCAGCTGCTGCCGTCATTTATTGCTATCACCTCACGGTGGAGGGCTGGTATACACCTTCTTCAGCACCGGATTCCACATACCACTTAGTTTGATACTCTCGTCCTTTCTACTAGAATTATTGGGGAGTTTAGCACCCTCCCTGTGCTGAGAAAGATCTGCACCAGACTTCGACCGTGGTGTGGTAGCGATAGCAGATGACGGCAGCGGTCACCTGCCAATTCCGCTTGAGTATTCAAAAGATGTGACGTCACGCCTCTGCGCGAGAGGAAGCAGAAACGGGATTTTTCTGGTATCGAACTTTCGAAGAAGCTAAAACCCCGTTAAAGATGTCCTCTGTATTCGAGGACGAAACGTTGGGTTTCAAGAAGAAATTCAGCAGACTACGGCATTATATGCCGGAATATGTTATTAGGTGCCACCTTATCCTCGTCACGAATTGCAGTTGTGTGTTCAGCTGCAGTGAGAGAGAGAGAAGAAGGCTTGTGTGTTCAGCTGCAGTGAGAGAGAGAGAAGAAGGCAAGTATCGAGACAATTGCTGTAACCTGTCCAGCGCCAGCTCATGGGTAGCGGCTACAGGCATAACAAGGTTTATGGTGGCATTTCTTCTGTTCCAGCGTAAAGTCAAGCGCCGGAACGCTGGTTGGGGACGTTAGAGCAGAGAAGGCTGTGAAGAAGACGTCAGCCAATTGCAAGCGGACCGATCCCTCTGTAGGACGATAACCCGACGGCAGCGCCCTCGACACGAGGACATCAGCGCCGCGCCTCCTGGCCGCGGTCCAGTTGAAGATTAGCCGTTCTAAGAGTTCTACAGCAGCGAGCTCAAGAATAGCATCTAGTCATATCGCTTGTACTATGTAGCATTGTCTATACTGAATAGACTTCTTAGTTTGCCTGTCATCCTTTGCCTGTGTAAGTAGGCTGTTTAGGTTCTTATATTGGTAACGCCGCCGCCACGTAGTGCTCTCTGTATAAAAATCACTGGCTGTGCTGTGTGCAGTCTGTGGCTAGTTTGCATTGTTGTCTGCCATTGTAGTGTTGGGCAGTGGCAGCTGGATGTGAACAGCGCGTAGCGTTGCGCAGTTGGAGGTAAGCTGCCAGCAGTGGTGGATGTGGGGAGAGAGATGGCGGAGTTTTGTAATTTGTCATGAACTGCTATATATATTATGACTATTAAGGTAACTACATTGTTTGTTCTCTATTAATATCTTTCATTTGCTATCCCTATCAGTAGTTAGTGCCTTCCGTAGTTTGAATCTTTTATTTAGCTGGCAGTAGTGGCGCTCGCTGTATTGCAGTAGTTCGAGTAATGAAGATTTTTGTGAGGTAAGTGATTTCTGAAAGGTATAGGTTAATGTTAGTCAGGGCCATTCTTTTGTAGGGATTTTTGAAAGTCAGACTGCGTTGCGCTAAAAATATTGTGTGTCAGGTTAAGCACAGTCATGTATAAATTGTTCTTCAAAGGGGACGTTTCATATGTCGACCCTTAGCCTAGGATACCTCACTGGAATCTTCTGATTTTTTTCTTGTAGTTTGTGTAATTAGTGTAGCTATTGTTTATTGCTAGCGCGTAATTATAGAGAGAATTTCCTTTGTAGTTGCATTCTTTCATCGTTGTACAGTAAAACAGGTGTGACACGCATGTAGATTTGCACCAAGTATTTCGCAGCTGCAATTAACTAGATATTATTTTCAGTGCTATGTTAATTTGTTCTCTTATTTTTGCTCTTCAAATTGTGCTTTTCTGTGTTGTCATGTGAAATATTGTGGCAATAATGACGTGTGAAAAACGTAATACTAGGCTCCAAAGTAAACTGAGAAATGACAGTGAAGACGAAAGCAGTATGTTAGCGCCACCATGTAATGAATTAACTAATGTTCAAAGTAGTAATTTAGTAATTGTGCATAGGGAAATGGAACGGGCGGCAAACGATGGCGTAGGCAGTGAAACAATTAGTGAACAGGGAAGCATTATCGATCGATCGCTCGGCAACAGCTCGCCTCAGGAATCCGAAATGACAGGACACAATTTTGCAAATACTGTAGATTCAGGTTTTGGGTCCTCACCGTTTTCGCAAATAAGTCAAGACACTTTTTCTGCTTGTCAAAATGTAAATGTTGTCGGTGCAACTTCACTGCCGAAAAGCACTGAGGACATTTTTCAGACACCAGTGCATTGTTATTACAGTTAATGCAACAAATGGGACAAAGGCTACAAAAGTTAGACACAACGCTTGAACAAAATCAGAAACAAATGGGACAAAATCTTCAGAAGTTAGACACAATGAACAAAATCAGATACAAACACAGCAAAAGCTTCAAAATTTAGACACAGTGGAACAAAGTCTTAAAAATTTAGACACAATGGAACAAAATCTTCAAAAGTTAGACACGACGCTTGAACAAACACGTGCAGATTTAACTACTGAGTTACGTAACATCGAATCGAAATGTCAAAAAGTGTGTAATGACGTAAAAACACAAATTTGTGAGCATTTCCAACCTATTTTCTTCGCGTCATGAAAATGCATTACAGAATCACGAAGCAGCCATAAAAGAACTGCAAACTATTGTTCATGAAAATCACGACACCTTGCAAGCTAAAATTGACTCAGTTGCATCTACTGATTCGGTTACGCAACTTGCAAAAACTCAAGAAAACTTAAAGGACACAGTAGATACGATTTCAACACAAATGGACACTCTGAAACTTGGTTCAGAAAAACACACTGAGGAAATAAGTACACTATCAGAGAAAGTAGCCGAACTTTCGGATCAGTTCACTAACTTATCTGCAAAGGTAGATGATGATCTGAATGACACAAGACCTGTAGCAATCACTGACACAGAAGAGTATGAACAAATTAAGAAATTCAAACAAAATCAGAATCAAATTAATACGCAATACAAAACAGAAATCCGAGAAGTACAAGATCAGTTGGCACAAGTAATACAAAAATTTCATATTTCAGAGGACACTCGCACTCCAACACGGGAAGAGGGACTTAGAAATACGGAACACCCACAAAATAATAACACAGGACACTTCGGAAATTATGTAAGAAGTTGGCAGGGTGCACCGAATTTTGAGATGGAACCGCCGACACGACGTAACAATGACCGATATGCTACTCGCCGACACGATGATTTTGACTATAAGCTGTTCATTACTACACGTAAATTCAAAACGTTTAAGAATTCTGCCAACGACATTCATCCACAAGCGTGGCTCCATCAATTCTCTATTGTTTTCCTCCCAACTGGTCATTGGAGCACAGGTTAGAATTTATGTGTGGCTACTTGGAGAATGAACCAGCTGTAAGAATGCGATCGGTCATTCACGATTGCCACAGTGAAGGAGAATTTTATCGTGCCTTCCTCTCAGCATATTGGTCTCAAGCTACACAAGACCGAGTAAAACATAGCATCATAATGACGAAACATTTCGAACAATCTGAATTCTCCAGTCTTGTGAAATATTTTGAAGACATGTTGCACAAGAATCAGTACCTGTCAAACCCATACAGCCCCTCAGAACTCATCCGCATTTGCTTAATCAAATTACCTGAACATTTACGACATATTATTTTGGCAGGGCGTTGCAAAGACGACATTGAAGCTTTTCAAGGACTCTTACAAGAATTAGAAATTGACACAGACAGTCGCGGAATGCGAAAACAGGAAAACAATCACTACAGGTCACATCCATCACAATTCCATGACGACAGAAGCAATAACTGGACACGACAAGGCTATTCTTACAACGCAAATCGTGACCAAAACAGACACCACCCATATGACAACCGTTGGCAGAGTAGTAATAATTACAGGGAAAGATCACCTCTCCGCGGTAGTGACTATCACAGAGACAATCAGAGAAACAGACAATTTGGGAACCAAAATAATTATTATCAAGGGAGACAGAATAACTTTAGACGCAACTGTCCGGCGTGCAGTTGCGATTCAGGAAGAAATTCTCCACCACATGACCGACAAGAAAGAAATTATGAAATCTACCGACATGACGACAGACGAGATAATCATAACGACAGACCTGAATTTCATCAGAACTGGCGGGATTCAAACAGAGCAGGGCACTTTCGACAACGTGAATTTGTAGAAGCTAGGTCTCCTAATCCCAATAACGACGCGCGCCAACAAAGGAACAGACAATGACTCGCACCGCAGGCAGCCACCTGCGCCGGGTGGCTCAGAGAAAAATAACACAGACGCTAACCTTGAGAAAAGATTTAGCATTCCTTACCGACATATAAAACATGACAATTGCTTTTCAGTTGAAAGTCTGCGTACTAGGAAGAGTAAAGGTTTACACCACATTTCACATGTAAAACCGTTTATTGACTGATAATCTGCTGTTTAACTTAGTCTTTGCCTTAAAACTTTTCACTTTACATTACTAGTATGCTTTGTCAGACTTAGAATCTGTTAATGTGCAACAATGTTTGAAGTTAAATATCCAGTCAAGAACCAAGAGAACTTATTTAAACAGAAATTACGATTGCATTGTTATTGTGAACAGACGACACAGTGTTATTGTGTGTGTACATTCTTGCTTGTTAGTTGCACCTTTACGTAACGACTATAAGGCTCACATACTTAGAACATTTACCAGTACTGCTAATGAGATTTTAATGCAACATTTTGGTTTACTTGAAAATACATTCTGGATTTAAAGTACTTTCTGTGGAATTAATGATGACTTAGCATTTGGTTTCTTTGACAGCTATGCGATTATATCACGACGCTACTAATGAGTGACAATTTACAATGTTGTTTTTGCGGTGTATCTGTTTTATATCCGCACAGTTTTTCTGAATTCTTCTGGAAAGCAAAACATGTTTTAGTAGTAAGCTACAATGTGAGAGCCTTTTCCGTAGCACAACAATACTTTACAGTATAGTACTTTCTTGATCACAGTAATGTACGTAATAACTACGATATCTATACACAAAGCATTTCACATTCGTTTATGATGGGGTAAGTACATTAACTTCTGCAGAACTTAGCTTTCGGAGGACGATAATTACGACACTTCCACAGAATTATCTTACAGCAAGACGCACATTTAGCGCTACAGGACACGCATTTGAGTGATTAATTTTGTACTTAAAACATTTATTTTTAAAGATATTTGAAGTACAATGATACGAAGTTTTTCCGTGATACATTTCATTCCATTGCTGTAATCTGTAACACCTGAGGGTATAATTACATTGATCCTCAGGGGGGTACATGCTTACTTTGTGTACCATGTGTTTGGCAAGCACAAGGAGCCCTAGCTAATATGGTATTTGCTTATACAACTTTACACATCGGTACCATATTTCTCTAACACACAAATTACACAGCTATCTGATCATTTAACTGAGAGATAAACATTTTTTTACTACATCAGTGACACATGTTTACGCAATTACACAGTTGGATAACTTCACACTTACGAAATTGTATTTTGTCTGTACTTTGTGAACTGTTCATATTTTTATGGAACCACTGTGATACTGTGAGAGCTTTGAATGATGTATTTGGTAAGGGAGCATGATTTTAAAGTACGTTTTAGGTAGATGACACTATTGAAATGAGCAGGGAATTTTTTTTAGGTTTTGACATTATTGCAAGAAGCTACGACGTTTTTGAGATTTGACTGAGGTGTTATGATGTTATTATTATGACGACGATGTGTATTATGCTGTTGAGGTATGTTTATGATCAATAAGCTGATGCTATATAAGGAATGTGATTACGTGTTTATATGTATATGAATAATGAATAGAAGTTAGTGACTCTGGTTTGTGAAAAAGGATGTTGGAAACCGAGAATTGTATTTTAAGAATTATGAAATGTATGTAAATGCGTGAGTGTATTACAATGCCAACGAAAATTTCTTGGACACTGTTATATCAATAGGATTTTGTTTCTACACATTTGTAACGCAAATTCTCAACCTGTGATTTTTTTTATATGAGACTGCCACTGTAGCAGAAACTGCTGTCGTAAATATTTCAGTAAGAAAGGTAAGCGGCCTTGACGTAATGCGTTTTGGATGCCCAGCTGAGAGGAAGTTGTCTGACAAAAGAAAGCCATTAGGCGCAAAAAAAAAAAAAAAAAAAAAAAGAGGCCATTATCCTCGCTATTGACATTTCTTTGTTGAAAGCATCGCAAATACGACACGCTCAAACTTGGAAACATATGATAATACTGTGGAGCTCTTAATTTTTGATATTTACTGAAATGCCGAATGAAATGACGAGAAATATTTTTATGTCTATACACCTGATTGTGACTACTGTCTTTCTAGTTGAGAGATTTTTCTACTAACTTATGAAATGCCTCATGACTACTGAATGATGTTCTTATGCTTTACTTTGTACATAGTTGCTTATTTCATTTGATATCTGGTTTCCAGCTGTCTTGCAGCATTGGTTTCATAAAATAAAATTAAATGCATTTGCTAATGTGAACACTTTCTGTCAACAGATCTATTAAATAACTATTTTATGATCTACATTCTTCAAAAAAGGAGCTCTTGGAATGGAAAGAACAATAAGAAGGGACTAATAACAGTAACTGCATATATCATTTTCTTTTCAAGTACTTGGTAACTTTTTTGGTAGAATAACTTCTTGTGGT
The DNA here is from genome assembly GCF_021461385.2 of Schistocerca piceifrons. Taxonomy (NCBI): domain Eukaryota; kingdom Metazoa; phylum Arthropoda; class Insecta; order Orthoptera; family Acrididae; genus Schistocerca; species Schistocerca piceifrons. The sequence goes on from NC_060141.1 coordinate 410,462,347, forward strand.
GCACCACTTTAATTACATAGACATTAAGATGCGATTATACATTACCTTTATCTGCATTGTTGTCTTTAGTGTGCTATTTTTTCTGCTTGAGCTTTGTCATGCTTAGGTATACGTTTTAGCATTTACTGCTGCTGTTTGCAGGCATAGTGCTACTGAATTTTAATTTGTGTTACTCTGCTAAGCCAGTTTACTACTGATTTATTTTTCTTGTTTGCTGCTCATTGCCTTATATTAGTTGTAATTTATGCTGCTTGCTTTGCCTTTTGTATTTTTTATCATTGCTGTTTGTATTAATTGTTTTGTGCTGCTGCATTGCCTCGTCCCTTAGTTTAGCATCTGAGCTCAGTAGATTTAAATTAGCTTAAGAGGGGGTAGACTATATAAGAAACTGATTATGGACAATAGGGAAAAAATGCATTGAGAAGTTATATGAAAAAGATTTGGGCGAAAATGAGTATTGTACACTGAGAAAAACTATTTTGAAAGAGGATGTGAACAGAATACAGAAAGCAGGCCTAGATAGTACTTTTGGAAATAATGAAGAACGAAGGGAGATCTCCGAGAAGTAAAGAAAGTTTTGTTTGTAAAATACTGCAGTAAAACAAACCCTGTCCTTTCCTTGTATTATTCCGCTATATGTTTGTGTACCCTTGTGTATTTGTGTTCTTCCTGTCTTTATGTGTTTAGCTAATAAGATTTATGTTGTAGAATTTCTCTAATACTCAGCTACATTCACTATGATGAGGAATACTGTTATCCTCAAATATAATTTGCATTAATAATATGTTATTTACTTTGTAAAGATGTTAGACATTATTAATTCTGTTCTGTTTTAATGCTCATGTGTGAAGTCGATGTTTCAATAATTATTCTGATCTTTTATGTATGAACTTATGTCATAATTCCTGTAACACTGATGTGTAGGTATATTTTTATTCTTTTGTAAAGCCTGTATTACTACAAATGTTATCTGTGCTGTTACGTTCTTTAATGATGTATGTTGTACCTATGTAATTGTATTCTTATGTTATAAAATTATAATTGACACCAGTTCATCATATTATTAACTTGTAAGTTACATTTCACTGCACACGTTTCTGTTGGTCATAGTATATGGACAATATGTGAGAAGTAGGGACTGTTAGTGTTTGCACGTGTGTTAATAATTTAGCAAGGGACTGGATAACAGCATTACTGGTTCTAAGGACAATTCCAAAAACTTCGTGAGTGTACAAGTGGTGGTTTATGGACTTGCTATATTGTCTGCAAGACTTCTAAGGACAATTCCAAAAACTTTGTGCGTGCACAAGTGGTGGTTTATGGACTTGCTATCTTCTCTGCAAGACTCTTTGATGGTGATTATCCACCTGCACAGTCGCAGCAGATGGCTGCTGGCCATCTGTACAAGGACTACATTGGGGCTGCATCTTTGATGGCCCACCAATATCATTATTTCTACAAGGACTGCAGTGGGTCTGCACCTCTGATGGCCCACCAATACCATACTCTCTACCAAGACTATAGTGGGTCTGCTCTGTGATGACCTACCTACGAATATTCTTCAAAACGTCGAATGACTCTGTTGTGGGTTTGCTCTGTTGTGGCCCATTACCTGTCAGCATGTCAAGAGTCAGCACTGTCGTTCCGTTGGAAGGACAACACTACTTCTTCAAGACTGCATGGATATCCACTACTTCTGTGTGCAATTTCTTTTAATAATGAGACTTTGTGAAAAAAACTGTAATTACTATTATGATGAATGATCAGGACTATCTTTATGGACTGTGAGAAAATTTTAGCTTTTGACCAACATTGTATCAATAAGTGTGTGCATTTGATTTCTTTGTTATTGTAACAACGATTATGAAAAATTTTAACAAATATGTATTGCTCAGTGCCCAAAACAATTTGTAAAATTTTTTGTGGGGAGCATGGGGGCTATGTAAGTAGGCTGTTTAGGTTCTTATATTGGTAACGCCGCCGCCACGTAGCGCTCTCTGTATGAAAATCACTGGCTGTGCTGTGTGCAGTCTGTGGCTAGTTTGCATTGTTGTCTGCCATTGTAGTGTTGGGCAGCGGCAGCTGGATGTGAACAGCGCGTAGCGTTGCGCAGTTGGAGGTGAGCCGCCAGCAGTGGTGGATGTGGGGAGAGAGATGGCGGAGTTTTGTAATTTGTTATGAACTGCTATATATATTATGACTATTAAGGTAAATACATTGTTTGTTCTCTATTAATATCTTTCATTTGCTAACTATCCCTATCAGTAGTTAGTGCCTTCCGTAGTTTGAAGCTTTTATTTAGCTGGCAGTAGTGGCGCTCGCTGTATTGCAGTAGTTCGAGTAATGAAGATTTTTGTGAGTTAAGTGATTTCTGAAAGGTATAGGTTAATGTTAGTCAGGGCCATTCTTTTGTAGGGATTTTTGAAAGTCAGATTGCGTTGCGCTAAAAATATTGTGTGTCAGGTTAAGCACAGTCATGTATAAATTGTTCTTGAAAGGGGACGTTTCACCTGCGACATATCTGTATTTCACGAAGTTAAGTACTGTAATCATTTCCTTTACATCATTAATACGATGTGCTTGAATTGTTGTCCAACGATCCGAGAAAGCAGGTTTCCTAGGTACCCCATATTTGACGAGTAGGCAGGAAACATTTTTGAGTGTAGTGGCAGCTGTCAGTGGAGACCCTAGCCCGAGAAGAAGAGGTGCATCACAACCCGCACCGAAGACCGAACGCGCGATCCCACACTACCACACTAATGAAATTTTGTCGTATCTTGCTGGACACCGCTATGACAATATCTAATGGACGTTTAGAACTTTTATATTAAAGCCGTACAGCATTCTTTTTCTACAAAACCAACATAATTGGAAAAAAATTAAACAAAAAAAGACGAAAGATGTGTACAAATTTACAAAATAAACTGAGCAGTGATCAAAACTGTAAAATTGATGAGAATGATGAAACAGAAAAACCACATCAGATATACCGAAGTTTCTCATTTTCAAACAATTTAATTTCAGTACTTCCGAATTTATGAACAGCACTTATTATTTATCAAACACTGCCACTCGCAGTACCATGAAGAGTAAGATCCTCTTCTATGTTACAAATGACAAAAAATTGCCTCAGGTGATGTTTCTACTGAGTATACAATGGAATCTTTGACTAGTGAAATCAAATGAGCGTATGGTATTGTTGGGCGGGAATCCCCATCCGGAAAAGTTCGGCCGCCAAGTGCAAGTCTTATTTCCATCGACGCCGCATTGGGCGACTTGGGTGCCGGTGATGAGGATGAAATGGTGATGAGGACGACACAACAACCAGTCCACGAGCGGAGAAAATCTCCAAACCGGCCAGGAATCGAACCCGGGCCTGCTGCGTGGGAGGCAAGCACATAACTACCCAGCTAAGCAGTCGGACCTTGATTAGTGTTCAAACAGTATCTATATTCAAACCAGTGATACTGACAAGAAATTTCCATATGTTAAAACTCTGGATGCAGATTTCCTGAAAGTATTTCTTTGATCTTAAAAATTGAATTACTATTTGTTTGTTTTAGTGTCGTGTGTGTGACAATAAGTGAAGATTTTACAAAATGTGCTTTTGTGTAAGTCCTGAAGCAAAGTTGAATTGTGGTATCACATATCAATACCACCCTACTCGCGTCTTTAAGTTGCCAACGGAATTGAAACTTTCAGTCAGACGCCGATAGCCTTCGTGCAGGATCTGACGGACCAAATGGTGCGAGCCCGCTGAGCCACGGCTCCAGCGGCTCCGTACCACGAGTGCCCTCTGCTGCCGCCATGTAGGATGGCCAGCGGCAGACACACAACCCACTTACACTTGGAACCTCTTCACTATCGCACTATCATTTGAGCTTTGTACAGCGAGCATCTTCCTTGTTGACACTGACTGCTGGACTATATTTCTAGCTGCATTATTTGTAAAGATCCTTCGCATGGATGGAGAAATACAAGTAAATCTTATATATACTGTGACAACTTGTTTGTTAATCATTTCTGCTCCTGTCCAGCCTTCCTATGACGATAGTGGGCGTGCCGCACTGTAGCCCACCTCTCCGTACGGTTGTGTAAGAAGTCGTACCCAACAGATAATTCCATGTTTTGAATACCAGGGCTGAGTTAGCTAGTCAACCCGTCGTCAACATCAGTTAGCTAGTGGTCGTACCACGCCGATGGACAGGCTAATGCTGTCTCTGTCAACTGTATTGCCGCAGCTCGCTAACCCCGAACGATTCTATTACTTTACCGGGTATGAAACTGCACGGGCTCCGCAGCGCAAGTTCTAGATCTCACATCACGCAGGTCACTGCTAAACTAGCTACGATCACCATCTGGGTGCATGTAGGAACTGGCTCTGTGATCTAGGTAATTACTGTCTACGACTGTTCAAAACGATGCTCTAAAGGTCACTGCCAACAGCAGCTGCGATTAGCAGACGCATTCGGCAGACCAGTGAAAGGCGACCGTAATGGCAGAACGAGCGCGGTGAACTTTAGCCGCGGCACCAGCAGGGAAGGGAGGGAACACACGGTGCGAGAGCGTGACGGCCGAGGAGCGCGCGCGCCTGCCTGCCTGCCTGCCGCTGCTCCAGTTGGCGTCGGCCGGCCTTACACAACGCGGCGGCGGCGGCTGTCACTGGAGAAAGGGAAGGCCGCTGGAGCTGGAGCTGGAGCGGCCGCGCCCGGTGGCCCTCAGACGCGGACGCCGCCTCTTCCTCCCGCGTCCGCCCGCAGCCGCACCCAGCCGGCGCTTGCCAACGCGCCAGGCTGGCTCGCGGCCAGGCCGCTACCGTGCTGAACACACGCGCAGCAGTCATGAGACCCGTCTGTTTACGAAACACGCCTCTGTAGCCGAGGTCGCTGACGCACGCCTGCGCGGTGGCGCTCGGTTTGCGGGTACCCGGTTCGAATTCTGATGGGGGAAGAATTTCCCTCCGTTCGAACAGGCCTCGGGAGCCCCAATGGTACCGACCGACCGACGAGTCATCGTCAGCCGATCTCCATCGACATCTACGTGGCTACTCTGAAAATCACACTTAAGTGCCTGGCAGAGGCTTCATCGAACCAGCTTCACAATAATTCTCTGTTATTCCACTCTCTAACAGCGCGTGGGAAAACGAATACCTGTATCGCTCCGTACGAGCTCTGATTTCCCTTATCTTATTATGTCGTGTCGTGTGACTAGGGCCTCCCGTCGGGTAGACCGTTCGCTGGGTGCAAGTCTTTCGATTTGCCGACACTTAGGTGACTTGCGCGTGGATGGGGATGTAATGATAATGATTAGGACGACACGACACCCAGTCCCTGAAGGAGAAAATCTCCGACCCAACCGGGAATCGAACCTGGGCCCTTGGGATTGACGTTCTGTCGCGCTGACCACTCAGCTACCGGGGACGGACATCTTATTATGATGATCGTTTCTTCCTACATAGGTCGGCGTCAGCAAAATATTTTAACTTTCGGAGGAGAAAGTTTGTGATTAAAATTTCGTGAGAAGATCCCGCCCCAACGGCAAACGCCTTTCTTTTAATGATGTCCACGCCAAATCTTCTATCATGTCCTTGACACCCTCTCCCCTGTTTATTGACAACACAAAACGAGCTGCCCTTCTTTGAACTTTCTCTATGTACTTCGTTAATCCCACCTTATAATGATCCCACACCGTGCAGCTGTGCTCCAAAAAACTGACAACCGTACTTTAGGCAGTCTCTTTAGTAGATCTGTTACATCGTCTAAGTGTTCTCCCAATAAAATACAGTGTTTGGTTTGACTTGTGGTTCAAATGGCTCTGAGCACTATCAGAGTTTACATCTGAGGTCATCAGTCCCCTAGAACTTCGAACTACTTAAACCTAACTAACCTGAGGACATCACACACATCCATGCCTTAGCCAGGACTCGAACCTGCGACAGTAGTGGTCGCGCGCTTTGCCTTACTCACATTTTCTATGTGTTCTTTCCCATGTAAGTTGATCGTAATTGTAATTCCTAGGTATTTAGTTGAATTTACGGCCTTCAGATTTCACTGATTTATCGTGTAACCGAAGTCAGGCGTCACTGCAGGCGGATATGGAGGGGTATGCTCCGATCTCCCCGCCGTTAGCAGTTTTCGTGACAGAAGCCGCTAATTCTCAGTGAATTAACTCCTCCATTGGCTTCACAAGAGCTGAGTGCAGCCCGCTGACCAAAAACGATCGCCACACCCTGACGACCACCCATTCAAGTGCTAGCCAAACTTGACAGCACTAAAGTTCGACGACGGGAACTTGTGTTGCCATGGCAGAAAGGCCAATATTTGGCTTTCGCGGGGAAGGGATGTGGTAACTTAAACTTGCTGATAGTCTGGATGAAATTCTAAACTTCTTCGCAGAGTCTCATGGAGGGATAATAAGTGAGACTTTTGATGGTGATTCATTCATCGAATGGGCAACCCGCTTCATGCTATTTCACCGGAATCGCCTATGTGCCTGAACCTTCTCCCTTCTCCCGTCAGCATACAACATCACTCTACGTGTGCACATCATTTCCGACTCCTGAGATTTGGGGGAAAACTTCGTACTGTTCAGCCAAATAACCCAATAGGGTGAAAAGGAGCCAAAGATTGTGTCTTTAATATCCAAACTGAGGTATCAAAGTCATGGGACAGAACATATACAGATGGCGGTAGTATCGCGTACACAAAGCATAAAAGGGCAGTGCACTGGCGGAACTGTATTTGCATCCATGTATCCGATGTGATTGTGGCCGCACGACAGGAATTAACAGAATTTGAACGTGAACGTGCAACGTAATTGGAGCAAGTCGTTAGGGAGTTCAATATGCCGAGGTCCACAGTGTCAAGTTTGTGGCGACAAAGCCAAATTTCAGACATTACGTCTCACCACCTACAAGGTAGTGGCCGACGGCCTTCATTTAACGACCGAGAGCCGCTGCGTTTGCGTAGAGTTGTCAGTGCTAACAGACAAGCAACACTGCGTGAAATAACCACAGAAATCAATGTCGGACGTACGACGAACGCATCCGTTAGGACAGGGAGGCGAAATCTGGCGTTAATGGACTATGGCAGCAGACGACCGACGCGAGAGCCCTTGCTATAAGTGCGACATCAACTGCAGTGCCTCTCCTGGACTCGTTACCATCTCGGTCTACATCTACATCTACATATCGTGCCACTCACAGATCGCGAGAGGGAAAAAAGGATTGTCTAAACGCCTCAGTACGAGCTCTAATTTCCCTTATCTTTCAACGGTGATCATTGCGCGATTTGAAAATTGGTGGTAATGATATATGCTCTACATGCTCGGCGAAGATCGGATTTCGGAATTTAGTGAGCAACCCCTTCCGTCTAGCGCGTCGTCTATCTGCAAGTGTGTCCCACTTCAAACTTTCTATGATATTTGCAACACTCTCGCGATGGCTAAATGTAACAGTCACGAATCTTGCCGCTCTTCTTTGGACATTCTCAGTCTCTAGAATCAGACCCGACTGGTAAGGGTCCCAAACAGACAAACAATACTCTAAGACTGGACGAACTAACGCATTGTAAGCAACTTCCTTTGTTGAAGGACTGCATCGCTTCAGGATTCTACCAATAAACCGCAATCTTGAGTTCGTCTTGCCCGTTACTTGTGTAATCTGATCGTTCCATCTGAGATCATTTCGAATAGTTACACCCAGATACTTGACGGATGTTACCATTTCTAAAGACTGGGCGTTTATTTGAACTCGTAAATTAATGGGGATTTTCGCCTTGTTACGCGCAGTAGGCTACACTTACTAATATTGAGACATAAGTGCCAGTCATTACACCACGCATTTATTTTCTGCGAATCCTTATTGATTTGTTCACAACTTTCGTGTGATACTACTTTCCTGCAGACTACAGCATCATAGGCAAACAGTCTAATGCCGCTGTCAATACCATCAACCAGATCGTTTATGTAAATCGTAAAAAACAGCGGAGCTATTGCGCTGTCCTGGGGCGCATCTCAAGTTACTCTTGTTTCTTTTGAAGTCACCCCGTTCAGGACGACATACTGCTCTCTGTCTGTTAGAAAACTTTCTATCCAACAGCATATGTCATTGGATAGACCGTAAGCGCACACTTTTTGGAGCAAGCGACAGTGCGCAACTGAGTCCAACGCCTTTCTAAAGTCGAGAAATATGGCATCAGCCTGGGAGCCGGTATCTAGATCCTGCTGTATATCACGCACAAAGAGGGCCAGCTGTGTCTCGCAAGACCGCTGTTTTCTAAAACCGTGCTGGTTTCTGCAGATGAACTTCTCAGAGTCTAGAAAGGTCATTATGTCTGAACACAAAGTATGTTCCATAATTCTACAACAAATTGATGTCACCTTTTTATAGATTACTACTACCTGGGCCTTCTTCCAGTCCCGTGGAACTTTCCACTCTTCCAATGATCTGTGATAGATGATGGATAAGAATGGTGCTATATCTGTGCCACAGTCAAGATATAATCTTACGGGGATACCGTCTGGGCCAGATGCCTTCCTGGCGTCTAAGGATCTTAACTGTTTTACAATCCCAGATACACTAAACACTATGTCAGCCATCCTCTCATTTGTTCGATAAATGAAAGGGGGAATGGTGCTGCAGTCCTCTACCGTAAACGAGTTTTTGAAAGCTAGGTTTAGAATTTCGGCCTTCTGTTTATCATCATCCGTTACATTACCCATACTGTCAGCAAGAGAAGGTACTGAATTAATAGTAGCATTCATAGATTTTACGTACGACGAAAATTTATTGTTTTTTTTAGAATCTGCAGATAAAATATTGCTTTCAAATTCGTTAAAGGAATCTCTCATTGACCTTTTCATAGCTGCTTTCATTTCGCATAATTTCTGTTTGTCAGCGGGGCAGTGACTACGTTTAAAACGACCGTGCAAAATTCTATGCTTTCTCAGCAAATTGCTAATATGTTTCTTGTACCAAGGTGGATCCTTTCCCTCCCCTATATTTTTGCTAGGCATATACTTCTCTAGCACGTGGTGGAGAATACCTTTAAATTCCGACCAAAGATGCTCAATATCTTTGTGTCCCGCGGTGAATGCTTTGAGCTGACTATGAAGATATTCATTAATGACACATATTTGCTTTCCCAAGCAAGATAATTCTACAATGTTTCTTTGGTTTCTTTCGCAACTTCCACTGACATAGAAGCCACAACGAAATTATGGTCGCTAATACCTCCTGCTAGATTGACTTCCTCAAAAAGATCAGGTCTGTTTGTCGCCAAGATATCTTAATATGTTACCGTCCCTAATTTCTTTTTTAACCAATTGCTCAAGGTTATATGTTGAGAGCGCTCATAGAATAACTTCGCACGAGTCTCTCCTTCTGCCTCCTGTGATAAGCGTGTAATTTTCCCAGTAAATGGATCAGATTAAAGTCTCCACGTATAACTAATGGATAATTTGGATATTTGTTTCCTATGTACTCAAGACTTTTCCTCATACGTTCTGCGACGTTTTTTGCGGATGCTGGTGGTCTATAAAAACATCCTAATACAATGGCCAATCCTTGTCTGATTGACAGCTTTATCCAGACTATTTCACAGTCCGACCCAGTATCGATCTCAACTGCGTTTCAACAGCTTTTAACTGCAATGAACACATCACCTTCCATAGCATCAGTCCTATCCTTCCTAAACATTGTCCAATCCGAGTACAAAATTTCACTGCTATTTATGTCTGGTTTCAACCAGCTTTCGGTATCTAACATCATATTGGCATTGCTACTGTTTATTTCGGAGAGTAACTAGGGGATCTTGCTATAGAAACTTCGACAATTTACCAACACGAGTTGTAGCATATTTAAAACCTTTGGAATGACCTGTTTCGGCGAACTAACCATTTTTACAGCTAGCACACCCACATCAGTGTCATGAACTGGTAATTCTTCACGCCAACGGTTTGTTTCCCGTGTGGGGGTGCGGCCTAATCTAAAAAACCCATGTGCACGCCACAAATATTGTGCTATCCATGTAGCTGCTTCCTGTGCGTAGTTTTAAAAATGGTTTAAATGGCTCTGAGCACTATGGGACTTAACATCTGAGGGTCATCAGTCCCCTAGAACTTAGAACTACTTAAACCTAACTAACCTAAGTACATCACACACATTCATGCCCGAGGTAGGACTCTAACCTGCGACCGTGGCAGTCGCGCGGTTCCGGACTGAAGTGCCTAGAACCACTCGGTCGGTGTGCAATGCATCCCTGATCTATCGAGGGGCGTCCTACAACCTTCCACCCCATAGCGTAAATCGAGGAATCTACTACCATTTTCGTCACAGAGTCGATGTAGCCTCTGGTTTAGATTCTCCACTCGACTCCAAACCAGAAGACTCCGATCCACCCTGGGTACGATGCTTCAGATCGTCAGCTTGTCTTCCGCTCCTCGAGAGATGGAGGCCGCATTCGCCGATTTAGCCAGCCGTCGAAAGGACCCAAAGATTTCCTCGGAACCCCGACGACAGGCATCGTTGGTGCCGACAAGTGCAACAATCTGCAGCTGGCTGCATCCCGCTCGCTCGATAGCCGCCAGAAGAGCCTCTTCCACATTCCGGACAAGTCCCATCCGGAAGCACACCGTGTGAACGTAGGACTTATTCACCGCTCTAGCCACTATGTCCCTGAGGGCCTCCATGACCCGCCTAACATTGGAGCTCCCAATAACTAACAAACCCCTGCCCCCCCCCCCCCCCTTCCCACCGACTTAGACGACTGGAAAACCGTAGTCCGGTCAGATGAATACCGATTTCAGCTGGTAAGAGTTGATGGTAGAGTTCGAGAGTGGCGCAGACGAAGTTGTTAACAAGGAACTGTGCAAGCTAGTGGTGGAATGGACTGGGTCCTCTGGTCCAATTCAACCGATCATTGACTCGAAACGGTTACTTTCGGCTACTTGGAGACAATCTGCAGCTATTCATGGACTACATGATACCAAACAAGAATGGAAACTTCACGGATGACAATGCGCCATGTCACCGGGCCACAATTGTTCGCAGTTGATTTGAAGAACATTCTGGAATATTCGAGAGAATGATTTGCTCACCCATCAAATATTTATGTAACATAATCGAAAGGTCAGTTCGTGTACAAAAATCTGCGCCGGCAACACTTTCGCAATTATTGATGTCTGTGAGGCACCGTGGGTCAATATTTCTGCAGGAGACTTCCAACAACTATTTGAGTCCAAGCCAGGTCATGTCGCTGCGCTACGCCGGGCACAAGAATGTCCGACACGATATTAGGAGGTATCCCATGAATTTTGACACCTTTATGTACACAGTAAAATTTCGTTACATGCATTAGTGTTTTCTTAATAACTGAAGGGAAAATGTTTTTTGCACTGCCCCTGTAATTATGATTTGCTCACCCACCAAATATTTATGTAACATAATCGAAAGGTCAGTTCGTGTACAAAAATCTGCGCCGGCAACACTTTCGCAATTATTGATGTCTGTGAGGCACCGTGGGTCAATATTTCTGCAGGGGACTTCCAACAACTATTTGAGTCCAAGCCAGGTCAAGTCGCTGCGCTACGCCGGGCACAAGAATGTCCGACACGATATTAGGAGGTATCCCATGAATTTTGACACCTTTATGTACACAGTAAAATTTCGTTACATGCATTAGTGTTTTCTTAATAACTGAAGTGAAAATGTTTTTTGCACTGCCCCTGTAATTACCTGTTTAATTACCATTTTAAATTTGAAGGAATTTCAGATCCATCGCGTTTGGAGTAAAAGCCTACCAAAGATGAATTGATGAATTTCAGTCTTTGCGACAGTTCCAGACGACAGCGTTTGACAGTCATTAGCAGAGGGTGTAATATTCTCTCAAACTGCATCAGAATTCGCTGGAAGTACAATGACAGTTAGGTGGGAGATAAAAAAACTCGGATTTCATTGTCGAGCGGCTGCTCATAAGCCACGCATCACGCCGGTAAATGCCAAATGACGCTTCGCTTGGTGTAAGGAGCGTAAACATTGGACGATTGAACACTGGAAAAATGTTGAGTGAAGTGACGAATCAGTACGCAATGTGGCGATCTGCTGGCAGAGTGTGGGTATGGCGAATGCACGGTTAACGTCATCTGCCATCGTGTGTAGTGCCAACACTAAAATTCGGAGGCGGTGGTGTTATGGTGTGGTCGTGTTTTTCATGGAGGGACATGCACCCCTTGTTGTTTTGCGTGGAACTATCACAGCACAGGCCTACATTGATGTTTTAAGCACCTTCTTGCTTCCCACTGTTGAAGAGCAATTCGGGGATGGCGATTACATCTTTCCACACGAGCAAGCGTCTGTTCATAATGCACACCGAGCGAGGTGGCGCAGTGGTTAGCACACTGGACTCGCATTCGGAAGGACGACGGTTCAATCCCGCGTCCGGCCATCCTGATTTAGGTTTTCCGTGATTTCCCTAAATCGCTCCAGGCAAATGCCGGGATGGTTCCTTTCAAAGGGCACGGCCGACTTCCTTCCCTAATCCGATGAGACCGATGACCTCGCTGTCTGGTCTCCTTCTCCCCAAAAACAACCAACAACCATAATGCACAGCTTGTGGCAGGGTAATGGGGTGGCCTGCACAGAGTCCTGACCTGAGTCCTATAGAAGACCTTTGGGATGTTTTGGAACGCCTAGTTCGTACCATGCCTCACCGACCACCATACCTTTCCTCAGTGCAGCACTCCGTGAAGAATGGGCTGCCATTCCCCAAGAATCCTTCCAGCACCTAACAGAACGTATGCCTACGAAAGGGGAAGCTATCATCAAGGCCAAGGGTGGGCCAACACCATATTGAATTCCAGCATTACCGATGGAGGGCGCCACGAACTTATAAGTAATTTTGAGCCAGGTGTCTGGATACATCTGATCACATAGTGTATTTACGGAAGTATGGACTATTAAAATCAGAGCTCGGGAAAATCAGTCTGTGTTCCGGTTACATACTGGAACACGCAAGGCAATACTGACTCTACGACTTATTTAAGAAGACAGGCTAAGGAAATGCAAACCTATGTTTATTTCTTTTCTAGATTTGGAGAAAGCGTTTGAAAATATTGACTGGCAAACATTGTTTGAAATTCTGAAGATAGCTGGCGTAAAACACAGAGAGCGAATGACTATTTACAATTTGTATGCAAACCAGACGACAATCAGAGGCGGAAAGGGATGAAAGAGAAATAGTGTTTGAGAAGGGAGTGAGAAAGGGTTGTAGCCTTTCCTTATTGTTATTCGATGTGTACATCCAGCAAGCAGCATAGCGAACCAAAGAAAAATTTGGATTAGGAATTGAAGTCCAGGGAGAGGAAATAAAAACTTTGAGATTTGTCGATGACATTGATATTGTGTCAGAGACAGCGAAAGACTTGAAAATAATGTTGAATGTAATGTCCAGTGTCTTTGAAGGATGATATAAGATTAACATCAACAACAGCAAACAAAGATAATGGATTATAGTCGAATTAAATCAGGCGATGCTGGGGTAAGAAAATTAGGAAATGAGACGCCAAAAGCAATACATGAGTTTTGCTATTCGGACAGTAAAATAACTGACGATGGCCGAAGTAGAGAGGATATAAAATGTAGACTCGTAACGACAAGAAAGCGGTTCTGAAGAACAGAGATTTGTTAGCAGCGAAAATAAATTCAAGTGTCAGGAGGTCTTTTTTGAAGGCATTTGTCTGAACTGAAATTTTCACAATTGTCAGTTCAGTCAAAGGAGAATAAAGCTTTAGAAATGTGGTGCTACAGAAGAACGCTGAAGATAAGATGCGAAGATCGTGTAACTAATGAGGAGGTACTGAACAGAACTGAGAAAAGCAATCGCTGGGATAACTTGAGTAAAAGAAGGGATCGGTTGACACGGCTCATTCTGAGATGTCAGGGAATAGTCAGTTTAGTGCTGGACAGAAGTGTCAGCGTAAATATTACACAGAGTGGCCAAGAGATGAGCACAGTAAGCAGGTTCAAATGAATGTGGTTGGAGTTGTAATTTGGAGATGACGAGGCTTGCACAGGGCAGCGTAGCGTGGAGAGCTGCATCAAACCAGTCTTCGCAGTGAAGACCGCAACAACAACAACAACAACAACAACGTCAAGTGGTTTCTGATGACGTTACGGGAAAATTTTTCAGGACTGAAACATCTCTCTCTAACTCTGTCTCCGTCTCTATGGACGCTTTTCTCTCCATCGTCTCTCCTTCCGCTCTCTCTCTCTCGTTCTCGTACTCACCCTGTCTCTTTCTTTATGCCTCCCTCCCTCCATCTGTCTCTCTCTCTCTCTCTCTCTCTCTATCCATCCCTTTGTCTGTCTGTCTGCCTGTCCCTCTCTCTCCCCCCTCCCTCTCTCACTGGCGTCATTTTGAGGCAGGAGAATATGGCAGCACTTCTAGAGTTTTGGTGTCGTAGGTGAGGGAGAGTGACCCTGAAGGGCGGTGAAGAAGAAGCAGCAAGCTGTGGATTCAATTACCGTAGCAGAGAGTGAATATGAAATTAGCTACTTGTGGATCAAACCGGCCACTGTGACCGAGCTGTTCTAGGCGCTTCACCCCGGAACCACACGGCTGCTACGGTCGCAGGTTCGAATCCTGCCTCGGACATGGATATGTGTGATGTCCTTAGGTTGGTTAGATTTAAGTAGTTCTAAGTCTAGGGGACTGATGACCACAGATGTTAAGTTCTGTAATTCTTAGAACCATTAGAACTTGTAGGTCATAACTGAAATTTAACCTGAGAGTGTGGTGTTTTGTCAGCAGCCACCACTGGAAAGTGATTGTGGCAACGTTTGAAAAGTGAATTTCCTTTCTGGTTGAGTTTTTTTTAATAAGACTGCTTTGGAATAGGCATTCGATGTAGAGGTTGGACTTTCCTAGGCCTGGTACGATCAAAAGAAATTATGTTTCTATATGGTCTTACGTGCGTGTATTGATGTGACAGCTGAGTAATGTAATTTCAACCGCGATACCGACGTACTTCTACGTAGATATCCAATGACGTTGATGGTAACTGATGGCAAACACGGCATAAAGTCCCCTGTAGTTTTCAGATGAAGAATTTTTTAACAACAGCGGTTAGCAGTGGGTCTCAGTTCAGTGATTCAATAGGACCTAACCGCGGATGTTGTTATTAATTCAGTTCATTGGAAAAGCCATCATTGAATCACTTGGGCTACATATACGAAGCAAAAAAAATCCAGTTAGAACTCAGTAATGAAATTTGTCAAAAGTGCCGATCCATAAAGCTGAACCGAATGATTTGCCTTTTAAATGTAGCGACGAGTGTAGGGGGCTTTCCATATTGACAGATGAATGAGATGAATTGAATTTGCAGTTTATGTCGTTATACCTCTTAGTGGTAGTCATGTAAACCGTGTAATAATGATGGGGTGGTACTTGTCCCCGAGGTGCTGCTGGTGTGTTTTGCTCTCTGCGTTCCCTCCCGGCAGTGAGAGGGTCGCACACGGCTTGCGGCAGCGCGCACTGGCCCGGCCGCTCGCCGGTTCACTAGAGCGCACGTTTCCCGACCTTTAGACACGCCACTTACTGGCTGCGTTACGACACAGAGATTAGAGAGAATTAGAGAGCCTGCAGGCGCTTAACCTTGCCTCTGCGATCTTGTGCAACATCCCACATACTCGGCTCTTCAGTGCAGACTAGCAGTGCCCATATGTGTTGACGGGACGCTCGCCTTTCGTTCCGCACAAAAGCGTTGTGGATTACTGTTATGTTATGATGAACTTTGTTGTTAGACGGACGTCTCGTGACAGGCATGTTGTCTGCGCAGGGTGTACAGTGTAGGAGAGGCGCAGGTTTTTGAAGTGATCATAACACGGTAAAAGCGGAGGCTCGTACTTTTTTTTTTTCAAGTTACTATTCCTTGCAGTAGGGGCTGTGATTTTTTGATATTTTTTGTCAAAACCAGAAAGGCAAAACAGAGGCCACTGCTTCCACCACATCAAGTGGATTTAGTGCTCACGTACTCACACTGAGCCGTGAACACTTCCCAGTTTATCAACGGGGAATAGTTGAACATGATTACTACTGCTATCGGTGCCATGCGTGCAATGGCCGTGCCAGGCGCGCGATATGGGATCTTTACACTATCGTTAGTGGCGCGAGACCTGCACGACCTTATAGCAACCGTTATAGTTCCGCATTTTTCTGTTACACTAGCGGTGAGTTCACATAAGGAAAGAGAGAGAATGTAAGATTTACGGACTCATTTATTAAACAGTTGAGAATCGAACAATAATACAACCAAATGGGGGTGGGGGGAAGAAAGATTCTAGTTCAGCAGCCTGCCCTAACGTACGTTCATAGCACGCCATGATAGCAGGAGGAAATTAATTTTAGTAACGATCGCCGTATTATCAAACAGAATCCCATTTAGTAAAGGAAGGGGTTGCAGGCGTGCAACGACCACCACCAGGAATTAGCCAAAGAGTAAGAAGATGCTACTGTGCGTGAATCGCTCCGTAGCCTCCCGTATTAAAGCAATAAAACCCGCAAGATGCGAAACTATTCGCAATGACCTATCAGGTCCCCTCTGGGCCGCAGGGCGCGAATCTACAGTGCACGTCGGCGCTCATGCTTGCCGAACTTCAACCCCTGGAAGCGGCACCTCCGGTCTCCGGCACGGTCACAATAGAACAGACTACTGCCCCTTTGTCCACTATCCATCCGCGGAGGGCCGTTGGCGCCCGCCCGCGAAAAACGGGCGCACACCTGAACTGGCCAATCATAGGGCCGGAATATCACAGGGAGGCGACCTCGCGACGTTAAAATTGCGAAGAAATATCAGTGACAAGGTTGGTAAGGCAGGTTGGGGAACTGAGAACTGGAGAAACTTTGGCCACTACTGAACTTACAAACGCCACCACGTGCTACCCTGGCGGTCGGAAAAAGGATAGGAAACGGGGAGCCATCATGGCTGCTAGGAAGACTGCTGTCCTCGCCCATAAATAAAGAAAATTGCTGGTGCCAAGCCCCTCTCACAGATCAGTGTCAGACAAGCTGTAAAAATCGTCAAATAAATCACGCAACCCATAGAAATTACTAATATTACCTGAATTATTATTTTACCGAATACCGGAATGCGTGGATTAGAAATATGAAATGCGAATACTGAAAGGTGAATGAAGTGCACCTCTTTCAACGGTTTGTTTATAAGGTACACAATATATGAGCTTACAGGATGAAATACTGGCCACCATCTTTGAATAGCAAAAAATGGTTCAAATGGCTCTGAGCACTAAGGGACTTAACATCTGAGGTCATCAGTCTCCTAGAACGTAGAACTACTTAAACCTAACTAACCTAAGGACATCACACACATCCATTCCCCAGGCAGGATTCGAACCTGCGACCGTAGCGGTCGCGCGGTTCCAGACTGAAGCACCTAGAACCGATCGGCCACTGCGGCCGACTTGGAGTAGCACTCTGAATGCTTTGAAGCAACATAGATAGCGTAGAACTGGTACCAAGCGATAAGGTGAGTCTCTGTCGATAACTAGAATGTCGCACTGAAGACATGTATATGTGCCAGTCGGTTGTATGAGATCAGTGTAGTAACATGCAGAGGTGTTGGAAAGCTGGCATATTGTTTGGGCGTGCCCTTGTCACAGTGTGAATAAAGCTGACCTAATTGCTGGTGTATCAACGTGGACTATAGCAGCTGTCTACTGGGAGTCGTGTAGTATTCGCAGCCATGTAACATGGCATAAGAACACTGCTCGTAAATATACTGAGATGACTACAGCCGTGGGATGGCGATATGCACACATACAGATGGCGGCAGTGGATCGTACATACGGTATAAAAGGATAATGCATTGGCGGAGCTTTCATTGTGTTGTATTGTATGGAACTGGAGACCTAGAAACGACGGAGAAGCTTCGTCCCAGCCGTAGTCCTCAGTGGTACACAACCCCATAACAGGCTACAGCAGTCCACTCACCCTACCGCCGCCCCACACCGAACCCCGAACCGAGGGTGATTGTGCGTTTCGGCCTCCAGTGGACACCTCCCCCCCCCCCCTTCCCCACGAACGTCCCACCCCAATGTTTCCGTGGTAGAGAAATTATAGTATATTCGTACACGGAGAAAGTGCTTGCACAGCAATCGCCGACATAGTGTAACTGAGGCGGAATAATGGGAACCAGCCCGCATTCGCCGAGGCAGATGAGAAACCGCCTTAAAAACCATCCACACAGTGGCCGGTATGCCGGACCTCGACACCAATCCGCCGGCTGGAGTTATCATTACTACTCAGGTGATTCACGTGAAAGGGCTTCCGGCGTGATTTATGGCCTCACGACGGAAATTAACAGACTCTGAACGTGGAATGGTAGTTGAAGCCTGACGCAATTGACATTCCCCATTTCAGAAATTGTTAGGGCATTCGATATTCCGAGATCCACAGTGTCAAGAGTGTGCCGAGAGTACCGCATTTCAGGCACTACCTCTCATCACGGCAAATGCAGTGGCCGACGACCTTCACTTAACCACCGAGAGCACCGGCGTTTGAGTGGACTTGTCAGTGCTAACAGACAAGCAAGACCGTGTGAAGTATCCGCGGAAATCAATGTCGGACATATGACGGACGTATCCGTTAGGATAGTGCGACGAATATGGAATTAACGGTCCATGGCGGCAGATGACCGTTGCGAGTGCTTTTGCCAACAGCACATCTCCTGCAGCGCTTTTCTCTGGGCTCGTGACCATATCGGTTGAACCCTAGACGACTGGAATACCGTGACCTTCTCAGATGAGGTCCGATTTCACTGAGTAAGAGATGATGGTATAGTTCGAGGGTGGCTCAGAGCTGACGAAGCTGTGGACTCAAGTTGTCGACAAGGCACTGTGCAAACTGGTGGTTGTTTCGTAATAGTGTTGGTTGTATGTAAATGGAATGGCCTAGGTCCTCTGGACATCCGGCACCTTGGAGAGACCATTTTCAGCCATTCATGGACTTCATGTTGCCAAACAACAGTGGCATTTTTATGGATGATAATGCGCCTTGTCATAGTTCGCGATTGGTTTGAAGAACATTCTGGACAATCCGAGCGAATAATTTGGCCACCCAGATCGCCTGACGTAAATCCAAACGAATCCTTGTGGGAGATAATCGAGAGGTCTCTTCGTACACAAAATCCTGCACCGGAAACACTTCTGCAATTATGGAAGACGTAGAAGCAGCATGGCTCATACTTCTGCAGCGGACTTCCAATGGCTTGTTGTGTCTTTCGCGCGACGAGATGCTGCACTAGTCTGGGCGAAAGGAGGTCCGGCACAGTGTTAGGTTGTATCCCATGACTTTTGCCACATCAGCGCACAGGGTGTTTCGCAATGCTTTTGTTGATTTCAAATTTGAATAGCACGCAAACTAATCGCGAAACAAAGTTGAACGTTTTATGCGAGGTACAAGATTTATTAAGGTTTACTTACGAAATACTACATGCGACAAACGACTATCATTAGCGGCTACACTTCACTTGATACGTTTCACACAGTTTTTGAACACGTCTTTTGTAACTGCTGGAGGAATTCTTGAACTGTCACCGTGAATTGGATATTTTAACTCTTGCAAGCTTCTCTGCCTATCGGAACACAGTGACACCTTCAGAACCACATAGTTAAAAGTCTGGCACGGTTAAATCAGACAAGCGAGGTGGCCATTCGACACTAGAGCGTTAGGAAATTATGCGGTCATTAAACGCGTCACGGAGAATTTGCAAGATGTTGTTAGTTGTGTGGCATGTCGCACCGTCTTTCTGGAACCGAGTTTTCGTAACAAACGACGAGGACTTTCCTGTAAATTGCTACGCGCATGTCCGATGTTCTCGGGAGTTCGGTCGGTTTTTCGAGTGTCGGCTGATTTTCGACTCGATGTGCTGACAGTTGCGCTGAAGTTTCTTACCCAGTTCAATATTGTTCCACGAGCAGGAATTGGGTATCGTGGCTGAATGAAAGGTACATTGCACGCGCACGGCAGATTGACCGTGGTCAAACTAGCTCTCCATCGCGAACGTACAATGTTGCTTCGACTAGTACAGCGTGATTACTGACCTCTATACGGGATGAAACTTGATCATCCTCACGCCAAAACATTCTGAATCATCCTGTATATCTCAACCGACACGGACGGGAGACAAATGTCACGTCTTGTCAACACAGTAATGAGAAAGTCATGGAGGATTCTACGAAAAATATAAAAGAATCTTGTAAGTACGAATATTAACAAAAAGTCTTGTAACTTACACGGAGACATACAGCACCAGTTGTTTTCACCACTTCGACATTGCGAGTTGGATGCAAAATATGACGCAGTCACGCAACATCTGTAAGCAACCAGGCCCAAACGCAGTATACGGAGGCCATCAATCTACAAACGGGGCGGAGAGTTTCAGCGAAGTTCGACCCTGACGTATATCAAAACCAGTGACTCGGCTGCTTACCATCCGACAGTGCAAACTCTCTTAGTGAAAAAGCTTATGCTTATTTAAGACTTCACACAGAAAAGGACTTGTAAAACTTGCCTGTACATGAACCTAGACTGTGGTTAGAGCTTTCCCTCGTATATTTATCCGTATGTACCTGGTGGTTATAACTGAAGTGCAGCTACTCAGTGAAGTCCAGGGTGGGCTGCAGTTATCAAATGGCGGCGAATCTTGGTAGATATTCTAATGCTTTAATGAGGAACGGATGTACGCTGGAAAAAATTAATTCCAATTTTGGCCACCAGGTGGAAATCTGGGGCTGTGGATGCAATAAAGACGTACAGAATTGTTTTTGTATGTAATGGCTTAGGAATGGGACGTGGGTAGAAAGGTCAAACAGGTGAGAAAAGTGTAATTTTTATTTTATTATTAACTGCCACTTACACAAATTGTTCGATATGAGCACCGGAGACGTCGACGAGATGCGGTTTAGCTCCAGATATTCACCTCGTGGCCAAAATTGGAACTATTTTTTTTAACATAAATCAGTTTCGCATTGACGCATTAGCACATGTACCAAGTTTCACTGACATTCCATAATTACAGTGCACACTGGACTTCCGTTAGTAGCTGCACTTTAATTATAACCACCCGGTACCTACGCCTGCTTGTCTTTCCCTTGTGACGTATAACTGAAGCTATGGGTTAGATTAGAGCTATAGCAACCTTCTCCTTTCATGATTCATGGTTTGAATACCACCTTTAGACGTTGCTGTGTGTACTCTAGTTATAATAGAGCTATAAATTTTATATGTGGTACCATAACATGTACGCCCATCAGTATGTTGGTTCTTCCCGCAAACTCTTCACAAATTTTGTGACCTGAAGTGTTCTATACAGAAGCGCCAAACGGCTGGTCCCGGCGGAGGTTCGAATCCTCCCTCGGGCATGGGTGTGTGTGTTTGTCCTTAGGATAATTTAGGTTAAGTAGTGTGTAAGCTTATGGACTGATGACCTTACCAGTTAAGTTCCATAAGATTTCACACACATTTGATCATTTGAAGCACCAAAGAAATTGGTATAAACATGCGTATTCAAATACAAAGATATGTAAACAGGCAGAATACGGCGCTGCGGTCGGCAACTGCTTGGATCATTAGTAATAGCTTGAGGTTAGAAACCTCATTACTGTTTTACACTTACTTTACGGGACCTCAAATTAAAGTTATAAACCAATGTCTGTGCTCTTCAGCATGTTCATGTAAATATATGAAGAAATGTTAAAGGCAGACTAAAAGGCAAGCAAGAGTCTCGTTTCGATATTATCATATCACCCTCCTTAGCTCGATATCCGAGTAATTTTGTACTGACTCTTGACTTCAGAGATATAAAAACCGCATCTTGTCTTCCGACGCCGCTTCAGCATCGCACTTAGTTGCTCGCATGAGCTAAAACCCTACGTCACCTCCAGTCTGATTGTGAGATTCAAAGTGAGTATGTTGCGACCCACTAGCGTTACAACAATACAATCGGTTTCAAACCGGAAAGTAATTTTGCTGTTAGGAATACAAGTCCTATACAGGGTGGTCCATTAATAGTGACCTGGCCAAATATCTCACGAAATAAGCATCAAACGAAAAAACTACGAAGAACGAAACTCGTCTAGCTTGAAGGGGGAAACCAGATGGCGCTATGGTTGGCTCACTAGATGGCGCTGCCATAGGTCAAAGGGATATCAACTGCGTTTTTTAAAATGGGAACCCCCATTTTTTATTACATATTCGTGTAGTGCGTAAAGAAATATGAATGTTTTAGTTGGACCACTTTTTCCGCTTTGTGACAGATGGTGTTATAATAGTCACAAACATATGGCTCACAATTTTAGACGAACAGTTGGTAACAGGTAGGTTTTTTTTTTTTAAATTAAAATACAGAACGTAGGTACGTTTGAACATTTTATTTCGGTTGTTACAATGTGATACATGTACCTTTGTGAACTTATCACTTCTGAGAACATATGTTGTTACAGCGTGATTACCTGTAAATACCACAATAATGCAATAAATGCTCAAAATCATGCCCGTCAACATCAACATAACTTGCTGCCACACAACTATGTTCATGGCCGCCATCCCGATACTCCATGTGCTGACTTAAGCTCTGAAATAGATGCCGCAGACGAACCGAGCATTACCTGGTAATGACACACGGGGTGTAACTGGTATAAGTACAGAAGTTTTATATGTGGTACCATAATATGTACACCCATCAGTATGTTGGTTCTTCCCGCAAACTCTTCACAAATTTTATGACCTGATGTTTTCTGCACAGAAGCGGCAAACGGCTGGTCCCGGCGGAGGCTCGAATCCTCCCACGGGCATGGGTGTGTGTGTTTGTTCTTAGGATAAATTATGTTATGTAGTGTGTAAGCTTATGGACTGATGACCTTACCAGTTAAGTCCCATAAGATTTCACACACATTTGAACATTTGAAGCGCCAAAGAAACTGGTAGAAACATGCGTATTCAAATACAAAGATATGTAAACAGGCAGAATACGGCGCTGCGGTCGGCAACGCCTATATAAGACAACAAGTGTCTGGCGCAGTTGTCAGATCGGTTACTGCTGCTACAATGGCAAGTTATCAAGATTTAAGTGAGTTTGAACGTGGTGTTACACTTGGCTTACGAGCGATGGGACACAGCATCTCCGAGGCAGCGATGAAGTGGGGATTTTCCCGTACCACCATTTCACAGGCGTACAGTGAATATCGGGAATCCGGTAAAACAACAAATCTGCGACATAGCTGCGGCTGGGAAAATATCCTGCAAGAACGGGACCAACAACGACTGAAGAGAATCGGTCAACGTGACAGAAGTACAACTTATCCGCAAATTGCTGCAGACTTCAATCTTGGGCCATCAAGAAGTGTCAGCGTGCGAACGATTCAACGAAACATCATCGGTATGGGCTTTCCGAGCCCAACGCCCCTTAGTGCACCTTGATGACTGCAGGACACAAACCTTTACGCCTCGCCCGGTCTCGTGAACACCAACATTGGACTGTTGATGACTGGAACCATGTTGCTTGGTCAGAAGAGTCTCGTTTCAAGTTGTATCTAGCGGATGGACGTGTACAGGTATGGAGACAACATCATGAATCCATGGATCCTACATGTCAGCAGGGTACTGTTCAAGATGGAGGAGGCTTTGTAATGGTGTGGAGCGTCTGGAGCTGGAGTGATATGGGACCGCTGATACGTCTAGTTACGACTCGGACAGAAGATATGTACGAAAGTACCCTGTCTGATCACTTGCATCCATTCACATCCATTGTGCATTCCGACGGGACTTGGATAATTGCAGCAGGACAATGCGACATCCCACACGTCCAGAATTGCTACCGAGTGTCTCCAGGAACACTCTCCTGAGTTTAACCACTTCCGCTGGCCACCGAACTCCTAAGACGTGAACGTTATTGAGTGTATCTGGAATGCCTTGCAGCTTGCTGTTCAGAACATACCTTCAACCCCTCGTACTCTTACGGATATATGGACAGCCCTGCAGGATTCACAGTGTCAGTTTCCTCCAAAACTACTTCAAACATTAGTCGAATCCAAGACACGTCGTGTTGCGACATTTCTGCGTGTTCTGGAGGCCCTACACGATATTACACAGGTGTACCACTTTCTTTGTCACTTCAGTGTATATGCTCGTAAGTGCACCGCTAAGCGGACTACGTCTGTTGCTATAGGCTACACGTTTTGCATCCACGCTTCAGTACCTAACCTGCTGCCTGTGGGAAAATAAACAACAATGGCTTGCTCTTGCCACACTTGCTTGGAGGGACTAATCAAAATAAAAACATACTGCTTTTAATAGCTATAATTAATAGTCTGCAACTGACGTAAATACTAATATAATGTTGTTCAGCACACCGTTCTCATTTACCATTAGAAATATCTGCTCTTATACCCATTGCAACCTGTACATTTAAGCACCCCAGTCATAGTCACCCAGCGAATGTTTGACTCAGAGTAAAAATTACTAAAGCGTAGGAAATTCAACTCTGGGAGATTTTCATTACTGTAATTGTTATATTATTGTTTGCCTCTTTTAAATCATTGTAATAGAAAGACATTCATAGTTGCGTTTTGCAAGTGATAATTATAGTCATGGTTGGAACAGAAGAATGGGAATTGCACTACGATGGAAAAACGGCCCTAACATCCCGTATAGACACGCACCAGTGTCCACCTGCAGGAAAAAGTTCCATACCAGTATTTAAAGCCAAGAACACCTTTTTTTCATTCCTACGATCTCCTGTACAGCCCCCTGTCCTTACTTGTATGATGCTACGATGTTTCCATGTTCATTTGTAATGAGTCACTCCAGCCAGACTCTGTCCCAGCAGATGTTTGCACTAGAATGGAGCGGCTGGTAGAAGAAACATGCGGTTGCTTCCGTGTTACCGTTACCCAGAAGATCAGGTCGGTGTTATTGCCTATATTCTAGCCACGTTTGAAGGCCACAGAAACTAGTGTGTTGCGTTATGCATTCCATGTGCAGCACTACGTCGGTGTCTGAAAGTAGAGAACGACCACGAAGCCGTTAGTAGGGAGTGACGTAGTGTAGAAGTTATATTCTGCCAGTAAAATGCTGTCTTTGGCTCGCCCTCCCCACAACATATTGTACGTGATGGTCCCAATTTAACTGTCGGTAATTGCATCCAAAGTTATGTAGCTGTATCGATAACTTTTAAATTGGTGTTGTTTATCTCATCACTGAAATTTAACGGTAGTTTTTTAGTACTCGCTTGGAGGAGTCAATTCCCACTTTTCGCACCGAGCAGTTATCTTGACTACATCATTTTGAAAATCGTATTAATCTTCCTCTAACTTTACTAGACGATACACGATTGCATCATTTGCAAACAATGTGAGAGGATTACTCAGATTGTCTGCTAAATCGTGTATCTAGATGAAAAAGAGCAGAGGGCCCTTAACACTTCTGTATCACTATAAGACCTCCCGTCAATTACTACGAACTATTCTGACTGGAAATCATGAATCTAGTCGCTCAACTGAGGCGACTGTCCATATGCACGTACTTTGTTTAAACATCGCTTATGCGGAACGGTGTCAGAAGTAAGTCTTCTGGAAATCTAGGTATATGGGATCAACAGAGATTCCCCGTTGATAGCACTCACTACTTTTTGTGAATAAATTACAAGAATGATATTTTCTGAATCCGTGCTGGCTATGTAACAACAGATCATTTTCTTCGAGGTATTTCGTACTGCTGGCGCTAACGTGCCTTCACAACATCGTGCAACTACTGTTAAGTTTGGCGGCTCTGCGGATTCGAAGGAAGGAAGACTAGGTTTATCCTCATGTCGACATCGACGTCATTAGAGATGGAGCACGAGCGGGGATTGGGACAATGATGGGGAACGAAATCGGCAGTGCCCTTCGAAGGAACCATCCCCATATTTGCCTGGAGCGAGTTAGGGAAATCAAGGAAAACTTAATCTGGATGGCTGAACGCTGGTTTGAACCGTAGTTGTGCGGAATGCGAGGCCAACGTGCTAACCTCTGCGTCACCTCGCTCGGTTGCGGATTCGAGCTACCCTACAAAGCCTCGTCCCCCTCCCCCCTCCCCCACCGTGAGATGCAAGCATCGGTGTATTGCTGCACAGAGGAGAAAACGTTACAAGATAAAGTCGACGGTTTGGTGTTGATTCACTTCGAGAATTAGAAAAGAAGAATGTGTATGGTGGCGAGTTCATTGTAGGATGTTGGTCTATGGTTTGCAATCTGTTGAAAATTGTGCTTGGCTTCGCCGTCTTTCGGAGTAAATATGTAATAGAGTGTGCGGGTGTTCTTAGAGCAATCACATTACTGTTTTGGGTGGCAGCAAAGAAGTTAGGAACTGAGCGACAGGATTAAGAGGCAGACAGACAGGTAGTTTCACTTTCTTTACGACGTGCTAACAAACATTTTGAGTAACATAGGCTATATACTTATAGTACGTGTAATATATGTATGAATACTTAATGTATAATGGGGAAACCTACTTTGTGAAAATAATGAAAGGATCTTGACCGATTTACTTCAAAGTCCTACATGACATTCTAATATACATTCGGAGGACCAGAAGCTACGTAATTTGTTAGGCAATAACATACAGATTTTCTGTTGAAAGCGACTTCGAGAAAGAAAATGTGCTCTTAAAAGTGAGCAGTTTTATTTGCTTTCTCGTTGTCGGATTTAACTACCACGCCAACGTTTAAACCATTAGACAGATCGTTGCTTCCATGTATATTGTTTCTCCGTACAAGTAATTTTAAACAAAAATTTTCTACACAACAACGTGTTGTTTTGTTTTCTTTCTCAGTCAGTTTCAATAGAAAACTTGTATATTATGAAAGTTGTATTTATGCTTTATTGGTTAATGATGAGAATACTACTATGCAATCTTAATCGTCCGAAACTTTGTAATGCTACCCATGTCTAGATTAAAACTATGTGAAATAATATTTCTGAAGCTACTATCCTCGCATATTCAGATGAAGAGGTCTCTCTGGTGCATAGTATACCAATTTTCTCGACCGATTTACCTATTTACTTTAAACGAAGCAAGGTTTCGTTTCCATTACCAATAAAGAAGGCTCGAAGTCAGAGATTCACATACATTGGAATTGATTTATAATCAGAGTGTTTTTATCAGGGTTAACTGTATGTCTTTCACTAGTTCTTACTGTGATGTCACCGCCAGACACCACACTTGCTAGGTGGTAGCTTTTAAATCGGCCGCGGTCCGCTAGTATACGTCGGATCCGCGTGTCGCCACTATCAGTGATTGCAGACCGAACGCCGCCACACGGCAGGTCTAGAGAGACTTACTAGCACTCGCCCCAGTTGTACAGCCGACTTTGCTAGGAAAGGTTCACTGAGAATTACGCTCTCATTTGCCGAGACGATAGTTAGCATAGCCTTTAGCTAAGTCAATTGCTACGACCTAGCAAGGCGCCATTTATCCTTTGCTATGTATCTAATGAAGCATGTACAGTAACAAGACCAATGTTCACCAATTTTGGATTAAAGTTAAGTATTCCAGCAGCTACGTACTTTTCTTTATAGCATTCATTACGTATCCTGTTTCAGACCTCACGCCAGCCTGCGTGAGTTTAAGCGCGTGCCTTTCGGTTACCCGTCATTGTGGATTGGCTGTCTTGCCAGTCCACAACACTTACCACAAAGTATTCTGAAAGCTGCCCACCCGGTTGGCCGTGCGGTCTAACGCACGGCTTTCCGAGCGGGAAGGAGCGCCTGGTCCCCGGCACGAATCCGCCCGGCGCATTTGTGTCGAGGTCCGGTGAGCCGGCCCGTCTGTGGATGTTTGTTAGGCGCTTTTCCATCTGCCTCGGCAAATGCGAGATGGTTCCCCTTATACCGCCTCAGCTACATTATGTCGGCGATTGCTGCGCAAACAAGTTCTCCACGCGCGCGTACACCACCAATACTCCACCACGCAAACATAGGGGTTACACTCGTCTGGCGAGAGAAGTTCCCTGGGGGTCCACCGTGGGCCGAACCGCGCAATAACCCTGGGTTCGGTGTGGGGCGGCGGAGGGGTGAAGTGGACTGCAGTAGTCGTCGTGGGGTTGTGGCCCACCACTGCATCTGCGGCGGGGACGGAGCCTCTGCGTCGTTTCTAGGTCCCCGGTTTACGTAACATAACATAACGTAACATCCTAGAAGCTAAAACTATGCTCTATACTATCAGGACATAGGATACACACTCGATTTTTAAACAGTACATAATAGTGCAGATGTGCTTATTCCTGGCGCTCGGTGTTAACTACGATAGTATACTTGAAAAGCAATTAGACAAGTTTTCCGCATGGTGAGTTGTACGCTGCCCTTTCGTGAACTGGTAGTTTTAGAAAACCAGTTCACATCACACAGCATCCAAAAACGGAAAATAATGTATATTCTGAACTTCTGTAATTTTATTGTGTACAAATGGTTAGAAGATACATTAAAAAATAAAAATAAAGAAACGAAAACAGTAGGGTCATTTTTCATTCATCTGTTGTGATTTATTATAATTTCGGGTTCCATACCTTCAAAGTAGGCAAATCACACCGAGGAACCGAAATTTACACCCTGACAATTCCAGGGATACCTCAGGTGAAGACATTATCCATTTCCCATATATATATTAGCAGGAGTGGAGAGTTGCCGGCTTTGCTATTAAAATATAATTCAGAGTTGATTATCCTACGATTTTCGACGTGTAATATGGCTTTGCTAGTAAAATATTGTTCAAAGTTGATTATTCTCAGTTTTCAACTTGTAATGAAGTAATATTGGTCTGCAAATTGCCTAAAAATGTATATCATGCATGTTAAAAATAAACGAAGATCGTAGAATACCTACACATTAGAATGGTGGCTTATTTCCACGATACTTACCTGGCTGGAGAGGTTCATCACATGACAGAAGTTTGAAATAGGTGAGCAAGCATGTTTTGGGTCCTTTTAATGTTCTTGTATGGATGGATGAGGTCGTTGCTAATGTCAATGAGCCACATATGTTTAAGTGACAATTCCATGAGTGAGTGCTAGTGTAATAATCAGTGACTGAACTTTGCAGTCGTGAATTGGTAATTATATATATTTTCTTGAATGAAATTATTCAGCTTTAAGAATTTTATTCAGTTTTAGTGATTTGGGGACATTGCACAATGCCTTTGGCTTACATTCGTCACTGCCTGCGAACGCTCTGCTTGCTGTGCTAAGTCAATAATGGTGATCTTGTTGCTCGCTGCATTTAAATATCAGCCTGTATAAGGCCACGATTGGAAGTAACTTGTGTTTGATTTGAATAAATTGACGCGAACTTTAATCTTATGGTTATACCACATAACTATCCAGAGGGATGATTCCTTTCTTACCTATTTTATTTCTTAATTCATTCATTTACTCAATTTTTTGTAAAATTTTTACTCCCTTTTCGTTGAGTATGCAATTTGAATAATGGATGCTTCCTTAACGGCTTAAGGCAACAGCGCGCAACCGAGCCGTAACATGAAACTTGCAGACTAGACACATACGGTTTTAAGGCGGTGTAATGGCTCACTGGTGGTTAGATACAACAAACTGATCTCAACTGACGATTGATTCCACAATTTCTATCAACTACCAAAACTGCCAGTGAAGTTGCGTCTGGGATTAAAATACTTTTAACTCGTTCAGTGTCAAGAGTGAGGCAACGCCAATGGAAGACTGCCACTTACGTATGCTAATCCAAATCATGTTAAAGAGAGGAGAGAAGAGGAGGATAAAGCTAGAAGAAAGGAAGAGGAAGAGAAGGAGAAATATCGAAATAAAAGAGGAGAAAGACGATTAGAGGAGTCATTCAAGGACGGGAAGGACACAAAGAAGAGAAAAAAATAGAAGGACAAAGGAAAGACAGAATCAAAGAAGAAGAAAGGTTTGAGCGAGTAACACATGCATTGAAAGACGAAATTATCTCATTTCAAGTCCGGATATGCATTATTACCAAGAATATTAGTATGGAGCCAGTGAGTATCGAAAAGCTAGATCATCCTCTGTTTCGTTAAAAGAAAGTGTACAGTATACGCCTCAGCTGACCGACATAGATAGAAAAACTAATCCATATCAGCATCAGATCGATCGAGGATGCCGCAGGAATCAAATTCATACTTCCCCTTGCGAAGGTTCAAGTTGTCCGCTACACCAGATGCGCCTCTATCCCGAATCTACTACAAGAGCCTTTACGTGAATTACGAATGCAACGATACAATGATGAGAAAGAAGAGGAAATTAGATAAGAAAAACAATGATTGTGTAAGTAAAATAAGTGTGGTCGAAAATGGGCTTCAAAGATGGGACATTATATTACCTTTGCATTTCATTATTCGTATTCCATGGATCCTGTGGCGAGTAGCCTCCAGTATGTAGAAGAAGATCACAGATGTTAACTCTTACTCAATTTAAATGGAATACATTTGAATGATCTAACATAACAAAAAATAACGGTAATTCTAGTTATGAAATAACTCGAAACACTAAATTTAAGTGTTACTGCGAAGATACTTATGACTGGAGTAAAAACAGTTGCCAGACAGAGAATTCCTTGATTCGATCTTAAACTCCATCACATTATCTACATGATATGTAACACTGTTTGGCAGGTTGTTAAATACATATGTGACGATGTATCTAAGTACTTTCAACGCTTTTTGTACTTATATTAACCTCTTGAAGTCTTTGTAGAGCTTGCTTTTGGTCACACCGTTATAGTAATACTTTTAATTATTTTTTAGAAAAGGGAAATATTGTTCGTGCTAAAGAACATTCCAGTTATTAATATACTAAACATTTCCAAGAAGTGTCTGAAGAACGTTCTAGAATGAACACCACATATGATTCGTACAACATGTGTTCTGAATATACTTTCCCTGTAAGTTGAGTTTCCCCAAAAAGTGATTCCATAACTTATTACTGAATGGAAAAATGACAAATAACTAGTTTCTTCTCTTTTAAATCACCTAAAACAGTAATCATGTATACTGCAAAGTGCATAGTATTCTGGTGATAACGATGAGTCCATCGGTATGCACGTGTCTTGTTGACCGATGGTTGCCTTCGTTGTCATGTTTCGGAACAATTTGACTAATGACATCGCTAATGAGGATGATTTTCCTCTGGTCAATACACTCTTATCAGTTGTCAACGCATGTAGACGTTGCCATTATCCATATTTATGAGACCTATACCTGCGAATAAAGCGGTGTGGTTTAGACGAAAATTCTTTCTGTGAACAGTGTACTTTTATCTTTCTTAAAGCCAATCTCATCGTCCTCTAACTCATCCTTAGTTTTGTTTTTCATTCTGCTGTATATTCTTTTCGTCAGCAACTCAAATATACGTCTTGTCAAGCCTAAAGATCGATAGTTCTCTCTTTTATCTGCTCTTGATATATTTAAGATTGAGCGAACGGTAGTATTCCAAAGTTCCAGTGGTGTGTTTCCATTCTCATAGATTCTACGTACTAAGTAGAACACTACTGCAGTGATCATGACATTACAACAAAGGACTA
Source organism: Schistocerca piceifrons (assembly GCF_021461385.2). NCBI lineage: Eukaryota > Metazoa > Arthropoda > Insecta > Orthoptera > Acrididae > Schistocerca > Schistocerca piceifrons. The sequence continues at coordinate 410,493,965 of NC_060141.1, forward strand.
ATTGCTGTGCACGAGTAGAAAGAACAATTGTAGTTTTATTAGGTCTAATGAACAGTTCCTTTGGATGTGACCCCGCACTACTTGATTCTGACGATGCACTGGCTGCTCAAAGACAGGTGTCGAAAACAGTTGAGATGAAATCCTGTGAGGCGAGAGCTCTAGGATCGTTGAGATGGGTAACAGAAAGGCAAGACCTTTAAGGCAGCTGAGACGAGTTCCAGCAAGGGGAGAGTTGAGGATGGTTCAGGTGAGGTCCAGTGAGACGAGAGCACAAGGATAGTTGAGATGAGTTCCAGTGAGGTGAAAGCTCAAGAATGGTTGAGGCGAGATCCAGTAACATGAGAGTTCAAGGATGACTAAAGACTGGTTTCAGCGAGGCAAGAGATAGAGGATGGTTGATAGGTTGATTCATGGGAGGGACTGAACAGCAAGGTCATCGGTCCCATCGGATTAGGGAAGAACCGTTCTGGCATTTGCCTGAAGAGATTTAGGGAAATCACAGCAAACCTAAATCAGGATGAATGAACTGTCAGTCTCTCGAATGTGAGTGCAGTGTGCTAGCCACTGCGCAACCTTACTCAGTCAGAGCTAGAGAAAAGTTGAGCCAAGTTCTGGCAAGCCGAGAGCTCAAGGATGAATGAGACGAATTAGAGCAAGACGAGAGCTTACAGATGGTTGAGGCGAGTTCTAGCATGAGCAAGTTGAGACGAGCATGACTGAGACGAGTTTCAGTGAATCGAGAGCTCGAGAAAGTTGATATGGGGATCAGTGAAGCGAGAGCTCTAGGACAGTTGAGATAAGGACTAGCATGGCAAGAGCTCGAGGGTGGCTGAGAACAGTTCCACTGATGCGAGAGCTCAAGGATGGCTGAGGTGACCTCTAGTAAGGCGAGAGCTTGAGAATGGCAGAGACAAGTTCCAGTGAGACGGGAGGTCAGAGATGATTGAAACAAGGTCCAGTAAGGCAGAAGCTCTAGGATGGTTGAAGCGAGTTCCAGAAAGGTGAGAACGCGAGGATGACTGTGACACATTCCAGCAAGGTGAAAGCTCGAAGGTGGCTGAGGCGAGTTCGAGTGTAGCATGGGCTCTAGGATGGCTGCGATGAGTCTTGGTGAGGCGAGAGTTCGAAGACAGTTGAAACGATGTTGGGTGAGGCGAAAGCTCGAGGATGGCTGAGACCAATTCCAGGGAGACAAGAGCTCCAGGACTGTTGATATGAGGTCTAGTGAGGTGAAAGCTTGAGGATAGCTGAGGTGAGATCCAGTGAGGTGAGAGCTTGAGGATGGTTAAGGCAAGTTCCTGTAATGTGAGACCCTGAGGACAGTTGAGATGAATTCCAGCAAAGTGAGAGCTCAAGGATGGCTGATATGACTTTCAGCAAGGTGAGACCTTGAAGACAATTGAGATGATGTCCAGTGAGGCGAGATGGTTAAGATGAGTTCCAGAAAGGTGAGACCTTGAGGACAGTTGAGATGAGTTGCAGCAAGGCGAGAGCTGAGGATAGTTGAGTCGAGTTCCAGCGAGGCGAGAGCTCGAGGATGGTGAAGGCGAGTTCCAGCAAGGTGAAAGCTTAAAGCTGGTTGAGACAAGATCCAGCAAAGACAAAACTCGAGGACAGCTGAGACGAGCTCCTGCGAGGTGAGAACTCATGGACGGCTGAGACGGGGTCCAGAAAGGCGTGGGCTCTTAGGGCAGCTCAGACGAATCCCAGTGAGGTAAGAGCTTGATGATGGCTGAGACGAGTTTCAATGAGGCCAAAGCTCAAGCATGGTTGAGACAAGTTCCAACAAGGGGAGTTTATGGGAACTTCAGGATGGTTGAATGAGTTTGAGTGAGGCGGTAGCTGAAGGACAGTTGAGAGGTGGTCCAGGTAGACGATAGTTCGATCGTGGACTTGGATTAGTGGGCTGCTATTAGCGGCTGGTGTAAACCTTGGAGTGAGCATGTGAGGTGAGCAGGAACTTCAGTTGATGGGCTGATAGTTGGCGTAGACGTGACTGCAATATGTTCACTCGCTCCATGGTGGTCGGGCGGCGACCAAAATTCTCACCTGACAGAAGGATACCGTCGAAGGCACGTTACTTGCGAAAGTTAGGTAGTGCCACGACGTTAGCGCCGTTTGTGGTGTTGCCTACTCCCCTGGTGGTAAGACTGGCGTCACACGGTACCTTGGCGGCCGCAGAATCTTCAGTTGTAAACGACTCAGCATGTTTGTGTAGAGTCGGCTTGTCTTCGTTCGATCTCGAGAGGAATAGTTGTTATGGAGTGGAGCATCGACAACCCACAGTACACGACGGCTGGAATATGGTTGTGTTGCAGGTGATAGCCAGGGAACACAGAAACTACTAAAAGGGAATAATAAATCCCTACAATATATTATCTATAGCTTCTGCCTTGTTAACCTGAGTTATCTGAAACCTCTATGAAACTCCAATACTGGATCTGTTATGTCATCCAAAAAAGTGAGAGGCATTTCGTTCTCTATCATGTCAACGGACACTAGAAGACCACAGGATATAAAATGCAGACTGGATATAACAAGAAAACAGTTTCTAAAAATATTGCTAACACTGAACATAAATTTAAGAGTTAGAAATTTTTTCTGTTAATCAGCGTTGTGGGTAAAATCTTCTCAGGTATTGTTGAAAGGAAAATGCGAGTATTAGTTGAGAACCAATTGGATGAAAATCAATGTGGGTTTAAGCCTCTTAGAGGTTGTCAGGACCAGATCTTTAGCTTACGGCAAATAATGGAGAAGTGTTATGGTTGTAACAGGGAATTGTGTCTATGCTTTATAGGAAGTTATTGTCTGTTCTACGAGATTATGGAATAGGAGGCACACTTTTGCAAGCAATTAAAGGTCTTTACATGGATAGTCAGGCAGCAGTTAGAGTTGACGGTAAATTGAATTCATGGTTCAGAGTAGTTTCAGGGGTAAGACAAGGCTGCAACCTGTCTCCGCTGTTGTTCATATTATTTATGGATCATATGTTGAAAACAATAGACTGGCTCGGTGAGATTAAGATATGTGAACACAAAATAAGCAGTCTCGCATATGCGGATGACTTAGTTGTGATAGCAGATTCGATTGAAAGTTTGCAAAGTAATATTTCAGAGCTAGATCAGAAATGTAAGGGCTATGGTATGAAGATTAGCATCTCCAAAACGAAAGTAATGTCAATGGGAAAAAGATATAAACGGATTGAGTGCCAAATAAGAGGAAAAAGTTGGAACAGGTGGACGGTTTCAAGTACTTAGGATGCATATTCTCACAGGATGGCAACATAGTGAAAGAACTGGAGGCGAGGTGTAGCAAAGCTAATGCAGTGAGCGCTCAGCTACGATCTACTCTCTTCTGCAAGAAGGAAGTCAGTACCAAGATTAAGTTATCTGTGCACCGTTCAATCTTTCGACCAACATTGTTGTATGGGAGCGAAAGCTGGGTGGATTCAGGTTACATCATCATCATCATTTAAGACTGATTATGCCTTTCAGCGTTCAGTCTGGAGCATAGTCCCCCTTATAAAATTCCTCCATGATCCCCTATTCAGTGCTAACATTGGAGCCTCTTCTGATGTTAAGCCTATTACTTCAAAATCATTCTTAACCGAATCCAGGTACCTTCTCCTTGGTCTGCCCCGACTCCTCCTATCCTCTACTGCTGAACCAAGTGTTCAACAAGGTTGAGGTTACGGATATGAAAGTAGCTAGGATGATTGCAGGTACTAGTAGATGGGAACAATGGCAGGACGGTGTCCACAATGAGGAAATAAAAGAAAAACTGCTAATGAACTGTATAGATGTAGCAGTCAGGGCGAACAGGCTTAGATGGTGGGGTCATGTTACACGCATGGGAGAAGCAAGGTTACCCAGGAGACTCATGGATTCAGCAGTAGAGGGTAGGAGGAGTCGGGCCAGACCAAGGAGAAGGTGCCTGGATTCGGTTAAGAATGATTTTGAAGTAATAGGCTTAACATCAGAAGAGGCACCAATGTTAGCACTGCATAGGGGATCATGGAGGAATTTTATAAGGAGACTATGCTCCAGACTGAACGCTGAAAGGCATAATCAGTCTTAAATGATGATGATGATGAAATTTTTCTGAAGAAATTTGTGTAGGTTGTAAAGTTGCACGGAAGTGAAAAATGAACGATAAACAATCCAGACAAGAGTAGAATGTAAGCTTTTAAAATGTGGTTCTACAAAAGAATGCAGAAGATTAGATGAGTAGATCAGATAACTAATGAGGAGATACTAAATCGAATTCGGGAAAAATGAAATCTAACGTACAACCAGTAGAGGGAGACCAAGGCCCGAACACAACTTGCTCAAATGAATGTATTAAATTACAATGAAATCCTGACCATTAGCTGCTTAGAGGCGTTGATAAATATCAACGGGGTCATTTGAAATGTATGCCCTGACGAGAACTCGAACCCAGGATCTTTCGCTTGCATAGCAGAGGCTCTATCCGACTGAGCCATCGAGGGCACATAGGATAGTGCGACTGCAGGGACCTATCTATGGCACGCTCTCACGGTCGAGGCACACATTTTCAACTGTCCCTCTTGATATTTATCAACGTTTGTAAGCAGCAAATCGGTTGGATTTTATTGTAATTTCATTCTTCGAGAGTTGCAAGATCACCAATGGTATCTGTTCTTTCGAACATGTCCGAAAGAACAGATACCATCTACATATAAATAAGGCTTACTAGCCAATGAGCTTCAGTGCGGATGCACTCACATTGCTCAAACTCTTGCGGGAATCGGTAGAGAGATTGCCGCGAGTAATAATTATAGTGGGCACAGGCACTACAAACGTCGTGTGTGGATAGTAAGTTGGAAATATGGGTCTCGCGGGGAGTGTGTCAGAGATAAGTCCCTGTAGTCGCACTATCCTCTGTGTCCTCAATGGCTCAGTCGGATAGAGAGTCTGCCATGTACGCAAGTGTTCCCGGGCTCGGTTCCCGGTCGGGGCATGCATATTAAACTGTCCCCGTTGATATTTATCATAGCCTGCAAGCATCTAATGATCTGGATATCATTTCAATTTCAGTCTTCGAGAGCTGCAAGATCACCATTTTCGTACCAACGAATATAGGTTGCAGCAGTTATCTGGAGGTGAAGATGCTTGCAATGGGTAGGCCAGCGTGGAAAACTGCATCAAATTAATCTTCACACTGAATACCACCCTAACAACAACAACAAGCAAACGTTATTTCTGCTGAGGGCAGGCCTTGGGCCTACCCAGTCATCAATCAACGTTACATCCGAGGGAAGTGATTACATAACTCCAAGGGGTCAGCTCTCTTGTAGAGTTTAGACAGAAGCAACTCGCCCACGAACCACCTTGCCACCAGACAGCACTCCAGACGCCGATGGAGGTCGCTGCCCCACGGAACTATTGTCCTTCGCTGGCCATGTGACAAAGTAGTGGCTTCCTGGACCAGGCCCTGAATGCTGTCGCATTCCATGAGTCAAACACACTTTGGAGCCGTTGCAACGACGACGCCGTCTTTAATGTCAATGATCAACTCGTTTACTTGTAAGATCTCTTTCTTCGTTTCTACCCCAGACTGATCTGTGTTTTATGACAGTGGAACTTTGAGACTGAACTGTCATTCCGGAACTTTAAAGCATACTGTGTTTAAGCGTGCAAAACTTGAACTTCGGACTGTCCTGTTAGGATCTGAAATTTGAATAGTGTAGTGCTGTGTGTATTTACTAATCAGCGATATTTTGTAGTAGTGTTTGTTTTTGTTTACATTACATTACACTACATTCAGTCTTCAGACGATACTCATGTTCATTCGCTTTTCCTAGAAGTGACTGTTTTCGTTGTGGCCTTTGGCCACCCTAATAATATTACTCTCATTTCTCTAGTTGAGATGATACTTCCTTTTCAGTTCTGTTCTGTTTCGCGGATGATGCTGTAGTATACAGAGAAGATGCAGCATTAGAAAATTGCAGCGAAATGCAGGAAGATATGCAGCGGATAGGCACTTGGGGCGCGGAGTGGCAACAACCCTTAACATAGACAAATGTAATGTCTTGCGAATACATAGAAAGAAGGATCCTTTATTGTATGATTATATGATAGTAGAACAAACATTGGTAGCAGTTACTTCTGTAAAATATCTGGGAGTATGCGTACGGAACGATTCGAAGTGGAATGATAATATAAAATTAACTGTTGGTAAGGCGGGTGCCAGGTTGAGCTTCATTGGGAGAGTCCTTAGAAAATGTAGTCCATCAACAAAGGAGGTGGCTTACAAAACACTCGTTCGACCTATACTTGCGTATTGCTCATCAGTGTGTGATCCGTACCAGGTCGGGTTGACAGAGGAGATAGACAAGATCCAAAGAAGAGCGGCGCGTTTCGTCACAGGGTTATTTGGTAAGCGTGATAGCGTTACGCAGATGTTTAGCAAACTCAAATAGCAGACTGCAAGAGAGGCGCTCTGCATCGCGTTGTAGCTTGCTGTCCGGGTTTCGAGAGGGTGCGTTTCTGTGTGAGGTATCGAATATATTACCTCCCCCTACTTATACCTCCCGAGGAGATCACGAATGTAAATTAGAGAGGCTTTCCGGTAGTCGTTCTTCCCGCAAACCATACGCGACTAGAACAGGAAAGGGAGGTAATGATAGTGGCACGTAAAGTGCCCTCCGCCACTCACCGTTGGATGGCTTGCGGAGTATAAATGTAGATGTACATGTTTATTCCTTAATTATGAAGTAACTGTCTTTGTCAAGTGGTTAATTCTTACGTTTTACTAAAATACACGTCGGTGAATACGTATTGTCTCTGGTTAAATAAACTTTGTTCTACCAGATCTATGTGAACAATTCTTGGCGACCAAACCAGACGGAAACGACATTTCCGGCCATTGATTGGTGTCATGTATGTAAGGGGATTATGTAGATACCAGTCAACTAACCTATTCTCCTGCATTATGAAGGCATTTGGCTGCCGTTTTCTTCATCCCACTCAGTAATAGTTCATTCTGTCTGGAGTCGTTCTGAAGTCGGTAAATCGAGAGGACCCTGTCATGCGCCTTTGTGTCAGGATGAAGGAAGGATCTGTGGAGTCAGGCTGCGGATTGTAACTGCCGTTCCCAGTTGCATTAGAAGCACGTAATCTTTATAGTGAAGATGTGCATGGTTTCACAGTAGCAGCTTTACTGTAGTGGTCATTGATTGAGAGTGTCAACTTTAGAAGTCCTGTATACGGTAAGTTAGCCCGAAAGGCTGTTTTCATTCGGTGACGTCCTCATTTTAAATCAGGGACCTATTAAGTAGCTGTAGAAGTTATTGGTAGAAGAAATGAGTCTCTGAGGCTATTGTGCAGTGTATGGTGGAGCGTACTTCGCACCTGTATTATCGATTTGCTACCCTAGCCCATTCGTGTATTGAGCGACAGCAAAATAACTGCTTGTATGCCTCTGTTAGCTCCCTAATCTCCTATCTGTTTCTCATGATATCTACACTAGTAATACAGTGGCCACAAAGTTTTCTTCGAATACATGTTCTCTAAATTACCACAAAAGTTTTTCGTGAGAACTACATTGCTTTATCCCAAGGATTCTCATTTAAAGTCATCTAGCATATCTGTTACACTTTCGTATGCCCTCTACCGTCCTGTTATAACCCTAGCAGCGCATCTCTGAGGCGTTCGCCGTCCACTGTCATGCCAAGTTAATAAATACCCCAAACACTGGAACAGTACCTTATAATTGGTTGCACCAGGGTGTTGAATGTGATTTGCTTTACATATCTATTCAACTTGATCAGAGTCCCACCAATGAACCTACGTCTTGCATTCGCCTCCATAATACTGATTTTGGGCGACAGAATCATTTCATAACGCTTTTTAGTAATTTCCTTAAATATTTACACTTCGTTGCGTCATCATGACGTTCACCATAAATCTTGTAATCGGATGCTTTCGACTCCTTTTTCTTTGTTACAGGCGTCATACACAGGTATCTACATTTTCAGATCTTTCAGCTCTCATCCCGAGACTCTTTGTTTGCTAAAATGGAAATAACGTTGCTAGGTATCCGTCGAAGATAACAGATCGGTTGCGCTGTCTGTCCCTAGTCCGGGGATATGTTCTTAGAATGTACTTGAGAGCAATTGGATTGCTTCAAGACACAGTTCCGACCTTTTAACCCTGTCCCACCGGTCAAGGCAGGATAAGCGTACCTTATCAGCAACTCTTATAACGTACCAGTGCAGAGTGTGGATCCGAGTCCTTTGCTTAACAGCTCTTGCGCCGACCAGGAGCGAGTGTACAATGGCACGGGAGCACTTTTGTGGGTTCATGCAGCGTCCATAGAGGGGAAGAGGACTGTTACACGACAAACTGAAAATTTTAGAATCGCTTTACGAAAAGACATCTGATTGAACGTTCTCAAAACTAATCGCAGCGATTGGAGTGAATCACGTAACGCCTTCACCAACAGTAGTAATGAAGATGCAGTAATGCTGAACTCCGTTTCCAGTGTTCCTTTCGAAAGGAAAATCCAGAAGTACTGACGCAAAGTAATCCTTGTGCCACTGCAAAGATAAGTAAAATAGATATTAGAGTCAGTGGTGTTGACGAACAGCTGAAATCGTTGAAACTGAATAAACTTCCTGGGCCCGGCGGAATCCTTGTTAGATTCTACACCTAATTTACGTCTTAGTTAGCCCTTCTTT